>NW_025333543.1:4800000-6000000 GCF_019186645.2 Phyllostomus hastatus
TAAATTGGGAAAACAAAACAAAAATTTTAACACAGGGACAGAAATTATATAAAAGAACCAAACAGAAACTCTGAAGCTAAAAAATACACTAAATGAAATTTTAAAAAATGCAAGAGTACATCAATAACAATTGGATCAAGCAAAAGAAAGAATCTGTAAAGTAGAAGACAAGTTATTTAAAATTAGTCTGAGGGGAATAGAGAAATAAAAATGAAAGAGGGTGAGGAAAGCCTGTGTGAACTGTTGAATATTATTAAGAGAAACAACCTGCACATTATTGAAGTTACAAAGGAAGAAAGGATAAAAGTGACAAAAAGGTGGGGCAGGGGGTGTGGTGTGGCAAAAATGGGGGACAACTGTACTTCTTTTACAAAAATAAAATAAAATAAAATAAAATAATGGTGAAAACTTCTCAAATCTTGGTGAGAAATTTGAATATACAAGTTTGTAAAGTTTATCATTTCCCCCAAAAATTTCAACCCAAAAATATCTTTTCCAAGACACTTTATAATACAACTTTCTAAATCCTAAGACAAAGAATCTTAAAAGCAAGAAGAGAAGAAAATAACTTCTCCACATATCGGAGAGTCCTCATAAGGCTATCAGAATATTTCTTAGCAGCAACCTTCCAGGCCAGTAGAGAGTGTGATATTGTTATTCAGATTATTAAAAGCAAAAACTGCTCATCAAAAATATTTCACTTGACAAAGCTGTCCTTCAGAAATGAAGGAAATATAGACTTTTCCACACAAACAAAAGCTGAAGGAGTTATTACCAGTAGACCTGCTGAATGAAGCTCTTAAAGCTGAAATGAAAATATGCTAATTAATAACATAAAATATAAAATAAAAACACACTGGTAAAGGTAAATATAGTTCAATTCAGAATACTTAATATTGTAATATGGTGATTTGTTCAGTACTTAACTCTAACATAAAGGTGAAAAAAAAAACAAGGTATTACAAATAACTATAATGTGATTTTGCCTATCCAAAGACCTTTAACAAAGTATGAGGACATTTTGGGAGCTGTTGCTGGAATCTAGAGGTTAGAGGTCAAGGTGCTGCTAAAGATCCTACAATGCACATAATAGCCCCACAACAAAGAATTATTCCATTTCAAGCTCAGTGATACCTAGCTTGAAAAAATTTGCTCTGGAGAATGGTTTGGCAAACTATAGCCATGGGCCAAATCCAGTTCCACAGCTGGTTTTGTAAGCAACTTTTCACTGGAACACAGCCATTCGCATTTGTCTACATATTGTATATGTCTATTTTTGATCTACAGTGGCAATGTTGAGAAGTTGTTACAGAGACATATTGTCCACAAGCCTAAAATATTTACTATCTTGTCCTTTACAGAAAAAGTTTGTTAGCTGATAGTTGTCCTTGGACCAACATCATCATTTTTATCATCATCACTGGGGAACTTGTTAGGAATACAAATTCTGGGGACTAACCCTAGATCTACTGATTTGGAATTTTTGACAGTGAAACTCACTAACCTGCATTTTAATAAGGCCTTAACAAGTGATTCTAATTTAGGACAAACCTTGAGATTAATGCTGTAGAGTATCACATTTCATAAAATATTTCTCAGGTTAGCCTTTGGTTTATAACATGGTAATTACATCTTTTCTTATTGGCACAGTTAAGTATTTAACAAACATATTAGTAGGTCCTGCAATGAAACAGGATGAATCCATCAATCCATTATCTCAGATTTCAAGTCTGTGTTGCTTTTTAATAGACTAAAATCTCCAAGCACCTGTGTAACTCACAACTATTGTTTTCTTATTACAACACAGATTATGCATCCTATCTTGGACCCAAGGAATTATAATCTTCATTGATAGCCATTGCTATAGGCTACTGTTCTTCTAAGAAACATTCCAAATAATTTGGCATCAGCCAGAATAAGAAAGAACAAAATAATACAAGATTGTTTTGATTTGTAGGGTCAAAGACAGAAGTAGAAGTCAAAACTTTTGTTTGTTTACATATAGGAGTCTGAGAGATGAACATGTAGTTAATCAACCACTCTAATAAATGAGAATTCTGAGTTTTCAAAGCATAAACATTCCACAAAATATCATTGTACCAGTAGAGATGAAAGCTCACTAATTTAGGTTTAAAATGATGAGAAAATTTATGATGTGTTTTTAGTTGCACTCCGGAAGTAGATGACCTAGAGTTGGTTATCAATATTATCAAAGATTCAGGCTCATTCAGTTCTTCCCCCTTGGCTATTTCCAGTAAGCCATCATGATGGCTTGCTCTCTATCTCTATCTGATTCTAGTATGGCTGCTACAGCTGTAAGAATTATGCCTTACTCACATGACAACAACATTCAGAATAAGGAGAAAATGACTACTGGAAAGAGATCTGTTTCTCTCATATCCCTCTTGTCATGGAGCAGAAGTTCTCAGCAAATGCCCCATCATGCCCTATTTACTGAAATAAAAACCTATGCCAACTCTTAGAGCAGTTATTCACAAATTTAGATGAGAAGTTCATGACAGACTTCAATTATGATTTGTTCCTTAAAACTGGGTTCATTAACAACCAATCAAATCAGGGACTGGCTCCTAGGTAGGCAGGCAGGTAATCACTGGTTGCTAATGCAACCATGAACACTAATAAGCTATTAAAAGTATGTTATAGTCAAGGTCACCTATATGAACAATATTGCCCTGATATTTCTCTCAGATACAGAACCATATTTTATGCATGTGTTTTATTTCCTTGGTTCAAAACATTCACCTCCACTTCCCACGTTTTCTTCCAAAACTTAAAATTGCCATTATTTAGTTGAGAAACCTATCTGCATATATTTAATTTATAAAAAATCTAATTAGGATATTTTTATATCATTATACACATTTTATTACATGCAAACTTTGGGACTTGCTTAAATATAATCAAGTTCTATGAAAGTGTATTCAACATCATTATTCAAGAACATGTAGTAGTTTCTTTCTTGCAGATATTTTTGATAGTGGGATCTATCAATTTTTAATAGTAATTTTAGCCCTGGCTGGTGTAGCACAGTGAATTGAGTGCCAGCCTGTGAACCACAGGGATGCTGGTTTGACTGCCAGTCAGGGCATACACCTGGTTTGTAGGCCAGGTCCCCAGTCAGGGGGTCATGGTAGGCAACCACACATTGATGTTTCTCTCCCTCTCTTATCTCTCCCTTCCCCTCTGTCTAAAAATAAATAAATAAAATCCCTAAAAATAATTTAATCCTTTTATTATAAAAATTGAAAAAATTGTATAGTCAAATGTTTTATATCAAAAATCCTAAAACTATGTTAATTGATTTTACATCACACATTAAACTTAGATTTCAATTTTTTTTTGCAATTCCGTTACTGACCAACTGCTAAGAACCCAACATTCCATATATTTTCCTAACATGAAGATGGGTTGTAGTTATTGTCACAGGCTCTGCTCTTTTATGACCAGTGTGGCATATCTGTGACAGAGATGATGTGATGAAAATGATTTGCCAAGAAATACAAAATGGCTTTTCCTTTCTATAGAGCTATTTGGAACATTTCTGATTACAAATATATTTAATTCCTTTTATTTATTAAACCTGAAATATTGGAGATAAAGGTTTCCACTTGAGAAATATTAATTTTAATTCACTTAAAAAGATTTTTCTTTTTAAAATATTTTAATCCATTCATATTTTTTAAAATGAAGAAGCCAAAGAACTTAAATATAAGACCCATGGACATGAACCAAAAGCAGGGGAATTCTATAGTGATGGGGATGCAGAGTGGAGGCAGATAAAAAGGAGAAAAAAATGGGACATCTGTAATAGTATAATTAATTAAAATATACTTAAAATGGTTAAAAATAAAAGAACCCCAATGTTATTGCACCCCAATGTTCATAGCAGCACAATTTACAATAGCTAAGTGCTGGAAGTAACCTAAGTGCCCATCAATAAATGAGTGGATCAAAATACTGTAGTACATTTACACAATGGAATACTACACAGCGGAAAGAAAGAAGGAAATCCTACCCTTCACAATGGCGTGGATAGAAGTGGAGAGTGTTGTGCTAAGTGAAATAAGCCAGGCAGCAAAAGACAAATACCATGTGATCTCACCTATAAGTAAAAACTAATCAACAAAACAAACAAGCAAGCAAAATACAGCCAGAGACATGGAAATAAAGAACAAATAATGAATAGTGACTAGAGAGGAGGAGGGAGAAGGATAAAAGCGGATAATAGGGGAAGGGCCATCAAGGAACATGTATAAATGACATATGGACAAAGCCAAAGTGGGTAAGTCTGAGGGTGGGAGGCAGGGATGGGTGGGGTGGAGGTCCATGTTGGGAGGGAAATGGAAACAACTGTACCTGAACAACAATACAAAAATAAAATAATGGTTTAAAAATAAATAAATAAAATGTTAAAGAGAAATAAAAAGACAAAAGTTTACCTTTGTGACCAAGAAATAACTTTTTCCTTTCTCATTGCAAATCCTAATTCAAATTTTACTCCACCAGGATCTCACTAAGGGTTATAAGAGATTTATAGTGAATTAACACTGTGCCTTACATATGCTATTGTTAATTATATTTCATGTTTGTTAGTGTTTCTACTTTATACATTGATAAGCATTAGGATTATGTGTATAATTTTATAGAGGTTGATAAATATTTTTGCCTTTTCAACTTGCTTTCCATCTCAAGTGTTTTATAAACTTAAAAATATGAAGAAATAATATTTAATGTTCTAATTATTAACTGGCTAGAAATCTTAAAACTACTGGTTTTAATACCTCATTTATAGGATTTCCTATTCCCTGGTTCCTGAATGACAAGAACTAATGAGCATAAACAAGTAATCAAACATTATCTGTGCTACAGTATGAAGCAGAACATAGTTTTTGCTGCCATAAATTTTCTTGTCCATATGGTAAAGGTACAATATTGGCACTGAAGCTGGCAAGTCCATCTGGACAGAGCCTAATTTTTCTGGATAAGGCAAACTTTCTAAATCAAGCCATCTGTTTGTATTCCTTTTAAAAAACTGTAAATAAAATAAGTCAATATGTCCATGTGAAAGAGAAATCAGAATTAGCTTGACATTTATTTATGACAATAGAGAGCCAATGATGATAACATATTGATTATTGTCAAATATATTATTTTTGATGCTTTGAACCAATAAATGTTTCCTGTGAACCATAAAGAATAGCTAATGCATGTATTAATCATCAATATCAAAAGCTCATAAAGGAAGAAAGGACCCCACATTTTCATCAGTACAATCAGCTCTTTTTCTGGGCAATTGAATTTCATTTGTTTCTTTTATCACAGCATTTTATAATTTTTTTTCAGAAAAATTTTACTGTGTACATGTAAAACCAGAAAGTATAGGGAAAAGATATTAATGAATTACTCTAGGGAAATATGTGTTTAAATATTAATATCTGCCCCTTATGTAGTGATTTTAATGTATTATGGTAGGCAGAATTCTAAGATGGCTCTAATGACTTTGCCCCTAGGTGTTACATGGCAAAGCAATTTTGCTGTTATAATTAAGGTCAACTAATAAACTGACTTTAAAACCAGGACATAAGCCCAGACACATGAACTCTTTAAAAGTAGAGTTTTCTCCACCTGGTAGCAGAAAATAAGGTGACTTTTGCTAAGTCCATCTTGCAAGAAAGTAAACATGCAGTTTTGAATTGCGTATGTTGCTACATGGGAAGGAACTGTAGGTGGGAACTGGGAGATGAGAGCTTGATTTAGCTAACAGCTAGTAGAAAAGTGGGAACCTCGGTCATTTGAATGCAAGATTTAAATTCTGTAAGCACCATGTAATGGGTACAAACTTTTAAAACACTTTACTCTTCTTGTTTTAGTTCTGATGGAGTATTGAAGTATGTGTATGCTGAATCCTCTAAAAGTAGCCTGAATTTATGCAGAACAGATTTTTTTGTTGTTTGTATGTTTGTTAGGAGAAGATAACTCTAAGAACATCCAATTGTTCTAGAATATTATCAGTGATGTCACTGAGCACACACATACATAGTTTATTTTCACAGTGATGTGAGATAAATTGATATGCATTAGTTCTGTGCATAATAATTTGTACAACATGATCTTCAGGTATAATACTATTTTACACTCTGTTTTTACATTTCCCAAATATATGTTTCTTAATTTATTAGTTTTTTACATATACACATACATTATCAGTTAGTGTGATAAATATTTGTAAACTACAATTAATCATAATCATCAATAATTAAAATACTCGAGTTCACAGATACATGAACATTCACATTTGTTCTAGATTGGATTCCTCAATACCTGGGTTTCTCTAGAACCCAACTTTTCATGCCATATTTCAGGTTGAGGATTCAACTTTTCCAATTACACATTTTCCTAGGCCTCTTGAGTTCTTCCTGGAATCCTGTTGTTACTGGCATTGGAGCTCTTGGGATCCCCAAGACAGAAATCAAGAGGAAACCCCAGACAAATTTTGAGACATATTATTAAATTTATGCTCAAGCACTTCAAGAGAGGCAGCACAGAGGAAAGTTATATCCTCTGAACTGGCTCAGAGGCTGGCTCTGCTTAGCTGCATTTATAAGCTGGGGACAAAGTGGGCTTTCGCAAAAAGGCTGGCTGTTTTGAAAAAGGTAGGCTTACAGAATTTTCCATTTCAGGGTCAGATGAATACCTTTTCTAGCTGTATTGCCTGGCAGTTGTGTTCCACCTGTGCTGTGGGGCAAGATGGCAGACTTCATATGACTGCCATCTTAGGAAGGTTGTGTAGAGCTCAAACCATGACCAACTGTGCATACAATTTAAGCAAGCAGTTAAAAAGGACATAAAATGAGCTAACTGTGTTTTTTCGTATGAAGAGGAGGGGTGCTGACATTTTTGTGGTCAGCTTATCCTGAGTTTCTTCTGAACACCTGATCTTAACTTGGCTTCTTGACCATGTGGTATTTTCTATTCCCAGATCCAGTCCCTATGCAGTCTCACTGTAGCCATTATCCTTTTTCCCTTAACTATGATTTGGGAGTATCTAACATCTAAAAGAGATTAGAGATTAGTTACTGCTAAAGCACCACAATATTTTGTGGTGTAATTTGAAAGGCAGAGGTGAAACACAGATGGCTTTCTTGGTATGGTAGAGAGACTGGGAAGAGTTTAAGAAACAGAAGAAGCAAAATGTCTTTTCCTCTCTTCTTTTCAAAGTGGACATCAGAGTCAGGAATTAAGTGCATTCTATGCTTATTTAAATAATCCCCCTGCACCAAAATTTATACTGACCTGTTTAATATTATCTGAGCTTTTTATAACAAAAAGATTTTGACATCATGGTTATAGTCTCTAAAAAGGCCAACACATGGGGATTTTAATATTTAAATAAAAGTACATA
The DNA here is from genome assembly GCF_019186645.2 of Phyllostomus hastatus. Taxonomy (NCBI): domain Eukaryota; kingdom Metazoa; phylum Chordata; class Mammalia; order Chiroptera; family Phyllostomidae; genus Phyllostomus; species Phyllostomus hastatus. Next base: position 4,807,424 of record NW_025333543.1, read on the forward strand.
ATCAGAATAACTAATATCATACAAAATCTGTTCACATTTTGGAAGAGGAAAAGTGTTGAAAGTCACCATCATGTTGAACTGGGAGAAAAATTCTTATTAAAGGTGATAAAGGAGTGAAAAGTGGATATAAGTAACTCAGCACAGATTTTTTCCATCCTGAACAATTTTGCTAAAAGCTGCACTTTGTATTTTAATTTGTGTGAAAAGAAAAGTTGAGCACTACGAATGGATAGAAGCCATACCTTGTACACACCTTGCAATGTATGTATCTGAGCAGCTTGGAAGAAGCTGCAGTTCACAATTAACCCACCTTCCACTACAAATCTGCCTTCAAATCAGCTCTGAACAATAGGTCACATATAGGCAGCTTCTACTCTGTACGGTGTTCTTAAACAGTATTGGCAAAGTTCAAAGCTCACATACAATAGGAAATGTAAAATACCATTTTCCCCAAGAGATTCAGTGTTAAATTTTGGGATATAATTTTTGGACATCTTTGGCAACACTCCTGGTAATCAGCTCTTGTGCCAAGATGGGTTACGAGAAAGATGCTTAAGAAACATGGCATGATGTAGAATGGAAGAGGTGTAATAGCTTTCCTCAGGTTTAGCATAGGATATTTAATCTTTCCATGGGAAATGGAGACACTTAAATAAGTTGACAGGGTGCATGATGCCTTGTAGTTTGGAGGGCCCCAATAACAAGTTGCTCTAAAGTTATACTCTATTTGCCAGAACTAAAAAATGTGAAAAGATTGAGCTACAACACACACATGGAAATCTGTAAAAATGAGAGTGTTCATAGGATACTTCAAAGAATGCACATAAGAACCCAAAAGAGAGCAACATCACAAAGAAGGCACTGAGGGTCAACATAGTCATCCAAACAGATAGTGGCATTGAGATAGGGAGCTATTTGTCCCTTTTCCCACTACTCCTCTCATCTCTTTCTCACTGTAAGACAGAAAAGCAAGTAGGCTTTCAATGGAAAGGACAAAGCAGGGACCTGAGAACCAGAATCATTACCCCTCCCTCTATCCAGTCAGAAAAAGGTAAAGGATCCTGAGAGTTTAAAGTAGATGGAAATGCAAATTGTGCTTGCAATATTAAAATGAATAGAAAAAATTACTAAAAATTGTGTTATATACTAAAATAACAGAAAATAGAAATTCAACACAGTATGATGTAAGATAGCAGCAAGAGGAAATTCATATTTTAACCACGCTGAGATAATCTAATTAAAAGTACACTACAGAAAAGTGAAAAATATTACTTAAGTGTTAAGTGCTAGTTGTATTTTTCAAAGCTTTCTAGATATAACTAGCCAGCTTGTGAAATAGTGTAAATATCCAATTGCCAATGATCAGTTTTATTTATCCCATGAATGTAGGAAAACTCCTTGGCCTCTATTAATGCAGAAGACAAATTTTAGTTTTAAAAATACATTCATGCTACAATGTTTTCTGTTAAGCCCTAAACTAAGTAGAAAATGTAATTTTGTAAACTTTGTTTTCTTTTAGCATTCTGTTTATTTGAAGTTTGAGAAAACTCAACAAATGCAGAGAGAAAATGATTTTTACTATTTTTCTCCAATGATTCAGTTATAGTAAAGATAAAGTTATTTGACAATTGTGATTCGTTTTCATGAAATATTAGAATAAAAATAACAGAATAATATAACATTAAGGTATCTTTAGCACCTAAATGAATAGCTTTGTTGATTAAAAAAGAATGTTTTAAGGTGTAATGTATAATGCAATATAATTGCATTATATTGAGTGTATGTTAAAAACCATAAATGTAAATATTTCAATAAATTTATTATATCTTTGAGATTATGATCTATATTTTCTTTTTTAGCTGTTTCAAAAATTTTTAAATTTTTCTTTTTTAAAGTATATTTTATTGATTATGTTATTACAGTTGTCCCATTTTTTCTCTCCTTTATCCCCCAGCACTCTGTACCTACCCCTCCAGCATTACATCCCTCTTACTTCTTGTCCATGGGTTGTACATATAAGTTCTTTGGCTTCTCCATTTCCTATACTATTCTTAACCTCCCCTTGTCTATTTTGTGCCTCCCAATTATGATTCTTATTCCCTGTGCCTTTTTCCCTCATTTGCCTCCTCTCACCACCACTGATAAACCTCAAAATGATCTTGATTTCTGTGAATCTGATCCTGCTCTAGTTGTTTGCTTAAGTTTTGTTTTTGTTTTTTAGGTCCAGTTGTTGATAGTTGTGAGTTTCCTGTCATTTTATTGTTAATAGTTTTTATCTTCTTCTTTTTCTTATGTAAGTCCCTTTAACATTTCACTTAATAAGGGCTTGGTGATGATGAACTCCTTTAACTTGACCTTATCTAGGATGCCCTTTATCTGCCTTTCCATTCTAAATGACAGTTTGGGTGGATAAAGTAATCTTGGATGTAGGTCTTTACCTTTTATGACTTTGAAAACTTCTTTCTGGACCCTTATTGTATCTCAGATTTCTTTTGAGAGATCAGCTGATATCCTTATGGGAACTCCTTTGTAGATAACTGTCTCCTTTTCTCTTGCTGCTTTTAAGATCCTCTCCCTATCTTTAACTAGGGTAACTTAATTATGATATGCCTTGGTGTGGGCTTCCTTGAGTTCAATTTCTTTGGTACTCTCTGAGCTCCCTGGACTTCTTAGAAGTCTATTTCCTTTGCCAGATTGAGGAAGTTCTCCTTCATTATTTTTTCAAATAAGTTTTCAATTTCTTGCCTTTCCTCTTCGCCTTCTGGCACCCCTATGATCTGGATGTTAGAACATTTAAAGTTGTCCCAAAGGTTCCTCAGCCTCTCTTCATTTTTTTTGAATTCTTATTTCTTCATTCTGTTCCAGTTAGATGTTTATTTCTTCCTTTTGTTCCCAATTTTTTATTTGAGTCCCAGTTTCTTTCCCTTCACTTTTGGTTCCCTGTATATTTTCCTATATTTCACTTTGTATAGCCTTCTTATCTTCCTTTATTTTCAGGCATACTCAAATCATTTCTCTGAGCATCCTGTTTACCTGTGTTTTGACTCTGCATCTGATAAGTTGTCTATCTCCTTGTCATTTAGTTTTTTCTCTGGAGTTTTTATCTGATCTTTCATTGGGCCATAATTCTTTGTCTTGGCACACCTGTTACATTGTAAGGGTGGAGCCTTAGGTATTCACCAGGATCAGGCAAGGGGTCAGAGAGGGAACAATGCTGCTTGCTTGGCTCTTCAGATGGCTTTCAGTCACTTCCCCCGCTACCGACAAGAAAATTAGGCCCTTGTGGAGATGATCCCTGAGTGGGCGGGCTTGTGTACATTCTAGAATTCTAAGGGACTCTCCTGTGAGACTGGGAGTTTCTCCTGGTACTACAACCCCCACAGGTTTTTACAGCCTGAGGTTTTAAAGCTTTAGCTCTCTGAGCTGGATCCCTGGTTTGCATGGTTGGTCTCCCTCCCCATTTGTTCTTCCAGGATCATCTATGCTCAAATGTGGGATATCCCAGTCCACCAGCCACCATCTTGTCTTGTGTCCTCTCCACCTCAACTTCTAGGCTCTGCCCCTTCTACCAGTCTGGATGAATGTTTCTTGTTTAACTCCTTTGTCGTCAGACTTCCATACAGCTTGATTTTATGATAGATCTGATTGTCTTCTGTCTTTTAATTTGTTGTTTTCCTTCTCTTGGTTGTGCAAGGAAGTGAAGTATATGTAGCTATACTTCCATCTTGGCCAGAACACTAAAAGCATGGCCTGTATTTTCTTAATATATATTTACTTCTACATCTTAGTTATTCCTGCACGCACATTCACTTTTGTTCATAATGTTTTCTTTAATCCCCACTCAAGGATATGTTTTTTTTTTTTAATTTTAGGGTGAGAAGAGAGAGACAGAGAGAAAAAAATTGATGTTTCTCTCTCCAGCATGCTCCTTGACCAGGTATTAAACATGCAACTTAGGTATGTGCCCTCATTGAGAATCAAACTCATAACCTTTTGGTACATGGAATAACCAAGCATCCAGAGTTTGTGTGGAATGTTTTTCTTAAAAGATTTTTATTTATTTATTTTTTAGAAAGAGGAGAAACAGACAGATAGGGAGAGAAACAGCAATTTGTGGTTGCCTCTTGCATACCCCCTACTAGAGATCTAGCCTGCAAACCAAGCATGTGCCCTGACTGGGATTTGAACCAGAGACCCTTTGGTTCTCAGGCCAATAATCAATCCACTGGGCCTCACCAGCCAAGGCTGGAATGTTTTAACCTTAAATTATAAGTCTTGATATGGAGCCTCGGAACAACTGATCCTAAATTTCCTTCATGTAGTATTAGCACATCTGCTATTTATAACAGGAAGTAATGACTTGAGTTACTGTTGAGTGGCTTTGTGGTACATGGGAGTACAAAAACACTTCTGTCTTAGTGATTTGAACTTTATCTATAATTGACTTTATCTATAACTTGCTAGAACAACCTTTTTGGAAGTTATGCACTCTGCTTTAAAATCAAAACAGTTTTCAAGTAAAGAAAAAAATATATCACAGAGTTGTACACTTGAAGCCTATACAGTTTTATTAACCAATGTCACTTCAAAAGATTCAATAATAAAAAATACATATTACAAAACATTAAATAGACAATGGCTATTTAATCATAGGACAGTGGGCTTTTATTTATTGTGGAAGGAAATCATATCTGTCCTAGGCATTCACTGAGTTTTTCATTTTATGAAATGAAGAAAAACTATTCATGTTTCATAATTGAGTAAAAGTAAAGATTAGAATCTTTTAAAACTTCAAATAATTTGGGTGGCACATGTCTCATATTTTCAGGATAGACGGTGATAATCTATAGAATTTTTCATTATATTACTGGCACCATAAATTAAATGGAACAGACAACAACTATTTTTCTCTGAAAAAAGATTGTTTCATGACTAGTGCATTGTGGTGGCAAGACTAATGGCAACAAAGAATGACAGTGAAGAGATAATACTTCCTGACATATGCAGGTAATAATAACACTATCATAGATTCAGAAAGTTTTAAAATATTAAGTGATATGCTTAAATATAAAGGAAATGTGCCAAGTTATTATTAGTATAAAAGATTTAACAATAACAATAATTATGTAGATATATGCATTATTGACTACAGTATAGTGAAAAGAGGGGAGTAGAAAAGCACATTTTGAAGTTGGCTTTTGTAAATAAATAATGATTTTGCACTAGTCACATATGCCCCTTTTATGTCAAGTACTTAATTTGTAAAATAAAAATAATAATGCCAACCTTTCTGATTTATTGGATTAAATTAAATGGATTAATATAGATTATGGCAATTAACATATCTTGAAGTCCAGAAAGATACCAATAAACCTATTTGTGAAAGAATATCTCTCTATACAGTAAAACTAATTTTGTTTATTATATTATAGACTTATTGAAGTTTAATAATTATTTATATTCACACTGTTTCATAAACAGCTAACCTCATTCTTTTGTGATAGTAGAGGATCCAGGTTATTTGATAAGCTACTTTGTAATTTGGAGTTGAACCCATAAATCAGACAACATTAAAGGGCTTACATTAGGACAAATTTATGTAAACAGCAATATACTTTTTTTTTTTCACAATCAGCACGAAGCTGTAGTGAACAGCCGTTCTTCCTGTACTGATTTTACATGAAAGGAAACAAAATGTTCCAACCTTTCCACCTTCAGTCTGGCCTAATTTATTCTAGAAAGATGACTGCAATATATACTTCCAATGAAAAGAGTGGTCTTAGATCTGCTAGTTATTCACCATTGCTCCTGTGGCCTATAGAAATGGTGTGACTCATTCCAAAATGAAAGCCATTGCACTATATATTTAATCATTCTGACATACAAAAAGCTTTCTAAATTTAATTCTCTAAATATGTTTTAATCTTCTACTTAGTTAGCACTTGTTATTGTAGATGATTTAGTTAAAGTACATAATAAGAACCCTGTCCTTGAGAGTCACTAAACAAAATATCACTAGAAATTGATATTTATTTTAATTGAATAGGTTAGACAATCAAGGTTCTCTGCCATTAGAGGAAAAATAGAGATTAATGTTAATTCCAGTAACCTCTGTAAGCTCTCCTGGAAGAAGGTAGATTAGAGTTGAATATTGAAGAATGGCTATGATTTATACTTGTAAAGAGGGCTAAGAAAGTAATTTGAAGGGAGATTCTGAGTTTAGTGAGAAACCATTGCATTGAAGGTGAGCTCTTGGTTCTGTCATGGAACATTCTGCTAATGCAGAGACTTTATGTTGGCTACCAATGATGGTAGGAATTAACTGAATTGGAGGGAAAGACTTGGATACAAACAAGGCTTTTAAAAATAACTTTACAAGCAATAATAAAGAATTATTGGATTTTAAATTATAAAATTACTTGGTGAAAGCAACATGTAGGATATTGTTCTAATGGCATAGTTCAGAGTAGAAGACTACTAGAGGGAAGTACTTGGGAAATCATTGCCATCATTAGGGAGTAATGTGATGATAAGAGTAAAAACTGGGAAATTGCATTAAAGGAAAATAATCATTGAGATAGATAAAGGAAGAGATACATGCTAAGTAAATTAAAGAATAAAGAGCTAAGATACAGAGAATTTGAATGATTTCATTAGATGAATGATTAAAAATGAGAATCCAGATACTCTGGCTTCCAGCAGGATATTTATTTTTTCCATTAAATAATAAATCATTCTATGATGATTTGAACTCATTCAAATCCTTTATACCATGGGTGTCAAGTTCATTTTCACTGGGGGCCACATCAGCCTTGTGGTTGCTTTCAAAGGGCCAAATGCAATTTTAGGACTGTATAAATGTAACTACTCCTTAACAGCTAAGGGAGAGCTTGGCTCTGCAGGCTGGCAGAAACTTGGTGCTGGGCCAGATAAAACAAGGTGGAGAGCCGGATTCGTCCCATGGGCCTTGTTTTTGCCACCTGTGCTTTATACAGTTGACCCTAAACAACAAGGATTGAACCACATGGGTCCACTGATATGCAGATTTTTTTCAATAAGTACATACAGTACTGTAACTACATTTTGTCTCATGTTTTTTAAAAATTTTACTGTATTTTTCCATTATATTTAACCCCCTTATACTCTCTTCTCCTCCCTGCATTCACCACACTGTTGTCTGTATCCATGAGTCCTTTTTTTTTCTTTTTGCTTTATCCCTTCACCCTCTAACCCCCTGCAACAGTTGTCAACCTGCTATCTATGAGTCTGTCCCTATATTGCCTATTAGTTCAGTTTGTTCATTAGATTCCACATATAAGTGAAAGCAATGATATTTATCTTTCTTTGACTAGCTTATATCACTTAGCATAATGTTCTCCCAGTCCCTCCATACTGTTGCAAAGGGTAATTCTTTTTTTTTTTTTCACTTTTTTTTTTTTTACTGCTGAGTAGTATTTCATTGTGTAAATGTCCCATAGTGGTTTTGTCAACTCATCTATTAATGGACACCTGAGATGCTTCCATATCTTGGCAATTGTAAATAATAATGCAGTGAATTTAGGGGTGCTTATGTTCTTTTGAATTAGTGTTTTATTTTTTTCATATATATTCTCAGAAGTGGTCTCACTGGGTCAAAAGGCAGATACATTAATTTTTTTGAGGTATCTCCATACTGCTTTCCACAATGGTTGTACCAGTCTGCATTCCCACTAAACAGTGCAAAAGGGTCCCCTTTTCTTCATATCCTCACCAGCACTTGTTATTTGTTGATTTATTGATGCTTGCCATTCTGACTGGTGTGAACTGATATCTTATAGTGGTTTTAATTTGCATTTCTCTGATGATTAGTGATGTTGAGTATCTTTTCATATGTTTATTGACCATCTGTATGTCCTCTTTAGAGAAGTATCTATTCAGGTCTTTTGTCCATTTTTTAATTGGATTGCTTTTCTTTTAGTGTTAAGTCTGATAAGTTCTCTATAACTTTTGTATATTAACCCTTTATCAGTTGCATTGATGAATATGTTCTCCCATTCTATAGGTTGTCATTTTATTTTGTTAGTGGTCTCTTTTGCTAGGCAAACACTGTTTAGTTGGTGTTATAACACTTTCTTTACTATAGCTTACTTTATTATAAAAAATACAGTATTTAATACATGCAAAATACAAAATATGTATTAATTGACTGTTTCTGTTACCCATAAGGCTTCAGGTCAACAGTAGGCTATTACTAGTGAAGATTTGGGGTAGTCAAACATTATATTTTGATTTTTTACTGTGGGCAGAGGGTTTTGGTGCCCCAACCACCACATTATTCAAGGTGATGATAAGAGTAAAAAAATGGAAAGTTGCACTAAAAAGAAAATAATCACTGAGATAGATAAAGGGTCAATCTTTTGGGGTCAATCAGTATATTTGAAATGTGTTGTTATTAATATTAATCCCCTTTCCTTCACTTAACCTGTTCTTTTCCTTTTGAAAATATTTTTAGAATCTTTATTAAATGTATTACTGAGTCTGCCCTGGCTGGTGTAGTTCAGTGGATTGAGTGTGGGCTGCGAACCAGGCATCTCAGGTTCGATTCCCAGTCAGGGCACATGCCTGGGTTGAAGGCCACAGCCCCCAGCAGCCACACATTGATGTTTCTCTCTCTCTCTCTCTCTCTCTCTCTCTCTCTCTCTCTCTCTCTCTCTCTCATTCTCCCTCCCTTCCCCCTCTAAAAATAAATAAATAAATAAATCTTGAAGAAGTCAGTTCTTTAGTCCTTCTTAACCAAAAAACTCTTCTTGTCTTTAAAAAAAATGTATTATTGAGTCTTGGATAATGCTGATGATGATATATTGAATTTTTAGCTACTTCAAATTCTGATACATGTTTTTCATAGGACGGTTATGAGTATCAATGATATATAAAACATCTATTACACTACCTGGCACATAAAGCCCTTCCTAAGAGCAGTGAGTATTATTATTGTGGAGTACTGAGGATCTAGTATTTATAGCTGTAAAACTAAAATACTAAATCTTGTGTCAGTTTCCATCAAAAGCATTTATTTTGCTTTCTATCACTTCCTTTAACATTCTTTTGCTGTTCTCTCTTCCTAATACATCTTTTCCCGTTGACGCCTCTAGTCCCTTCTACCCAACTAACTTTAGCTTGCCCCTTAAGACTCAGTGTGACTTTGCTTCCTTTGCAGAAATATTTTTGACCCCATTAAAATGAACTATGGTCCCACTTTCCATGGTATGTCTTTTGCAACACCATATTCCCAGGACCTAGCATAGTACCTGTACCTACAGTTATGAGATAGATATTTGTTGAGTGAATAGTGTGCTAAAGGAATTGAGATGATATCTTGCAATTTGGCTCTCAGCATACTCTAGCTGACTTTTTGTGTTCAGGACATTCTTTTGAAGTGATCACAAGGCATTTCTCCAGTATTGCTAGCTGGATTTTTGATTTTCTATTTTGTGCCTCACAGAACCTTTCTGTATTGAACCTACAATGCTAACCGCAACATCTGATAATGTCTCATTTATATTATGTGTACAAGACACCATTGGTGTCTGAGGAGGCAGCCTTTTGTCTTGTAATATAGTAGTGGTATCTGCCACTGACCAGCTAGTTAATTATGTTACCTTTCTAAACTTATTTCTTCAAGTATAAAATGGGGTATCGATGCTCTTCCTAGGTTAGTGGGGATTAAGTAATCCAAATTAAATGAGAGTTTCTTCTATGCTGTTGTATATGTCCATGAAATGGCATTTTGTGCCCTCAACCTCGCCAACTCCCAGACTGAGCTCAGGTGCCCAGAATCAGACTGAGCTCAGGTGTCACCACTGCAAGAAACCCTACCCAATCTGAGACTGGAGTTTTATACCCACCACCACCACAACCATGATGCACCCCCTTATAGCTCCCATGATAAGAATATTTAATAATGTAAATAACCAGTTTCTTTAACCAGACTGTAAGCTCCTTGAAAACAAAGGCTGTGAAATATTAATATATATTTTTTCACAGTGCTGAGACCACATTATACTCAGTCATATTTTAAGAAATCAATGTATAGATAGATAATTGACAAGCTGGGTGGTTGGATGAATTGATGAATAAATGCACAAATAGCCATGTGTTGGTTGACTACTTTACACATCATCTTAGTAAATGGTAGAAAGAGCTATTTTGAGTAGTTTCGCTGCTGTTATCATTTTCTGAAAATCACCCATATCTAAAGTAACTCTTTTGATCCAGCTTATGCATTGAAGGGAAACCAGTCTAATGCACTCATATGAGAATCACCCATTTTTCTGACATTCCACATCACTTGGATAAATTTGAACTCATTCTCAGCTGCCAGACATATCATGCTAACATATATTTTACTTACTGTCATGAATCATAATAGAAGGAAGACTTGTTTTCACATTGGGAGGAGGTGCGTTCTTGATGTATATATGCATATGTGTATGTCCATTTGGTAGGCAGAGAAGATATCTTTGTGTTTTAATATGATTACATTGAGTAATCCTCAGGGTTCTACATTTGTTTGAAAATAACTAATGATGTTGAACTTTTCCCAGGCATTGTACATATTTAGAATGCTGGTTTGTTTGTTTTTTCTTCAGGAAGCAATATGAATACATGTCATCCTTTTTTTCTGAAGCAAACAAACAAAAAAGCTGTGTCTTAGTTCATCTCATTCTTCAACTTAATACATTTTCCAAAAATAAAATATCAATAAATATTGATTATTGCTCTGCACCATTATAGCACCCTCATTAGTTTCATTACACAGCTTGAACTGGTTGCTTGCCAACATAAAAATGTAGGTATCCAAAGGATTAAGTTTGCTAGTTCAACCTAAAGAAATTTCAAGCTTACCCATATTAAGATTTTCATTTTTTATCATTCTACTGCAAACCATTTTGTTATGACATATAATAGTATATGCTACCCTTTTGGGAACACTTATAAACTGTTGAAAATATATACTTTGCGTGTTCACTAGACAATGAACTTTTAAGACAATAATTGTTATTGACTGACAAAGTACTTGAAAGTTTCAGTGTCATAAAACAGTATTTTCCAAAAAATGCATTCTAAAGAACACAAATTTACTTGGTTATTAATGAATAATATTTGAATAATTATTCAATGATCAAATTGGAAACATTGAATTAAACTATTATTTGAGTTTTATTAATGCAGTTCTCAAAGTTTTTTTATATACCATGAAAATTAAAATTAGCTCTCACTGAGGGCATCAAAGAGAGTAAAAATATTTGACACTGCTTAATCCTCAATTTACTTTCCAGCCCCATTCAACATCACTTATTGTCATAATTCCAGCTTTTTTTTTACTTATAAAGTGGTTATGCATTTACAATTATCACAATGTGTAATCAAGTATAAAGTGAACAGTGTTCTTCAGCCAACTTCACATGTTTACTCATGCTTCCTTCCCAGATATTCAATCTGTTCCTATCCCAGATAGTCAACAGTGTCTAGTTTATATTTGTGCAATATTATTATGCATAGACTAGTATATACATACATGATATTTGTTTTATAAATATAGCATAGTTGATCTAATGTATTTCCAGAGTTGGATATTAAGTAGCTTCAAAAGTATTGCTACAAAAGACAACATACTATTTTGCATCTGTGTAGGCATATCTTAGTCTCTGTTTGGTCATTACTTGACCAAAGTGAAATTCCCTACTGAAAAGCACAATTATATTTTGGATGGACACTGCCAAATTGCCACCCATAAGGGTTACACCGAACACATAATACTAATAACACAGTCTGGCCAACAGAAGGTGGGGCTAGTTATTTTGTTTGTATCCAATCTAATAGGTGGAAAATACAATCTCTGAAATTTTGATATGGATTTTTCTTAACCTGAGCATACTTGAGTATCTTATCTTTCCATTGGTTTAAGAGTCTTTTCTATTTCTTTTTCTGTCTCTTCATATGTTTTGCCCATTTTTCTACTAGATTTGTGTTAATTTGTTTCTCATAACTTAATGGACACTTTCAATATATTGAGATTTACAAATCATATCACATATATATAGATATAGATCTTATTAAAATTATTCCAAGCTATTTAATCTATATTACCATATTTAAATGGTAGGTTTTTATTCCCCTATATTTATCCTGCAGTTTTCTAAAGTCACTCAGGGTTTATGGCTGTTTCTCTTTCACATATAAAATTTCTTTTATATGTTAGTTCATATAATCAACACAAAATAACTAGGGTCAAAATTATGATTGCTCTATAATTATAATAACTAAATACATTTGTGGAATATTGATTTTATTAATGTTATATTGACACATATTAGTAGTATAAAATTAGAATATCATATGCATCAGGTCATTGAATGTCATTTCATTACAATATTGGTGAAATGCCAAAGGAATTTGAATATATAATTAAGAGAAAGTAGGTGAAGCCTCTATGATCATAGCTGAAAAAATTTAGACACATGAGGAAATAGATGAATTATAAAAAGATTTACTATTTGAAAAAATCTTCAGTTAAATACACATTCAGCATAAAATGCAAATTATTTTTATTGAAATGAAAGACTTTTCATCACTGAAGGCTGACATTCTCTCTTAATAATCACTACCACTTTCTATACAGAGTAAAAAATCAATTTATTTTTTCTATTTGTACATTTCAGCTTGAAGTATGAATCTTGGTTAGTGAACACTCCCATGATGAAATCTTTAGAATAAAAGCCTAAAACACTCTTAAAACAAATACTTATATAGCCCAGTGGATGTATTGTAGCATGCAATGACAATCAAGTTAAAAGAAATTTTAGGTTTCTAAATTCAAATTGGTTTAATTAAAATTACAGGTTATTTTAATCTCCTGAAAAATTGTGGAGTGGCTATGTAAAAAATTACTGGCCCTAACAACAATTCAAGATTATTAGATAACTGTGCCATCTATTGTTTCCACTTGGTGTGTTAACCTGTTCTGGGTCTGAAATCAACTGGATATGTTTTCATCAGTCTTATTTGGCTTATGCAAAGTTCATTTAGGCACAGATGGGTTGGATATAACATCCAAAGATATCTAATGTTCTGGTTGTGTCTACTTTCATTATGTGTAATTACATTAGCATAAAGGAGGAGAAATAATTAGAAAAATGAGTTTTTCTAATCTATTTACACACATGCATACAGGTATTGATATTTATGTATATACATATATACACATCACATTTACATTATATTATGTAATAAATACCAATTCCTCCTAAATTTTTGCTAAAATATTTATTTTCATATGAATATTATAATTGCTTGATGTTTATATATTTTGAGTAAAATCACTCAACATATGTATAATTTCTGCTATCTCTCAAAGACTATGAATGGCAGGTACAGGTTATAGTAAGTGGAGGATAACTGTTTAATATTCATTGAGAATTTTAAGAATAAATATTCACTTTGAAGTTGGCATTGAAAGTGATTTCTGTATAATAAACTAATCAAGTTATTATTGACACCAAATAATAAACAATTTTTGTAATTATAAAATTCATGGTAACAGGGAAGATTAATTTTATTGAATAATATGCTGCATTACTAAAAGCATTTTTTTTAATTTGAGGGCTGTTCTTTTATTTATTTTTATTTTTTAAATATTTTATTATTTTTAGAGGGGGGAAAGGAGGGAGAAAGAGAGCAAGTGAAACATCAATGTGCAGTTGCCTCTTGCACACCCTTTACTGGAGACATGGCCTGCAACACAGGTATGTGCCCTGACTGGGAATCGAACCAGCAACACTTTGATTTGCAGGCCCACACTCAGTCCACTGAGCTACACCAGTCAGGGACTACTAAAAGCATTTTATGTGAATGATAGACTCATCTGAAGAAAGCAAATATCTTCATGTTTCCTGTCCTCTGTGGCCAGTGGGTTTTTTTCTCAGATAAATATAAAATGTTTTATGCACTACTTGCATTCTGTCAGGGGATCTCAAAATTTTGCCCAGATTGTAAGGGTGGTATGAGTGCTACTCTTACTACATTTATTTGTTTATTTAAAAAAACATTTTTGGGGGACTTGGAGGAATAATTTGTTTAATAGTAAAACTGCTTAATAGTGAGCTTTATAAAGCATTGCTACTTACCCATGAATTTGAATGAGGTTTCACCATACAGTAAAAAGAAGCCAGTATCTTAGTCTACATGGGTCCACTGGTATATTTGCCACATATTTAAGGAAGATATTATACCAGTTCTTTATAAGTTCTTCTAGAAAGTAGATATGGTAGGAATCTCTCCTAACTCATTCCAGAAGAATGATGTTACCCTAATAACAAAACCAGGGTAAGACATTAAAAGAAAAAAAAACTACAGGCTGACATCTCTTTTAAACATGAATGTACAAATCCTCAAAAAATATCAAAGCAAACCCAATAATGTATAAAAAGAAAAATACCATGACCAAATGAGATTTATCTCAAATATACAAAACTGGTTGAACATTCAAAAGTTAATATAATCTATCACATCAGTTAGCTAAAGATACAAAATTACATAACCAAATCAATACACTCAAAAAGTACTTAATAAAAGTATACACCATTCATGATAAAATCTCTCAGCAAATGAAGATTATAAAGGTTCTTTCTCAATTTGATAAAGAACATGTAGAAAAATCCAACAGGTACCCATATGTAGTAATGGTGAGAAACCACATGGTTTTCTGCTAAGGTTGGAAACAAGACAAAGATGTTTTGTCTCACACTTCATTTCAACACTTTATTAGAAGTCCTAGCTAATGTGATAAGAAGAAAAATTATATAAAGCTAGAAATCAACTGCAATAAAAAAATCTGAAAAACATTCAAACACATGGAGGCTAAATAATGTTATTAAACAATGAATGTGTTAACAATGAGATCAAGGAAAAAATTAAAAGTTACCTGGAAACAAATGAAAATGAACACACCATAACCCAAAATCTATGAGACACAGCAAAATCAGTCCTATGAAGGAAATTCATAACATTACAGGCTTACTTGAATAATCAAAAAAACTACAATATACAATCTAATACTATACCTAGAAAAACAAAAACAAACAAAGCCCAGTGTAAGTAGAAGGAAGGAAATAATAAAGATCACAGCAAAAATAAATTACTTAGAGAGTAAAAAATATAATCAAAATATCAAAGAAACTAAGAGGTGTTGTTTGGAAGAGTTAAAAAAAGATTGAGAAATCTCTAATGAAACTGATCAAGAAAAAAAAGGAGAGGACCCAAATAAATAAAATCAGAAATGAAAGAGAAATAATAACTGACAATGCAGAAAAATACTATGAAGATCTAAATGTCAACAAATTGGACAACTTGGGTGAAACAGATAAATTCTTAGAAACATTCAACC
The DNA here is from genome assembly GCF_019186645.2 of Phyllostomus hastatus. Lineage (NCBI taxonomy): Eukaryota > Metazoa > Chordata > Mammalia > Chiroptera > Phyllostomidae > Phyllostomus > Phyllostomus hastatus. The sequence continues at coordinate 4,822,848 of NW_025333543.1, forward strand.
TTCCAAAACTGAATCAGGAAAGATAAGTAAACCTGAGTAGACTAACTACATCTAACGAAACTGAAGTAGTATTCAAACCTCTAGCACAAAAAACAAAGTCCTGGAACAGATGGCTTTACAGGCAAGTATCAACAAACATTCAAAAGGAACTAAAACCTATCCTCAAACTATTCCAAAAAATCCAAGAGGAGTGAAACTTCCAAACTCTTTTTTAAACTATTGTTCAAGTACAGTTGTCTGCATTTATGAGGCCAGTATCATTCTAATTCCAAAAATAGGTGAAGACGCTACAAAGAAAAAATGTGTAGGCCATTATCCATGATGAACATAGATACTAAAATTTTCAAGAAGTATTAGTAAATACAGCAATATATTAAAAATATCATACAGCATGATCAAGCAAGATTTATTCCATAATATTCACAAGTCAATAAAAATGATACACCATATGAACAAAATGTAGGGGAAAAGTCATAGAATCATATCAATAGATGCAGAAAAGCATTCTATGAAATCCAACACCAATTTATGACAAAAACTCAGCAAAGCAGGAATAGAAAGATCATACCTCAACATAAAAAAGGTTATATGAGTAAAAAATCTACTGCTAGCATTACACTCAATGGGTAAAAACTACTAGCATTCCCCTTAAGTTCAGGAACAAGTCAGGGGTGTCCACTTTCACCACTCTTATTCAACATAGTACTATAAGCCTTAGCCAGCATGATCAGACAAAAGGAAAATAATGCATCCAAATTGGAAAGTAGGAAGTAAAACTGTCATTATTTGTGCTAACATGATATTGTGAACAGAAAAGCCTAAAGATTCCACAAAAAACAAACTATCAGATCTAATGAATGAATTTGGTAAAAAAGCAGAATATAAAATTAATATTTAAAAATTGGTGACAATTTTATACACCACTTATGAACTGTCAGAGAAATTAAGAAAATAATCCCATTTACTATTGAAACAAAAATAAAATTAAGATACCTAGAACTAAATTTAACCAAGGAGATAAAAAGCCTCTATTTGGAAAATTATAGCCTTAAGACAGATATTGAGAAGATACAAATAAGTGGAAGCATATACCATGCTTATGGAATGGAAAAAATTAACATCATTAAAATGTCCATACTACCAAATACTACACAGCAGAAAAAAAGAAAGAGTTCTTACCCTGCATGACAGTATGGATGGATCTGGAGAGCATTATACTAAGTGAAATAAGCCGAGCGGTAAAAGACAAATAGCATCTGATCTCACCCATAAGTGAAATCTAATCAACAAGACAAGAAAGCAAAATATAATCACAGACATTGAAATAAAGAACAAAATGACAGCAACCAGAGAGGGTGAGAAGAGGAATAACATAGGAAAGAAGGGCAGGGGTCATCAGGGAACACGTATAAAGGACACATGGACAAAAAGCCAAAAGGGGGTATGATCGAGGGTGGAAGGTGGGGATAGGAAAGAAAGAAGGAGTGATGGAGGAAGAATGGAGACAACTGTACTTGAACAACAATAAATAAAGAAGTGTCTACACTATCCAAAGCAATCCATGGATTTAATGTCATTCCTATTAAAATACTTCACAGATCAAGACAGTATTTCACAGATCAAGAATAAATATTCCAAAAATTTATATAGAACCAAAGAGGACCTCAAATAGCTTCAGCAAATTTGAGAAAGAACATAGTTGAAGGGATCATACTACTTGATAACAAAGTAATACCACAAGATCATTGTAATTGAAACAGGCTGGTACTGGTGTAAGAATAGGCATATATATCAATGAAACAAAACAGACAGCCCAAAAATAAACCCTTACCTTCATGGCCAATTAATATTTGGCAAAGAAGACAAGAGCATACAATGGGGTAAAGACAATCTCTTCAGTAAATGATGTTGGGAATATTGGACATATGTATGCAAAAAATAAATAAATAAAATTGGGCCACCAACTTACAGTATACATAAGAATACCCTCAAAATAGATACAGACTTAAATGTAAGTCATGAAACCATAAAAATCCTTGAAGAAAATATAGGCAACAAAATCTCTGACATCTCTCGTACCAATCCTTTAGCCAATATCTTCTCTTAGGGCAAGGTAAACAAAAGAAAAAAATTAACAAATTGGACTACATCAGTCTAAAAAGCTTTTGCACAGAAAGCAATCAACAAAATGAAAAGCTTCCACACAACAAAAACAATCAACAAAATGGGAAAAAATATTTGCCAATGATATATCTGATAGGGGATTAATTTCCAAAATATATAAAGAACTTATATAAATCAACACCAGGAATACAAATAACCTAATTTAAAAACAGGCAAAGGACCTGAATAAACACTTCTCCAAAGAGGATTTACAGATGACCAATAAGCATATGAAAAAAGGCCCACCACTAATCATTAAAGAGATGCAAATTAAAACCACAATGAGATAACATCTCACACCAATCAGAATGGCTGTCATCAATAAATCTACAAACAAGTGCTGGAGAGGATGTGAGGAAATGGGAATCCTTGTGTACTGTTGGTGGGAATCCAGACTGGTGCAGCCACTGTGGAAAACAGTATGGAGTTTCCTCAAAAATTAAAATGGAAGTACAATTTGACCCAGTGATCCCACTTCTGGATGTATATCCCACAAAACCCAAAACACTAATTGAAAAGATTATATGTACCCCTATGTTTATTGCAATGTTATTTACAATAGCCATGATCTGGAAATATCCCAAGAGCCCATCAGTGGATGAGTGGTTAAAAAAGCCATGGTACATTTACACAATGAATACTACTTGGCAATTAAAAAGAAAATCTTACCTTGTGCTACAGCATAGAAGGGGGGGGGGGGAGTTGTGAAATAAACAAACACACACACACACACACACACACACACACATAAAATATTGGGTTGGCCAAAAAGTCTATTTAGTTTTTTCTATAAAATAAGACTTTTTTTTTTTGCATTTTCACCAGTAACTTTATTGATTTGGATATTTTGAATATGCTGGGTATCTTTCTCATGGTATAATGTTGATTGTTGTCAATTAATGCCTCAGTTTGATGGCTATCAGCTTTATCCAGTCTACCTGACTGTGGAGCATCACCCAGTAAGAAATCTCTAGCACAAAAATTCTCAAACCATTTTTGACACATTTGATCAGGCACAGAACCTCCTCTACACATTACACAAATCTTATCTTCTTTATGTTTCAGTTGTATTTTTACCTTTTCTGAAAAAAAGCATAATATGCCAAAATATTGCATATTTTCTTCCATCTTCAGTATTAAAATGGCCACACAAATTCACCAATTTTGATTTTTTTAAATACATGCTGTTATGACAGTTGTCACAATACAACCTAACAAAATTGTTTCAAATGATGTTAAAGAACACTAAGAACTACTAGAGCCATCTTACAGAAAAAAAACACATGAATTCTTTGGCCAACTCTCTCTCTATATATAAAATGTATAGACACAGACATAGTCATAGGCAAGGTCCTGGAGGTAGGTGGAGGCTGGCTAAGGTGGGGGGAAATTGGGATGGAAAGACTTTGCTTGGGTTGATGGGTGCACAATACCAAGTGCAAATAATTTTATGTTGAGCTGTATAGTTGAAATATACATGGTATTGTGAACCAATGTCACCCCAATAAATTCAATTAAAAGTCAATTGCTTTCCTATATATCAAAAATAAACAATTGGAATTGGAAATTAAATGAATATATTTATAAAAACACTAAAATAATTTATAAATCTAATAAAATATGCATAAGATGTATATGAGGAAATCTACAAAGCTATGATGAAAAAAATCAAAGAACTAAATAAATGAAGAGAGATTTCATATTCATGGATAGAAAGATTTTATATTGACAAGATGTCAAGTCTTCTCAGCTGACATACTATCAAAATCTTAGCCAGGTATTCCGTGGCTATCAACAAACAGATGCTAAAGTTTGATGGAAAAGTAAATGATTCAGAATTGCCAAACAAAGTCAAAGGAGAAGAAAAAAATTGGAAGACTGACACTACCAGATTTCAAGCCTTACTATCGTAATTAAGAGAGTGTGGCATTGGCAAAAGAATAAACACAGATTCTCTGAACAGAACACATTATGGTCAACTGATCTTTGAGAAATGAGTAAAGGCAATACAAGAGAATAGAGAGTCTTTTTAACAAATGGTGCTGGAACAATTGTTTATCCACATGAAAGAAAACGCAAGTAGGGGCTTGACCCATATTGTCCACCCAGAGACCCAGCGGCTGATGGGAGCCTCGTGCCCTGGCTTGACTTGTGCTGCATGCCAAGAAACTGAGTAGCTGATTTGAGCCTGTCAGCTCATGGAGGACTTCAGCTGGAGGCTGAGGAACTGTGAATATTGTGGCCCAGACCTTTTCCCCATCCTCACAAAACCATAGGAAGGAAGAAAAGTGAAGCCCAACCCCTCTCTTCCTGTGGCATCCAGGAAGACCAGCAGAACTCACTCAATGGGTTTAAAGTCAGCAGGAGGCTTTTTTTTTCTTGCCTCTCTCTTTTTTTCCCCTTTTTTCTTCCCCCAAATGAGGCAATAAGACATGGAGTTATGAAAGATCCAAAGGGGGAACACAAGGCTAACCCCAAAAACTGAGAAACTGAGACAATGTCACTATACTATCCCACAGATCTGGCATGTTGTTGTTTATGTGTATTATTATTATTTTTTCATTATTTTTACTACTTTCATTTTATTAGTATATTTTTAATTTCTCTTCCTTATGTTTAGTTTTCTTCATTTAACTTCTGTTTAATTGTATTGTTTGACTGGTTTTCCTTGTTCTCTTTTTAATGTATTTTAATTTTCCTTCTTTCACTTCACTTGTATTCCAAGAAATGCAAGTAGACATAGACTTTATACTCTTCCCCCAAAATTAACTCAAAATGCATCATGGACCTTAATAAAATTCATAGCTATAAAATTCCTAGAAGATAACATAGGAGGAAATGCAGATGACCTGGAGTTTGGTTAAGGCTTTTTAGATACAACACTAAGGGCATGAAGATGAAAGAATAAGTTGATAAGCTGGGCTTCAGAAAAATTAAAAACTTCTGCTCTGTGAAGACACTCACAAGAGAATGAAGACAAACTATAGCCTGGTATAAAATATTTGTATAACACATATCTGATAAATGACTGTAACCAAGATATAGAAAGAACTCTTAAAACTCAACAATGAGATTTAAAAATGGGTAAAAGATATGAACAGAAACCACACCAAAGAAGAAATAAAATGATAATTAACCATATGAAAAGATGTTCAACATTACACTTCTTTAGGGAAATACAAATTAAGACAACAGTAAGATAGCACTACTCTCCTAGTAGAATGCCTAAAATTTCAAACACTGACAATGACAAAGGCTGACAAGTATGCAGAGCATCAAAAACTCTCATTCATTGCTAAAGTGAAAAATTGTACAGCTACTTCAGAAAAGGGTTTTGCAATTTTTGAAAAGTCAATCTAAATATAAACTTCCTGTATAATCTTGCATGTGTGTCCCTTGATATCTATCCAAATTAATTGAAAATTTATGTGTACACAAAAACCTCTGAATGTTTACCAATGATTTACTCATAATCCCAAAACTTGGAAGTAAATAAGATGTTCTTCATTAGGTAAATGCATATATCAATTGCACTACTCTATTAAATGGAATATTATTCAGTGCAAAATAATTAGAGATATGAAGCCACAAAAAGACATAGAGGAAATTTAAATGCATATGACTAAATAAAAGAAATGTAACCTGAAATAACTACATACTGTATAATTCCAATAATATGATATTTGGAAAAGATAAAACTAGAAACAATAAAATGATCAATTATTGCAAGGGACTTGAAAAGAGTGGGATGAATAAGTAGAGCCTGGGGGCTCTACTTATTGATCTTAGGTCAATAAATAAGACTATTCTATATGATACTGTAATCATAGATACAGTCATTATACATTTGTCAAAACCCATAGAATGTACAACACACACAGTGAATGTAAACTATGGACTTTGATAATGATGTGCCAATGTCGTTCCATTCATCGTAACCAATGTGCCACACTAGAGCAGCATGTGATGATTGTGGAGGCTGCGGGTGTGGGGAGGAGGGAAGATATAGACGGGGACTATATTTTCTGCTCAATTTTACTGTGAACCCAAAACTGATCTATAAAAATAAGCCTTATTTTTTTTTAAAAAAAGCAAGTAGTGTTTTTTTCTCTGCTGAAGTTGGAAAACATAGTAAAATATTTTTGAGATTCACAACTTCATATGCATTGTTCTTTTTTTATATGTAAAACTGTGCTTCCAATGAGCTAGCCACAACTTGATGTTTTATTCATAGGATGAGGTTCTGCCCTGTTAATCCATTTTCATGAACTTTCATTTGTTAATATTCATTTCACTTCCTATACTATAGCCTGTATATCTATACCTATATGTCTTTCTACATATATTGATAATATATGAAAATGTGTTTACTTGAAACCTAAAATTACCTAGCTTAATGAGGTAGTGACATATAATTGTTGAGACTCTGTTGTATCTTTTTTGCCCCTGGAATAATTCCTGTTTAGTTTATTCCAATGTCCAAAATCTTAGAGGTTTTTGAGAAAACCAGAACATATTTCCTCTTCCTGACTGATATTCAGCTTCTATAACTTTTCTGTAAGTTTTTAGAAGTGGACAATTGAATAAATTCCTAATATGTTATTATAAATTTTAAACAAAGCATTTAAAATTATTTTATTCTTGAACAGATTTTGAGACTTTTGTTTTATGATTAATGACAATAATTTTAGAGTTTTATGGCTTTCATTTTAAACAACTCCACAGATAAATATATCTAAAATACTCTCTTTCTAGAGTTAAGAATTATGAATTATGAATTAGTGTCAATTGGAGAGGACAACCTTTCATTTTAAATTTTTGTATAAATTGTCATGTAAAAGCTAAGCCTGCAGAACAAAAATTAGTCATATGTTTGTTTTATGGAACATGATTATAGAAAATGCATAGGCATGATTTTTTAAGGAAATTTACTTGTTTTTACATCTAGCATAAATTTTGCAAGGCATTCTTGAAGCATAGTTTTGGGGCAGTGACCAGTTTTACTTTTGCAGTCATTTGCCATCTAAAATGGAATACGCAGCCTATGAATAATTAACAATTTACTAGGTAAAACATGTATAATTAGACATATCATAAATAAAATACATCCTCAAAGTATAAATACAGTTCACAAAAAATGAGGGTATTTGATCAAATGTACACATTATGGAGAAACAATAAATAGCCTGTATAGGGTTAAAGCATGGACTCTGGAGCCAAACTTCTGGAATTAGAAGATTTCTGTTTCTTATTAGCTCTGTGGTTTTAACGTCTATGTGCCTCAATTTCATTCATAAAACAAAGATGATGATGTCTTTTCCCTACCTTAAAGGAAAAAGTAATCATTAGGATTAAATAGGCTGTCATGATTACCTTAATGATGATGGTGGCAATGATTAATTATTAGATAAATTCACTGACGTACAAGGCACTTTATCACTTAGAGTTAAGCATGGGGACTGTGCAGGCAGGGCTGGCTGTGATGAGGCAATGTACCAAACAGGCAGGGCTGGCTGAACATGAAACTGAGACTCAGAGCTCACTGTGAACCATGGCAGTTGCCACAGAGGGAGAATCTCTCAGTCTCAAAAAGAGTTGAGAAATCCTTGGAAAGTGGACTAGAGATGAGAAGGCCAGCTGCATTGTTCCCTCTCTGGCTCCTCCCCAACAGGCAGCGCCACAGCACAGCAAGGAGGGTTGCTCTGCCCTGGTGAATACATAAGGCCCCCACTCCTTAAAACTTAACAGATGCACAGAGACAAACAAATATGGCCAGAATGAAAGAACAGAGCAAGGCTTCAGAGAGAGCTAAGCAATGAGGAGATAGCCAACCTATCTGATGGAGAATTTAAAGCCCTGGTAATCATAATGTTCACAGAACTGGTTGAGCTTCATCAAAAAATGAAAAAAAAACAACAACAACAACAAAAACAAATGGAAGATACCCAAAATGAAATAAAGCAAAATATTCAGGGAACCAACAGTGACAGGAAGGAAACCAGGACTCAAAGCAACAATTTGGAATAAAAGGGAAAAATAAATATCCAACTGAAACAGAATGAAGAAACAAGAATTCAAAAAAGTGAAGAGAGACTTAACAGCCTGAAACATTTCAATATCCGAATTATAAGGGTGCCAGAAGGGGAAGAGGAAGAGCATGAAATTGAAGAGTTATTTGAAAACATAATGAAGGTGAACTTCCCTAATCTGGCAAAGGAAATAGACTTCTGCGAAGTCCAGGAAGCTCAGAGAGTCCCAAAGAAGTTGAACCCAAGGAAGCACACATCAAGGCACATCATAATTACATTACCCAAGATAAAAGATAAGGAAAAAATCTTAAAAGCAGCAAAAGGAAAGGAGTTAGCTACAGAGGAATTCTCATTAAGACTATCAGCTGATTTCTCAAAAGAAATCTTGCAGGCAAGAAAGGCTGGAAAGAAGTATTTGAAGTCATGAAAGGCAAGGAACTACATCCAAGATTACTCTATCCAGCAAAGCTTTCATTTAGAATGGAAGGGCAGATAAAGTGCTTCCCAGATAAGGTTGAATTAAAGGAGTTCATCATCACCAAGTCATTATTATATGAAATGTTAGAGAGATTTATCCAAGAAAAAGATCACAAATATGAACAATAAAATGACAACAAACTCACAACTATCAACAAATGAATCTGAAAGAAAAGACAAATAATGAAAACAAAAACTAAGCAAACAACTAGAACAGGAACAGAATCAGAGAAATGGACATCACATGCAGAGATTTCAGTGAGAGGAGAAAGGGAGGAGTAGGGGGAGAAAGGTACAGGAAAGAAGAAGCATAATTGATAGGCATAAAATAGATAGGGAGAGATAAAAATTGTGTAGGACACAGAGAGCTCAAAGAATTTATATGTACAACCCATGGACATGAACTAAGTGGGGGAATGCTGGAGGGTTGAGGGGGTGCAGCATAGAGAAATTTGGACCCCTGTAATAGCATAATCAATAAAATATACTTAAAATATTAAACATAGAATTAAAAGTGTCCTTGACACATAGTGATATCTTTTTGGCATCTGTATTTAATTATCTTGACAGCAAACACAAGTTTTTTTGTACCAGAAGCAAACCAGTTATAGCCATGCACTCCATAACAAACTTTCAGTCAGTGATGAACTAAATAATGTGATGGTGAACCCAAAGTATTATAATGGAGCTGAAAATTTTCTATCACTTAAATAAATTGAGTGCAGCCTAAGTTTACAGTATTTTAAATACTCATAGATAGAGAGCAAGATAACAGCTATTGTGAAGAAAGAAGTTACGAGGTTAGGAGATGGATCAAGTAAAAAGGAGAAAGGACTTGTAAACATGCACAACAGTTTGGTGATTGCATAGGGGAAAGGGGTACAAGGAGTTAAATGGCAATGGGAAAATACAATAACAAATTAATAAAATAAAATAAAGTTTACAATAGTGGACAGTAATGTTTTAGACCTTCACATTCACTCACTACTCACAGGCTGAATCACCCAGAGCAACTTCCAGTTCTGCAATTTCTATTCTGGTAAATACCTATACAGGTGTTATCATTTTCACCCTTTTATACCACATTTTTACTATAGCTTTTCTATGTTTAGAAGTATTTGGATGTACATGTGCTTACCATTTTGCCTACAGTATTCAGTTCAGTAACATGCTGTACAGATTTGTAGCCTAGGAGAAATTGGCTATATTATTAGCCTAATTAATAGGTTATATAATAAGGTTTGTGTAAATGTGCTCTATGATGTGTACACAATGATGAAATTTCCTAACAAAACATTTCTCAGAATATATCCCTGTTATTAAATGGCACATGAGTGTATTTACTTACAGAACATGTTAACATTGGTTCCCTATGCTTCATTTCTCCATAAGTGACATGATCAGTGCAAATGTAATTAATCTACTATAGGAGAGAAATACTGAAATTTTGACTTTCAGAGCTTTTCTAGGAATGGCTGCACAGCTGCATTTTCTCCTGAGGAAAGTTCAGGAACCTTTATTCTCTAAATACACTATTTATGGGTAGAAAAGAGAGAGAACTTTAGATTGTCATAACAAATTTTATGTACTTGAACAAAAATAAAAATATAAATAAATGATAAAGAAATAAACACAGTAAAAATAATAATGTAAAAACCTGGTCTTTTGTGTGTGTTTGGGGAGGATGGGGTTGAGGGGTTGTTTACTTTCTTGCCCTTAGAAATGTGAACAAATGGCTCCAGGGAAAAATAAACCTGTAAATTTGTGTGGGGCCATTCACTATCTTTAATATCCAAGACTTGTTTGCCATACACTCATCCTTTAATCCAGGCTTCCAGTAATTTTTGCTAAAAAAGCCTTTACTATACAGTAACATGAACATATCCACTTTGTTTCCTGATATATAACACATTCTCAGTTATGGCTGACTAACTGGAGAACTGAGGGCTAGGACAGATATTTGTGATATTGCAGAATAAATGAAGAACTTGCTGAATCTATATATGGATAAAGTTTTTTTCCTCTCTGTCCCCAATCTATCACACTAACGACATTTTCTACCAACACCCCATCCATTCCATGTTCCACACAAATACCTTACCAACTTTTTAATGACTCAATACTTTACTCCCAATCTCTTGTTTTTCTCATTTCTTCCCAGGGAATCTCATGTATTTTAACCCAGCTCACAGTCTAGTTCTTCTGTGAATATCTTCCATATTTCTCCAGGATAAATTCATTGTTTTTACCTTCATTCTCTCATAGTATTCTGTTTATATAGTGGCAAATCTTTAGACAGAACATTGTAATGTGACCTGTTGTTAATTTCTATAAAATTAAAAATTTTACACATAAAATATATAACAACCAAAAATGTTTTTCTCCCAGATGATATATTTGAATTTCTATGAATGTTTCATACCTTAAGTGTCACCAGTGTGCTGTATCTTCTCTGGAATTGTTAAGCAAGTTTTACATCATTTTTAAAAAAAACCCTGGTTGGTGTGGCTCATTTGGTTGGAGCATCGTCCCATAAGTAAACCTAAAGGTTGCAGGTTTGGTCCCAGGCTGGGGTGCATATTGGGGGCAACCAACTGATGTTTCTTTCTCCCATCATTGCTTCTCTTGCTTTTCTCTCACTCTCTCTCTCTCTCTCCTAGTATAGAATACTAAAGCTGCTATTAACAGCCAGCAAGGTTACATCAATATTACACTCTATCCTCTATAGTTAATCATTTCTCATTGCTAAAAATGGTATGAAATTTAAAATAAATAACCATAAAATTGAGAATAATTATTTTAAAAAATATATCAGTATTTAGTTCTGCTGATGAATACTATTGTACTGTACAAGTGTTACAATATTAATCATATTACATTTCTTTGTTTTCTATTGTACAATCTAGTATATAGAGAAGGTAATGAAAAATAAATGTAGAGATCATCTTTATTAAAAAATTACCAACTATGAATACTTACTAATTCAAGATATAAAACTTATACCAGTTTCCCCTTTGAACACTGTAGCTTTTATAAGTTTTTTAAATCTCACTAGTTTATTGCATGTTCTTCTAGAATTTCTTGCATGATACCATTACCAAAATAGACAAATAAACCAATAAATTATATTAAGGGTCCAGAAATAAACAAAACACATAACATTACATGATTTATGGCAAAACCAGCAATATAATTTAGTAGGTAAGATAATGTTTTAAATTTAAAAGTTTGGCTTCCAGCCAAAATAGAGGCATAGGTAGATATACTGTGCCTCTCCACACAACCAAAAGGACAACAACAAATTTAAAACAACAACAACAAAAAAACAAGAACTAACAGAAAATTGGACTCTATGGAAGTCCGACAACCAAGGAGTTAAAGAAGAAATATTCATCCAGACTGGTAAGAGAGGTGGAGACAGGCAGATGGGCAGAGAGGACTGGTGGCAAGGTGTGGCTAGAGGGCCTGGTGGCCTCAAATGTGCCTGTGGATAAACCAGAAGGAACAACTTGGGAGTGAGAAAGACCACACAACCCAGGGTTCCAATGCAGGGAAATAAAGGCTCAAAACCTCAGACTAAAAATATGTGTGGGGCTTGAGGTGGCATGAGAAACTCCCCGCCTCACAGAAGAGTTCATGGGAGAGACCCACAGGGTCTTAGAATGTACAGAAATGTTGGGGTCCACCCTGCCTGGTCTCAGGAAGCTATAACCCCTCACAATTTAGGCTGAGTGAGAGACCTCTGAACCAGGAGTCACTAAGGAGACAAAACTTATTTCTCTGGCATGAACGCTGCCTGTTCTGTGATGGCCACCAATGCTTGATCAGTTAGCCATTGCCGGGTAAGATTTCCCAAGGGGGGTAATCGCCTAATACAGGCATGATCACGTGCAGGCCTCAGGGAAGAGATTCAGGGGGCTGTGGAAATGAAGGGGTGATCAACATTCACCCCTATCCCCTCAGATTTGTCAAAAGCCTGAGTCCTTGTTCTTAGTTGTGAGAAATCCAAGTCTCCTGGATGCCTTTGTCTCCTCTGCCCGACTCAGACCTGTGGAAATAACAGGGGCAGTGCAGTCCAGACCAGAGCCCGTGAACCCCCAGGGTAATCACGCCTGTGGCATAGAATATGCAAAATCCTGTGATATCTGCTTGCAGGAGGATGCTCTTGAATTATAATATGAAAGCATGGGCATGAAACTAAACTGGCCTTTTAGGTCCTGTAGTCTTTTTAAGTGATAAAACTCAAAACTCTGCCCAGAATCCCAGCAGGAGATCTATCAGCCTCTTTGAAAATTACCTACTTGTTTGATCTTCCCTTCCAGACTATAATCCACAAACTGTATCTGCATTCTTAATAAAAGCCTGCTCAGGCAGCGACTCAGGGAGCTCTCTACTAGAGCGTTTCCCACCTATTTCCCCATAAGACTCAGTTGTCCACATGTATGTTGTTCTCATGTTTCAATGAGCATCTGCAGTGATGGATACTGGTGGCTCACTATCGGTCTCACAGAAACCCACCCAATCCAGAATCAGCACCAGAAAGGCCCAATTTGCTTGTGAGTAGCAGAGGAAGTAACTGAAGGCTGGCAGAGAGCTGAATAAGCAGCACTCTTCCCTCTTGGACTGCTCCCTCACATTCAGCACCATAACAGAGTGACATGCATTGCCCCTCCCTAGCTAATACCTAAGCCCCCCCCCCTTTACTATGTAACATGCACCTGAGACAAAAAGAAAAAACATGGCCCAAATGAAAAAACAGATCAAAGCTCCAGAAAAAAATACAACTAAGTGATGAAGAGACAGCCAACCTATCAGATGCACATTTCAAAATACTGGTAATCAGGATGCTCACAGAAATGGTTGAGTATGGCCACAAAATAGAGGAACAAGTGAAGGCTATGAAAAGTGAAATAAAGGGAAATGGACAGGAAACCAACAGTGAAGGGAAGGAAACCTGGAGTCAAATCAATGGTTTGGAGCAGAAGGAAGAAATAAACATTCAACCCTAACAGAATGAAGAAACAAAAATTCCCCCCAAAATGAGGAGACACTTAGGAACCTCCAGAACAACTTTAAATGTTCCAACATCTGAACCATAGGGGTGCCAGCAGAAGAAGAGGAAGGGCAAGAAGTTGAAAACTTATTTGAAAAAGTAATGGATAACTTCCCCAATCTGGCCAAGGAAACAGACTTCCAGGAAGTCCAGGGAGCTCAGAGAGTCACAAAAAGTGTGGATCCAAGGAAGCACGCACCAAGGCACATCATAATTATTTTACCCAAGAATAAAAATAAGGAAAGAACCTTAAAAGCATCAAGAGAAAAGGAGACAGTTACCTACAAAGGAATTCCCATAAGTCAATCAGCTCATTTCTCAAAAGAAACCTTGCAGGCAAGGAGGGGCTGGAAAGAAGTATTCAAAGTCATGAAAGACAAGGACCTATGTCCCAGATTGCTCTATCCAGCAAAGCTTTTGTTTTTAAATTTGCTGTTGTACTTTTTTTGGTTGTGCAAGGAGGAAGTGCATCTACCTACCCCTCCATCTTGGCTGGAAGTCATATATATAGACATATATAGACATATATATATATACACACATAGACATATATATATACACACACACACACATATATATATACATATATATGTGTGTGTGTGACAAATATTTATATAATTTATATATAAATTTGAATATATATTTTCAAATTTGCTCTAATGGCCATATTTTTAAATAAAAATCACAGTGCTTTTTCAAATGGACAATAAATTTAACCTCAGCCATTTAAAAATCAAAAAAGTGTTTCTGTACTAGATCAAAATTTATATGGAAATTTAAAAGTATAAAATAACCATTAAAAGCATAATAGAACATATGTGTAATGATTTCTTCCTTTAAAAGTATGAAAATCATTTAAAATTTTATGGAATTATGAGAGCTAATTAATTGTAAGTTGATTATTTGAACTGAAATTTAATTGTCAACAATTATAAGCAAGTTGATTAATTGAACAGAAATTAATCGAAAGTAAATTAATAAATAATATTTAGCTAAACACAGTTTATAGAAGAGGATCATGTTTTTCCCAGTAATCATTGTCAAATGCATTCTTTAGAGAATGTTGATGAGATAGGCAATTTTTATTAAAACATAAACTATGTAACCAAAATGAAGTTCATGATTCTGAACAGAGTAAAACAGAATTGCTCAGATAACATCGCCTTATAGGTAATGGTACCAGCAAGTCCAGAGTGGAAAATATTACAGTAGTTACACTAATTTAATGGACAAGTTTACTGTTTGTTAATCATCCAGTTAAAATTTATTATTGAAATATTGTAGTAAAGTACCACCCATTTAATTTATTTGCAAGTTTTGTCCTATCCTCAGCACATTTTTTTCTCATAAAGATGAAATAGCAACAGCACAGTAAATCTGAAGACAAAAAAATATATACTTTTTTAAAGATGAAAAACATAATAGACACACTCACACAAGACATATAACACAAACTCATAGGTTTTGAGCTTTTCTTTTTTTAGAACTTTATACTATAAATAACATTTAAAGCTGATTAAAAGTAGAATTTATTGTGTTTATTTAACCCACTCAGTATATACTAAATTTAAACTGCAATGATATGTAGGAAAGTATATTATTAGTGTCAGAGTAATATACCCACATGATTAAATTTAATGAATCTCATCTCTATATGAATTCTACACAAGAGAGAATTGATTAAATTAATTATATTGCCTGGGAAATATTTGGTTTTCTTCATTTAACAGAATTTTCATTAATTCTTTTAAACTTAATTTTTGTTCCCCCAAATCCTTAAAAGGGTGTGTCATAAGTGATGTCAGCAAGATGGCAGAAGAGGTACTGTCTTCCCCTTCTCCCAGGAATGCATTGAATAAACAGTTATACATGGAACAGTTTCTTTTGAGAAAAGTACAGGAAGTAGATGAGAGACTCCTGAATACCAGGTGACTGAGACAATACCTATATTGAAACATGTATGAAAAGCTGAGACACACTCTTGACACAATCCCATCACTAAGACTGCACCTTACGATTGGAAGGGAATCCATTATCTCCAGCTTCTCCCTGAAGAGTGAAGGGCTTGAACCCAAACCTAGTGTTCCAAATTTCATGTCTGCCCTGTGAGGGATTGGCTCCCAAATAACCACAAAAGAAGGAGGCTGTTTTAAAGGGATGTCCTTTATGCAAAAATGGCCACCTTCCAAAGAAGTTATTGAATACATTATCAACAACAACAACAACAAAATGCACACACATACACATACACACACACAGAGATGTGGGCAAAAGTAGGTTTACAGTTGTATGTGAAATAGTTTATTCTTGTATTATTTATTAAATATTGTATTATTTTCTATATGAACAGCTCTAAATGTGTTTTCTCACTGCTATATGTATGTTTGTATATATAATATATATAAGTAAATATATATTATATTATATTATATATATATGATCTTTCCGCAAGGTATCCAGCCATGTACTATGAAAAATAGAGACATTTACTCAAGAAGATACAAGAAACATTTTATATAGCACAATGACACATCAGTTCAAAGTAGGCATCTTGGGACCTCACACAGTTCTCCCAATCACCATCAGCTGCCCCGTCATTTTTTTCCTGAATCTCATCAACAGTCTAAAATCTCTTCCCTTTCAAGGGTGATTTACACCAACTCTGGGCTGTAAGGATCTGTGTAACCTGGGTGATTTGGTGTTTTGTGAAAAAAACTCTACATGAGACATTTTACATGAGCAAGCATGTTGTTGTGATGAAGCTGCCAATCACCAGCTGCCCACAGCCAAGGCCTTCTGAATCATCTGAATAGATGTTTCTGTGGAGGAATGTTAAAGCTTAATGAAAAATTTGATACAGATTTGTTGCTCTGCTTGCTCAGTCATTTTGAATGTGACAGCCACACAGTACATAGGCTCACTGAATGATATCTACAGCCCCCATTGGTTAGTACATTTAAGTTGTCATTGTTCATGCCTGTGCATTTGAGTCTACTCTCCATGGCTGCCAAGTTATATCCATGTCACAGAAACTGTTTTCTTTACCATTCTTTAAAAAATGCATTAGACAGACTTCTGCCAAGATGGAGGCATAGGTGGACACACCGTGCCTCCACGCACAACCAAGATTGGAACAACAATTTAGAGGTAGAATAATATCCAGAACTGACAGAAAATTTATCTGAATGGAAGTCGGACAGCCAAGAAGTTGAAATAGACCCCTTCATCCAGACCAGTAGGAGGGGCAGAGTCGAGCAGACTGGAGCAGGTTGAGGCTGGGAGAGCAGAGAGAGTTGGGCTCATAAGGCATCTGGGGGTGCATAAGGCATCTGGGGTGCACAAGATCGCATCGGGTGGACCCTGAGTATTCAAGCAGCAGCTGGCAGACCCAGTGAGGTGGCGATTGTGGAGCAGGGCAGAGCACGCAACCCAGGAACCCAGAGAAGGGACTGAGGTCCCACGGGGAATGGAGCAACCGCCATTGTTCCCTCTTGACCCCACCCCCACATACAACGTCACAATCTAGCGACTGGGGTGCCCAGCCCGGGTGAACACCTAAGGCTCCGCTCCTCATTGTAACAGGAGCAACCAGACAAAAGAAAAAAGAGAGAGAGAGAGAGATGGCTCAAACAGAAGAACAAATCAGAGTCCCAGAGCTCATCTTATTAAGCGACCAAGAGATAGCTAACCAATCAGATGCACAGTTCAAAACATTGGTGATCAGGAAGCTCACAGAATTGGTTGATTTTGGTCGCAAATTAGATGAACAAATGCAAGTTACAATTAAAGAAATGAAGGAAAATGCACAGGGAACCAACAGTGATGGAAAGGAAACTGGGACTCAAAACAATAGAGTGGACCAGAAGGAAGAAACAACCAAACAAGAAGGAATGGAGAAATAAGAATTCAAAAAAACAAGGAGAAGTTTAGGAACCTCCAGGACATCTTTAAACATTCCAACATCCGAATTATAGGGATACCAGAAGGGGAAGAGGAAATGCAACAGATTGAAAATGTATTTGAACAAGTAATAAAGGAGAACTTCCCCATTATGGCAAAGGAAATAGACTTCCAGAAAGTCCAGGAAGCTCAGAGAGTCCCAAAGAAGTTGGACCCAAGAAGAAACACACCAAGACACATCATAATTCCATTAGCCAAGGTAAAAATGAAGGAGAGAATCCTAGAAGCAGTAAGAGATAAGGGGACAGTAACCTACAAAGGAGTTCCCATCAGACTGTCAGCTGATTTCCCAAAAGAGACCTTACAGGCAAGAAGGAGCTGAAAAGAAGTATTCCAAGTCATGAAAGACAAGGACCTATATCCCAGATTGGTCTATCCAGCAAAGCTCTCATTTAGAATGGAAGGGCAGATAAAGTGCTTCTCAGATAAGATCAAGTTAGAGGAGTTCATCACCACCAAGCCCTTATTTTATGAAATGTTAAAGGGACTTATCTAAGAAAAGAAGATAAAAAAATATCATGTACAGTAAAATGACAGCAAACTCACAATTATTAACAACCACACCTAAAGGAAAACCAAAAGAAACTAAGCAAACAACTAGAACAGGAACAGAACCACAGAAATGGAGATCACATGGAGGGTTAGCAACAGAGTAGTGGGAGGAGGAGAGAGGGAGAAAAGGTACAGAGAATAAGTAGCATAGATTGTAGGTTGAAAATAGATAGGGGGAGGGTAAGAATAGTATGAGAAATGTAGAAGCTAAAGAACTTATGATACATGGACATGAACTAAAGGTGGGGAATGTGGGTAGGAGAGGGTGTACAGGGTGGAGGGGAGTGAAGAGGGGAAATGAGACAACTGTAATAGCATAATCAATAAAATATATTTTAAGAAAAGATGCATTAGACAATGCTTTTCTTGTTGAAAATATATGGTATATATGACACACCCCATTAAATTACATAAGTAAACAATAAAAAGTAAAATGCTCATGAATATAATTTTATACTTAAAAGATTAGCTTCCTGTTTTAAAAGATTAAATCTAAAATTAATATATCCCCTGGCCTGGTGGCTTAGCTGGTTACAGAAAGCGTCACCCCAATACTTCAAGGTTGTGGGTTTAATTTCCAGTCAGGGTAAATACAAAATTGATCAATGAGAAAGTAAATTGATGTTCTTTCTCTCTCTCTCTCTCTCTCTCTCTCTCTCTCTCTCCCTTTCTTTCTCTTTAATCAGTAAAAATTAAATTAATATATATAATTTAGTAAACTTTGGGATCATATTTGGAATTTCTATATATATGTGTCTTACATTTCTTTCATATATTTTGTGTTTCCTCTATTTCATATTCAGTGAACTAGAACAGAGGACTCATGTTTTAATTTCTTAGTATATGGCATATGATTAGATCTACTCATACTGATGAGAATCAATTTATGTCTAATTGTTAAAAATAAATATTTCATATTTATGAAATAATACATACTATTATTGGCATCCACCATACCTAATATTCTTTTTACATAGATAACATTATAAATACTTGAGACTTAGGAGGCAAGTGAATCTGTTTTGTGCAAATACTTATATTGTTTTTTTAATTTTTCTTAAATCCTGAATTTTTAATTTTATATTATAATGATGGTGGAAGTGTTTGTAAAAGAAGAGAGAATTATTATTTCTTTAAATCTTGGGGCATTAATTCTTTAAACCTATTCAGCTATCATATGACAAGTGTTCTTTATTTTCCATATATTCCACTAATATCATCTACTTTTAAGTGTAGTTTAGTAGTGGAAATTTGCCTAATTTGTTGTATATGTTTGAGAGCTCTAAAATAAATACCTTAAAAAGCATAGTCTAAGAATTTACAAATATATAGAGAAGCATCTATATAAAACATTTGTGTAATTGAAAATGCTATATCATAAACAGAAAATCTATGTAAGGATTCATGTTCAGTTAGTTAGAATCAATCATCATGCATTAAGTGTGCTCTCACTTTTTTTTAATTTTTTTCTTATTTCTGACTCATGCTTGCCCTTGAAGAGGTACTTTTTGTTGTTGTTGTGTTTTATAGTCTAGTTTGGGAAGGTTTGTGTGTGACAATAGAAAAAAATTTAACGCTCTCATTTTTCTATGTCTTACTATGTTCCTGGAATACAAAAATAATGCTAAATGGCCCTAATAAATACTGAAAGAAGTTAGTGCTTCCCAATTAGTTTTTATCAGTCAGACCCGTACCAGTAACTTGAACAGGGAAAACATAAAAAAATGTTAAACACAAAAAGTTGGTCAACTACTAAAAGACATAAGAAATCCTTCTGAGATATGGCAGAGGGAGAAACTGTAGAAAGGGACTTTGACACCTAGAGCCACTAGGGAAAAATAAATGATGAAGAATATAGAGAAGGGTGAAGGGTTTGCAGGAACAAATATAAAGGACACATGGACAATAACAAGAGGGGTGGAAACCTCGGGGGAGGTGGGAAGGCCTGGGGAGAAAAGGCAGAAAACTATACTTGAACAATTAAAATAAAAAAAACAAAACAAAACAAAAAAGAATATAGAGGAGGATCCTGAAAGGCTGAGATTCAGATGATCTCTAAGAGGATATTGCTGCCAAAAGGAGACACCACCTAGCACCTATGGTGAAGAAAAATTTGCTAGAGTTTGCCCACTGTTACACTAACAAGACTGTTGCCACTATAATAATAAACTGTCTGGAGTGCATTAATAGGAGAAGCACAAGATTTGCCACCACTGCAGTAAATGATTCCAGGGCCCAAAACATGTCAGTAATCTTGCTTTCACACTGAAAACTATAAAAACTGAAGGAAGATAAAGTTGCTTCATTCTCCATCAGGCAGGCAGTATCCCTTGGACTCTGTATTGGCAGAGTACAACATAAAGCTAGCTGAGACAGAGAGACAGAGAGAGAGGAGAGGGAGAAAGAGAGAGAGAGAGAGACAGACAGACAGACAGAGAGACAGACAGAGAGAGAGAGAGATTGAGAAATGCAATTTGTGGAGTCCCAACTCTGCATACTCATTATAAAAAATTAGGATAGTTATGAGTTTGGAACCAAAAGCCATAAATTAATACATAGAATTGTTCACCTTTTGACTTTTTAACATGCATTCACACCTTTTTATACATATTTAAACTTGCATGCACAACACAAATCTATGTTTTCATCTCAATCACAGCTATCTTTTGTACAATTGGTAAAGAAATTCTCATCCTGTTCTCAAGATGAAGAAACACACAATCCCAAAAGTCATTGTACTCATCAGTGAATGTATTAATTACACTTTCAATTTATTCAATTTAGTCATGGTTTTATTGAATACTTTAACATGTAATACTTAATTGTGTTTAGTACTAAATACTAAATTTGCAGCAAACATATAAAGACGGTGGTACCTCTGTACTCGTCAATTTGTTCCAGAACCATGATGAGTGCCAAAACCAATGAGTACTGATGGATGAATCATTTTCTCTTGAGGTTGAGGGGCAGAGGGAAGGAGGGACACCATGACTCATACAAATTCTAGCAAATGTGATGAACGCTGAGACTTTTTTTGTTATTAAAATGTGATGAATACAGGGTTTGAGGAGTTCTGGAGCCAGTGAGTACTGAGGTACGATTGTAATAGGAAAAATTGTGATAAAGGATTCAGTATATATATAAATAAATATGTACACAAAACAAGCCATAACTAAATCTTCAGTAAAGCAGTTGAGAGACATCTTTAAATTTGGCCAGTTGCTTCTGGTTGGTGGTATATATGACTAAATACCTCCATGGATACAGAGTGAACTGTTGCTGTAAAAACAGTTTCTTGATTAAAAATAATTCTGTGTGAAATACCATGGTGGTAGATAAGTCATTTACCATGGTATAGATTAAGATGGATAGTAGTGCTTCCAGAGCAGTTGTCTATTCCACTGGGAATAAATCTTCACCAGCTCTATGACAAAAAGAGTTCATGTCATCATCTTACTAGCAAACACTTTGCAGTTTCCCCAAGAATAGTGCCATATTGAAAGCTCAGGCTTGAAATTTTATGTTGAAAAATTAGGGACTTACCTATAGTGGTAGTCAAATGAGCTTTTGTAAGGGAAATCCATGGTTTTTTAGTCTATGTATAACCTCCATTCCTGCCCAAATGGCCATTTTGTCTTATGAGGTACTGAGTGGACAGCAAGTAGCAGACATTTTGGGAAAAGAGGCTGGCTGACAAATAAAATATATCATTTTTCGACATGATTATTAAAACTTCCTCTACAGTTGTTGCCATGTGTTAGATTTTCAAATAGATAATATCTTCACACAGTGTCAATTTTGAGACATCCAATCCCTTGGTGAGTTTACATCACCACTCTCCCAATCCTTTCCCTTCAAAGTACCTGACTTCCCAGGTAATCCAGTAGAAACTGTATGAATCAATATTATGACAATCTCCTTGATCAAAGAGGAAAATCAAAAGTATCATTCACATTTTTCCATCAGATAGAATTTCCTTTACTATAATACGTTAGTGTAATACCTCATTGAATTTTAATTCTGTAGCTGTCCTTTTGAAATAATGCCAGTATATCATGCAAAACCATTGTTTCTTTCTTTTCTAATAAACTGTTTATAACAATTTCAATGTGAGCTCTCAAGTGTCAATTGAGGGAGTAAGCAATGTAGAAGCAGCCAGTGTCAAAGGAGTCTTAACCACATCTATATTTCATGACCCTAGCCCAGTCTCTTAAATAAAGTTTGTGCTTACTAATGCACTGTTGTGCACACCCACTTTCACAGAATTGCTTTTTAAGTTAGTTTAACTTTTACTTTTTAGATATTGAAAATATTTTTTCTTTTTTAAAAATTATCTTATTGTTGTTCAAGTACAGTTGTCTGTATTTATCCCCTATGACCCCTCCCCACCCCAGCCATCCCTATCTCCTTCCCCTGATTCCACCCTGCCTTGGTTTTGTCCATGTGTCCTTTATAGTTGTTTCTGGAAACCCTTCCCCCTTTCTACCCCATCATCCTCTCCCACCTCCCCTATGGTTATTGTCAGTTTGTTCTTAATTTCAATGTCTCTGGCTATATTTTGCTTGCTTGTTTGCTTTGTTGATTAGGTTCCACTTATAGGTGAGACATATGGTATTTGTTTTCCATTGCCTGCCTTTTTACTTAGCATAATGCTCTCCAACCCCATCCATGCTGTCATAAGGGATAGGGGCTCCTTTTTTGTTTGTGTCATGTAGAATTCCATTGTGTAAATGTACCACAGTTTTTTGATCCACTCATTTACTGATGGGCATGTAGGTTGCTTCCAGTACTTGGCTCTTGTAAATTGTGCTGCTATGAACATTGGGTACATAGGTTCTTAGGGATTGGTGTTTCAGGATTCTTAGGATATAATCCCAGCAGTGGAATTGCCAGGTCAAAAGGCAATTCCATTTTTGGTTTTCTGAGGAAATTCCATACTATTTTCCACAGTGGCTGCACCAGCCTGCAATCCCACCAACAGTGCACTAGGGTTCCCTTTTTTCCACATCCTCTTTAACATTTGTTGTTTGTTGATTTGTTTATGATGGCCATTCTCACTGGTGTGAAGTGGTAATTTTTTAAAATGTTTTTATGTAATAAAAAGTAGAAGTCCTTGCCCATCTGTCATTGTCCAATCATTTTTGTGGGGCATCTGCCTTTCAGATCTTTTGTCTCCAGCACGGAATAAGAGGATGGGAGGGCAAGATGGGGTAGGAATGCACAGGGGCACAGCAGGAAGCCCCTACTCAGTGGACCCTGGCCACTTTGAGGCCCTCCCATTCAGGATACTTGGCAGGAACCTCCCAGCTCCCCCAAGGGAAAGAGGAGATTGGGGGATTGGGACTGGTCCAAGCTGGTGGGAGAAGAGACATAGATCACTCTTCTCTCTACTCATGGAGGTCTCAGGGCTTGGCCAGGACAATTTTCCATTCCCCAGGTTGGGGTTGAAGGGGAGCTTGTGGGAGGGAAGAAATTGAACTGGTTGAAGGGAAAAGAGAAGAGAACAGGAACATTAGAATCCAAACAACTGGTTTGTCATAGGAACTTCAGGTTGCATAATCATCTGATATTCTATGACTAGCCATTAGTTCCCTACCAAGGCACACTAGCAAGCCAGAAGTTTTTCATAAGAGGATATTTATTTACTTAAGAGGTTATGTTTTGCTATAAAATCCAGAGATCTGAAAGTATTCTCTTATTAGAGCTTGAAATTTGTTCCTCACAAAATCCAGTTCCCATACAGACACTTTGAATATCATTAGATCTGCTAGATCATAGATCCCAAGCAGAAATGTACCTTGTATAGTAGTCTACGTTTGTCATAGAGTTTTCTTGTTTCTCTGGCACTTCTCAATATTGGCAGTCTTTTGAGTGACTTAATGGACAGGTGGAGGTAACACATCATTTATTTTATATGTTGCTACAAAAAATACAACATATAAACAATAACTAACGAGTACTGTGCCTCATTTTGTGTGGTAGTGGTATGAAGTACACTAACTTTTATTTTACCATGGGAGACCTATCCTGATATACTCCAGACCATTTTGTCTTTAGACATTTCACTGTTGTGACAGATTCCTGGCATTTCATATGATATATCTACAAATCTCCAGTTTGAATGTCTTATACATTATTGGCTACTTCCTGGTCATTAGAATTAATTTTAATTTTATTGTCAATGTAGTGGAGTAGCTTCATAGTATGTGGAATGTCAAGATGTAAAGATGGACATTTGGCCTTACCAAGTGAAAAAAAAATGCTTTTCATGACCTTTGTAAATTGAATTGGAGAAAAGCTATTATTTGGGTCCATAGAAGCATACCACATGTATTAATTTGTTTTTGCAAAGATATTACATCCAAAAAAAAGCTGCACTTTGATTCACTGCTTGATGTAGTTTATTATAATCCAGTGTCATCGTGCAAGGTGATCTCAATTACTGCATATATACAGAGGAAAGCTAAAAGGGATGTGGTAGGTTACAATATCCATGCCTTGTTCAAGTTTTTGATAGGGATTAATCTCTGTAATAATTGTAATGATTGCATTATTACTTTTTGTTTACTCTCCTGGTATCAATGGACAGTTTTGGGTAGTTCCCTTGATCCCTTTCTGCAGTAGCTTTACTCCATGGGTTAGAGATCTATATGGGAATTCTGCCATTTGCCAAGAATATCTATTCCAAGAATATATTCAAGAACTTGGGATAACCAAAACATTAATCAGTGGAACAACAGGGCCCACTGTGAGTGGAGACTAGCCCATATCATCTCACCAATTAAAGCCCCCAATTTGAATTGTAGACTAAAACAGCATGCTTGTGTCCCCAGAAACTAATATCAACTCAGAGTCAGTGTTCTGTAATCCCTGAATAGTCTGGCTACTTTATTTCTGTTGTTTCATGTTTGTTCTTGTAAATGGCTACCAATTCCTTTAAAAATTTTTGGAAGAATACTTAACTTGTGTGATGAAAAAAGATCATATACTAACCTGACAAGCTCAGGGGAGACCTACATGGAAGCCTTACAAACTCAGAGACCTAAAGTATCCACAAAGGATGATATGAAATGAAAATAACTAGAAGCAATATACTGCAGATAGCCCTGGATCTTCCCTGACACAAGTCAATCTTTTCCTTAAGTAAGTTTTTCTATTGTCTTTTTGCATCTATGATAATATGCCTTTGGATTGTCAATTAATTTCCTTTTTCTGGACCCCCTCAAAGCATAGATACCACACCAGAGCACCAAAGTGGAGACCATAAATCTTCTCATTGTTGTTATTATCCTATTAATTGTTGACTGTTACTATTCTATACACATTTATGTTTAAAAAAGTATCTATCATTTTACTTTTTATCCAATCCCAGAATTTTCCCTATTTTGCTTTCTTCCACTTCCCTAATCTATCATTGATGGATTTTATGTAACCTATTTATGCCCTGTCTTTTGACTGAAATGTATAAAGCAAGGTGCAGAACTGCCATTCTCTGGACCATTTTCTCAGTCCATTGAGATTTTGCTTCCCAGCAATTGTCATCAGTTTGGCTCACAAAAATTCTCTACAGGTTTGAATGTTTCTTGTGTTGACACTTGTATATTTGTATTAACTTCTGGGAGTGATAGAGGGTTCACCCCCCATAAGGAACCCAAGTTTTACTTTGATGAATAGGCTCTTTATCGTAGAACTGATATAGACATGGACATTGCATTAAAGAATAGGAAAGCCTGCCCTGGCTGGTGTGGCTCAGTGGATTAAGTGCCCTTCTGCAAACTAAAAGGCCGCTGGTTCTGTTCCCCTGGAACATGCTTGGGTTGTAGGCCAAGTCTCCAGTAGGGGGTGCTCAGGAGGCAACCACACATTAATGTTTCTCTCCCTTTCTCTTTCCTTTCCTCTCTCTAAAAATAAATAAATAAAATTAAAAAAAATACAAAAGTCTGTTGTGGCAACTAATTTGATTTTTGATCAAGCAGATCTTTATAAGTTTTTGTGGGTTTTGTTTTGTGTTATTTTCTTCATATTTGATCAAGCAGTATTCTCGTAGGCTGCAAATCTATTTGATTCCTGTAGAAAGTATGACCAACTAGCCACTGTCAAAAAATACCAGTAGGTAAAATATTACAAGTATTGATGTATTCCTGCTTACACTTATAGAAAATGTACCTATTTTATTTTTGTCAATAATGTGCTTCCACTCTGCTATGTGGTGATCCCATCATCTTTCAGATCAGGGAGATCACTCATTGTGATCTTTCTCATGAGTCCTAACCTGGCCTACACAGCAGACCAAGAGGAGAGTATTTTAGAAATAAAGGTGCTACTTTCTGATCCAGGTCAAGATGAGAAGAAAGAATGCAATTTACCCTTTCAACTTAAAAACATTTAAAAAATAAACAAACTACTGTTTTGTAATTAAACATCAGGCAAACAGGACTATTATTCCAGAGAGAGGAAAAGCAAAATAAGCCTTATATTTCCCCAAATTATTGCTCAGGAAAGATTTCCCATAATGACATAAGGGACTCAGGTGGAGTCTGGCAGTCACTCTGAACTGAAAAGAGAGAGCTCAGACATCAGGGAACCCAAGGTGGCAAGAATTCACAAGGCATAGAAGCAGAGAGGACAGAGATGCATAGTGAAGGAGAAAGCTCCATAAATCTGCCTAAGGCCCTTCGCATACCTTTAGCTGAGTATTGATTAGCATAACACTCATGTGAGGAATTTCCAGAGGGATAGACCATGCCAAAGAAACCAAATAAATTAATCCCAAAGAACTGGGAATTGTTCATGTTTCTTCCAGCTACAGCAATAAATGTTGTAAATTTCCAGGATGGTGGTAGATTACTTGGCAGGATATTGCCTTTGTAGAGGGACACCTTTAGACCTAAATCAAAGGCTACTTTTAATCTAGCTTGACAAGGCTTAAAATTAAAATTTAGAAGAATCAAACCACTTTTTATATCAAATTTTTTTTTATATGAAGTTAATTTTTGAGAACATACAGCACAGTAAGATTACTAATATTTTATAATATAATTTTGCAACATTATAATCATAAAGATGAATCAAACCCAGAAAGAAAGAAAAAAATTAAAAATTGAAGTAACTAATCCTTTAGGTTCAATTATTGAATTTTGTTCCTTTCCAACCTGAAAAAATCTAAAGTGGAAAAAAAGGAGCATTTTTTTAACACTCAAAAATAATTGTTAACCTGTTCATTTACTGCATGTTTTCAGGCTACAACTGCTGAATGAAATCAAAAGAAAGTTAAAGGGCAGTGTTGCAAAATAAAATACAATTAGCCAAATGAAAGCCTAGAAACTATGTTAGTCCTAAATGTGATGTGTCAGAAACTAAAACTTTTTATAGGATTTAGAAATGTTTTTATCAATATCCACAAACTATATGTTTTTAACTTTGAGTTGATAAAGTAAGTTGGCAAATTTTCTATAAAGTATATAACTGTTTGTTTTTCATCTCTGTAGAATTAAGCCAGTGTCTTTATTTAATCCATCTGCTACCAAGAAAGACAGCATTATACAGGAACCTTAATATGTGATTCTTTGGAATGTGTTAGAAATATTATCAGAGAGAAGTTTTTCCTTGCCAATTGTAATAATTTGTATGACCTTCTCCCACAGAATCCTGGAGGCAACCTCTAAAGAGCCCTTTCAGATTTTCTAAGAGAATGTCTCCTTTCTTTCAAGATAGCCCTGGAGTCACACTAGAGAATATCCCTGTGAAGCCTGTAGCCCACAAAGAAAATATGGGGACTGAATTGTTGAAAACATACTTCCCCATAGAGGCAGAAAAGAGGAAAGATATGCATAATTCAAAAACATTTCTGTAATGCAATGAGTGTTGAGATCTTATAACCACTTTTAAATAACTGTGTCCCTATAATGGAAAGAATGATTGTTACAAAACTTGGCTTTCTGAAAGTAAGGGAAATAATAAGGCCATAAAACAATAAAAACCAGATGAAGTTTGCTTAATTATCAGAAGTTAGGGAGAGAAGTATAATTACTGTAGTAATCAGCATAAAAACTAGCACATGTGGAGTAGCAACCAAAATTTGCCCAGACTCTTACCACTGCTATATTCTAAAGTCATGTCACTATTTTTAGACCCCTACATCTGTATTAGTCTCCTATTGCTGCTGTAACAATTTATCAGTCACTTAGTGGCTTAAAACAAACAATTGTATTATCCTACATGTTTGCAGTTAGAAGTCTGAAATGGGTGTCACTGAGCTATAATCAAGGTCCCAGCAGGGCTGTGTACCATTAGGAGTCTCTAAGGGAGAATCCATTTTTTTTTGTCTTTTCCTATTTCTAGAAATCATCCTCTCTACTTGGCTCATGGTCTAATTCCTTCAGTGTAATTCCTTCATCTTTAAACTGAACAACTTCTAGCCAAGTTCTTCTCACATTTTTATGCCCCTGGTTCTTCTTCTTCTCCCTACTTCTTTTATTTTTAGGACACTTGCAATTAGATTGGGCCCACCCAGATAATTCAAGATAATGTTCCTATGTGTAGATCAGCTAATTAGCAACATTTTATCTGTAAATATATTCACAGGTTTCAGGAATTAAGACATGGGAATCTCCAAGGGTCCAGTATTCTCCTATTACATATGATAAGAGTTACCATACTATGGAAGACCATTTGGAAATATCTGAAATTGCTCCCCACATGGCTAATAAGTAACAATAATAGCACATCATAGAAGGGATATGGTGGAGATTAGTGTCAAACTTAAGGATGAAAAAGGATGTAGGTGTTTGTTCCCCATTATACCCATATTCAGTTCATCAGTCTGGCCATTGTAGAAGCTGGATGATTCATGGAGAATAACTACAGACTACTATCAGTTAAACCAAGTAGTAACCCAAATTTCAGTTGCTGAGCCAGATGTGATATACTTGTTAGAGCAGCTACATATGTTCTCAGGTATATGATAAGTAGACATTAATTTGGTTAATTCATTCTGCTCCAATCATAAATAAAAACCAAAAATTTTCACATTCACATGAAATGGACAATGATATAAATTTCTACTAATGTCATAGGTTTATAGTAATATTCTTGTTTTCTATAATAACACTGTCAAAAGACATCTGGGACACCCTGCCATTCTTCAAAATATCACATTGATCAGTATTTTACAAGTCACATTATATTTATTGACTGAATGATCAAGAGATGGGTAGCATGCTGAAGGCATTCTGTAGAACTCAAATGCTTCAGGATGTGGATGTTAAAGCCTATGTGTTTCAGGTCTTTCCATAACTATTGCACTTTTAGGGTCCTGAGAGTCAAGGACTTTTACAAGACATGTTTAGCAAAATAAAATACAAATTATTTCACCTTGAATGTTTTTCCAAAAAGAAGGAAGCACAACATCTAATTGATTTCTATGAGTTTTGATGTTACCATATAACAAGGACTAAGCATTATAGCTTATTGAATGAATAAAAAACCGCCAGCTTTGTGTAGAACCCAGAGCATGGAAAGCCACACAGAAGGTCCAAGCAGCAGACTCTTTGTTGTTAAAAGTATTAGTGATGGAGAAAAGTTTGTTTGTATTTTGTGACAAGTACCAGTTAGAGAATCATAACATAGCCTTTAAGTTTCTGGAGCTAGGCCATTTCTTCTGCAGCACAGAATTTTTTTTTTTTGACAAACAATTCCTGAAGTGATACTAGGACATGGCAGAGATGTTATGGCTCACTGTTGGATACTAAATGTATGCAGCTGAAACTGGTCACTATGAGCTGAGTTCTGTCAAATCCATCAAGTATTGGATGTATCCAAAAACAAATCATAATAATGTGAAAGTGATTCATTTGGAGTAGAAGATGAGCAAGACCAGGCTGCAAAAGACTGGTGTCCTGGATACACATAAATGTACACAGAGAGCTCTCCCTCATCTCATGGCTATAGCTTAATGCAGGAAGTCACTGTCTGGGAGATGCAGAATAAAATTCAAAATAATATTTGTAAGTGCCATCCTTTCTGAAAGAGAAATTTTAAATCTCCTTAAGGAGTGTAGTTTTAGTTTTCCCTTGCAGTATCAACAGCAGCTACAAGACTGAGATCAACTCGGACAGTGCACATTTTATCTGTGAATGGTGGATTAAAGGCTTGATTCCCATGAGCTTTAGGGGAGAGTGTTGTCAGCAGGACATCATAGAAACTGGTCCTTTGTTCAGCTAATTGCTATTCAGGACCCTGAGTCTTCTAGCTCTTTAGTAAGATTAGATCTGCCAGCTGGAGGGGGTGTAAGGGCCTGTCAAACAGGTAGATGGGCCTGCAATGAGCAAACTTTTACAAAATTGTTAGTATTTGCCCCAGATGCTGTATATATTCTTTGATTTTTTTAATTAATGTTTTAAACTTAAAGGGGACATTACTAAAGCAGAAACTTGGAAGGATCTCCCATAAACTGTTTCAAAAGAACTTAATTTAAGCCTACTTTGGGATGCTGTCCTAATCTGGGCCAAGGCAATAAAAAGTGTCTAGTCTCATTTCAAATGTGTTTCCTGGTACATTTATGCCAGGATCTTATTTATTATGTGATTCATTTTCTCAGTCTCTTCCACAGATTGGATGAACTACAAAGTGGTCCTTTGCACACGAGAGCCCTTCAAATTTTATCTAATGTGGCCTATTAAAGCATCCCTTCCATAACAGGTTCTTTCATTTATCAATATGTGGTTGAGGATGAGATATGCTAGAGCTTCAGGGAATAAGATCATACCATGCAGGTTGACTTTTCATATAGAATTAGGATCAGTGTTAGAAAATACTCTTTCCAGGCCCATTCTTCACCTTTTTCTAAGTAACAGGTCTCAATTCTGAAAGGTCCAAGAATATAATTAAAGCACCAAGAACTGACTCTTGGGCTGTTTGTCTTGCTGCTTTACTTGCAGCATGCTTTCCTTGGCTTGTTTGGGCACCATTCATCTGGTGTTCAAAATATCTTTTGCATGTTGATGTATGCATTCCCCAACTTTAAGAGCCCTCTTTCTTTTCATATTGTTCCATGTGCACAGACTACCACAAGGGCATATTTAGAGTCAGTGTAGATGTTAACAGTCTTTCTTTCATGACTTCAAATACTTCTTTCCAGTCTTTTCTTGCCTGAAAGATTTCTTTTGAGAAATCAGCTCATTGTCTTATGGGAACTCCTTTGTAGGTAACTTTCCCTTCTCTCTTGCTGTTTTTAAGATTCTCTCCTTCTCTTTAACCTTGGATAATGTAATTACATAATTATGTAATGTAATTATGATGTGCCTTGGTGTGTGCTTCCTTGGGCCCAACTTCTTTGGGACTATCTGAGCTTCCTGGACTTCCTGGAAGACTATTTTCTTTGCCAGATTAGGACATTCTCCTTCATTATGTTTTCAAATAAGTTTTCAGAAAAGTTTTCAATTTCCTACTTTTCCTCTTTTACTTCTGGCACCCCTATGATTTGGATGTTGGAACATTTAAAGTTGTCCTGGAGGTTCCTAAGTGTCTCCTCATTTTTTTTAATTCTTGTTTTCCATTCTTTTCTGGTTGAATGTTTACTTCTTCCTTCTGTTCCAAACCATTGATTTGAATCCTAGTTTTCTTCCTTTCACTGTTGGTTCCTTGTATATTTTCCTTTATTTCACTTTGCATAGCCTTCACTTATTCCTCTATTTTGCAACCATACTCAACCATTTCTGTGAGCATCCTGATTACCAGTGTTTAGAACTGTGTATCTGATAGGTTGGCTATCTCTTCAATGCTTGGTTGTATTTTTTCTAGAGCTTTGATCCATTCTTTAATTTAGGCCATATTTTTTGTCTCACTGAGCCTGTTATGTAGTAAGGGGCTGAGCCTTAGGTAGTTGCCAGAATAGGGCAACCTGTGTGCTGTATGTGAGGGATTGGTGTGAGAGGGAACAACGCCATTTGCTCAGCTTTCTGCTGGCTTTCAGTCACTTCTTCTGTTACCCACAAGCAAATTGAGCCCTTCTGGTGCTGGTCCATGGGTAGGTGGTTTTGTGTATGTTCTAGGACCCTGTGGGACTCTCCAGTGAAATCCCCTGTGAGGCTGGGAGTTCCTCCTGCTGCCTCAACCCCCACAGGTGTTTTCAGTCAGAGGTTTTGAGGCTTTATTTCTCCATACTGGAACCCTGGGTTGTAGAGTCTGTCTTGCTCCCCAGTTGTTCCTCCCAGTCTATCCATACACAAATAAGGGACCACCCACTCAGCCAGCCACCACCTAGCCAGGTCCACCAGCCACCGTCTACCCTGCCCCTATCCTCCAGCCACTGCCGTGCCTGGAGTCTGGCTGCCCATTTCTGCCCCTCCTACAGGTCTGGATGAATTTTTCTTCTTTAACACCTTGGTTGTCAGACTTTCATACAGTTCAATTTTCTATCAGTTCTGGTTATTTTTTGTTTTTAAACTTGTCATTGTCCTTTGTTTGGTTGTGTGAGGAGGCAAAGTGTATCTACCTATGCCTCCATCTTGGCTAGAAGTCCTCACAACTTTTCTTTTTAAGAAGGATGCAATCCAGCAAAAGAAGGTGAAATATTTAGTGAAAGAATATGTAAGAAAATGTAACTAAGCCAACATAAATGTTTCAAAATGATGGGTATGAAGTAGATCAGGAATTAACTAAATTAAATTAGAATATTATAACCAGACCTTCAAAATGAAAGTTAATTCTATTCAACAGATGTTACAATTAAAAATCTAAAGGATACTCATAATATAAATAAGCCATATCTTTTCTCAAGAAAAACAACAAAAAATGAAAGCACTCAAAGTAAATATTTCCTATTGTTTTTTAATTTTTAGAATCTATCAGAGACAAAATTTAAACTACTATTTTATTGTTTCTATAATTGTAAGCTAATGGTAAAACAAAAAAATTAAAAAGGGAATGGAAATATAGAGGTTTAGGATAGTGCAGGAGCATCAATTTCATCACCTAACTTAAAGTATATTAGGGTATTTTTATTAAAGTTGATGAAATAAAAAATTATTCAATGTATATCTTTTTAAAATTATTCAAATATAAGGCACATCTCATTCTGCATGATAGTTTGCCACATACTCCCAAATGACTGTGCAAACTAAAATTGCGCAAAATAATATTAATTATCATTGGGGAAAATGACATTTATTCCACAACTTCTCAAAGGTTTTTATCAAAATATTAAACACTCCTTATTTTTTGTTTATAAGTGTATCAGAAAATAAAAAAACAGTAAAAATAGTTTAAACACTATAATATAAGAAAACATCTTCAGTCACACTGGTCTCTTTGATATTTTTATTTTTTAAACTTTTTATCATATTTTATTTTTTATTTTTTTAAACTTTTAACATTTCAGTATTTATGCTCTCACATTTGTGTCAATTTTTCCCCTTTGATCCCTCCATGCAGACCTCCTCACACCCACAGACAACACCTCCATTGTTGTCCATACCCATGGGTTATGCATATATTCTCTTTGACTAATTCCTTCACTTTAATTCAATACAATCACTACCTCCCCCACCCCCTTTTACAGCTAGCTATCTGTCTGTTCTATGTTTCTATGCTATTGGTTTTACTTTGCTCAATAGTGTATTATGTCCATTAAATTTCACTGATAAGTGAGATCATATATTATTTGCATTTCACTGACTGCCTTATTTTACTTAGCATAATAGTTTCCAGTTCCACCCATGCTGTCACAAAAGGTAAGAATTCCTTCTTTTTTATCACTGTGTAGTAATATTCCCTTGTGTAAATGTACCACAGTTTGTTTTCTTTTATTTACTCATCTACTGATGGGCACTTTGGTTGTCTCAAAATCTTGGCTAAATAATTCTGCTATGAATATAGGGGTGCATATATGTATATACATTCGTGTTTCAGGATTCTGAGGATGTGTTTCCAGAAGTGGAATCACTGGGTTGAAAGGCAGTGTCATTTTTAATTTTTTGAAGAAACTCTATACTGCTTTCACAATGGCTGCATCAATCTGCATTCCCACCAATAGTACAAAAGTGTTCCCCTTTCTCTACATTCTTGCCAGAACTTTCTGTTTGTTGATTAATGCTATCCATTTGGCAGGTGTGAGGTATTATCTCATTGTGGTTTTAACTTGTATCTCTCTGATGGGTACTGATTTTGGGCATTCTTTCAAATGTCTATGGGCCATCTGTATGTTCTCTTTGGAGAAATGTCTATTCAGGTCCTTTGCACATTTTTTAATTGGAAAGTCTTTCTGGGGGTGACTTGTATAAGTTCTTCATATATTTTGGGGATTAAACCCCTGTTCAATGTATAATTAGCAAATATGTTCTCCCATACAGTGATGATTTCTTTAGCTGTGCAGAAGCTTTTTATTTGATGTAATCCCATTTGTTTATTTCATTCTTTGTTTCTATTATTCTAAGATATATATTGGCTTGAATTTTTTGGAATAGTTTAAGGATAGGTGTTTGTTCTTATTTCAATGTTTGGTAAAATTCACTTGTGAAGCTGTCTGGTCCAGGACTTTTATTTGCTGGGAGCTTTTTTGTTTTTGTTTTTATTACTTATTCAATTTCATTAGTTGTTATTGGTCTAGTCAGGTTTTCTGCTTCTTCCTGCTTTAGTTTTTGAAGATTATTTGTTTCCAGAAATATATTCCATTTTGCAGGTTGCCCAGTTTTATGACATATTTTTTCATAATATTTTCTTACAATCCTTTTATTTCTTTGATATCTGTTGTTACTTTGCTTCTTTTATTTCAGAGTTTATTTGGGTCCTCTCTCTTTTTTTCCTAATGAGTCTGATTAAAGGTTCATCAATTTCGTTTGTCTTTTCAGTGAATCAGCTCCTGGATACATTGATCTTTTGTATTATTTTTCTAGTTTCTGTGTCATTTATTTTTGCTTTAATCTTGATTATTTTGTTTCTTCTACTCCTACTCAGATTTGTTTGGTGTTGTTTTTCTAGTTTCTTTAGGTGTAGAGTAAATTGCTTATTTGAGATTTTTCTATCTTCTTAAGGCAGGCCTGTAACATTCTGAACTTCCCTGTCAGGATTGATTTTACTATGTCTCATACATTTGGGGGTGTTATGTGTGCATTTTCATTTGTTTCCAGGTACTTTTTGATTCCTCCTTGATCTTATTGATAACCCATAATTAATTAATAACATGCTATTCAGCCTCCATTTTTTTAGTGTTTTTGATTTTTTTATTGAGGTTGATTTCTAGTTCCATGCCATTGTGATCCAAGAAAATACTTGATATGACTCAATTTTCTTGAAATTGTTAAGACTTAATTTACATCCCAACATGCAATCTATCCTTGAGAATGGTCCATATGCACTTGAGAAGAATATATCTCATTCTGCTGCCTTGGGGTAAATTGTTATGTAAATATCTATTAAGTCCATTCAATATAGTATGCCATTTAAGCTTGCTTTTCTTTGCTGTTTTTTTTGTCTGGAAGCACTATCTGCTAATGATAGTCGGGTGTTAAAATCTCCTATCATGACTGTATTCCTGTAGATGTGTTCCTTAAAGTTCATCAAGATTTTCTTCATATATTTAGGTGTTCCTATAATGTGTACATATGTATTTACAAT
This sequence comes from Phyllostomus hastatus, assembly GCF_019186645.2. NCBI lineage: Eukaryota > Metazoa > Chordata > Mammalia > Chiroptera > Phyllostomidae > Phyllostomus > Phyllostomus hastatus. The sequence goes on from NW_025333543.1 coordinate 4,858,695, forward strand.
GGTTACATCCCTATAGTATTATGTAGTAACCTTCTCTGTTGCTATAGCCTTTGTTTTGAAGTCTATTTTGTCATATATAAGTATTACTACCACAGTATTTTTTTAATCTCCATTTGCATGGAATACTTTTTATTTATCTTTACTTTCAGCCTCTATAAATCTTTTGTTCTGAGGTGGGTCTCTTATACACAGCATATATATGTTTCATGTTTTCTTATCCATTCAGCTCTCCTATATCTTTTGATTAGAACATGTAACCCACTTATATTTAAGGCTATTATTGATAGGTACTTACTCACTGCCATTTTTTTCTTTACACATATGTTCCTCTTTCTCATTATTTCTTCTTCTCAAGCAGTTTCTTTAACATCAATTACATTCTTTTTATTACTTTTATACTTCATGTCAATCCATTCTGGTCTGAAGTCTTTTTATTGAGAAATCAGCAGACAGTCTTATGGGAACTCTCTTGTATGTAATTAACTGTTTCTCTCCAGCTGCCTTAAAGATTCTCTGTTTTTAAACTTTGACATTTTAATAATGATGTCCTTTTTTTCCCAAGTTTTTCATTGTTGTTCAAGTACAGTTGTCTTCATTTTCCCATAATGATATATTTTGTTCATCTTGATGGGGACTCTCTGTGCTTCCTGAACTTGTGTGACGTTTTTCTTTACCACTTAGGGAAGTTTCTGTCATTATTTTTTCAAACAGGCCTTTTTATCCCTTGCTCAAGTTCTTCTCTTTCTAGTATTTCTATGATATGGATATTGTTATAGTACTTGTTGTCCCAAAGTCCCCTTAACTTTAGGGCCAGCCCCTTTCCCATCCCAACCCTTCCTATTGGTCCCAAGATGGTTTCTTCCCATCCTTAGTTAAAAGTCCCCTCTTCAGTTAGCCCGTGGTTGGTTATTTTGGGTGTCTGTTTTCCTCTTTAGTTTAGTCTGGGAGAAGGTGTGAAAAAGATCCTCCTATTCCACTACTATATTGAAGCCTCCGATTTCAAGTGTCCAAACTCTTTACTACGTATTTTTTCTTAAATATTAATTCTGAATATAGTTTTAAAAAGTAGACTTTTTTCAGAAAAACAGATAAGACATTGAATTTATTCAAGATTTATTGTACTTAGTATCCTTATGAATATACCTAACACCTCAATGTCTAACAGAAGAAATATGTTTTCAGAAAAACAGTTAAAAGATTGAAGGGTAACCTTGAAGAGGGACACTAATTATTTTTCTATGTCATAAATATTCTACCATTGTTTTGAAGAGCAACATATTTCTACTAATTTTGTAATTCATAAAAGAAATTCATAAAAATTAAAATACTACAATTGGTGTAACTTAATTTGGAAATACTTGCTACCTATAACACCATAAATACTAATGTGTTGCCCTAGCTGGCAGAGCTCAGTGGATTGAGCGCGGGCTGCGAATCAAAGTGTTACAGGCTCGATTCCCAGTCAGGGCACATGCCTGGGTTGCAGGCCACGGCCCCCCAGCAGCTGCACATTGATGTTTCTCTCTCTTTCTCTCCCTCCTTTCCCTTTCTAAAGGTAAATAAATAAAATCTTTAAAAAATACTAATGTGTTTTCATTATGCAGAACTGCAAATATTTTGAAAAGTACAATCACATAGTAAACAAAACACTATTAAATCTATTGTGCTTCTAAACTTTGACATTAAAACATTTGTAATATTATAGATCTTTAAAAATGTTTGTTTAAAAGTTAATTAACATTTCCTGTTGAATTTATGGTTAGAATGTGCATTATTCTAATTTATTTTCTATATTTGTCTAGTGTAAGATTGACTTGATTCCAATAAACATTTAATAGGGAAAATGAAATGTAAAGTGCTAAAGTTCATTCATACAAGGTCTGTCTAGAAGGTTTCCAGCCATGTAATATGAAACATGGAGACATTCATTGAAGAAGGTACAACATATAAGAAACATTGTTAATAAGACAATGACACCTCAGTCCCGTACAAAATAGGCAACTTGGAATCCACACAGTTCTCCCAGTTGCCATCAGCAGCCCCATTCTGTTTTCATGAATCTCATCAATGAAATCTGAAATCTCTTCCCTTTCAAAGGTAAAAGCAAGAAGGGAAAAGCAAGAAGCCACGGGTACCAACTCTGGGCCATAGGGGAGCTAAGTCACCTGAGCAACTTGATGTTTCACAAAAAACTCTGCACGAGGTGTGATGTATAAGCAGGCACGTTGCTGTGGTGAAGCTGCCAGTTACCAATTGCCCATAGTTGTGGACTTCTGAATAACCTGAAGAGTTTTCACAGAGGAATGTTCAAGCTTAATGGAAAATTTGATGCAGATTCATTGCTCTACTTGCTCAGTCATTTAAATGTGGTGGCCACACAGTACACATGCTCAAGCAATGGCAGCTACAGCATTCAGTAACTAGTACAGTGAAGTCATTGTTCATGCATGTTCATTCCAGTCCATTCTTCCTGGTTGCCAGGTTACATGAATGTTGCACAAACTGTTCTCATTACATTAACAATGGCTGGGCTTTCTCCATACATATGTTGTAGATCTGAAAATTGGAAGTTCTGTAGGTCAGTATCATATCTCAAAGCCTGCCTTTGTGCCAGGAGAGCAAATTTGAATAAGCTAATTATTCAAAGCAGAACTTGCCAGGAACACCAGAATTTCCCTTTGTAGCAGTGCTCTATTTTCAAAACATGAAGTTTCTTGGAATTAAAAGTGAATATAATTTAGCCCATATCAGTAAATTGACATTTTACCCTCTATGGCTTGATATTAAATAAGTTGGGTAGAGATTGATAAATAATAATAAGGCAAATATCCTATATTATTTATCACTATTCTTATTCCTTATAATATGTGAAAGCACATATACATGCCCCCAAAATACATGAATTGTAGTGATTATATAACTTACTTCATATTTAATTAACCCAAGGAAATCTATTTAGTGAAAAGAAGGGAGCTACATTATGGTAGATGGTGACTACATTTGCCAGCATCAACTATTACATATTGAAAAAAAGGTATATATATATATATATATATATATATATATATATATATATATATATTCAACTTTATTAGTTACTTACATTTTGTTTCTGAAAATTGTCCTAAATTTATTATCTTGTAATTGCTATTTATAATGTCCCTTAGCATCATTTTCAAAGGCTGATGTTATTTCATCTTTAGACATTACCATTTGAAAGTAGCACATTACATAAAATGTTCTGTAAAATATCTATGCTTTGCCCTAACTTTTTCTATTTCTGATATTTTTTATAGTTCTCCAATTTATCATTGTGTGCTAACAATTATGTATTATTTGATTTGCTAACAAAGTCAAAATTTTTAAAAGACTAACTTCATATTGTTGTAAGATCCTACCTGTGGTCAAAATCTTACTGCAAAATTGATCCAGCCCATTTGTTTGTTTATATCTTAGGAAATATAGATTTTATTGTATTGTCATTATACTACCAAGCTGGATAGCCTTATATGCATTTTTCTTTCACCTTGTCCAATAGCTCCCACATTCCATGTCTTGGCTGACTTTAATTTCATTCTCCACATCATCTTTTTATTTCTAATTCAAACTATGTAGAACATTTCAAAGTCCATATTTTTTTAATGTAAATTTAGCTTATCCTCATCAAGGGTTTCTAGGAATCACCATTACTGGATTTGTTCTTACACGACATTTACCATGTTCTGTCTCCTATATAGTGGTCTAAGTTATCATGTAGATATATAGATAATCAGCTCTTTAAAGACTGGCTCTTTCTTTTCCTCCACATGGTACTGTGGAGATTTACACACAATAGAGTCTTTACTAGATATATATAATATTTATGTATAATACATATATAATATATACATATTATATATAATACATATATAAAATATTTATTTAAGATTTTATTTATTTGTTTATCTTAGAGAGAAGGTAAAGAGAGAAAGAGAGACACAGAAACATCAATGTGTATGAGAAACATTGATCAATTGGTTGCCTTTCTTAGGTCCTCAAATGAAGAATTGACCAGCAACCCAGGCACATGCCCTTACCTGGAATCTAATCAATGACCTTTTGGTCAGCAGGATGATGCCCAACCCACTGAGCCAAACCAGTCAGGGTACAGTCTTTATATTTTTTTCAATTGAATTATACCTCCATGTTTGCTAGTGAAATTCAGTTATTAATATATTGCAAAAATTAAATCCTTCATCAAATAGTTTCAAAACTTCTTTGGGGTTTTTATATTTCTTTTTTTACAGTAAGCTTTTGAGTTATTACTACTCTGGCTTAAAAAACATTCATACATATTCTTTTGGGGGATGAATTTTTAAACTTGTGAATAGTATGGATACATGCACTTTGTGTCACTTAATGCTCTGGGCAACAACACCTCAAAAACAGTTAATTTTGAAGAAAATACTTCTGAATTTAGGACTATTAATATTATATTTTTTAGATAAATTTAATGTTATTGTTTTATTTTTAATTAAAAAAATTGTTGTTCAAATACAGTTGTCCCCATTTTCCCCACCACTGTCCCCTGTCCCACCCACCCCCACCTCCCACCGTCAATCCCAGCCCCCTTTGGCTTTGTCCATGGGTCCTTTATACATGTTACTTGATTATCTTTCCCCTTCTTTTCAACTCTATATGAAAATAAGGAAGAATGTTCACAATGTAAATGATCTTTGCAGACTTGCTTTAATATACCAATGTAGAAAAATCCATAACAAACATTTCAAATGTAAATGACTATTTTTATAGTATTAAAAGGTGAAATACAAGTATTTTATGTTCTGAAATAATTTATATGACAGTTTATACTTTTTATAGCTTTCTATATAATTAAAGCTTAATAAATGGGTATTATTTTTATCCATATTGTCTTTTTTTATTCTTAGCATAATTTATTTGGTAGGCAGTGTTTTTAATTTGCCTTTTGCAAAGAAGGGAACTATGTTTGAGCAGGTAAAATAATTAGCCAAAAATCTCAGAAAATAGAATATTGAAACTGAGTGTATATAATTTTTAATACCTTGTTATTGAAAGTATGACCCATAGACTGGAAACTTTGGCATCACATTGTTGAAAATTCAACTCCCCACTTCAGATCTATTGACTGTGATTTACATTTTAACAAGATGTCCAACCATGTGATTCCTTTGCTTATTAAAGTTTGAGAAGAACTAATTAAATGTCTCGTCACACTTTTAATGTTTTAAAATGTAGTTTTTATTATTAATCATGTATGTTGAGGTCAACAGATGAGGAGACAAACATAGTTTGTTACGCATAGTTCCCAAGAAGAGGGAGCATACCATGGCATGCAGGAGTCACTCAGGGAAGCACCAGGGTCAGTCAAGAGGCACAGGGAATGAGGAGAAATGTGGGCAAGAACATTTATTGTGGTTTCCCTGGGAAAGGCAAGGCAATGCAGGATAAGCAGTATTAGGACTGACTAATTTGAATATGTCAGTGAACATCATGGTATAAAGGGTATAGATATAGAAGCTGTCTATGCTTGTCTGGTATCTAGCCCTGGATGATTAGGGCAGGAGAATAGTGGCCTGGATTATAAGAACTCTTAAAAGCAGTAGTGGGGGTATGGGCTCTGTATTGGTTAGTGTTCAATTGAATTGGCTAGCCCTGGGAGGGGCAGTCTCTTCAGGTTCAACAAAGCCCCAACATGTCAAAGCATCAGAAGAAAATGACAATAAAATGCGTGATTAATATATTATCGCAGAGTAAAATCTTATCATAATGCAATAAGTAGAATCCAAAAGCCTTCATCATGTAAAATATGGAGATGCAATACCCTGTAAGGTTAATGGGAGGAATAAGTGAGCTTCCTTAGCTAGCTCCCGGAGTTTCCAGGGGTCTGTCTGGGCAGATTAAATCCATTCAGGCACTGGCCATGGGAACTACCTGTAGTTAATATTCTTTGGTGTATTTCTTTATGAATGGAGATTATTCTGATTTCTATGCATAGCAAGAACATCTATGGGCGCAGTAGCAATTCCGGAAATAACTCCATGAGTAGGCATCTGACTCAATACCAGAATGTGGGCACAGAGAATACTTTAGGCAGAGGACTTGCCCTCATTTACCTGGTTTTTGCTTCCCACCCTCATTTTTACTTCAATCCCACCATTTCTCTTCCCCAAGATAAAAATGAGAAGGACTTGTGCCACTCCTGTTTAAAGATGTTGAAGAAGAATAGAAAGTAATTAATTGACAATTTAATTTAATAAAACTTAATGAGGTTAGGAGGGACTCTAGAGATAATTGGTGCCAGCTATAGAAAAATAACAATGCCATCCACGTACCTAGGACCTACTATTATGCTAGGTAATACCCAGATGCTAGCACATTTAATCTTACCATACAAGTATAATTGAGGATCAAGGGAATTTAGTATTTGACCAAAGTTACATGTTGGAGAGTTAGTATTAAATACCATGCCCATATGATTGAAAGCCGAAAGTCACAAAATGGATGACAATGATTAAACAATTTACGTATTATAAGAACTTTTCCATCCTTATTAAGGTAAAATCTGATATCTCTGTTCATCAGTTCATTGTGATAGCACCAATAAAGATAGAACAATTTCCTAATGTTTCTGAAATGTCCAAGGTTCAACATTTTTAGGTCAGTGTACTTTCCTTTTGTCATACTTGTTACAGGTGGGCACAAGTAACCAGGTTCTTGTGATTAGGACAAAGAATTGAACTGAACACACAGATTTTATAGCAGAAAACATGGGAGCAGGCCAACTCCAAGCAGAGATTCACCTCATGGGCTGGAGGGACTCTATTCTTATAGGGCAGATCCTTCCTGGCTAGTTTTGGTGGGCTTTTACCGCACATGTACAAGTAATTGTATTACTTTAAAGCTACTGCACATGTGGTCTCCCATGACTTTCCTTGATTGGCCACTCTCTTACATACTCAAAGCTAAATTACTTATCAAATCTGGAATGTTGTAACAGGGTACAGCCAGGGGGCTCCCAAAGAGGGATTTATAATGGGATACAGAACTTAGGGTATCCAGGAAGTATTAAAAATATAGGATGCCCTCACCCCCACAAGTTTGAACTGGGGATGGGACACATGGAGTAGGGTCATTGAGAGTTGTTCTGCATAGCAACAGTTTTACAACTAACCTTAGGCATGGTTATTTAACTTATCAATAACTTTTAACTGGTTTCATGGATATGTTAAATAGCTGTGGCCATGCTTTGAGCCAGGGAGATGGGAGTGACTTCAACCCATGACTAATGGGGAAGCAACTCTCCCTGGTTACAACCCCTGCATGAAAACTTGGAGATGATTCACTCCACACCATGAGGCCATGCCTGCCCAGATTTACTATAGGAGCCTAGGAAAGCTGGAAAAATATAGGAATGCTGGCAGGTATAACCAGTTGTGTGAGAAGTCGTAAATGGGGCTGCAGAGGAAGATTGGTGCTGGGATTTATACCCAGGTGCAGCAGCCAAGCAAGAGGGGAAACCACGCTTTTGGGGCTCCCTTTGCCATACAGCTTAGGAGGCCAGAAAGCAAGATGTAGCAGTGATGCAGAGCTCTACCTTAGCAGTTTGGAAGAATGCAGGTGAGAACTTGAAGGGAATAAAGGGATAAAAGGACTCTTGCTGATGAGCCAGGAGTAGGTGCCACTTGGTTTTGGATTGAACTGGAGTTCGCTGCAGTGACACAGCTGATGGTGCTGGGAACCCAGGGAGGCTGGCCAGGCAAGCACAGATTACTGGAAAGAACCAGGTTGGGGCTGGGGACTACCTGAGCCATGGGCTTCTATTTGTTTTCCTGAGATACGGTACCCTGGACTGGGTAGAAGGGGGAAGGAAGGACTGTGGGCATTTGTGGGCATTCTAAGGGACTTTAGGATCTCAATGAAGACATTAAGTCACTACTCTTAAGTCTGTATAACTTTTGAATAAATAATTCCTTTCCTTTTCATCAATCTCTGACATTGAGAGCTATAATTCCGTGGCAGAGTACAAGGTGAACCTGGTACAAGGGAACCCTGGGAAGAGGGGGATGTCCATTCAGTAATAGTATATTGTACCCACCTCCACAGGTTCGTTCTGTAACAATGTCACCAGGACTGCCTTTGCCTGGCTTATCTAGGTTGATAAGTCTATGACATAATTTATATATAAATAACATTTAACTCAGGATAATAGGAATTTTGTAGAAATGCATAAATATGGGAGAAAGTTTAAGTGGAATCGTAAAGTGCCTTAAATTTTTGTTACTTTTATTGAGATATAATTTACATACAATAAAATTCACCAATTTTAACTGTTTAATTCAGTAATTTTGGCACATATATCTTGTCAGGTAGAGTTGTTTCTCAGGTTTTTGGTCTATAGGTGAAGGTAAATTTTAGATTAAAGGTAAAAAAATTACATATATATTCCATATATATTTATATATTCCATATGTATATATTTAATATATATTCCATACATATACATATATGGAATCCCCCCAAAATGGAATTATTTCTGGAGGGTGAGCCCCTTGTAATATAGGCTTCCCCATCTAGGTGAGTGCTCTAGGAACCCACCTGTATCAGTGTACCAGCTGGCATTTTTGTGAGAAGCTGTGCTCGGCTTCAGTGAATTTTTCTTCTTTTCTGGAAAAACAATGTTGAAGAATCTTTAAATGCATTTGCCCTTTTCATGACAGGTGATTTATAAGCACACCTGTCAAGACTGCACTGAATTTTCAGCAGTTTTTGAACAAAAACAGTATGAACCCTGTGCCCCACCCTCTCTCTCTTTACCTGATCTTACTGAGTGACACTCTTGTTTCCCCAATGAAAAGAGTCCTCAAAAAGAAACGTTTTGCCAGTGTGGAAGAGGTGAAACAAAAAACAGCAGAAGCACTAAAAGCCATCAGAATGGATGAGTTCAAAAACTGTTTTTGAGCAATGGATAAAAAAATATTGATAGCTGAATTGCATCATGTGAAGAGAACTTTGAAGGTGACTGAAGTTTAAACATGTAAGAATAAATACACAATTTTTATAAATTAATTCCATTTTTGGGGTCCATCTTCATAAAACAGTCCATAATTCACTAGCAGATTACTATCATAGTAAGGTATTATTATTCATCCATTTTCCCTCTTATTTATTAAGATATATATTAAATGCAAAATTATAAGTATCTTATTGAAATAACACATAAATATCCACATTAAATTAAGCTGTTTTCATATTTTAACCTACATCAGAATCACTCTAAACCTTGTAAAATCAGGTTGGTGAGTCCTATTTCCTGAGTTTTCCATCTAGCATTTCCCAAGTGAGGTTGATATAGCTACTCTTAGGAACATAACTTGAGCTGATCTGTTTGAAACATGATCGTTTTTGAGCCATTTAGTAGTGGGTCAAAATGTATTTCTGATTTCTTTATTTAAAAAGCCTAATTATTGAGTTTCATTTTTTTGCATGTAGCTGTCCAGATCTCCCAACACCATTCGTTGAAAGGTCTGTTTTTACTCCATGTTATGCTTCTGCCCCCTTTGTCAAATACTAACTGACTATAGAGACTTGGGTTTATTTCTGGGATCTCTATTCTGTTCCATTGGTCTATGCGTCGAAAGGCTAAGACAGAAGAGAGGGGAACACTAGTGGGAGATAACACCAGATATTTTCAGAGAGAACCTTAACTCTCAGTCAAAACACTTCCCTCCCAAGTTAGCCTTGGACCTGTCAGGATGCCCTACACACACACATTCATGTTCTTGTAACCTAACTCTTCCCCTGTGTCTTTATTTTTTATCTGAGTCATAGAGGAATAAATGACATATGAATGGAGATATGTTAAACCATATTTAACTTTGCAAAATGTTTTTGTGTTCCAGAAATTGGGGTGTGGAAGTAGCCACACTTTAATGCAGCATGTACTGACCCCTGAAATCTTGCTTGAGTGTAATGGATGATAACCTAGGAGAAAGTAAAATTCACAGGAGGGAAAGTGGGGTGAATCATTTTTGCCTTGTTAAATGTTAAATGTTTTTATGTGTATATTCTTATTTAATTTAGACTTGGGCCAGTCATTCTCACACATTCTCACTTCACCCAGAGAGGACAAATTTGGCATCTAGGTTTTTGAGTCTGAAAGAGGAACAAATGATGAAAGAGCTCATTTCTGCTCTGTAATTACTGAAAATTTATGTTTATTTATAATTTATCATGCTGCTTAAAAGTATCAGAAAAGATCCTTTTTAATAATCAGCCTGGCTCTAATCTAAACGGATAAAATATCAAGTCATACAGGTTAAAATTGAGCCCACTTCTGGCTGAACCTGGAGTTCTACAAGGTGTTCACTAGCCTTAATAAAGGCACAATTCCTAATTTTGTGGAGCCTACATTCTAGTTGGAGGGGAGAAAAGAAAAAAACAAAAACATATAAATTATCTCCTAGGTTAGCCAGTACAAATTGCTATGGAGAATAAAGCAGTATATGGAAAACTGAGATTTTGGAGTGCGAGAAGCAGAATTTTTAGTTTAAACAGTGGACAAAATCAGCCTCACTGGGAAGGTGAAATTTAAATGGTCTAGAGGGAGGCAACTGAGTCAAACATCTGAGGGAAAACATTCCAGATGATGGGCCTGCAAAGGCCCAGAGGAATGATCCCTTGGTTTTTCAGGGAACAGTTAATATGCAGATGTGGGTGGAATACAATCAAGTGGGAGCAGGGAGAAGACAGAGATGTGGATTTAATTCCCTGCATCATTTACTGGCTCATAATCACAGAAAACTCAACTCTCAGGTGTCTTGGTGAATACAGGGACTTTTCTATGGCCTATTTACCTTCCAAGATTTTTGGAAGAATGAAATAATGTAGGGAAGCAAGCGACTTACAAGCCATCTTGTTATTGTATTATACATAAGGATAGATGATAGGTAGGTTGATAGTTAGATGATAGATAGATAAATAGTAGATAGATGATAGATAGATAGATAGATAGTTAGAGATAATAGATAGATAGATGATAGAATATAGACTTAGAGACTGAAATTTTACATCTCCCTCAAAAAAATCCAGGTGTTGGAGCCCTGACTTCCAATGTGATGATATTTGGAGATGGGGCCTTTGGGAGCCAATTGTGTTTAGAAGAGGTCATGAGGGTAGAGCTGCCATGATGGGATTAGCACTGTTTTAAAAAAGAGAGAGAGAGGGAAAGAAGCCAGAGCCTTCTCCCTCTGCCATCTGAGGACACAGCAGAAGGTGGCTGTCTGCATGACAGAAAAAGGAATCAGTTATAAATTAAATCTTTCTTGATCTTGGACTTAGCCTTCACAACTGTGAGAAATAAATGTTTGTTTTTTAAGCCCCCAGTCAATCTATTCTTACAGCAGCCTGCACAGACTAAAACCAGTGGGCAAGGAGACAGATAAAAAGACAGATAGACAGACAGACACATGATAGGTACACAGATGCATAGATGATGTATGGAGATAGAGTATATACACATGTGTGTTTGCTTAATGAGTTTCTTAAGCAACAGTGTTTTGACTGCCTTCACTGAACAATTCAAATAAAAAATCCTCATTTTAAAGGGAGCATAAAAGTGTTTGCTTTCATGATGTAAACATACAAAAAAATCTAACTTGAGTCTAAAAAGGTACAGCACTGAGCCTAGTGCAACATTTACCAGATTAGCCCTGCATGCTGAATCCTTTGCTGTAGGTTGTTCACTACAGTTCTAGAGGATCAAAGCTCCTGCTCCCAGAGAATAGCCTGTCCTTTGTAGTCAGAAGTGCCTCTCACAAGCAGGGCTGAAGTCCAATTTGATTCTAATAGTCCAGCATCCTTTCTCTGTCATGCCTGACGATATTATTAAGGATACATTTTGAACATTCTTAGTTCTTGACTTTTCTTTTTTAAAGGGGCTTTGAACTAGCCATGGCCAGGTGGATCAGCTGGTTGGAGCATTATCTTGTACACCAAAAGGTTGCAGGTTTGATCCCCTCTCAGGGAGTGTATGGGAGGCAACTAATTGACATTTCATTATCACATAGATGTTTCCCTCCCCCCCTTCTGTCTCTCTCTCTCTCCCCTTTCTCTCTAAAAATATCAATAAACATATCCTTGTGTAAAGATATAAAAAAATAAAGGAGCTAAAAATAATTATCTAGATAAGGCAAATATTTAACAAGTACATAAGAAATGTAAAGAGGATTTTTAATTGTATGTTTTGATGCACTCACACAGTTAAAACTATTTCTAAACAAATAGGAGTAGTCTTTTATTTTTATAAAAATAACATGTAAACATGATAGGAAGTTGAACAATACTGATATTCAACCCTTTTAACCCCATTCTTCTCTCCAGAAATCATTTTTCACTACTTCCATTTTACTCCCTTAATTCTAATCATTATGCTTATCCTGCTGTATCATAGTATATTTACTTCAGTCATTTTGCCACATTAACATGGGGAGGAAGATAAGCTCTCACTCGTGCTACTGTTCCCCTCTCTTCTTTTCCTATATGCCATATTCATTTTATTATTTTGCTGTTTCTTTTTGGTAACTTCATGCAATTCCACTAGCTTTATAAGGAAAGTGATAGCATAGTAGCTAAAAGTACTGGGCTGAAATCCTTGTTCTTTAGCTTATTAACTCTGTAAAGTTCCTGTGTCTCTGTTTCTCTTTATCTGTAAATGAGGGCAAAGAATATCTATTTTATTAGGTTGCTTATGATGATGCAAATAATAATGCATTTGTAGATGATACATTTGATAAGGGGTTAATTTCCAAAAGTTGTAAATAACTCTTGCAACTCAACATCAAAAAAAAAACAACAATTAAAAAGTGAGCAGAGGACCTGAATAGATCTTCCCCATAAAGGACATACAGATGGCCAGTAGACATGTGAAAACATGCTAAACATCACTAATCAAGGGAAATGCAAATTAAAACCACAGTAAGATATCACCTCACACCTGTCAGAATGGCTATCATCAATAAATCAGCCAACAACAAGTGTTGGCAAGGATGTGAAAAAAGGGGGCCCTTGTACATTGTTGGTGGGAAGAAATACAGACTGGTGCAACTACTGTCAAAAATAATCTGAGGTTCCTCAAAATATTAAAAATGTAACTGCTTTAGGACATATTGATTTCACTTCTGGATCTTGTATATCCAAAGAAACCCAAAACACTAATTTAAAAGAACATATGCACCTTTATGTCCATTGCAGCATTGTTTACAATAGCCAAGGTATGGAAGCAACCAAAGTGCCTATCAATGCATGAGTGGGTAAAAAATTTGTGTTACCTGTATACAATGGAATATTACTCAGCCAAAAAGAATGAAATAATTTGTGACAGCATGGTTAGACCTAGAAGATATTTTGCTAAGCAAAATTAATCAGGCAGAAAAAGACAAATATTGTATGATTTCACATATATGTGGAATGTAAAGAACAAAATGAATGAACAAACAAAATAGAAACTGACAAATAGGTACAGAGAACAGACTGATGGGTGCCAGAGCAGGGCAGCATTATAGGGGTTGGGTGAAAAAGATGAAGGGATTAAGAAGTACTAATTGTCCCTGGCTGGTGTAGCTCAGTGGATTGAGCACAGGCCTGAGAACCAAAGAGTTGCCAGTTAGATTTGCAGTCAGGGAACATGCCTGCATTGCAGGCCAGGTCCTCAGGATGGAGCACCAAGAGGCAACCACACATAGATGTTTCTCTCCCTCTCTCTCTCCTTCCAGACCCCTCTCTCTAAAAATAAAATAAATAAAATCTTTTTAAAAAGAAGTACTAATTGGTAGTTACAAATAGTCATGAGGATGTAAAGAATAGGGGATATAGCAAAATATATTGTAATAACAATATATGGTAAAAGGTGGTACTTTGTAATGTACTTGACTAACTACTCTACTATACACCTAAAACTAATACAAACTAATGTTGAATGCAAACTGTAAGAAAAAAATAAAATTTTAAATACATAAATTTTAAAAATAAAATAGCAAGATATTACAAACACTTTCAAGAATGTTTTGACAATGACTACTGAAAATGTTTCTATCTTGAGAATTGAATATATATACTACTATCATATATACTATATATTCTACATAATATATACTACATATATACACTAAAAGACGCACACAACATGTTTATAGTAGTTTTATTTCTCATTGTTCAGGTTGAAGTCAAACCATTTGCTTATGTATAGTAGACTGGTTATATAAATTGTGGTATATCCATATAACTGAACATTATGCACCAACAAAAAAGAGCAATTACTGCTACATTCAAATCAGGAATGAAATTCACAGTCATAATGATAAACAAAAGAAACCAAAACAAAATTTGCATCTGCATGATTCCATTTATAAGAAATTTAAAAAATAATTTATATTGAAAGAAGTCAAAAGTAGTGGTTTTCTGTGAGACCCAGAACCAGAAAGGAGCACACTGGATCTTTCTCATATGTTGGTAATGATCTATGAATTGATTATACTTCATGTTGAGTTATATAGTCTATGCCCTTCAGGTATTTCATACCTCAATTTAAAAATAAAATGACCTAGCATATAGTACTGAGGATTCTCTTGAACAAAGAATCAAGGATACTCTGTTCACATTAAAGAAAAATCAAGAAAAAATTTACATATTTGGTTTAAATTTTTGAGAAAGCCCACATAAAATATTTCTGTATTTACTTTTTGTATATGTTATTGTTTTGATGTATATACCTGTAGAGGCTAGCTTTAATCTTTTGGAGAAATCTGAGAAAATAAATTTAAATCCCACTTTGCTCAAGTAATATACAACAGTGATTTCAGAGCAGGTGATAACAGAAAGAAAAAAATTAAAAACTTATAACTCTTTAAATAAATGATCTGACCTTTCACCTTCTGAAACTATATAATTTTGACAATGCGCCCAGACTTTGAACATACAGATATATTTTAGATTCTGCTTAAGCATAAAAAGTATCTCTTAATAATTAACTTATTGATTGATAATTGCTTCAATTTAGATTTGTCCTTCATCTCAGGTAAAATTCATTGTTGTCTGTTAATGAATACCTGCTCTCTCAGAGAACCCAGACAAAGCTACCATTGATGGAAAAATGATTTTCTGCAGGGAAGTTTTCCAGGCTTGAGAGCTATTTTTCTATTTCAAAAGATCACCCAGAGCAACAAAATTCTTGTACTCAAATGATTCTACACATTTTATTGCACAACATTACAGCAGATATACATATATCCTTAATATTTTCTCATGGGACTTAGAAAGAGGCTACTTATGCTTAGTCTTCTAAAACTCCTTTATACTCTGACTTGAATTAGTGGAATGAGTCCTTTCAATGTTTATGTTGTGTTCCACCTATTCTTAATAGATTTCTAGAAAAATTCAGAACAATAATAATAAATAAAAATAAAAATAATTCAGTAACAACTTCTTATGTAAACTTTATTTTAAAGGCAAAGAGATCAATTTAGTGAAAGTTTTGTTATTGATATCTACAAAGTGAACTCTAAGAAACATGTGCATCATCATTTTTAGTATCTTTCATGAATTTATGAATTAAGAATGAAATGATTAGGCTACTGGTTCGGTACCTATAACTCTCATTCACTTTTCCTATATTATCTATAAGACTATCATTAAGAACACATCTAGTAAGATGCTATTGTATTTTATTTTTCTGAACTTTGTTTTATAAAATAAATAATTATTTTCTTCATAGAAGTTCACAGAGATGTAGATTTTCCTTTCTTCTTTTCTACTTTTTTAAAACTTAGCTTTAAACTTAGTTTTCCTGCTAGAAGCAGAGATGTTTCTGCAGGAAAGCACTAAATCAAGCTGTTACCTCTGCCCCATTATTTTCTACACAATCAATTGCAATTGAAAATATAGAGAAATTTTTGTGGTAGCATTTTGAAATAATTTCAAAGTCAATGTGTTTTTTAAAGGATGAATAAAGTGACACTGTATGTGACACAATAGTCATGCAGAAGCACTTTTAAGATACTTAAAGGGTGAGAGAACATCGAGACCTCTGGTTTTCAGTGTTTCTACTGAAAGTTTTAGTAAGGACAAAAATGTTCTACTAAGTGCATTGTTTTTTATAGCTTAATTTTTCTAAGAGTTGTATTGATCTAAAGTATTTTGGCAGCTAAAACTGAATAATAGAATAATGTTCAAGTCCTTACTTGCAGCCAAACGATGTACTGGTGTAATAAATGAAAGCTAAGATGAAGAACTCTAAAGAGCACACATAAAATAAATATTACAAAATATTAGCTTCATCACAAATAGTCAGAAGCATATGTGCAATATTAATACAGAGAGTTTGAAATTACAAACTGCAGGGGGACCCATGCAGCTTTGGTGAGAAAGGGAGACCCAAGTGGCTTTGGAGAATGGAGAACCATGTGGCTTTGGAGTCCCTTTGCCATGCAGCTTTGGAGGCCAGAAAGCAAGATGTAGCAGTGATGCACAGCTCTCTCTTAGCAGTTTGGAAAAATGTAGGAGAGACACTGAGGGAAGGAAAGGGGTGAAAGAACTCTTGCTGTGGGACAGGAGAAGGTGCCACACAGGTTTGAATTAAGAACTGGAGATCCCGGCAACATAGTCAAGAGTGCTGGGAGCAGAGAGAGGCCTTTGAGCAGAGTACGAATTACTGGGAAGAACCCAGGGGTGGGGGGTGGGGCGGTAGCTGGGGAGGCAGGCTATCTGAGACTCTGAGTTCTATTTCTTTTCCTGAGATAGGGCCCCCCCAGACTGGGCAAAGGGGGGAAGGAAGAACAGTGTGTTTGTGGGTATTCTAAGGGACTTTGGGATCTCAATGAAGACATTAGTCATTACCCTAAGTCTGTATAACTTTTGAATAAATGATTCCTTTCCTTTTCACAAAAAAAAAAAAGAAAGAAAAGAAATCACAAACTGCAAAACATTAATCCCGTTCCTACTAATGATTTCCCAAGGGACAGCTCTAGAATCTGACTGGGATTTATGTTTAAGTAATATTACACCCTGGCTGGTGTAGCTCAGTGGATTGAGCACTAGCCAGCAATCTGAAAGGTCTGATTCCCAGTCAGGGCACATGCCTTGGTGGTGGGCCTGGACCCACTTAGGGGCATGGCAGAGGCAACTGAGCCGTGTTTCTTTCACACAACGTTTCTCTCTCACACACAGATGTTTCTCTCCTTTTTATTCCTCTTCCCCTCTTTTTAAAATAAGTAAATAAATAAAAGTAAACTGTCTTTAAAAAAATAAAATCATAAAAAAAGAAAAGAATAATTATATATCCTTACTAACTGCCCTTCATGGTTTGTCCAAATTACATACAGAGGGATAATGCTTAGAAAAAATACTTTTGATGAAATGCACATCTTTGCAGAGTATTTCTGAAGACAACCTTTCAAAATGACACTGTGATTTTAAAATGGCCTATGGATATATTAGATATATTATAAAATGCAAAGTGAAAGCAATCACTGTGCATAATTTATATATTTCTAAAATGCAAGATTGAAAGTTTCTGAGTTCATGTTGGCACTTGATTATTTCTGCAAATACTTTGTAAGTGTAGAAGTGAGTAATGCAAATAAAACTTTGGTAAAGTCAGTAGGATAAATAAAACCCCTCCTCATATAGTGTGCAAGAGCAGTTTATGTCACCCCAACATTTTAAAAAGTCATGGCATACTGAATTTATGAAGTCAATGTATTTATTTCGATATCTTCATGGAGGCCAAGAGGGAAGTATTTTATCATTGTGTTTAAGTGGAAATATGGTAATCCGTATTATGATTTGATATATAGGTTGTTTCAAATGTTTTGAGTTTTAACTCAAATCTCAACCCTTTTTCCCAAATGCAGCCATTTCTGTTGCAGACATGTTACACTCTCTAAAAGTACAGTAGGAAGAGACCTAGTTAGAAAATCTGTGTATCCATACTTACCTGAATTTTACTAATATGCATGGTTCAGCTCCCACATATAATTCTAATTTCCACATGGCCTTTATAAAATACAAAAAGCCTGAATTTAACATGGTGAATGATAGGGTTTTTAAAACATTAACCTCACTATCAATATTTATAAATATTTTGTTAAAATCAATATTGAGAATTTAAATTAAATGTATAGAAAATAAGCTATCATCATTTACATTTTTAATTATAATGTACTTATACATTTATAGAAAAATAAATTAGCATAACTATCATATATGGAATGGCACTTTGATTTTCTAAGATATTAATAATATCTTCTGGCACTTCTATAGTGTAAAATCTCCACTATGCATAATTTTTAACTTAATCTAAACTGTAAATGTTTTCCTTTGAATTATTCATGTAGAGATAACTAAGCCAATTGTACATAAAAATAGCATGACTTTAGTGCATGAGATAGAATGCATTATTATGATAAATTTAGCTATTTCTTTTGCATACAAAAAGTATTATGTTATTATTATCTACTTTGTACATCAAAACATTTAGCATTTAGTGGGGGTGTCCAACCTTTTGGCATCTCTGTGCCACACTGGAAGAAAAAGAGTGGTCTTGGGCCACACATTGAATACACTGTGACACATAATCACAAAAAAAATCATAATGTTTTAAGTAAAATTACAATTTTGTGTTGAACCTCATTCATAGCCATCCTGGGCTGCAAGTGGTCCATAGGTCACAGGTTGGACATCCCTGACTGAACATTGGTTTCTATGTGCTACATTATTTTTAAGAGAAAGGGGAAGGGAGGGAAAAAGAGAGGGAGAGAAACATCTATGTGAGAGGGAACATGGGTTGGTTGTCTTTAATAAAGCGTCAACCATGGACTGAACCCACAACCCTGAGAAGGAATTGAACCAGTGACTTTTGGCTTGCAAGACAATGCCTAACCAACTGAGCCACTGTAGCCAGGGCCCAAAGTGCTACATGTTATTGAAAGAAATGACAATAGTTTTCTGATTATTATAATATGGATTATCCTTTTAATTAGTAAGGAAAATTTAATTACTAAGGAGATTAGTAATCATTTGCATATAAAGATATCGAATATATTGAACTCCATGTATGTGTTTACATAATTCAAATTCTATAGTAGTTTATATACATTAACACATATATAGAAAGTAATATGTCCATAGAAATCATGAAAAGACTGAAAAAATAATCAATGTTAACTTTCACAAGACTAAAGGAAAGTATAATTTTTGGTATAAATATGACCAAAAAATCCATTATAGTTTTATTATATATTACATATATCACATGATTAGATTACACATCAGAACTGTGCTTTGATAAACTATAGGTAGTATTAAATACATGCATTTAATAACCTGTTTGGATCTCATTCAATATATTCATCAATTTTAATTATGATATTTATATATTGATTTTTAAATATAGATTTTTGACCTCCATTTTGTTTATGTGGTGTATTACCTTTATTGATTTGCAAATATTGTACAATCCTTGCATACAAGGGATGAATCCTACTCAATGATTTTGTATGATCCTTCTAATGTATTTCTGAATCTGGATTGCTGGTATTTTGTTGAGGATTTTAGCATCTATGTTCATCAGAGATATTGGCTTGTAATTTTCTTTCTTTGTTGTGTCTTTACCTGGCTTTGAAATTAGGATGATGCTGGCCACTTAAAAAGAGTTTGGGAGTCTTCCCTCTTCTTGGATTTTTGGAATAGCTTGAGAAGGATAGGAGTTAGTTCTTCCTTAAATGTTTAATAAAACTCATCCATGAAGATATCTGGGTCATTTGTGTTCCAAGATTTTTTTGACTACTGCTTCAGTTTGATTCATTGTTATTGGTCTATTCAGGCTTTCTGCTTCTTCTTGATTCAGTTTTGGAATATTATATGTTTCTAGATATTTGTTCATTTCACTCATGTTGTCCAATTTCTTGGCATATAGTGTTCATAGTAATTTCTTACATACCTTTGTATTTCTTTGTTTTGGTTGTAACTTCTCTTTCATATTTTTTTAATTTTTTAAAGATTTTATTTATTTAATTTTAGAGGGGAAGGGAAGGAGAGAGAGAGGCAGGGAAATATCAATGTGTAGTTGCCTCTTGGTGCCCTGTCTTGGGGACCTGGCCCACAACCCAGGCATGTGCCTTGACTGGGAATCAAACTGGCAGCCCTTTGGTTCACAGGTCGACAATCTACTGAGCTACACCAGCCAGGGCTCTCTTTCATTTGTGATTTTATTTATTGGGGTGCTCTCTCTTTTTTTATTGATGAATCTGATTAAAGGTCTGTCAAGTTTGTTCATCTTTTCAAAGAACCAGCTCCTGGACTTATTAATCCTTTGAATTGTTCTTTTAGTCTCAATGTCATTTAATTCTTCTCTGATCTTGATTATTTCCTGCCTTCTACTCACCCTAGGGATTATTTGTTGTTGTTCCTCCAGTTCTTTTAGATATAGAGTTAAGTTATTTATTTGATATTTTTCTATCTTCTTTAGGTAGGCCTGTATTGCTATGAACTTCCTTCTCAGGACTGCCTTACCTGTGTTTCATAGTTGTGTGTTCATTTTCATTTGTTTGTAGATACTTTTTAATTTCTTTCTTGATCTCATTGTTGACCTATTCATTATTTAACAACATGTTATTCAATCTGCATATATTCAGATGTTTTTTTTGTTTTTTCCTTGACATTAGTTCCTGGTTTTTATCCATTATGATCTGATCATGTGCTTGATATGATTTCAACTTTCTTTAATTTTTTCAGGCTTGGTTTGTGTTCTACCATATGGTCTGGTTTTGAAAATGTTCCGTGTGCATTTGAAAAGGATGTATATTGTGTTTATTTGGAGTGAAATATTATATATATACATATATATGTAAATTAAGTCCATTTGATCTGGAGTATTGTTTCATGCCACAATATCCTTGGTGACTCTTTGTTTGGAACATCTATGAATAGTTGATGGTGAGGTATTAAAATCCCCTACAATGATTGTGTTGTTGTCAATATCTTTCCTAAAGTCCTCCAGGATTTTCTGTATATGTTTAGGTTCTCCTATTTTGGGTGCATATATGTTTAAATCACATAATCATATCAATAGATGTTGAAAAAGCATTTGATAAAATCCAGCACATATTTATACTAAAAACACTCAGCAAAGTGGGAGTAGAGGGCACATACCTCAACATAATAAAAGTCATGTATGAGAAACCTACAGCCAACATTATCCTCAATTGGCAAAAACTAAAACTTTCTCCTTCAGACCTAGAACAAGACAAGGGTGTCCACTCTCATCACTCTTATTCAACATATAGTATTGGAAGTTCCAGCCACAGCACACAAACAAGAAATAAAAGGCATCCGAAGTAGAAAGGAGGAAGTAAAACTTTCATTATTGGCAGATGACATGATAGCGTACATAGAAATTCATATGGAGACAAGTTATCTCATGTCCCAGGTGTTTTTAATCTGCATGCATATGATCATCAATATGGGAATTATTTCAAAAATAGCCATGACTGGTTCTTGCCCCATACCAATTTAATTAGTATCTTTAGAGACCATTTAATTTAATTTAATTTATACAATTATGTAAATTAAAATAATTCATGACATCAAATTGTATAGAACTATACAACAATAAACAATACAATATAAAACAGGTATTATTATCATCCCCATTGCTCACATGTGAAGATTATACACATGGATGTAATAACTTGTCCAAGTAAATACAGTTCAAGAATTGAAGCCAAGCAATCTGGATTCAGGGTTGAAAACTCTTTGTGTAAACACGGTTACACTTGCTGCTTAATCTTTGTTAATACTTTATGTGGTATTACTAATGAAACTATGTTATAAATAAGTAAATTGAGAACAAAAGGCTCAAGTAACTTCACTAAATCAAGCAACTAACAAATGACACAGCTGATATTTCTTCCAAGGCATGAGAGACTTCAAATTCCATCACACTTTACTACTACGGCATTGTATAAATTTCCTTATAAGTGCTCATTAAAGTTACATTAAATATGTTTTCTTAATATAACAACTTTTTGAAGACAAATTCACTTTTAAGTGCATTTGTCTGTTATTTGATGTTATATTGATTCTGGGTATGTCTAGAAAAATATACTTGGCAATACTAAAAAAATTAAGATAAAATTTAATGAAAAATTTATTCACTTTAAATCATAACATAAAATAAAGGAATTTTACATTTATTAACTTTGGCAACATTGACTTTTTCAGAATGTTTAAAGACCCAGTGGACTTTTTAAGATGCATTGTATATTAGGTTGAATTTCTCTAATTGCTAATGAGATAACACATGTGTAAGGAGAAACCTATTTGTGTTGATCTTTTCTGACTTTGTTTTCAAAAATATTTTTAAATATAAAATCTTCATTATATGTTTTCCATTAGTATTTAGTCCCCTTATACCTCCCCAACAATCACCACACTGTTGTCCATGTCCATAAGTTATTTTTCCTTTTTACTCAATCCCTCCACCTACTGACCTTCCCAATCCCCACACCCCACTAGCTGTCATCTGTTCATCTATGAGCCGGTCTCTGTTTTGTTTGTGACTTCAGAGTGTTGATGGACCTGGAGAACATTATGCTAAGTGAAATAAGCCAGCCAGAGAAAGACAAATACTATATCATTTCACTCATATATGGAATCTACTGACCAAAAATATTTTTTGAGTAAATAGCATTTCCCTTTTAGTAAGAAATGACAAATAGTAAATGTTTTGTGAAAACATACTTTCCTAAAAGAGGAATGCAGGCTCCTGTGAATTCTACTGAAGATGCTATTTGTTTATTCATGGGTATTTTTTGTAGAGTTTGACATAAAATTATTTACAGTGGAAATAATTGTCTAGTCTCTGGTTTTATACACACACACCCACACCCACCCACACACACACACACACATACACACACAATCCTGTATATATACACCGAGTCCGAGTCCGGTAGAGGAAAAGGGACAGCGAGGCATCTCTCTTAAAGGGAGAGCAAGCCTTGGAGCAGCTCAGCCACTCTCTCAAGAGGAGAGTGCCCTGACACATGCTTTTATTGGGTTCAATTTGCACAAAAATAAAGCTCATCAATCATTGTCAGGCAGAAATGATTAAACAATAGATAATGTTCAAAGAACTCTGAGCACCTATTTTAAGTCAGGGTCAGATAGCTAAAGGGCCATAAAATTTGGGGGGAAGCAAACTTATTTCAGACTTGGACCCTTATCATTTAAATAGAGGGTATTAGCAAAGTAGGTTTCATAGGATTTTATGCATTCTTTCTTAGGCCTGATCACCCTGGGAAACTCAAGTCTTTCCAGCACAAGGTGGCACCTACCTCCAGCATTGTTTCAGGCTTAAGTCAGTCAGGGGAAGTAAGGCAGCCAAGAGATTAGGAGACTTCTCCCAGACAGAATGAGGACTCAGGCTATGTCAAAGCCAAGGGCAAGGGTCCATCACCCCTTTTTCTGTGGCCCCCAAGTCCTTCCCTGGGGGCCCACCATGATCATACCTGTCTTAGGTCATCCCTCCCTTGAGGAACCTTACCCATCATTGCTTAACCAATAAAGCACTGGGAACCAGGCAGGGTGAAGTAAAAGGGACAGAGGCATTGCCCCTGCCAGAGAGATAAGCTTTGTCTCCTTAATGGCTTATGGTCTGAAGGTAACTCACTCAGCCTTAGCCATGGGGTGGGGTCCGGGGGGGCGGGGGTGGTTACAGCTTCTGAAACCAGGCAGGGCAGTTCTCAACAGAGAAAAGGTACAATGCAATGACTTCTAAGTAATTTCCATGTCTCAAGATTGTATAATTGTTAATTAAAAAAAACATGTTTTATGTTCAACAATTGCCCAACTTTTGGTTAAGAACTCAGGCTCATAACACATTTGTAATCTTTCTAAAGATACTATAATTTGAAATGCATAGAAACCCAAATCTTAGGAGATTTAACACAGATTCAAAAAATATATATTCACAATGTTTTTGATTAGTTATGTGGGTTGATGTGCTAAAAATCAAATGGAATTCTTGATTAAAAATATAAATATTCAGAAAACAGCATTTGAGATTGACTCCAAATTAATGGAGTTTGGCATGAGACACTATATTTTTTAAGTGCCTCAAGCTTATTTTGATACATAATGACTTTCAAATAATATGTCAACTTTTTATACGGCACATTGGCATAGAATGATTAAGGAAATGTAAAAACTGAAGATGAGAATTTGCATGTTCTTAACTCTAATGGATCTGTTCAGTGGGGTAAAATTGGTCAATTCTTCTGTTATTTTGGTAGTAGTATTACAGCTTTAGAGGTGATGAAAAGATTTGTAACAGATATGAAAAAATTAGTATATGTGTATATGAACAAATAAATATAGACTTTTCAATCAAGTTGAAGGAAGCAAAATAATTGCATCAATTTCATGGAGGGAGGGATAATTGAAATTTTTCTTATACCTTTAAAGATTCAAATTAACCATAATGGTAAGATGTTTATTTTTTTGCACTCACCATGAGGTTATTGGACTACATATTTGACTTCTAAGTGGAGTCCATTAATAATGAACAAGACATTTTAGTGAGTATTTAGATAATTAAGGTTACAAGGACATATTTCTTTGAATATATATTTAGCAGAAGGATTTAACATTAAAGAATTAAAGCCCTAAGACTGGTTTCTAAGTCTCTAGTTACTGTACATTAGTACTCTGGTGTATCTCTTGCCAGTATACAAATGGTATCTTATTTTTGATGGAATACATTCAAATGTATGGTAGGAATGGTACATTCATTTTTGAAATGAATGAATGGTACATTCATTTTTGATGAATATACAAACACTTTATTCTAGCTTTTCTTCCTGTAACACCACTATAATTATACTTCCTACAATCATAAACTTTCATAGGGCTTATTTCAAAATAATTTTTAGTGTCATTAATCTTGAATTATCAGTAGCATTTGTCTCACTGTTCACTTCTCATCTTTGAAAGATTTGCTTCACTTAATTTCCAGTATACCACCTTCTCTTTGTTTTCCTTCTCCTTAGAAATTTCATTTCAACTGCTTATGCAGATTACTACTCTTATCTCATTCTTTTAAACAGCAAAGTTTCCAAGGTTTAATCCTTTTATCTCTACCCTATTTTTATTCTCTGGAAACATTATCCACTCCCTGGACTGAACTAACATCTACCTATATGCCCCCAAAACCTAGATTTACATTTCCTTTCTACACTAACTTTCTATATCTGAATTCATTTATCCAATTGTTTACTCAACACTTCAATTTAGAGGACTAATAAATGAACCTAACTAAAGTCTTAATCTTGCTCCCCCAAGTTTACCTTCTTATAGTCTTCCTCTCATTTTAAGACGACAACTCTGTCTATCCATTTGTTCAGACCACATATCTTTTTTAATGATTACATTATTATTTTTAACTAAATTTATTAATAAGATAATATTATATAGGTTTCAAGAATACATTTCTATGACACATGCTCTGTACAAACCCCTAACTAGACTCACTAAGGAAAAAAGAGAAAAGACACGTAAATAAAATCATAAATGAAAAAGGAAGTTACCACAGACATCACAGAAATATAAAGAATCATACAAGAATAATATGAAAGACCATGTGCCACCAAATTAAATAACCTAGAAGAAATGGATAAATTCCTAGAAATATATAATCTTTATAGACTGAATTATGAAGAATTGGAAAATCTGCATAGACCAATGAACAGTGAGGAAATTGAAACAACTATCAAAAACCTCCCCAAAATTAAAAGTCCAGATGGTTTCACTGGTGAATTCTATTGAACATTCAAATATTTGTTACTTACCCTTCTCAAATTCTTCCAAAAAACATTGAAGAAGAGGCAGTACTTCCTAAAATGTTTTGTGAGGCCTTTATAACCCTGATACTAAAACCTGGCAGGTATAAAACACACACACACAAAAATACAGACCAATATTGCTGATGAATACAAATGCAAAAATCTTAAACAAATTTTTAGCAAATCCAATACAACAATATATTTTAAAAAATAATACCAGGGATTCATTCCAGGGCCACAGGAATGGTTCAACATACACAAATAAATCAATGTTAAAAAAAATAAAGGATAAAAATTATGTGATATTATTGATTGAGATAGAAAGAGCATTTGATAAGATACAACATCCATTTATGACTAAAACATTCAATAACATGGGCATGGAGGAAAAGTACCTGAATATAAGAAAAACTGTATAAGACAAACCCTCAACTAATATCATACCCAATGGTGAAAAACTGAAATCTTTTCATCTAAGGTTAGGACCAAGTGACATATCTTGATGTCATTACGGACTCCGCTTTTTTAAGTCAAAAATGCCACATGCCATTCACATGCCACATCTAATCCAGCCAATCCATGTTTAGCTTTCAAATATACTGGAAATTCCAACCATTTTAATTACTGCCAACACCCGAGTCTGAACTACCATCATTGTCACTATATTACTAACAGGTCTCATTCTTTCTGTTCTTCTTCTATTGACATTTTACAAAACAGAAGCTAGAAAGTTTACTTTTTAAAAAGATTTTATTTATTTATTTTTATACAGAGGAGAAGGGAGAGAGAGAGGGAAAGAAGCATCAATGTGTGGTTGACTCTCACATGCCCCCTCCTGGGGTTCTGGCCCACAGCTCAGGTATGTGTCCTGACTGGGAATTGAACCAGTGACCCTTTGGTTCGCAGGCCGGTGTTCAACCCACTGAGCCATGGGGAGGCAGAGCAGAATGTTTACTTTGAAACTAAGTCCAATAATTCATTATTCAAAACTCACCAATGGTTTCTATTTGTCTTCTAAATTCTATATGACCTCCTTATATCACCTCTAGTCATTCCACTTTAGCCACACTGGCTATGGAATGCTAGCACAAACTAGATACTGTCTCCCACTAAGGTGGTGCCCTTGGTTTATCAGTTTTCACTATTTCAGTTACTCTTCCCCAGATGTCTCCATTGCTAATTTATTCCTCCCTCAAACCATTGCTCAAATCTCACCTGCTTGATGATGAAAATGATGACTATTCTATGTGATATGCAGTATACCTTACCTCAATTTTCCCCAACTTTGACAGTCCTTATATTTCTTTCTGCTTATTTTTCCCTTTTTTCATTACTCTTATCACCTTCCTACATAGTGCATAGTTTACTTATATATCATGTTTACTCTTGATAGTGTTCCTCTTTCTGCTAGAACAAAAACATTGAGAATGAATAATTTGGGGTTAGCCTTTATTTTGTAAGCAATTAATTGTATGATCTTGGAAAACATTTTTTACCTTTCTTGATATTGATTTTCCCATTTTGTTAAAAGCAGAGATTCCACTCAGGGTTCTCTAACTCCCTTAGAACTGTGTTTAACTCTAACTTCTTTTTTGGTAAAACTCAATTACATTTTAAATCTTAAAACTGAATTTTATCCTACAGAGAGGATATGAAATTAGCTGTTGGAAACACAAGTGTCCAGTGTAGTGTCAGCAATTAGTTGCCTCACTGAAAGTACATTGCTTTTTCATAAAAATTTCCCCATTCTCCCAGAGATGACCGAATTTCTTAATATAAGCTGCCTTTTCAATTTAATGAGTTGTTAAAACCCAAATAAGTACAAAATATTTTCCCATTGTATTTCATGCTTTATTTTGATACAGAGTACAGCTATAGAATTGCTGTAAGACGCTCATTCTGTTTTGAAAGCAGGTGGGCTTACAGGATGAAATGCACCTTTACTGTACAAATAAAGAAGGTTGTACAGTATGTGCATGTGATTGTGAGATGCAATTACAAGATAAATTTAATTTTTCATCACTGATTTATTTATCTAATTTTGAGTGGAAAATTGTAGTTTATCTGACTTGTTTATCTGAAGATGTTACTTTAATTATCTGAACATGAAATTGGTTTACTATTACACACTTCTAATTTTGTGTTGATTGATCTATTTTCAGTTAACATTCAGGATTTTTTTCATTTATAGGATATTATTCTTTCTAAACTGTCATCTCCAGGCAGAAATCTTGTTTGGAACACAAGAAAAGGACTGCTGTTTCTGTAGGTCTGGTGTTTGCCTCTCAGCACCCAGTGACAGAATCCAATCCTCAGAGGCCACAAAGATGCTGCTCCTGGTGGTATGTAACAAGCTAGAGGCCTGTCATTGATTACAGCCATAATTTTTATCAGAATTACATGTACAACCAATAGCACCAAGAGAATTAAAGGTGGACCCATCCACCTACATCCCAATCTGTAGATTGCTACCAGTTCACAAGACTCTGAGGCTCACTAAAAACTAACTTGTTAAAAAACAGTTATTTATAGTAAGCTATTTAACTTTGAAAGCATTGTCAGCAGACCCTTCCCACTTCAGTTATCTTTTATATGTGAAACTTATTTTGTTCTGATGAAATACAGGCATGTGTGTATATTTACTTTATAGTGTGTGTTCTCAGTGTAATTCAAAAGATTTATTTCATGAATATAATTTGTGTGTGTAGTAATTCAAATATCTGAATGTCAGTATAAAGATGAAATAGAACATTTGCATTATAAAAATACACTTGAATATTTTCCTTATCACTCAATACAAGAAGCAAATTTATTTTTAAACTACATTGATTTTTTTAAATGAAATAGTTACTTCTTTTGATTTTATAACTGACTAAGGCAATATTTATTATGATTCACTTGAAAATAGGCTAATGAAGCATAAAATAAAAATCTCTGCCTGTAATACATATGACTGCTGTAAAATATATGACTTAGAGCTAAGAGACATTGCCATCTTTATTTAAATATTGGTTAAGTATCTGATGAACTGTAATTTATCTGTCCATTATTTTTGCAACTACTCTTTAAGACCTACTTTGACCAGTGTATTTCACAAGCAACTGTCATCTATTAAAATTTGAAATGAATTTGCTAATGTAATTTATATTAAAAAACTAATATGTTTAAAGCATGTCTCTTCTATAGAACTAACATTTTTGCCTATTATTAATACAAAAAATTACCATTGTTTAAATTTTATGGAACTTAGACCTAAACACGATGGTTGGGACAATAAAATGC
Source organism: Phyllostomus hastatus (assembly GCF_019186645.2). NCBI lineage: Eukaryota > Metazoa > Chordata > Mammalia > Chiroptera > Phyllostomidae > Phyllostomus > Phyllostomus hastatus. The sequence continues at coordinate 4,887,890 of NW_025333543.1, forward strand.
AAATAGTTCAGCAACTATTATAACATAGCTTATAACAATGAGGTGTCTGCAAAATATGCTTAACTCTATTTTGGAAGACATCAGAGTGAGAAAGCAATTGTTACTGTAAAACATTAAAATATAGAATTCTGGTAACCACCATACTGCTGTCTGTAAATTTTTGTGTTTTTTTGTATTTATTGCTTTTTCAAGGGTGTTGGGAAAAGGGTAAAAGGGGTTAAAATATATAGTGGGTGGTGGGCACACAATGCAAAAGACAGATGATGTACCATAGAATTTTACACTTGAAACTTATATGATCTTATTAACCAATATCACCTCAATAAATTTAATTAAAAATAAAAAGGAATACTCATATAATACTTAATGTGCTGATTGTGCATCTTCATTAACAATATATTTAATAATTGCCTCTTAATCTGAGGCTTACTTCTACTTTCTCTAAATTAAACAAACATTCAATAAAGACATTTACCAAATACTAGCAAAATTAGTTTAGTAATTATTACTAATTATCTACAGTATTACTCTGTGAGCTCAGTTTAGGTTCAAAAAATGCAAATACTTGAAATAAGCAAATTAGCACTCATATGATCTGTAACCTCTTACTTTATAATGCTGAGACATATTTTGTAAAGATCATTGGAGGCTTCTTAAAATGTGGACATCATTAGAATTTAGTAATTAAAGAATTTTAAGGTTTAAATGTCTTGTTTTAAGAGTAATTTGACAACATTATTATAGAGATAGTCATTTAGTTGAGATACATGGATAGAGAACAGAGTTGGCTAATTATAGCAATCTTAACTTGGAAATTATTTGTTGAAAACAGTATTTTAAAACACCATATTCTGTCATTCTAACCTAGATTATTTGTGACTTCCATTAACTGTAATTATTCATGCTATCTACTGTTCAGCACATTAATAATACTTTTCTTTGCATGTAATCATTAGTGACAAGGATTGGCATTCATCATAGTTTAATGTAGTTATTAATATCACTGTAATACTGGCCTCACAAAAAGAGTTTGGAGATATGTTCCCTCTTCCAGTATTTTTCTGAAATAATTTCCTAAGAACCAGTATTATTTCTTCTTTGTACATTTGGTTGGACTGACTTTTATGGGGTGAATTTTAGTTACTAGTTCAAATACTTTACTTGTAGATCCATTCACATTTTCTATTTTTGACTTCCGTAGAGAAAAATGGAAAACAAGTATGAAGCAATAAAAGTATAGAAGCATAGATTTTATGATTTGTTCAAATTTATGAAGTTGCATCAATATTAAGATACAATTTTAGTGATTTAGTTTTTCCATGTATTTCCAAAATATTAAACTATCCATAGAAACAACTGTCTCAAGCTCAGAATTCATTGTGCTTTAATCACAATAGATAATCAAATTATGTGATTATGACAGGAGGTAGAACTAGGATAAAAGACTTCGGTGACAAGCACAAATGAATTTTAGTCTTGCTGATGGGAGCATATGGAAAAGATTACTCAGAAGTTCTGTACATTATGTAACTGTCAGTGATCATATTTTCAGAGAAAATGATTATGCTTTAACCTAGATAAACATTTAACAAGTGACTAATTAAGAAAACCTCTATCATATTTATTTATTATACTACCCAAATGATTACTTTAAAAACTGAAATGAATTCACTTTAGCCTATTATACTAAAAATTATTTACATCATCTGGAAGCACTAACCCCTCCACTTATATATCCGAAAGACAAAAAAAATTGCTATTTATTTTATGGTTGTTTATAAATGATACAAAATATGTCACATAATAATTTAATGATCCATCATTTATTACAAGATTGGCAAGCAAATATCATTGAAACTATAATTATGAATCTCTTAGATGTTTAATCTAAAATAGGCATTACTGGATATAAATTCTGCAAGTGGCCATGCATAAGGACTCCTTAATCTCTTCATAGCAGGGAATAACTGCTCTATATAACTTCTGAGATTGACAAGATACTGTGAAGTTGAAAGAAGCCTGAAAGACAGTTCAATGCTGTAAAACTGACTGTGATCTTTTCCTTCTACAAAGCATAACAAAACCTAATTACCTGGAGTTACTTTATGTTGACAATATTCATGTTTCAGCACATCATTCAGGAACCTCCTATAAGTCTTTAAACTCCATAATATTTTAGAGAAACACTTAAATGTTGTTGACTGAAGTGTCTTCCACCAAAATTTATATGTCAAAGCCTTAATGCCATATTACTGTATTTGGAGGTAGGGCCTTCAAAGCAGTAATTAAAGTTAAATAAGATCACAAGGATAAGATCCTAATACAATGTAACTCTTGTTCATGTAGGCAGAGGAACAGACACCATGGATGCAAAGGCACACATAAAAAAAATGCCCAGAGAGGACACAGCAAGAAGATGGCCATCTGCAAGCCAAGGAGAGAGCCTGTGGAGAAATAAAACCTGCTGAAAACTTTGCCTTGAACTTCCAGCCTCCAGTCTATGAGAAAATGCATTTTTGTTTTTTAAAACATCCAGTGTGTGGTATTTGTTATAGCAGACCTAGAAAACTAATACAATAAATTGCTGTGATGAAAATAATGTAGCAAGCTCAAAATTAGTTATGAAAGTTAAGCATATTCATGTAAAGTTTCTTTGTTATTGTTTTTAAAGAAAGCATTACAGCTGAATGTAATTAAGTATTATGGTTTATGCATATTAATGCAGTTTTGTTTAGAATAGTTTTAACCTTAGTTTAGAGCCCTACATTTAATTCTTTGAAAGCCTTCACTAATATATATAATATCCAGAAAGTTGTATGTACACAAAGAGTTTAGACTAACTGTAAAAGCAATTTTACAGAGTAATCTTTGAAACATGTTATAGGGTTATAGAATCAGTAAAGGGTTACAAGATCTCCTGCTAGGTGGAGAGAATCATAAAAAAAAGAAATTTAGCTAAGAAATAAGAGATTAAATTTATGTACCATTCTCTTAAAATCATCAGCTTTAGGATATCCTGCTGGTAGGAAAAAATTAAATTAGACTCAAATATAACAGTGACAGTTTTAGATTATTATATGTCACTTTTGCTTGCTGGACAGGCTTGTATAACTTTTGTTAAAACAATCACAATTTTTAAATTCAATGATCTATGAAAAGTCTTTTTTACCTATTATCAATGCTGAAGTCTTCAACACTCTGGCAGGACAATCTAAATTAGTGTGAAGGTTTTATATTTCTTGTCTTGGAAAATTTTCCTTCTTATGGAAAAACACATTGATTAGTTTTGCTCCTAATTGTAGGGGATCTCAGGTATAAAATGGCTTTTAACTTTTCTTTGTTTAAATTTTATCCATTACCTTAGATGAGAAAAGAATAACAACTCGGAAATGTGGAAACATACCAAAGTTAGTATCTACAAAGTGGTGTCTACACAATACCAAAGCAGTTGGGGGGCCTGAAATGTTAGTATTATGCATCTGTAATACCTCCTATTCATTGAAAAGTGAAGTGTTAGGCAAATAAGATCATTTGAAATTATGCAGGTAGCATACTTAAGTAAACTTGCCTTTAATTGGCTGACAACTAAATGGAGAAATCTTATGACTCAAATATTTAACTCCTTAACAGACCTTAAACATTTACTGTATTTTGCTTTGTATAATGTGCAGCACATTTTTGTGTGCATTATACATGGGATTATTATACCCATGGCATGTATTCATTATGCCCATGTATAATATGCATCCTTATTTTTCCCTAAAAAAATTGGGCAAAAGAGTGCACATTATGCACCATAAAATATGAGTAGCTTTAATTCATCCACTTGTTTAGGTGAGAAATACAATTGAAAATATTAAATGGTTTATCTAGATCTAAATATTGAAGGATAATTAGTTGAGAACTATTTTATGAAGTGATACCATACATTTATATTTAGATATATGTAAATATGTAGATGTATTTATGAAATTTATAAAATCAGTACTTTATAAATATAATATAAAAACATTAACTTATTTAAAAATTATTGAGGTATTTTATATATTTCAAATGCATTTTGGACCAGTAGATATTGTTTCATTTTTTAAATACAAGGAAATAATTTGTCTTGAGGTGTCCCATTTGTTAAAGTCCATTTAACCTGGCTGGTATGGCTCAATGGATTGAGTGCTGACCTGTGAACCAAAGGGTCACCAGTTTGAATCCCAGTCAGGGCACATGTCTGGGTTGTGGGACAGGTCCCCAGTGGGGGGGTACTTGTGAGGCAACCCCACATTGATGTTTCTCTCCTCTTTATCCCTTCCCTCTCTAAAAATAAATAAATAAAATCTTTTTTAAAAAAGAAGAAAAAAGTAAAGTCCATTTAAAAAACAAATATAACTTTACGTTTTTTTATTGTTGTTCAATTAGAGTTGCCCCCATTTTCCCCCAGTACTCTCTCCCACCCTACTCACCCCCACTTCCCACAGTCAACTCTCCCCACCCATTGTCTTTGTCCATGTGTCCTTTATCCATGTTCCTTGATGACCCTCCAGAAATGCAATACTCAGAGTTAGTTTAGAAGAGTGAGTGTGATTATGGAAAAATGAACTAATAATATTGTAAGAGCCACTTTAAAACCAGACTGATCAACCCTGTTTCCTTCCTTTTTAAATAAATTTCTAAACCTGTAGAAAACAATAACTACAACAGGAAAAAATACTGGATGTTATTTTTAAAATTAAAAGAAAATATTTCAGAGATGTATCAGTAAAATTATAAAAATACATTTAAAATTCCACTGTTTAGCATGAACCTGTTCGCACTGATAGCATTGCTGCTGCTGCACAAGACTAGCACTGAAACTGGTCTTGGCCATCCGGCAATTAGGTTTTCTTGGGAGCAATGTAATTGAGCAAATGTTATTATTGGTTTTAAAATTTGCATTTTCTAATTTTGTGTGAACCTTTTTACCCTTATTAATGTATTTAATCAATATTAAAAACTTTGTTCTAAAATTTTGAAAAATAATTGAGAAATATTTCAGGTTTATACTTTTAAATTACCTTGGGACATTGAAGTCAGTTTATACTAAAGTGGAAGCTGTTACTGAAACAAGGTGCAGCCAAGAGGAGGGCCCAAATAGGGGTTTGGAATGGGGTCCAGAACTCAAGGTGTCCAGGAAATATTAGAAAGATATAAAGGATGTCCTCACCCCTTCCACCAACAGATGTGAGTTGGGAGAAGGGACACACTGTTTTGTATAGCAATAGCTTTGCAGCTAACCTCTGGCATGGTCATTTAACATATCTATAACCTTTAACTGGTTGCATAGATATGTTAAATAGATATAGCCATTCTTTGAGCCAGGGGAATGGGAGTAACTTCCACCCAAGATGTAACTAGGGGGCAGCTCCCCCTGGTTACAGTGCCTGTGTGAGAGCTTGGAGAATATTGGCTCCATGACATGGGGCCACACCTGCCCAGACTCACTATGGCAGCCCAGTAAACTTGGAATAATACAGGAATGCTGGCAAGTGTAGCCGATTGTGGGAGAAATCGGAAATGAGGCTGCAGAAGAGGATTGGCTTGGAGATTTAAACAGAGACACGACAGCCATTAAGAGGAGAACCAAGTGGTTTTGGCAGAGTGGAGACCCCCGCAGTTTTGGTGGAGAGGAAGAACCATGTGGTTTTGCCAGAAAGGGGACCCCTGCAGCTTTGGTAGAAAAGGATTCTGCAGCCTTGGTGAGAGAAGAACTGTGTGGTTTTGGCCAGAGTAGGGACCCCTGCAGCTTTGGTAGAAGAGGACCACTCAACTTTGGGGTGCTCCCTTTGGCCACATGACCTGGGAAGCAGGAGAGACTTTGCCTGGAAGAAGGGTGAAAGAACTCTTGACAGTAGGCCATGAGAAGGTGCCACGTGGCTTTGGATTAATTAGAGATCCTGTCTGGACAGTGACACAGCTGATGGTGCCGGCAGCCTGAATCACAGACATTTGCTCCCCTCCGCCCAGACACAGTACTCCAAATTAGGGCAAGAGGAGAAGGAAGCACTGTGAACATCTGTGGGTATCCAAAAGGACTTTGATATTTTAATGAAGACATTAGGTCACTACTTTAAGTCTGTATAGCTTTAAATAAACATTTCCTTTCCTTTTCACAAAACTCTGGCATTGAAAGATGGCTTTCCTAAGGCAGCAGACAATTGAACCCAGTGGGGGGTCCTTTCTGTAATTGTATATCATACCCCACTTTGGCTGTGTTCTGTAACATTACCATTTCTATTGAATTACTTGTTATATTAACCTTAATTTTTCAAAAGTAAAGTGACTATTATGAGAAAACTGATAATGGGTTACAAATCTTTTAAAAGATATGAAACTTACTATTTATAAAATGCAAAGTATTTTATTTCATAAAGCTGGTAATGTTATCAGTAGAAGTGGGGTTCTTGTGGTATCTAACTAAAAAGAATTTCCTGAGACCCAGAAGGAGGATGTGACTCCATGGTATGGCTTATTGGTGATGTACAATTAATGACATTCTTCTCCTGACTTTCCAATATCCCATCTCCATCCATCTTGCCATGGAAAAAGCCCAATCTTATCTTCTATAGGGACTGATGAAGACCACTACCAAGAGTTTATGCTCCATATCAAAGTACATTCCAGTCAAGCATCCAGCCAGCTTAGTGTGTGTTTCTAGCTGCAGTCAGTTGCTGTGCTGCAGTATTCAGGCTCCCTCTTGGAGCCTGCATGTAGAGTTACACAGGTATGCACCACATAGCTAGCTGCTAAGGCCACATGGCCATGAAAAGAACAAGCAAGTGCACTGTGTACATGCAGCTCACAAGCAAGATAAAGAGCTCCTTTGTTCCTCTGGGGTGAAAATCACAAGCCTGGGCTTGGGAGAGACCAACTGTTTTCTGAACATGACCAGTAAACTTCCCAAACTTCTGTGATCCTTGATTGGTCCACATCCTAGTTAGACGGGCAGGTCTCTATGGTGCAATACCTCCCACTGTGCCCCTCCAACAATCATTTATTGGAAAGGGGAATGGAGGAGTGTTAATCCCCTTAAAGAAGCAATGCTCTAATCCCATGGGGTGTGAAGAGCTGCAGCTTCCTGGTGAAGCAGACAAGTACCTGCTCCCCATTTTACTTAACTTAATGTTTAGTTCCCTTTGTTCTCTTTTCTTTTCTAAATAACTAGCTAAACACTGATGGTAACAGGAAGATACTTAATGAATAATTTTCTTATACCTTATTTTCTTTCTTGGCATTAAGAAGTATATGTACATTTCAGTGAACCTTAGTGTCTGCAAGGTTCTGAGCCGCAATACCAATTTTATTAATGTAAATATATTACCTTTTGTTAAAGATGTATTCAGTTGTTCATGATTTCATATTATTTTCCCCTTTGTTGTATATTTTAGGAAGATTCCTTGTGGCTATATATATATTCTTTTGTATGATAATTTTATTTTTGCTCTTATTAGTGGCTATCACGTACAACAGTTATTGCTGTGGTATATTTTATATCCTATATTTAATCAACATTTTAAAATTGAAATTCTATGGAAGGAAGAACTGTATTTTCTATTTTTACATTTCATTCAATTATTTATTTGTATCAGAATAAACTCATACACTCTTATTTTATTGTATGGAATATATGCGCTTTCTACAGTTATTTAATTTGTTGCTCAAATTTCCAAAGTTTGGCTTTTGGGACCTATTCTGAAATTGGTCCCAGTGCCTTTTTCCCATATTTTTTATTTTTTTATTATTTCATGTAAGATTCTGGAATAGATTCTCATAACTTTTTTCTATTAAGTATAAATAAAGCATTTCTTCAAAGAGCTGTGTTTCCTATTATTAAAGAATGGCATTTAAAAATTAAGATCTGAGTACAAATGTTTTTATTGTTACTTGATTATTTTTGCTTCTAGGACCTCTAGCCATAGCTAAGAAATACATGTATAGATATTAAAATATATTAATACACACAAATTGCTATTTATGCAGATATTTTTCTCTTTTATGACAGATTCTTATTTAATATTATTGTGACCAGAGGATATTTGTATTATCTTTTAAAACTTATTTTTTAATTGCCTTATGACTCAGAATATAGTTGGTGTATTTATTCTGGGATATAGTTTCAAGAAAAAGTTTTGCACCCTGAAGTAATATATTTCTATTCTTTGTCTTTTATTTTCTTCATCTGTGAATAGCAGCAGTAAAATTTTATTTCTGACTCTGACATTTAATATTTGTATAAATCATGTAATTCACATAATTTCTCACCAAAGTTTCTTTGTGTACCTTAAAATAATGGTTATAACAATAAACATGTCAGAAATGTGAGGATGACAAGAAGCATAACAATGTTTCTGTCAACAACAGACTGCATGTATGAAAGGGATCCTGTAAGATTATAATGGAGATGAAAAATCCCTGTCACTTAGTGATGTTGTAGTCATCCTAAAATCTAGTGCAACATGTTACTCATGTGTTGTGGTGACGCTGGTATAAGTAAACCTACTGCACTGCAAGTTGTATAAAAGTACGGCTTGTACAATTTCTATAGTATACAATACTAGATAATAATAAACAACTATGTTACTGGGTTATATATTGGATATACTATACTTTTTAAAAAATATTTTATTTATTTATTGTTAGAGAGAGGGGAAGGGAAAGAGAAAGGGAAGGAGAGGAACATCAATGTGTAGTTGTCTCTTGCATGCCCTGTACCAGGGGCCTGGCCTGCAATCCAGGCATGTGCCCTGATTGGGAACCAAACCAGTCAGTCACCCTTTGGTTCACAGGCCTGCACTGAACCTACTGAGCTATACCAGCCAGGGCTATACTATACTTTTTATTATTATATTACAGTGTGCTTTAGTACTTATTTTATTTTTTATTATTTTTATGAAGAAGGCAGTTACTGTTTTATTGTTGTTCAAGTACAGTTGTCTCTAATTTTCCCCCCATAATTCCCCCATGCCCCACCCATCCCCACCTCCCATCCTCGATCCTATCCCCCTTTGGTTTAGTCCATGGGTCTTTATACATGTTCTTTGATGACCATTCCTCTTATTTCTCCCATTCTTCCCCTTCCCCCTCCCTTCTGGTTACTGTCAGTTTGTTCTTTATTTCAATGTCTCTGGTTATATTTTTCAGCTTGTTTGTTTAAAAAGTTTGCTATACTAGAGCATTCTCTATTAAGTGGGCAGTAACCTCATACATTTCATGTTTACTGTGTCTCTTGATTGCATTATTTCCCTGTGCCTTCTTTGATCTCATTTTGTTTTATAAATTTAGTGTAGCCTAAGTGTATAATGCTTATAAAGACTATAACGGTTACATACCTCTGGTCATGATGAAAGCATAGGTAGATATACTTTGCCTCCTTGCACAAGCAAAAGAAGGACAATGACAAATTTAAAAACAAAAATAACCACAATTGCCAGAAAATTTAACTGCATGGAAGTCCAACAACCAAGAAGTTAAAGAAGAAACATTTATCCAGACTGGTAGGAGGAGTGGAGATGGGTAGCCAGGGATGAAAGGATGCACAGCAAGATGTCAGCTAGAGGACCAGTTGGGCAAGGCATTGACTGGCAGTTCCACATTTGCATGCAGATAAACCTGGAGGAACAACTTGGAACCTAGACAGACCACACAACTGAGGGTTCCAGTGTGGGAAAAGAAAGCTTCCAAATCTCTGCCTGTAAAAACCTGTGGGGGCTGCAGCTGGGAGAGAAACTCCCAGTCTCACAGGAGAGTTCATGGAGAGACCTACAGTGTCCTGGAACACACACACACACAAAAATACCAACCCAGAATCAATACCAGAGGGCTCAATTTGCTTATGGGTAGTGGGGAAAGTGACTGAAAGCTGGCCGAGAGCCAAACAAAGAGTATTGTTCCCTCTTTGACCCATCTCCTACATACAGCCCCATAGTGCAGGGATGTAGGTGGCCCCACACTGGTGAATACCTAAGGTTCTGCCCCTTACTACATAACAGTCCCACTGACACACAAAAAAATATGACCCAAATGAAAGGAACAGATCAAAGCTACAAACATAGAACTAAGTGATAAAGAGATAGCCAACCTATCAGATGCACAATTCTAAACACTGGTAATCAGGATGCTCATAGAAATGGCTGAGTATGGTCACAAAATAGAGCAAGAAGTGAAGGCTAGGCAAAATGAAATAAAGGAAAATATATAGGAAACCAACAGTGAAGGGAAGGAAATCAGGACGCAAATCAACAATTTGGAGCAGAAGGAAGAAGTAAACATTCAACAAGAACAGAATGAACAAACAAGAATTCAAAGAAAAAAACAACAACAAGGAGAGGCTTAGGAATCTCTGGGACAACTTTAAATATTCCAACATCCAAGTTATAAGTCTGCCAGAAGGAGAAGAGGAGCAAGAAATTGAAAACTTAATGAAGGAGAACTTCCCTAATCTGGTAAAGGAAATAGACTTCCAGGAATTCCACGAAGCTCAGAGAGTCCTAAAGAAGTTGAACCCAAGGAAGCACATACTAAGGCACATCATAATTACATTACTCAAGCTAAAAGATAAGGAGAAAACCTTAAAAGCGGCAGGAGAGCCCTGGCTGGTGTGGCTCTGTGGAAGGAGTGTTGGCTTGCAAACCAAAAGGTCATGGGTTCAATTCTCAGTCAGGGTGCATGCCTGGGTTGCTGGCCAATGTTTCTCTTCCTCTGTTTATCCTTCCCTTCCCGTCTCTCTAAATATAAATAAATAAAATCTTTTTTTAAAAGCAGAAAGAGAAAATGAGATAATTACCTAAAAGGAGTTTCCATAAGTGAACAGCTGATTTCTCAAAAGAAAACTTCCAGGCAAGAAGAGACTGAAAAGAAGTATTCAAAGTCATGAAAGTCAAGGACCTACATCCAAGATTACTCTATCCAGCAAAGCTGTCACTTAGAATGGAAGGGTATATAAAGTGCTTCCCAGGCAAGGTCAAGTTAAAGGAGTTCATCATCACCAAGCCCTTATTATATGAAATGTCAAAGGGACTTACCTAATAAAAAGAAGATGATTAAAACTATGAACAGTAAAATGACAACAAACTCAAAACTATCAACAACTGAACCTTAAAAAAAAAAAACTAAGCAAACAACTAGAACAGGAACAGAATCACAGAAATGGAGATCACATGGAGGGTTATCAGAAGGGAAAGGGAGGTGGTATAGTGAAGGAAAGGTACAGGGAATAAGAAGCATAATGGAAGGTATGAAATAGAGAGGGGCAGTTAAAATAGTAGAGGAAATGGAGAAGCTAAAGACTTATATGTATGACCCATGGACATGAATTAAGGGGCAGGGAATGCTGGTGAGAAAGTATTACAGAGTGGAGAAGAATGAAGGGGAGAAAAAATGGGACAACTGTAATAGCATAATCACTAAAGTATACTTTAAAAAAAAGGAATTTTAAAATGATGCATCCTGGTGTCTGGCTAAAATAAAACATCCTCCTCCCACCCATCACAACTGAAAAGTCACAGAGAACAAGAGAGTTTACTATTTGAGATTAATATTTGTTTATTGAATGAGATGAAGTATAAAGTTATCAAAGCTTAAAAAAAGACTACAGTGGTTTGAGGTAACATCCTAGGCCTTCACATTGACTCACCACTCACTTGCTGACATTCAGAGCCACTTCTAGTCCTTCAAGTTCCATTCACGGTAAGTCTCTAAACAAGTGCACCATTTTTAAATATTTTAAACCATATTTTTATTACACATTTTATATCTTTATATATGTTGAGATACACAAACCCTTACCATTGTGTTATAATTGCCAGGAGTATTCAGTAGAGTAACATGCTGTACAGGTTTGTAGTCTAGGAACATTATCCTATACCAAAGAGCCTACGTGGGTAGTAAGCTGTACCATCCAGGTTTGTGTAAGTGCACTCTATGATGTTCACAGTGACGAAACTGCCTAAGGACACATTTCTCAGAAAATATCCCCACCATCACATGGTCTATGACTGTATATCTGAGGGCAAAATAGTCAACCTCTGCCTAAGAAAATAAAGATAATAAACTGAAGAAACAGATGCAATATAAAATAATTGATATTTAAAATATGAATGTTGTTTATAAATAAATAATGTGAAATCAATAAAGAAAATTTAAATATCCTCCAAGAGTATAATTGTGAGCAATGGAAGAAGTGAAAGTCTCTGTTCAAATGGTATTAAAACAAACACTAAGGACAATTAAAGAATCCAAAACCAATACGTGCCCTAATAAAAGGCATTAAAGAAAGGAATAAGGACAAGGATTGACCTCTGTGTGTTTATGTGTGTGGTGGTGGTAGTGCTGGGGCAGGGGGTAAACAAATAAGCATTAATTAAGAATCTTTTATTAAATATTATAGCAATTTGGAACTGTTAGAAGGACTCTTGCTTCTGTGCTGTGCCCTTTATAATGAAAATTTTTTTAAGTTTTGAAGGGATGCATCTGTCAGTCACCACTGACAGCAATAAACATTGGTTCAAAGATATTTGTGTGGTTCTGGCTATAAAAGTAGAAAAGAATGGCAAGTGACACTGGTGTTGTATATGTATATGTATATGTGTGTGTGTGTGTGTGTGTGTGTGTGAATGTATAGTTGTGGGGGGAAAGGAAGAAAAAAAGAAAATGAATAAGTAGACAAGAAATTCTAGGTTATACCATAATAAAAAAAGGGAAAGACATTTGATGTAATTAGATCAAAGGTACTAGATACAATTATATATTAGAAATAGACCACACCAGGTATGATGTTCAAATAAAATATTGAGGATGTATTGTGGACTGAATAGTTGTATCCCCTGACTTGTTGCAGCTTAACCCCATTATAACTGTGTCTGGAGATAGGGCCTGTTAGGAGGCACTTAAGGTTAAATGAGGTCACATTTATGGGTCTCTATTGCAATAAAATCAGTGACCTTATATGACAGCAAACGAAAGGGAAATCTCTCTCTCTGTCCTCCTACCCATCTCTCTGCAAAAATAAAAAGTCATGTGAATGCACAGCACAATATAGGCCATCTGAAAGCCAAAAGAAGAGACCTTAGAATGAAAGCTACCTTGCCAGCACCTTTACCTTGAACTTCTCAGCCTCCAGAACTGTAAGAAATAGATTTCCCTTTTTAAGCTACCCTATCTATAGTATTTTGTTATAGCACCTGAAGCAGATTATGACTAATTTTAGTAATCAAAAGTGGGCTGCTGCTGTAATAAATAACTAAAAATGTTAAAATCTCTATGGAACTGGAAAATCAGTAGAGGCTGGAGGAGTTTTGAGGTCCATGAGAGAAAAAAACCTGGATTTCCATAAAGGGACAATAAGTAGAAATATGAACATTAAAAGCAATTCTGGCAAAGGCTAAAAAAAAAAAAGAGAGAAAAGCTGGACCAAAAGCCTCCATCTTTTTAAATCATACCTAAATAATGAACAGAACACTGGTAGAAATATGGACATTTATGAGCCCTGGCTGGCGTAGCTCAGTGGATTGAGCACGGGCTGGGAACCAAAGTGTCCCAGGTTCGATTCCCAGCCAGGGTACATTCCTGGGTTGCAGGCCATAACCCCCAGCAACCGCACATTGATGTTTCTCTCTCTCTCTCTCTCCCTTCCCTCCCTAAAAAAAAATAAAATAAATAAATAAAATCTTAAAAAAAAAAAAGAAATATGGACATTTATATGTTATTCCATGAGGTCTCAGATGGAAATGAGAAACATGTTATTGGAAAAGGGATGAAAAATGATCCTTGTAATGAAGTGAAAAAAGAATTGGCTGAATTTTTTTCTAGTGTTTTGTGGAAGGTAGAATTTGTAAATGATGAAATTAGATATTTAGCAGAAGAGATTTTTAAACAAAGTATTGAAAGTGCAATTTTGGTATTTTGTACTACTTACAGGAAAACATAAGAAGAAAGAAAGAAATTGAAGAAGAAATTGGCAAGCAAAAAGGAACAGCTTAGAGGGTTGAAAAATTCTCAACATATTTATATTGCAAATAAATGCAAAAGCTTGTTCTGAAGAGAACACTAAGGCTATGGCTTGGTTGAGCAACCATTTGATAAAGACATCATGGGCGTAGCTCAGGGTCTTAACAAAAACAGAAAAGTTGCATTTTATATTATAGTGAATTGAATGTCGAGTGATTGTAAAACTCTAGGATTCTTCACAAAATTTAGCTTATGTTTAAAAAGAAATCTAATTATCAGTCTGTTAACAGCCATCAGTGAAAGCTCAGCTCAGGGTCTAAACCAAGATAATGGATGTTTCTTCAGTGCTTTGGAACTAATTGGTCACTTGAAGCCCAGGGAGTTTTCAAGATTTTCATTTTCTTGGTGTCAACCAAGTAAATGAAAGCCTTTTGCTTATTCATTGTGCGTAAAGTGGAAAAAGGCCAGAAGGTCAACCTTACTCCTTGGAAAAATTCAGAAATTTCTGCAAAAACTGTTTAGAAATAAGTACCTCTAAAATATATATGCAACTTTGTTTGCTTTTTCTTAAACCAAAGCAAAACAAAAGTATTAATGGTTTTTATATAATACAAATTAAACAGTACTGTAATGGTGGGAAATTGTAACCCACCCCCTGTTTCTGTAAGTGCTGACTCTGACTAATGTGTAGCTTGTTTATATTAGAATCCTAGGAACTGGTTGAAAAGATACAGATGCCGACCCTCAGTAATCCAAGCTCGGGAGATTTGCTGAACTGCAACTGGAAAACCAGAATGATGAAAACTAGGATGACAAACACCAAACCATCACTTGACCAGTTTTGAGGTGCTTATTGGAATGGACTATGCTGGTCTGCAGGTAGAGAACTTTTTAACCCCCTTACTTAATGTCTTTGTTCTTCTTTCCCTCTCCCTCCTCATAAAAACCTCTGCCTGCACTGAGATGTGCAGATGAGATTTGAGACAAAAGTCTCTCATCTTCTCAGGCGTCCAGCACTTGAGTGATCTTCTTTCCTTCTCCCCAGCACCTGTCTCACAAGTTTGGCTTTTGTTATGGCAAGCAGCTGAACCTGTGTTCAGTTACAGATTTTGGTGACTCTGTCAGGGCAATGTAGACCCTGGTAAGACTTGGAGGACCCCAACTGGGGTCTCAGGTGCTTGTGGCAGGCTGAACCTGTGGCAGGAATTGTAGGAATCTCCCAGAAACTGCCAAGAATTCGTTATCTCAAGGACTCTCCCTGCCCTCCCTCTAATGGCATCAGCTGTCTGAAACCCTTAGCTGGTGAAGGGTAATGGGTTATAAGTGGGCTGAGGAGACTGAAACAGGGCAAGCCGTTGGTGTGCATAATCAGAAGCCTTCTATCCCACCATCTGTATTTTTGGACCACTCTGGGATACCATGGGAATCATTTAGTAGGCGCCAGTTAGTGAGAGGAAAGACTTTGTGGTGAGAAGAATCCCAGTTTCCTGATGTGGAATTTGGTTAGAGTACTCTCTCTGGTCTGATTACATAGATTTCTCCATACTAAATTCTTTCTTAATTGCTTCTGTGTTGTGGGCTATTCTTACCATTTTGTTTTTTACATTGGTATGATTGCCTTGAGAAATTTGTACAACAATACTACTCTTCACCTGTCTGTTACTTTTGTTCCTGTGTACTAATCCCAGCTCCTCTGTGGGAAGAGGTCAGTTTCTGTTGAGATCTCACATCTGTCTGTTCTGTTTGAGAGCTCTCTTAGAGCTCATATTTCTATCTCCTCTACATGAAATAAAACTTTGGTTACAGTTGTCCTTTGCTTGCTTTCTCATATTTTGGGAACTTGGTTTGATCTTTGTTGTTTTGAACACACTGAGAATTCTCTCTGTTCACCATTTGAGCTTTGTGCCACTTGGACCTTGTCAGAGTCATTTGTGATACCTGCTAGTGTGAGATAAGATTCTAACGGTGGTCTTGCCCAGCCACCTGGGGCATGCAGACAGACCTGGAGCAGCCTGTGTGTCACTGTCCTGGTAGTCACAGAGTATTCTGTCCACCAAGTCCTCAGTGTGGGGAATGGGACCACCTGCTTCCCCCTGCTCTAGTTGGAGTGGTGCAGTCAGGGAGAGGAATCCTATACCCAAAGGATATCCCACACCCATTAGGACTCACTCCCTATTTGTTCTTCCCCAGCCTCGGGCAACCACATGCCTGCTCTTTGGCTCTGCATCTGTCCATTCAGGACATTCCATGTCAGTGGAGTCACACAGTTGTCCTCCTGTGACTGGCCTCTCACTCAGTCACCCTTGTGTTTTGGCCAGAGAGTACTCATCTGTTTGAACCCTGTCTTTGCTTTAGATGTTGTTTTGTTTCTGTTTTGAAATGGGTGGTTTGGTCTTGATCCCATCAGAAATTCCATTAGGTTTCATTTCAGACTAATTAGAATTGTTTTGTAAATGGTCTACTAAATGTGCTAAGATCTTTTATGTTCAAGCTTTCATGTTGTTACACCATAAGTGTTCTACTCAGATAATATTAAAATTAATGGCTCAAAGAGTGGGAAAAGATTGCACTCCCCTCTCAGACAGTAAAACTCAGAAAGAAGAAAGATGAGAAAATGAGGTGTTTTTTTTGACACCCTAAATCATCCTCCTGGAAGTCCAGTAGATGCTACAGTTCTGGGAACAATGGTAAAAGTAAATGTCACCCCAAATTCTGTGTGGGCTATAGAAACCTATCTCTCCTGCCTCTTTCCATGCTTTCTAAAAGTTGTAAAAGACACTAGATAATTAAACAGCTCACTTCTGAGCACACTAAAGAAATTGACTAATTATCAAACTATGTCTTTTAAAGTTATTAATATAAAATATGTTTGCTTTTGTCTTGGTTTACAAAAAAGTTCATGTTATCTGTATTATAATTCTTAAAATGTAAGTGTATTTGCCTGTTCAAAAGAACTTGCTTCTGCCAGTTAAGAAATATATTCATAAATTTGCCAATTTAAACCATGCTAATTACTTACTTTTAGATTTCACTAAAAATTAAGGTTTCTAGAAAATAAGAATTTTAATAAGTTAGAAATGAACTGTACAATAATTGAAGATAATTTTTCTAGAAAGGATTATTTCTGAATGAGTTTTTTAAAAAGGATTAGAAAAGTTATGGAGAGTCCATGTGAGTGGTAGGGGACCTGTGTGAGTGGCAGGGGGTCTGTGTGAGTGGCAAAGAATTTGTGTGAGTGGCAGAGGGTTTGAGTATACCACAGAGGGTTTATGAAAGTTGCAGAAGGATTGGGTAGAGGGGAATAACAACAAGATAAAGAATTGAGGAAGTTAAAAAAGGTGGGAAGGGGTGAAAGAAAGGGATATACATATTATCTGGAGGAAAGACATTGGAGAAAGAATTCTGAAGAAAAGAAATGAAAATGGGAAAAAATAAGTAAGAACAAAAAGGAAAGGTACATAGATAGATGGTAAGGTGGAGTGATAATTTCAGAAAAGGCTGGGAAGCTCCCTTTGATTTTTTCAAAACCAATTGTAAATTCCCCTCAGGAAACTCAGATACAACTTACAGTGGGGAACAAATTAATTGATTTGTTAATATGATATAATTTCCTTTGTAATTCTGAGTGTTATTTTAAAATATTGTTACAGAAAAATAAAATTCCTTTGTCAATTGCATTATAATCAGATCTGTAACTATGTCATTTTAAGTAATATTTGTCACTTAGAGTTAGTCATTATTTTACTTTGATACATTTGCAAAAATGTTACATCTTCAGAAAGATCCATGGAAATGACTCTGATTTATTCTAATATATTAATTTCTGAGAAAAAATTTTAGATGATACATTTATACTGGACAAAAATTACAGAACTCTAATGAATAACTAGATTCATAGAAATACTGACAATCTGAATAAATAAGAATTTACCATGGGGCTAAAAGATAATACATCGCTGAAACAATATATAGCTGATGAAAAAAACTTGTTAGTTTTTTAGAGCAACTTAGTAAATTGTACCTTAATAAGCAATGTTGAAGCATTTATATTTTTCTTCCTACTTGACTCCTCATAATGTAAAAACTTTCAGTGAGTATAATTGTTTTCATGGCAATGTATTTGCATAAATCCAAGAGGAATCTAATTTCTTCATAACAAGACACATAAAGCCAGTTATCAGTTGTGGTTTTGTTAACCAAGACTTTGACTGGAATATCATGTTTCAGAGAGATATACCTAGATTTTGGATGTCAGCAAAAAACTTGAAAGGATTAAGATTGATTTTACAAGCAATAAAAGCCCCTTGGATAAATTACCTGGTACCTTACTTATTCATATGGTTCATGGCAGTCTTTCCAGGTAAGGAGTAAAGGTTTCTTTCCTAGGAGATGACAAGTAAAGAACCTCAAGACATTTTGGGGATCTTGAGAACTTGAGGAACTTACCCAAACCTGTAGGCACTCCAGGCAGAGCCTGATGGCAGTTGTGTGGCTTGGTTTCTTACCCTGAGCAGCTATTAAAATTCAATAAAGAAATTCCTTATACAATTCTAGCAAAGCTGATTTAAGAAAGCTTATGTGATCAATTGCTGTTCCTGTTGTGTTTGTGTAAATAATCAAGCCAAATTGAAACTGGACTTAATGTAATAAATAAATTGATGTTGATTTGACTCCTTAATAAAAATGAGGGTGATTTTAGGATAAAACTGTGTTTCAATAAAATCTGTTAAACATATTTATGGAAATTAAACTATAGTTCAGTTAACTATCTATAAAATTTTATTTTTCATCTATAAACTAGACTGCATCCTAAATGTTTCTCATTTTCTTAAATGTTTTGGCTACAACCCTTTTTCTTCCATGGAAATTTTAACAGTGGGGAATTGTAAGCCATTCTGCCATTCTTTTGAGATTGTTTCTGTAAATGCTGACTCTGACCAATATGTAGCTTATAGATAAATAGCATGTTGGTATAACAATCCTGGAAACTAACTTCAAAAGATACAGACCCCAACCTTCAGTCAAGCCAGCTCTGGGAGATTTGCTGACCTGCAATCACAGAACCAGGATGCCATAAAATCAGGATGAAGATATCCAGGATGACACACCCCGGACCATCACTTGACCGCTTTTGAGGTCCTTATCAGAATGAACTGTGCTGATCTGCACATAGAGAACTTTTCAACTCCTCCCCTTGATGTTTTTGTACTACTTTCCTTCTTCCTTCTTACAAAAACCTTGGCTTGCACTGAGATGTGAGATGGGTTTTGAAACAAAAGTCCCCCATCTCAGGTGGCCAGCACTTGAATAAACCTCCTTCCTTTTCCTCAGCACCTGTCTCATGAGTTTGGCTTTCAGTGTGACAGGAAGTCAAACCTGGGTTTGGTTGCAGTGTTAGTATTTCATTTCCTGGAATTTTTATTTCACAGTCAATCAAAAAGGAAAATACAAATTTTCATAACAGCTTGTGAGGTGGACCAGCCTGGAAATAGGTTCTTGTAGTGTCATGGCAAAGACATTTCAGAGACACTTGTGAAGGAAGATTTGAATGATAGTGGCAAGACTTATTAGAGCACAAAATCACCACCTGAGAAACTAAGGCAGCACAGGACACAGATGCCCTTGAAAAGGCCGGCACACTCAATGAGGGGCTTCCCCAGCAGGCCCAGCAGCTGAAGCTGGGCAACATTGTCAATCTGCTCCCAGACACATCATGCCTGACACCTCATGCACAACCAGGTGGTTTATGCATGAGGTGTCTGCAGGTGGTTTAGTTCCATCTCACTGCAGAAGTGTAGCTCCTGGGGCACAGACCTATGCTCGCCACCTGTGTTCACCAGGCCCAGGAGGGCCAGAGCCCAGAAATTCAGTGCCATCACCCTGGCCCCTGAGCTCCAGTAGCTCAGCTGAGTGTCAGTCTCTGCTTCCATCTAGCTCTCACAGCTGCCTTTCCCACTACCCCCACCCAGATGAGCTTTTGTTTGTTTTCTCACTACATTTCCTTGGGCTTGGGAAAAAGAGCAAGCTTCCTGTTAAACTACCATTCTCCTTCCTGGCTTTTCCTGGGCCTGTGTTTGTGCCTACACCCTATCTAATCTCTTTCTTGGATTTCCCCAGGCCAGTGCCCTCCCACTCTTATTGTTGCCATCCTGTCTTCTACTGTGCATGCATTTAGTGAAAAGACTGACCCCTGTGCCTTCCTCTCCCTCTCCCTGTTAGTGGGGCAGACTCCCACGGCGCCTGAGAAACTTAATCAGGCTTAATCAGACCTCTGGTTCTGTTCACGCCTTCCCCTTTGGTTAATAACTAACTGCCTACTGTAAGATGATGGCATTTTCGAATTATATCAATTTGAATAGTCTTTAAATTATAATGTCAAAATACTGGAAATGTGCTTCAAATGTGTAGTTACTACTTATCAAACCCCTTTCAAAACTTAAATGTACAATAAAAAAGTGAGTGAATATACTGGGAACTGACCTAATAGATAGAATTCAAGTTAACCTTATTAGGCAAGATTACGTCCCATGAGCAATTTCTGTCAACTATTAGATATTAAAAGATATTAAAACCTTATATTTTTCTGAGGCACTACTCACACTGAGAACTCCTTGCCTGACATTCTAAAAATAATGGAATTAAAATTACATCAAATTATTCAGTGTTACTATATGTCATCAAACTGGGTCACATATTTTCACAACAGATATATTATTTATAAAACGTCACATTAATTGTCTGCTTTAACTGCTATTTTGACTTTTCTAATAAATAAGGAAAATGATTGCTTTAGTTTTCATCTAAAATATTTATATAGTTGTATGTAGATAGAATTCCAGTGGCAACTGTAGTAGATAGTAACTTATAGCTGTCTCTTCATAATTCTGTTTTAATGAATTCTGTGCTCAGTCTCCTCTTCTGCCATACATTTCCCCTTCCATGGCCTCAATAATCATTAGTAGTATAATAAGTTAGATAGTATGATTGATTCCAGATTTACGTATCAAATCCTTTTTAAGCAATAGAATCTTCTTGTATCTAAACTGTTTCCTGGGACAAATCTGCAGGTGCTTTAAGATCAACATCCGTACCTGCACCTATTAGCACTGTCTTTCTGCTGTATCCAGTACCTACATGAATAACACCATTATCTATACCTTTGCATAAACGCAAATAAACTGGACATCAGTGCATATTAATGATATCTTCAAGCACGAATATAATCTTCAATTTTTTGTTGGATCCAAATACCATAACATTTTTAAATTACTTGCATTTTATTTACTATTAAAAATACATAAAAAAAACTCTGTGTGTATGGGTGAGCAGGGGTTATTGTTTATTTACCTTTCATTTAATGCTTACTTTGAATAATGCTCCATCAATGATCCAGAAATCCATGATCCACCATTAAAAACCATAAAACTTTCTTAGAGTATAAAATACATCTCATACTGATATATTTTAGACATTCATTATGTATTGTCAAGCTTATTGGAATAACCTGCCAAAGGCCCCTTCTCCCTGGTATTGGGAATGATTCTAACATTGTTCAATATGAGAATTTTTTTTCTAAAAACAC
Organism: Phyllostomus hastatus; assembly: GCF_019186645.2. NCBI lineage: Eukaryota > Metazoa > Chordata > Mammalia > Chiroptera > Phyllostomidae > Phyllostomus > Phyllostomus hastatus. Next base: position 4,909,446 of record NW_025333543.1, read on the forward strand.
AAATGTATTTGATAGCTCTTCCCAGGTGAATTTCAAAGATGTACCATCAAATACAGGGTACATTTTGAACATTCATTAGAACAGTAAGTTTTGGTCTGGTACTATCTCATCCATTTTTCCCATATGTAACAATACTGTTCTCACATCAAGATGCTTGTAATTTGACAGTTTGACATGTTTTTACTTCTTCCTTTAGGAAGTTGCCCACATTATGCCCTCTAGACACTACTGAAACATCACCATCTGTCCAGCTTTGCCTAATCTTCCCAAGCAAATATCAGACCATCCCTTGATAGAACCTTGCTAATACTTTAATATGACATATCCAGTTTCATCAAAATTGTCCAATTATATGTTTAACTTCCAACTAATGTGCCAGCTCCTTGAGAAATGATTCACCCTTATTTATCTTTGCATCTTTAGCAGCTAGCAATGCAAGAAATGAGAGAAAAACATGTTTCTAAACCAAAATTTCTATCTTCAACTTCAGATTCATATAACTATTTGCTTACTACCTTAATTTCTACCTTAATGACTGGCAGATTCTTCATAAACAAACAAGCCAATTTTTGAAGCTGTTTTCTCCTTTGCTTTTGTATTTTTACCTTTATTATTTGGACCTAGAATGGTGCACACTAACATTTCTACATCTATCAAAAATCTTTCCATTTTTAATTCCTCTGGCCCACTTTTTTCACAAGGCATTTCCTGAATCCCCTAAGTAGTGAAAGCTCTCTATCTCCTTAGAGCCTTGAAGCCACTTTCCTCATTTTTTTTACTTAGGCCACATAAAATTCTTTATGAGAGGAGACCTTTTTATATTCACCCTGTCATTTTACTAGTTATCAAATATCTAAAGAATAGGTCCTCATCACTTTTCACTTCCTCAGTCCTTCTAACATGCCATACACAAAATAGGTCTGTTCTGTAAGCCAAATTTTTTAAAAAAGTAATATTCTGTTGTGACCAAAGCTATAAAGACATTAGCCTATTATTTTTCAATTGTATGTCATCTTAACCTGTATCTTTCTTCAAGATATTATTAAAGTGGGAAAGATAGCCCTGGCTGGCATGACACAGATGTTTGGGTGTCTTTCCATGAAGCAAAACATTGTCAGTTCAGTTCCCAGTCAGGGTACATGCCTCAGTTGTGAGCCTGATCTCCAGCTGGTGTGCATGTAAGTGGTAAAATATTTATGTATCTTTCTTGCATGGTGTTTCTCTCCATCTCTTTCTCCCTACCTTCCCCTTTAAATAAATAAATAAATATTATCTTTAAAAAATAAAGTATAAAAAGATAAGATACTAAATATAAAAACATGATTATTTTTCAAATAATTTTGGCTCTGAACATTAATTATTAAGGAAAATACCACAAAAATAATCACTTTTAGGTTTCTTTGAAATATTAAACTATTATTTTAACATAGCATATCAAAAATAAAGGAGAATTAAGAAGAGAGAAATTTATGTTTTGGAACTTATTTTTAGAGAGTTTAATCCTTCTAGGATAAACAAAATTGCCTTTTCCTTGAAATAATAGAATAAAGGAGTAGCTTAAATTAGTCTTTTATGGAAATAGATATGGGACCCAGAAGAGTCTCTTTCAGCTAAAAAGACTTAATTTCAGGGAATAATTATGTACTTTAATACCAATATATAAAAAAAAGATTGTAAAATTCTTCCTTTTCCTAAAAGTTTCCATCAGAATTCCATATATACATTAGGTAAACAAAAATAGCTATTGTTCATATAGATAGATAGATAGATAGACTCACCTAAAACCTTTAGTTCAATAAATTAGAATGCACAAATGTTTTAATGCTAAGTAAGCTACAATTTCATGTGTAAAAATGTTTTTATATTACCATTGAATTTGTGGACATGTCTTGGATTATTTGAGAAAAATGGCAAAAAATAACACAATTAAGAAGTATTTTGTGAAGATGATGGCATAGGAAAACATAGCTCACCTTGCACAACCACAGCAAAATTACAACTAAACTATAGAACAACCATCACTCAGAACCATCAGAAATCAAACTGAATGTAAGTTCTACAACTACAGAATTAAAGAGCAAACTATATTATGACTGATAGGAGGGGTGGAGACGAAGAATGGACTGGTCCCACACCCACATATAGCAGTGAAAAGTCAGCAGGGTTATCTCAGGAGTGAAGGGTCACAGACCCACACAACAGGTGGCTCAGCGCAGGGTTCCAGTGCCAGGAAGATAAATCTCTATACTTCGGGCTGTAAAAACAAGTGGGGATTGAGACTTTGGAAGACAGAAACAGCTGGAATCCCTGGAAATTCCTTTTAAAGGGTCCATGCACAGACTTACTCATACTCACTTGCTCTGAGCTCCCGTGCAGAGGCAACAGATTGAAACATATCAGAGACATACAGGGAGAAACAAATTGCCTGGCATCAGGGCAAGAGCTGGGGAGTACCTTTCTCTCAGACAGAAGTGCCAGCAGAGAGCATCATTCCTTTTCTGAGCCCTCCCCACAGAAAGCCAGAGAGCTAGCAGGTGGTATCCATATCAGAGATTCCACCAACCTACCTCACAATATTTGCCCCACTCGATGTGTGGGCCAACACAAGCTGTTTCCAATGGCTCTCCCATACAAATGGCTTGTCTTGACTCATGCATCAGATTTTCCTAAATTCTCTCAAACAAGCAACATCTGGCTTCATTGAGACCCTAGGCCTGGCACTAGCAGCAGGTAACCTTGGTTCACAGATTGGCTTCTCCTGGGCACCTCCAAGCCCAGCACAATTAGCAGCCATCTGTAAATAGCTTTGTAGATTATGTTGTGTGACCCTGGACAGAACACAAGTGGTGGTTGACCTTGAACGGAACAAGACCAATGAAGCCTAAACTACAATTGGACAGTGTACACAGCCCATATGGTGCACCTCAACTGCCCAGCTTGGGTAATAGGGGAGGTTGTGCCACTGGACCCTACAGGACACCTACAACATGAAGCCACTCTACCAAGTGTGGGAGACATACAAACTCTATAAGGCATAGAAAGAAACACAGGGAGACTGCCAAAATGGGGAGATAAAGAAACATGGTTCAAATGAAAGAAGAGAATAAAACTCCAGAAAAAGAACTAAATAAAATGGAGACAAGCAAGCTACTAGATGCAGAGTTCAAGACACCTATCATAAGGATGCTCAATGAACTTAAGGGAAGAGCAAATGAACTCTTAGAGAACTTCAAAAGCATAAAAAAGGACATGGAAACCAGAAAAAAGAGTCAGTTAGAAATTAAGGATATATTAACTGTAATGAAGAACTATATACAAGGAATCAACTACAGAGTAGATAAAGCTGAAAATCAGTTCAGTGATTTGGAATATAAGGAAACAAAAAACAACCAATCACAACAGCAAGAACAAAATAGAATACTAAAACTGAGGCTAGTGAAAAGAACCTCTGGGACAATATCAAGTGTATCAATATTTGCATCATGGGGGTGCTGGAAGGAATAGAGAGGAAGAAAAGAAATGGAAATCCATTTGAATAGATAATGAAATAAAACTTTTCTAATTTGGTGAAAGAAACAAACATATAAGCCCAGGAAACAACGAGAGTCCCAAACAAATACACTCAAAGAGGTCCACCCCAAGACACATCATAGTTAAAATGCCAAAGGTTAAAGACCAAGAGAGAACCTTAAAATCAGCAAAAGGAAAGCAGTTAGTTACCTACAAAGGGAGTTTTTTTCTCAAAAGAAGTTTTTCAGGCTAGAAGGGAGTGGCAAGAAATATTCAAAGTGACAAAAAGCAAGTACCTACATCCAAGGTTACTCTACCAAGCAAAGCTATCATTTAGAATTGAAGGACAGATAAAGAGCTTCTCAGACAAGAAAACTAAAGCAGTACATCACCACCAAACCAACATTATATGCAATGTTAAGGGGTCTTATTTAAGAAGAAGAAGAAGAAGAAAATAAAAAATATGATCAATAAAATGGCAACAAATGCATGTCTATCAACAATTGAATTCAAAAAACAAAATAATTAACCAAACAAACAGAAACAGAATCACAGATACAAAGGACACGTTAATGGTTGACAGATGAAAGGGGGTGGGAGGTTAGGTGAAAAAGATGAAGGGGATTAAGAAGTACAAATTCATAGTTACAGAATAGTCACAGGGATATAAAGCACAGTGTAAGAAATAGAGTAGTCGAAGAACTTGATAGGCATGACCCATGGACATGGACATGCACATATGGGCTGGGGATTGCCTGAGGGAGTGGGGAGTGGGGTGTAGGAGGGCAAAGGAGGAAATATTGGGACCACTGTAATAGCACAATCAATAAAATATAATTTTAAAAAGAAGTATTTTGAGCTGTACAGACTACTTATTCAATATAACATATCCAAGATAAAGGTGAGTAAAAATAGACAAAACTAATTCTGATACCAAGCTTAATTTTCAAGAGTTTATTGCATCCAGGCGAAATAAAAAGCACTTCTTATTTAGAGTACCTGATAAAAGAGCAGGTTAAGTAAATCAGCCCATTATGGAAATGGAGATGAGGCCCAGAGGCTTCTTCACTTTCAATTAAAACTTAATTTCAGGGCAATTTTAATATATAAAAAGACTGGCAAGAATTGTTTATTTCTTAAACTCCATAATCTCTTTACACAGGTTTTTCTTTCAGTGGAATTTTTTGTGTAAATGACAGTATATTTGAGCTTCATCTTAGATTCTGACACGTCAGGCTGGTGTGTTGACACAGTGATCAGAATCACTGTAGGTGTTACTGATGGAGGGCTTTTGTTTGGAAGAGATCTTGCTGAAAGGAGTAAGGGGCATGAAGTACTGTTGAGTTCCCCAAGAAAAGTATGAGTGTTTGCTTCTAGTACAGAACCCGGCCAGACTCCACAACCTTGTGTCCTCTGGAGAGAACTTATGGAGACAGTGACTATAAACAGAAAAAAACAGACAGTTTTCATTAACATTCTATGAAACACAAACGTATCTTCTTTACAGCAAGAGTACAAAATGTGAGAAAAGTAGGAGAAAAAGTAGTTTTCTCATCACTTCTATGTAGTACACAGTACTACTTTGAGATTTGTCATCTTAGGAACCCCATGTCTTTTCCTAACAGAAACTTTGTGTGGAAGGTGAAAGCAGGTGGTCAGTCAGTCACAGGAGATGTGACTATGGCAATGCACTGCCTCAAGTAACTTCTAAGGCAGGGAAGGTCTGTGAGACACTCAGAGATACAACTTGTGTAACATACCAAGAAATATTTTAGGAGTGAGTGAGGATTTTGCATGGATCTAACGTTCTTCAAACTTATGCTGATAAAGGAAAGATTCAAGAAATATTATTCTCTACTTTTAATCAAATACAATGATACTTATATATAGTGATCCATAGATTACATTGGTAATAAAAACTAACTTTCATCAGGAAAGGTTTCACTAAATTGAATATAATTTTTATATTATAAACAAACAAAAACAATGGCAAATACCATCCCTTCACATGATTTTTCCCATCTACCATCCTGACAGTTACTTATTTTGTTTCATGATTGTAAAATAAATATTATAATAGTGACTCAATTATTTTTGTTAATGTGACTAGCAAAGAATATATAATAATATGGTAATATTTTTGAGTTACTTAGATAAAGGTTGTTTCATGAATCTGGTAACTAAATTTGTGTATTCAACTTAATGAAATAATGAAACAGCTCAATGAAAATAATTATTTTTGCAAACATTCACTATTTTACTTTCTTTATTCATTTACCTAATTGTCAAGCATAGTACTTCTTTAAAATCATATATTATCTTATGGTAAGTAACTACTCATAGTTTTGGTATTGTCTATTCATTAAAAAATAAAAAGTTCAAAATAAGCCTCTAATCTCCTGAATATCCTCTTTGAAATTCCTCTTAGATTAACACAACCTTTTTACCTGAGTGATCCAGGTTCTTACTTTATACTTTCTTTGTTAAATATCTAATGTGGTAAAAATCCACAACAGAACACAAAAAGCTAACAAGTTAATTTTCCATGAATTTTAATACCATTTCAAGGAGATGTTACTTAACATTTTTACAATTAATAATATATCAAACAGATAGCTTTAAAAGTAATATTTTATTAAACACTAATTTTATGTATAACTTATAAGTATGAGGTTTTAAACAAAATAGTCTCCCCTATCTATGGTTTTGCATTCGTTGATTTCAGTTACCCATGGCCAACTATGGTCCAAACATCACTAAATGGGAAATTCCAGAAATTAACAATTCATAAATTTTAAATTGTACATCATTCTGAATAGCATGATGAAAGCTTGCACATTCTACTCTGTCCCACCTGGGAATGGATCATCCCTTTGTCCAGCTTATCCACAGTGTATATGCCACCCTCTGGTTAGTCACTTATTGACCATCTTGAATATGGATTGACTATGAAGGTGCCACTGTGATTGTGCTTAAGTAACCTTTACTGAATAATGGCCCCCAAAGGTCAACAGTGGTGTTTTACTCTGCATTTAGTGCTGACTTCAGAGTTACAAAATGCCACCTTGACTTATTATTTTACCATTTATTAAATAATGTAGTAACTTAGATCACCTTGCCTCTACATCTCCTTCACTCAGAATGTGTTACTTTAACACACATTTAATTTCTCTATATATTTTAATTACCAAAGTATAGTATATTACTAGAAAGTCAGTATTACTTTATATTTATCCATACAATTTTTGTTCTTTAGTTATTTGTTGTTTTCAATATTTTTGTTTATGTAACCTGGAATATTTTATCTTCTGTCTAAAGAACTTTTTTAAATGTATCTAAGTTTTTCTTTACCTGAAATTGTTTCTTTTTGCCATTATTCTGAGAGGGAATATTCAGTTTAGAATTGGTATTAATTTATTTGAACACTACACAGTATTACATTATTTTTTGTCTTCCACTATTTCTGTTGAGATGCCACATTGCAAAACCATTGTTTTTCATCTTAAGGAAATCAGTCCCTTTCCTCTAGTTGATTTTACATTTTCCTGTCTATATTTGTCAATTTTATGATAATATTTTAGATATATTTCTCATTGTATTTTTTATGCTAGGATTTGTAGAGTTCTGAAATATGAGGATTAATAACTTTCATCAGCTTGGATAATTCTGCTTTATTGTCTATGTGAATATATTGTTTTGTACATTATCTTTCTCTTCACTGTTTCCCATTTCATTGTCTCTCTCCCTCTCTTTCTTTCTCTCTCTAACACACAAACACACACACATATTTTCACATTTTTCTACTTGTCTTTACTTTAGTTTGAATATGTTCTATTTACTTATTTTTTCAGTTTATAGCTCGGCTTTTCTATGGAGGTAAGCAGCCATTAAATCATAAGAAATTTTAGTATTTTAGTTCCTAGGAGTTTCAGAATTTCAATATTTATATAGAATTTACATTTAGATTTAGTTTGTTATTTTTAAAATGTATGTTAAATTTCATTGGTGAAAGCTCATTCCTCATATAATGAGTTATTTTGAAGTAGTTAAGGGAAGAAAAAACTATGCTAATCCCTTTGCAACATCTTTGGAAAAAACATGATAGCCATCAGCCACCTAAAAACAGAAAAGAAAACTGGGTTCATGGAGATAGCACCACTAATTATAAAGAAGAAAATTGTCAATAAAGGCCTATTTTGAGAAAACATTATTGTTTAAACAGCCAGCTCTAAAATTGCTTTAACAGAGCAGTAATAGTCTTCTAGTAAATCCGTAGAACTGAGGAGCAATTACACCCTAGCCATTATGTAACCGGAAAAGACACCGGCGTTCGGGCTGCCTGTCACTACCAAATCCAATAAGCAGTGACAGTGATTGAATCTTTTATAGGCGCTTTATTCAGATGGCCGGTGATCCGAGAAGATGGCAGTTTCATACCCTAACAAACCATCTTTCCCTTTCTTTCCCAGCCAGATCTTTTATAAGGGGGTTGGGGGAGGGCAAACAAGGTGTCAGCGAAAGCCTTTGAAATTCAAGTTGCCTCCAAGGGGGAAAGGTAGTCGCTTGCTTCTTCCTGGTACAGATGTCTCCAGATGAGGTCATCGCCAGCCAGTGACCCAGGAGGTCAACTGCTGAATCCCAGGCACCAGGATGGGCCTTATCTGTAGTTACTGAAACAAAAACTTAACATACACATTACTTGCTAGATTTATGACTATTTACCTTAAGCTAAATTTTCCCAAGTCTTAAACCCCTATCAATTATGCCAAATAGTCTCTTAGAGACTCTATCAAGCTTATAAGTACTCCAAGTTTGACCATGTCAAACGCAGTTCAAAGATTTGAGGTCATAAAGGAATAAAAGGTCCTCTCTGTCTACTTACAAATAAACACATAGAGCACATAGAATTCAATCAGAACAACTTGATTGGTGGGACTTTCAGAAAGATGACCTAAAATACATCACAAAATCTTCATTAACTGAAATGACAGTGCAGCTTATAATAATGAGTACTTTAAAAATTATTTTAAAAATACCAGAAGTATCTTCAGAGGGCTGAATTTTGTCTCCTTCCTCCTCCCAAATTCATATACTGAAGCTTTAACTCTCAATGTGACTGTATTTGTAGATCAAGCTTTTGGAGGTAAATAAGGTTAACTGAGGTCATATAGCTAGGGCACTAATCCAACAGTTTGATGGCATTGTAAGAAAAGAAAGACAGAGAGAGAGAAAGATTTCAACCACATAAGGACACAATAAGAAAGAAGGCAGCTATCTACAAGCTGGGAAGAGAAGCTTTATCACGAACATTAGCAGTCAGCACTGAGATCTTGGAAGATTAGCTTCTGGAAAGGTAAGAAGACTAATTTCTGTTGTTTCACCCAGTCTATGGTATTTTGTTATGGGAGCCTGAACTGACTACTACGTACTCTAGCTAGTTTTTGGCACTTGCTTAGGTGTGTTATGGCTATTACCTCATGCAGCATCATGCTAATGATAAAAATATTTTCCCTCCATTGTTAACAATGAAGAAATTGATTGTCTGATAAATAATGTTTCGAATTTCTCACTGAAATTTTTGGCTCAGTGATCTTTGCACACCACATAATTAATCCCTCATCAAATTAAAAATTCTGGCTGAAAAAAAAAGGTATTGTAAATAAACAAGGAGTCTCTGAACTAAACATCCTGGTCAGAGAAGATATGGGGTTAGTAGGCCCTGAATTTAATTAAATATTGTCCTCATTATTTAGATACTTTGTATAAAATGATCTCTTTCATTCTCCCCAATTTATGATATGGTATTATAAATATAAAGACTATGTATAGCATTTCCATCATCAAAATAGAAAAGTTTAAGAATACTCCAGATTGTGCTATTTTTAGATGGATTAAAACTTACTGTAAAGAAAGGTAGAATTTCATTTTCATTTGTAATATTCATAATCTGTGTTCTAATATTATGAATGTAGAAGATTCTAATTAAGTAGTAAATCTTTTTTTTCCAGTGTTTTTGATATAGCAATGTTAGGCATTAGGTTTATTTTTACTGAGTGTCTCTGGAATACATCAGGGTGGATAATTCACACATAAGCATGATGTACAATTTGAAGAATGTGCTATCTGCCTTTATAAATTTTTTTGACTTATGAATTATCTCTAGTTTAACTTACTTTGTTAAAATTCTAGCTCCAGCACTTACTGTATAATGCTAGGCAAGTTACTTAGAATTGCTCAGCCTCTGATTTTTCATCTGTAAAGTGGGAAAAATATAACAGAATTTACTTATGATATAATTATAACATGAGTATAACAATGGCTAAGTGCTTGGTAAATATTTATCTCTCAAAAATACTCATTTACCGTGTATCTGCTGCTATATCCTAGAATTTCTCAAAATCAAGTGCCCATAGTACGTTTGACAAATATATTGGGTTTAATTCTTTTAATGACTCAGCATAGTAAGCCTACATCAGATGCAATTAGATATTCCACATTAACCATCTCACCAAACTAATTAGGACATCTATTTTGCTATATTTTAAAGACAGAACAGAACTATTTGCCTTAACATTCCAGCTTACATTTTAAAAGACCTAGATTATACAAAATAAAAGTCTAAAACATAACAATTGATTTGTTAGAAATTAGAGAAATCCACTTAAATGGGAAAACACTGACTTAGCTTTTCCATGTAACTACTGAACAAGATCCATGACTGCAAACGTGTACCTGATCATGTTTCATCCCTTTCACTCAAGATCATTTGAAGATGTCACTCTCCCAGGGGACCACACTGTATTCTTCCCTTCTTGAGCTTATGGGTACCAATATGTGTCAGTAGCTGCTTTTTTCTACAACAGTATGTACTGAAGTAAAATATTACTGCAGTTTAAAATATTTGTGTTAAATCATTTTGACATTTTAGAGTTTGTAGTTTTTTTAAAGCAACAAAACTGTTAAAGATATGGAGAGTTTATTAAGCACAGAAACATAAACTTTTAATGGCAACTCACTTGTACCCATTTAATTGATTTTTTTTTATATCCAGAGGATGTTTTTCTGAGTACTCCTCCATTATTTACTAAAAAAAAAAGTGTATCATGAAAGTTACCAAAATCAATTAGATTTTGTCTACTTTGGGGGCCAATGAGGCAGAGAATTAACCTCCAAGTAATTTCCAAAGTCATTTACCAGCTGATGGCTTAGTACATTTACTGCCACAGGCATCAGGCACTTGGGAACATTTGCAAAATATATGCAGTACAGTGCAGGGAACATGTCATCTGGGTCATGACAAACTCATGAGCCATGAGTTTTTATTTATTTTACACTCTTAAAATCCCCCGAGGACCAGGAAATACACAATTTAATCTGATTATTAAATACATTTCTCAAGTCAACAAGAAATTCTATGTCTTCTAACACAAACTAAAAATATTCCGGTCACTTAAATTATTCTAAAAGGCACAATAATGATATAAGTTAATAGGAGTCCAAATGAATTTCATGTTGAATTTCTTTTGTAATATATAAAGAAGTAGGAACCAACTTCAGACATTGTGACTTTCATAGATGATGAAATCTCTTAAATAAATTGATTGTTTAAAATTAAAAAAAGTGTAATGAATTCATAGAAACTGTGGTCTAATATCCTTTTAGATTCTAAGTTATTGGAATAGATAATAAAAACAGATCAACTCTCCAGGGACACACTCCTTAATTGTCTGAAGAGTTAGTCAGAATATATATTTTATATTTTTAAAATGATAACTGTTTATTTCATTTAAAATTCTGATTTGTATATTATCTTAAAATTTGTAAAATCGTTACTTTCTATTTAAAGGCTTATATGTATTACCCATAGTGACTAATAAATATTACTCTCTATAAAAGTATCAATGAATTAGAAATAAGCAAGGAAGAAAATTCTCCAAAGAAATAAGGATAACAGGATGAGAAAATGTAAATGCTCTGAATATCAACATGTCTAAGGAAATCCTCTGTGTGCATTCATCTACATTATTCTCTTAGAAAGATAACCTAATAAAGATGCAGCATGAAAGAAAATTGATATTGGGTCAGCAGGTAAAGAACAAATGAAGTATTGTTAGGATGTATTTAGAGTACCATTTGCAATACTATGTGATCAAGATACAAACATGTAAGTGGAGAATATACCATGTTCATGGATAGGAAGAATTAACATTGTTAAAATGTCCATGCTACCCAAAGCAATCTATAGAGTCAACACAATTCCTATCAAAATACTAATGATGAATTTCCTAGAACTAGGACAAATAATCCAAAACATTTTTATGGAACCACAAAAGATCCCAAATAGTCACAGCAATCTTGAGAAAGAACAATGAAGTTGGAGGAATTATACTACCTAATATCAAACTATATTACAAGGCCATTATAATCAAAATAGCATGGTACAGGTATAAAAACAGACATAGAGATCAATGAAACATGGTAGAGAGCCCTGAAATAAATCCATACCTTTATGGTCAATTAATATTTAATAAAGAAGGAAAACACATACAATGGGATAAAACAATTATTGGAAAATTGGACATATACATGCAAAAAATGAAACTAGACAACCTTCTTACACCATATAAGAGAATAAACTCAAAATAGATTAAAGACTTAAATGTAAGACCTGCAATTAAATGAGACTTTAAATATGCACATTTTTCAAAAAGTTATAGACAGCAGCATTCCTTTTGCTTCTCTGCTGCAGAGTCTAATCAGGTACTTCCATGCTTCTTAATTCAATCTTGTTAATATTTGTCTCATTAATTCAAATGACTTTGTCTTGTAATTATTATGTTATATACGTAGGAAGAGTTCTCAAGATATTTATGTCATATAAATATATTCAGAGAGCTAGTTAATTAAATTGGCAATACCCAGAGAAGAAAGAGGAAATGTGAGGATTTTCCAGAAGTCTATTATCCTCAGATATCTTCTCCATGGAACAAAATGCCCACTATTAAACTTTTAATAGGTAAGTAAATAATCTTGTGGACTTAAGTCCTGAAAACAAGCCTTGGCAATCCCTGAATGTGGTTGCTACTTCATAAATTCTGGGCCATGGGGCAGGTGGGTGGGCGCTGCAAAAGCAGAGTATAAAATGAGGACATGCTGGAGAAAGCTGGGTCATTCTAAAATGAAAGGAAGGGCCAACATTTTATATACTATTTTTCTCATATATCTTCACTGTGGTTTTTTTAACTTTTTTTATTATTCAAGGACAGTTGTCTCCATTTTCTCCCCACCACTCCCTCCTACCCCAGCCATCCCCACTTCCCACCCTTGATCCTACCCCCTTTTGGTTTTGTCCATGTGTCCTTTATAGATATTCCTAAAAACCTGTGATTTTTATTTGTTTTAGTTTTCTTTCAAATAATTATTTATAATTTAGTAACATAATATCTAACAGAACCATAATTGTAATACCATGTTGTCCATGAGTAAGAATTTATTATATTCCAGACATTGTACTAAGCATTACTTTTAAAGTGTCTTTGATAAGAAAGTACTTACAAAGGTTGATACTGGGACTTTCTCAAACTAGGGTAACTAGCAACTTGTCAGAAGAATCTAGGTATAAACTAGGGTACAAGATTCTTCACTTTTTTGTTTAAATAGAAACATCAAAAGAAATTTTCACTTACGGTGGACCACTGGGACATATACTCACCACTCCCCTTCCCCCAAGTTCTATCAATACAGGTTCTTAACCTCCAGCTACAAAGTTACTATATAAAAGAGTTGATGAGTATTATTAAGGGAACTAAAACTAGAAGATTCAATTAGCAGATCTGAAAAAGGAATTTGCCATGTGTTTAAAATGTGTATGTCCTCATAAATAAAAATTGTGGCCTCATACAATGATTTCCCCTTTATAAATTATATACATACACAGCCACACACATTACAATTTAATTATTATCAAATCCTAAGTAAATCAAGCACTGTCTATCTTATTCAAATCCCTCCCCTTTGACAGTAATGTCAGTGAATTAAACCTTACAAGTGAAGCCATGGCATAAATAAGCTGCTATGCCAAAACATAGCATGTGCTAAAGGTTAACTGAACTACCTCATCATGAATTACATATTTTCTCCAGTCTAGCAACATTTAGAACACAATGATTTATTCCCATTGTTCAATTAGTGTGACAGCATTAATCATAATCTTAACAATTCTAGCACTGCTAAATACAAACCATTAAACTATTCATGTATTTTTTAAATCAAATATTATTTGAACCCCTTAAACTGCTATGTTCATGGCATTGGATGTGGCATTCAAATACTGTTCTTTGAAAACTGAAGTCATACTAACCTAAAGATGATGGCATTCTTCTGGATAGTGTTTTGTGCAAAATCCAAGGAAGACTGCATGCCCCAGATGCTTGCTCAAAAATAATTTTAGCAGAAAAGTATACACTAATTTCAAAACAGTTAAAGAGCTTGTTCTACTGTTGGCTTTCTCTTGTTCTCAAATATATAAAAACAGGTTTGAGAAAAAGGTCAACAGAAAATCATAGATTTCGATTCCATAATCCTAGATATCTCTGTTGCATAAGTTTATATCTTTTTTTTCATTTTTAAAGTTGTTTTCTTCCTTTTTTCTATTGCATATGTTATTTTAGTTAATTTAGATCAGAATTTCTAAACTAGCTTACTGTAAAAATCACTTGTTTGGGGGTAAAATTTGAAGGATGTGTAACATTTGGGGGAGTGTGCACTTGAATGTACACACATGTGCCTATCTTTCTTTAGGCTCATTATGAGCAGTGTCCTTGTCTTGGTCATATTCATCTCTCTGGTCTAGTATAGGTACCAGATATGGTAAATGTTTGCATATATTTTCAAGGAATAAATTGGACTTTAAATTATTGAAACTTAAAATGTATAGAAATAGTTTACATTGCTGTTGTCATAAGCCACTAGGTCACAAGTGGAAGTTTTTTTTATTAACTCACCAGGGGTGTGTTAGTTTTTCATATCATTGACTGAGACTAGCTATATGGCTGGTTGATTTGTTGTCAAGTGTTGTAAAATGACAACAACAACAAAATGGCAAAAGGATCAGATGTTCAGTTTTCTCTGTTCAGTTTTATTGAGCTATCGTTGACATATAACAGTGTTTAAACTACTTTAAACAGTAGTTTAAAGTAACAAACATAGTGATTTGATACATGTGTATATAACAAAATGATTACCACAGTAAATTTAGTTATTAAGTTATTTCTATGTCCTGCCTATATAAATAATGCTACAATGATACTGATACCTTTTTAAGACAGTGCTTTCATTTCTTTCTGGTATATACCCAGAGATGAAATTGCTGAATTTTATGGTAGTTATTTTTTTTAATTTTTTTGAGGATTTTTCATCCTGTTTCCATAGTGGCTATACCAACTAACATGCCCACTAGCAGTACAAAAGGATTCCTTTTTCTTTGTATTTTCTCCAACACTTATTATTCTTGGTTTTTGTTAATATTCATTCTACCAGATGTGAGACAATATCTTATCGAGATTTATACTTACATTTCCGTGTTTATTACTGATGTCCTGCACCTTTGCATGTGGCTATTGGACGCATGTATTTATTCTTTGGAAAATTCTCTATTCAGTTTCTCTACCCAAGTTTAAATCAGATATTGAGTTGTATGAATTCTTTATATATTTTGCATATTAATCCTTTGTAAAATGTATGATTCACAAATATTTTCTCCCATTCCATTGGCTGCATTTTATTTGGTGGATGGTTTCCTTTGCTGTACAGAAGCTGTTTTAGTTTTGTGTGGTCCCACTTGTGTATTTCTTGCTATTGTTGCCTTTGCTTTTGGTGTTTAAATCCCCCCAAATTATTGTCAAGATCAATGTACCCTATGTTTTCTTCTAGGAGTTTTATTATTTCAAACCTTGTAGTCAAGTCTTTAATCCATTATAATTGTTATGTATGGTATAAGATAGGGTCCTTTAAGTTTTATGTATGTGACTATCCTATTTTTCCAAAATGATATATTGAAGAGACTGTTTTTTGCCCAATTGAATATTCTTGGCTATTTTGTCACACATTATTTGAACATATATGGGTGTGTTTATTTCAGAACTCTATTCTGTCCCAATGGTCTGTGTTTGTTTTTATGTCAATACCATACTGTTTGTATTACTACTTATATTTACAGTTTGTAACATAGTTTTGAAATATGCTTTGAAAAAAATTTGATGTCTCAGTCTTTGTTTTCCTATCTCAATATTTCTCTGGCTATGCAGGATATTTTGTGGTTCCATACAAATTTTAGCATTGTTTTCTTCTATTTTGGAGGAAATATCAGTGTGATTTTGATTGGAATTGCGTTGAACTGTAGACTTTTAGGGGTGGTTTGGATTTTTAACTATATTAATTCTTCCATACCATAAGCACATAATATTGTTTCATTTCTTTGTGCCTTCATTCACAATTTTATTACCTGCTTTTGCAAATTTGCTTTTTGTCATTCTTTTGGTCTTCAAGCTTAAATAATTAAACTCATCTACTGTCTTAGTTGATAATCTTGTCTATATTCAACTGCTTTCCAAGTTATTGACTTAAACACAAATCTTTTCAGTCCTAAAAGATTTGCTTAAAATTTTGGTGGTGCACATTTGGTAATAAAGCAATGCTTAAAAACCTCTTCAATTTGACCTCTACAATTTTTCCTAGATACTCTTTGCCTAACTCCAACCAATTTCTGACACAATAGCAGAAATATTTTTTCTTCACATAAAATATATCATATCTTCACTCATTATTTTAAGCAGTTTCAATAACTTCTCAATGCACCAAGAGAAATGAAAAACTCTTAAATTTTTTCAACAACCTCCAAGGCCCTGGATAATCAATTCCCTTCCTAGCATTCTAACTGTGATCTTTGCCAATCTCCCTTTTCTCATCATATACTCATTATATTATTATTTTTCAATTAATTGAAAAACTCTGTTCTTTCTCATTTTGAGTTCTCTATATACGATGAACTGCCAACTTGAATACTATTTTCTCTCTTGTTTCACAGGCTTAATTCCTCTTAATCTTTGGGAGTCCTTTCCTAGACCATCTAGTTAGTCCCCCCCCCCCTTCTATCTAAGCTCTTTTCTTAGTAACACTGATTTTAATTTGTAATTGTTTTGCAATTTTATTTCTGTCTATGTCCAAAATTAGCAAAAAGTGAAATAAAGACAGTTAAGTTCCCTGCTTTCTTCATCAGCGCATTTTTTAAAATATAGTTCTTTGAAATTCGGCAGCAATCTAACCTTGGGAATGAACAAATAACGAATACCAGGTGCTCAATAAATATGTCCAAATTGTGTGTCAATCCCAATTGAATTCCAAGACAGTGATAGCCATAAAGGAAAGTAAAAAATATTTCTATTAAAAAATAGAAAATTTATTTTTTATTGTACAATTGTTACTTTATTTTCAAAATGTCTCCATTGGGTTATAGTTTTTACTTAAAAAAGAATATTAAATGACTTCATTTTTATGTATCACTGTATACATTTATAATGTCAGATATCAGAAAACTTTTTGTGCCAGCAGATTTTAATATTTTTCTTTTTTAAGATTTTATTTATTTTATTTTTTAGAGAGGGGAAGGGAGAGAAAAAGAGGGAGAGAAACATCAATGTGTGGCTACCTCTCATGTGCCCCCAACTGGGAACCTGGCCCACAACCTAGGCATGTGCCCTAGACCGGGAACTGAACCAGAGACCCTTTATTTCATAGGCCAGCACTCAACAACTGAGCCATACCAGCCAGGGTGATTTTAATAGTGTTGAAGATTTTTCTCAATTTACTTTTTCAATTAAATGAAATTAATGTAGAACAAATTGGTAATCTATAATTTCTATGATTGTGCAATTATTTTAGCAGGTAATTAATGTTAGCCATATAGCATAAGAATTTAAAAATATTCCACTGTGGGAAACAGTATGGAATTTCTTCAGAAAACTAAAAATGGAACTTTTTACCCAGCAATTCCATTGCTGGGAATATACCCTAAAGAATCCTGAAACACCAATTCAAAAGGACCCATGCACCCACAATGTTCATAGTAGCACAATTTATAATAGCCAAATGCTGGAAGCAACCTAAGTGCTCATCTGTAAATGAATGGATCAAAAAACTATGGTACATTTACATGAGGGAATACTATGCAACAGAAAAAAAGAAGGAGCTCCTACACTTTGCAACAGCATGGATGGAACTGGAGAGCATTATGCTAAGTGAAATAAGCCAGGGGGTAAAAGACAAATACCATATGACAGGGGTGTCAAACTCATATTCACCAGGGATTGCATCTGCCTCACAGTTGCCTTCAAAGGGATGTATAAATAAGTGTAACTACTCCTTAACAGTTAAGCAAGATCTCAGCACTACGGCCAGGTAGAAAGAAGGTGGAGGGCTGAATTCAATCCACAGACCTTGTTTTTGCCACCTATGCCATATGATATTATGTATCATAAGTGGAACCTAATCAACAAAACAAGCAAGCAAAATATAGCCAGAAACATTGAAATAAAGAACAGACTGATGGTAACCAGAAGAGAGGGCAGAGATGGATAATGGGGGACAATAGGGAAAAGGCCATCAAGAAACATATATAAGGGACACATGCATAAAGCCAAAGGGGGTAGGATTGAAGGTGGACAATAGGGATGGGTGGGGGAGGGGAGAGTGAAGAGGGGAAAATGGCAACAATTATACTTGAAAAACAATGAAAAATAAAATTAAAATACGTATTTGTATATTTACATTTCTATATGTAAATAATCATGCACAAACATACATACATACATAACTGTTCATAAAAGTCATTAACTATTTCAAATCATGAAAGGCAAGGACCTATATCCAAGATTGCTCTACCAGCAAAGCTTTCATTTAGAATGTAAAGGTAGAAAAAGTGCTTCTCAGATAAAGTCAAGCTAAAGGAGTTCATCTTAACCAAGCCCTTATTATATGAAAGGTTAAAGGAACTTATCTAAGAAATAGAAGAAGGTAAAAACTATGAACAGAAAAGTGACAGCAAACTCACAATTATTAACAACCACACCTAAAACAAAAACAAAAACAAACTAAGCAAACAACTAGAACAGGAACAGAACCACAGAAATGGAGAACACATGGAGGTTTATCAACAGGGAAGTGGGAGGAGCAGAGAAGAGGAAAAGGTACAGAGAATAAGTAGCATAGATACTAGGTAGAAAATAGACGGGGGGAGGGTAAGAATTGTATAGGAAATGTAGAAGCCAAGAATTTATAACTATGACACATGGATGTGAACTAAAGGGGGGGATGTGGGTGGGAGAGGATGTGTAGGGTGGAGGGGAGTGAAGGGGGGGAATGGGACAACTGTAATAGCATAATCAATAAAATGTATTGTTTAAAAAGTCATTAACTATTCTATGGTTAGTTCAGTATAGCTATGATTATGGCCACACAGTACTTTATGTCTTCATTATACTTTTTCCTCTGTTTCATGGCAAACAAATGGTTTTATTAACTTTATTTCATGTAGAAAATAAGAAAGTAAAGACAACTAGATGTTCCTATCAACCTCTCTCTCTTAAAAATGCAAATGGCCAGCTTACATTGCCAAAAATAAATAACAGTTATCTTTGTGGCCTTGAATTTACATTTAAACCAAATCTTGAAATCTCATAATGTATCTCATGTATCTCATAATGTAAGCTTTATAAGAAATCATTCAGTTCCTTGAAATAATAGCATTACTTGCCACCAATAGAATGTTGCAATATTCAAAAAGGTATAATTATTTTTTCTTTTATCTTTGATACTATGTGTTTCTTTTAGATTTTTTCTTAGCTGCTTGGTCAGTGAAGAAATCAGTTCCTCTATTTGTTTTTTATAATGTTAAAGCTTCTTAATTGATTTGTATAACAATTTGTCTTTTTCTCTCACAAGAAGGATGGCTTATAATAAAAAAGAATACCTTAATAATTGTATAATATTATTTATTGGTTATAATATATAAACACATTCATCATATCTCTGCAAATATACCTACAGAGTGTTTGGTAGATGATTGAACATTGTTTATACTGATGAAAAATCATTTTTGTTGTTATTGTAAAAATAACTCCACTAGAATTTCAAGAGTTCTAAGCTTAGTTGTTGTTGTTTTTAATATTTATATACTATTGGTTGTCTTGGATAAAGTTATTTATCATGTTTTATGCTTTTACTTTTTAATATTTTATTGATTATGCTATGACAGTTGTCTCATTCTTTTCTCCCCTTTATTTCCCTATTCCCTGCACTGCCCCTCCCACCATCATTCTCCCAACTACATTCAAGTCCATGGGTCATATATGTAAGTTCTTCAGCTTCTCCATTTCCCACAGTACTCTTAACCTTGCCCATCTATTTAATATGTACAATTTATGCTTCTTTTCCGTGTATCTTTTCCT
Source organism: Phyllostomus hastatus (assembly GCF_019186645.2). Taxonomy (NCBI): domain Eukaryota; kingdom Metazoa; phylum Chordata; class Mammalia; order Chiroptera; family Phyllostomidae; genus Phyllostomus; species Phyllostomus hastatus. The sequence goes on from NW_025333543.1 coordinate 4,929,458, forward strand.
CCATTCTCCCCCTACCCCCTCCATACTGATAATCCTCAATGTGATCTCTATTTCTGTGAATCTGTTCCTGTTCTAGTTGTTTGCGTACTTAGTTTTTGTTTTTTTTTTAAGTTGGTTTGTTGATAGTTGTGAGTTTGTTGTCATTCTTCTATTCATAGTTTTTACCTTCTTCTATTTCTTAGATAAGTTCCTTTAACCTTTTACATAATAAGGGCTTGGTAATGATGAACTCCTTTAACTTGACCTTATCTGGGAAGCACTTTATCTGCCCTTCCATTCTAAATGAAAGCTTTGCTGGTAGAGCAATCTTGGATGTAGATCCTTGCCTTTCATGACTTCAAATACTTCTTTCCAGCCCCTTCTTGCCTGCAAGGTCTCTTTTGAGAAATCAGCTGACAGTCTGATGGGAACTCCTTTGTAGGTAACTATCTCCTTTTCTCTTGCTGCTTCTAAGATTCTCTCCTTATTTTTAATCTTGGGTAACTTAATGATGATGTGCCTTGCCGTATGCTTCATTGGGTCCAAATTCATTGGGACTCCGGGTTTCCTGGACTTCGTAGAAGTCTATTTCTTTTTCCAGATTGGGGAAGTTCTCCTTCATTATATTTTCAAATAAGTTTTAAACTTCTTGCTCTTCTTCTTCTCCTCCTTCTGGCAGCTCTATGATTCAGATGTTGGAACATTTCAAGTTTCCCAGAGATTCCTAAGCCTCTCCTCATTTTTTTGAATTCTTGTTTCTTCATTGTGTTCTAGTTGAATATTTATTTCTTTCTTCCGCCCCAAAACATTGATTTGTGTCCCGGTTTCCTTCCCTTCACTGTTGGTTCCCTGTACATTTTTATTTATTTCACTTTACATAGACTTCACTTTTTCCTCTATTTTGTGACCACACTCAATCATTTCTGTGGGCATCCTGATTACCAGTGTTTTGAACTCTGCATCTGAGAGGTTGGCTATCTCTTCATCACTTAATTGTATTTTTTTCTGGAGCTTTGATCTCTTCTCTCATTTGAGCCATATTTTTTTGTCTTGGCACCCCTATTATATTGTAAGGGGTGGAACTTTAGGTATTTGCCTGGGTGGGGCAACCTATATCACTGCATTGTGGTGCTGTATGTGCAGGAGGAGGGTTCCAAGAGGGAAAAATGCCATTTACCCAGTTCTGGGCCAGCTTTCAGTCACTTCCTCTGCTACCCACAAACAAATTGGGCACTTCTGGTGCTGATTCCCAGGTAGGTGGTTTTGTGTACATTCTAGGACCCTATGGGTCTCTCCAGCAAACTCTCCTTTGAGGATGGGAGTTTCTCTTGCCCTCTCAACCCCCACAGGTATTTTCAGTCAGAGATTTTGAGGCTTTATTTCACTGCACTGGAACCCTGGGTTGTGTGGTCTTGTTACAGAACAGACCATGTGAGGTGGGGTGAGTGATACACTATTACCAAATGGACTCACCCTTGTGCTCCAGGGGTCCCCCATCTCGTACTAGGTTTGCCTTGCCTGCCACCAGAGAAACATGTCTCTTGATGACAGATATTGGTGAAAATGAAAGGAATTATTTACTTAAAGAGTTACACAAATTTAAGGGTAATAACTTAATGTCTTCATTGAGATCCCAAAGTCCTTTAGAATACCCACAAATGCACAGTCCTTCTGTCCCCCTCTGCCCAGCCCGGGATACCGTATCTCAGAAAAAGAAGTAGAAGTCCATGGTTTTTCTCTGTCCAAGCCACATGGTCCCCAAGACCCCACATGGCTGTCTTGCCTGGGTTTAAATCCCGGCACCAATTTTCCTCTGTCACACCATTTCTAACTCTCACACAACTGGCCACAGTTCCTAGCATTCCCATATTTTTCCAGCTTTACTAGGCTACTATAGTGAGTTTTGGCAGGTGTAGCCCTCTGGTGTGGAGCCAATCATCTCCAAGCTCTTACCCAGGTGCTGTAACCAGAGGGAGTTGCCTCCAAGTTACATCATGGGTTGAAGTCACTCAAAGCATGGCCACAGCTGTTTAACATATCTATGAAACCAGTTAAAGGTTATAGATATGTTGAATGATCATTCTAGAGGTTATCTGCAAAACTGTTGCTATTCAAAACAACTCTCAATGGCCCTGCTCCATGTGTCCCTCCCCCCAGCTCAGACTTGTTGGGGTGAGGACATTTTATTTATATATATATATATTTTTTTTTTAATATTTCCTGGACACCAAGTTCTAGGCCCCATTACAAATCCCTATTTGGGGCCACCCCTTGACTGAACCCTGTTACATTCTATTTCACTCCCCAGTTGTTCCCCCTGGTTTATCTGCACACAAATGTGGGACTGCCCACTCTGCCAGCAGCCCCCTTGCCTGCTCCACCAGCCTCTGCTCCTGCTGCTGCATTCCTCCACTGCCTTCCTGTGAGTCCTCTCTGCCCTGGCTGCCCTGGCTCCACCCCTCCTACTGTTCTGGCTGAATGTTTCTTTAACTCCTTGGTTGTTGGACTCCCACACAGTTTGATTTTCTGACAGTTATGGTTGTTTTTTGTTTTTAAATTTGTTGTTGTCTTTCTCTTGGTTGTTTGAGGAAGCAAAGTGTATCTACCTATGCCCCCATTTTGGCTGGAAGTAAGTTATTTATCATTGAGAGTAGTTACTCATTTTTCTTTCTTTTCAGTGTATATCCATTACTATTTTATATAGAAGTTTTAAAAACTATTTTATTCTATCTATTAGTTTTCAAAAGGCAGAAAAATTATCTAAAATATATGTCCTAAGATAAAGTAAACCACAGCTGGTCAAAAATAATATTTTGTTATGAAGTTTTTCATTAGATGGGCCTTTACTAACACATTCTTTCTTGTATAAAACAGTCTATGAAGTTCTAAAACAATAAACTAATGGCATGGGAATTAATGAAATCATAATATTTTGATTTTCTACCCTGAAAATTTATCACTACATTTCCGTAATAAAATTATTTTGTTTTGTCATATGATGCATACATTCTGTTAGATACACTTTATATTTATCTAGTTTTTACCCATGTTAAGTACTTTATATAGATTGCATTAAATTCTAACAAAAACTCTACATGTAGAATTATCCACTGTGAACACCTTTGTAACCTAAGACTTAGATATTAAAATATGTTTTTCATGATCATTCCAGGGTCTGTTTTAGTTAGGTAGCCCAACTGTATAGACCTGTCCTAAGAGAAGAGGTCAGGTATTACTTGGCATCCCTGATACTCTGTCTAACTCATTATTAGGGTAGATATCTACACTGCTATTCTAAGATGTGCATGCAACCTGATGCCCCATAGTTTTATTTATTCAGTGTTTTTCTTTCCCTGTTTCTGCATAATTCACCTCAATGGTTTTAAATTCCTTCTTGTAATCATCACCATTACAGTTCTCACACCAATCTGTACCTCAGACAGAACCTCAAATAAACAAATGCATAAATAAATAAATAAGGAAAAACAAAATGAAAACTCAATTTTGAGGCTAACTGCCTAATCATTTCTCCCTTAAGGATGTTCAAGAAGATAATTTCCCAGTTTTCATCACTGGCCTGAATCATTCCCTAGTTATTAAAAAAATATTTTCTTGTTCACCTAAGTGAGCCTTATTTCAGCTGCTTCTTATGCATTCCACTATTTAAAATCAATTTTGGTGCCCAATTTGGTAGTCTAATCAGTGACCTTTGAAATGCTGATAACACTTAAATTTTGTGAGTCCCTTCTGATAGTGGAAACATGCCCATCTAACCATATTTTGTCTGACACCTAACCCTATCATCACCTTTTCATTCTCAAAAAGTCCTAATGGTGGTACATGTCAGATTTTCCCCTAAAATTGTTTAAATATTATTTGTGTAAACTATCTCATTGACCTACCAGAAATCTTACAAAACAAATTTTATAACTATTAATGTTTAAAAGTAGTATGAAAGGGTCATGACCACGTATCTTATTTTAGTGCTTTTCTCCCACAATTAACAACTATAAAACTGGGTAAAATAGACAATTGGAAATTGGAATGCTGTTTTCCTTCAGAGAAGGTAAATGTAACAGGTAAGCCCTATAATTACTTCAGCTTTTTCCTGGTAAAACTTTCCAGAATATAGTTTTGGGAAAAATTAAACAAACATCCTGGGGCAACTAAATAGAAACTTGGAAAAAACTGAAGTGGGCCCTTATTTCAGATAATAAAAAAGTAACTCAAAATGGATCAAAACCTAAATATAAGAGCTAAAACTATAAAACCCTTAGGAAAAAACATAAGAGTAAATCCTCATAACACTGAATTTGGTGAGAGATTCTTCAATATAAAACCAAGAACATAAGCAACAAAAGAAAAAATAGTTTCAGTTCATCAAAATAAGAAACGGTGTTTCAAATAAAACTATCAATCGTCAGTAAGCTTCCACAATCATGTGAGAAAAAAATAAGACCTGGTTTTAAAGCCATTTTTAGAAGCCTATATTTTTTCTTGGATCCTCACTGAAACAGCAGACTATGATGAAGAAACTGTGAGTACCATGGGAAACTAACTGTGGCAGACAGAATTCTAAAAGGGCCTTCAATGTTCCTTTCCTGGTATCTACACCTCTGTATAATCACCTCTCCTTGCCTATAGGTAAATATGACTTCTTTCTGGCCAGTGGAATATGGTGAAGGTGATTGAATACTTACCTTCTTGGGTGAATTATGTTATGTAAAACTCTATCTTAGAAGCCTGAAAAGAGATTTCCTTTTGGTCTTGAGGAAATTAATTACCATGTTGGGGAGAAGTAACACTGGTCCACAGTGTCCACAACATTACGGATGAGACGAGACACATTCACACGTGTTGGGAACCGCTCTGCCTGGTTTCAGGAGCTGTAACACCCCATGACTAAGGCTGAGTGAGAGACATCCAGACCAGGAGACACTTAAAAGACAAGTTTATCTCCCTGGCAAAAGTGCTGCCTGCTCCTTGTCTGGTTAGCCAATGATGGGCAAGATCCCTCAGAGAAGGATGGATCTAAGACAGGCACAATCACGTGGGAAGGCCCTCAGGAAGGACTTGGGGGGCTGTGGAAAATGGGGGTGATCGACCCTTGCCCCTCGGCTTTGACAAAGCCTGAGTCCTCATTCTGCCTGCGAGAAGTCTCAAACCTCTGGGCTGCTCTGTCTCCCTGACTCAAGCCTGTAACAGTGACAAGGGGCAATGCAGCCCTATGCTGGAAACAGCAGGATTCCCAGGATAATTAGGCCTGAGATAGGATATGTAAAATCCTGTGAAGCCTGCTTTGCTAAGGATGCTCTTAATTAGATTATGAAGGCCCAGGCAGGAAATGAATTTAGGCCCTTAAGTTCTATAGTTTTTTAGGTGATAAGACCCCAACTCAGTGTAAGCCCTTTTTAGCTCTTTGAACATTATCTATTTGTTTGATCCTCACTGCCAAACAATGGTTAATAAGCTATATCTGTATTCCTACCCAAAACTACCTAATAAAAGCCTGTTCGGGTAGTGGTAGGGTGCTCTCCTTTGAGAGAGTGGCCAGGCCACCCCTAGACACCCTCCCCTTGAGAGGGTAGCCATGCTGTCTCTATTCCTCCAAAGGACTCAGTAGTCCATGTGTATGTCTCTTGTATCTCAACCATCCGAACCACCGCAGATATTGTAGGCCAGTATCTGTGTCACACATGGACTACCAAGTCCAGTGGAGGAAAAGGGATAGCAGGGCTAGTCTCTCAAGGGAAGAATGCCTCAGAGCAGCCTGGCTACTCTCTCAAGAGGAGAGCATGCCGACCCTTGCCTTGACAGGTTTTTATTGGGTTTCAATTAGCACAGGGATACAGGTAAAGTTCATTAATCATTGTCAGGCAGTAAGGATCAAGCAATAGATAGTATACAGAGAACTATGAGGGCTTATTCTGAGTCAGGGTCTGTTAGCTGAAGGGCTACAGAACTTTGGGAAACAAACTCATTTTCTGCTCAGACCCTTATCATTTAATTGAGAGCATTCTTAGCAAAGCAGATTTCACAGGATTTTACATATTCTTTCTTAGGCTTGATGGCCCAGGGAACCCGCCCTTTCCAGCACAGGGCTGTACCGCCCTCTGTCATTGTTTCAGGCTTAAGTCAGGCAGGGGGAGTAAGGCAGCCAAGAGATTAAGAGACTTCTTGCAGACAGAATGAGGGCTCAGGCTATGTCAAAGCTGAGGGATGAGAGTCCATCACCCCCTTTTGTTATAGCCCCCAAGTCCTTCCCTGGGGCCTCCCTGTGATTCTGCCTATCTTAGATCATTCCCCCCTTGGGGAATCTTACCCATCATTGGCTAACTGATCAAGCATTGGGGGTCAGGCAGGGTGAAGTAAAAGGAGCAGAAGGGGTGCTCCTGGCAGGGAGATAAGCTTTGTCTCCTTAGTGGTTTAAGGTCTAAAGGTTGCTCACTCAGCCTTCCCCATGAGGGAGGCGGTGTTTACAGCTTCTGAAACCAGGCAGGGTGGTTCCCAACATTGAAGACCATGTGACTTGACAGGGGCAGGCTGTGAGAGCCGAGAGCCACATGATCCAATCAAAAGGAACTGATGCTGCAAACAACCAGTGAGCTTGGAAGAGGACAAACCTTGAGCTGCAGATGAAATCACAGCCCTGTACTTTATATTTTTAGTGGGAATTAAATTGTGAATTACATTTAACTGAGGTTTCTATTTAAATTTTTACTTCATTTTAATTTTATTTATGAAGATTGTCCTCTTTAAAACAACAACAAAAAGAAACAGGACTGAAGAGATAGACACACAATACTTTTTATTATGTGTAGAAACAGAAACAGATTCAATTAACAGTTTGATACATTTGTATAATTCTATGATTACTGCATGCTTATAACCCTTTGCTTTAGTTGTGTAGATATTCACAGTATATTTGAACATAGTTCTCTTATTTAAAATATATCTTTAAGTGAACAAAATATAATAAAACTCAAAGCCAATATTTACCCTATTAAAAGTATACTTTTGTTAAAGATTGTGACAATATTGTAATTATTACAGTACTTTTCCCAGTTTTCCTTCTTACTTTTATTTTTTAGAAATAAAAGACTTGGCTACATTTAATATTTTAGTGAAGAAATCTTAGGCAAAGTTTATTTATAATCTTATACACCTACATCCAAATTCTCTGCCTAATCCCATCTTTCATCTAACTTGAAAAATGTCCTTTAGATACATTTTATAGTATTCAAAATTAACTTTATATACATAATTCTAAACAAGCTAAGAAAAAAGTGACAATATCTTGAATTCTGTTCTATTAGCAATAAACTAGCTTAGGCTGCTATTAACTTTCATCTAAGTTTCTTTTATTTGATAACTGTGACAACCTTGTGAGAAATAATCACACCATAAAACAAAGCTTGACAGAAGAATGATACAAATTTCACAAATTCCTAATGTATAAGGCTAGAAGTATGAGCTGAAATTTCCTGAGATTTCCAGTGACTTCAATATATTCCTGATTTCATTTTAACATGAAGAAATATCCAAGTGGCAAGATCTGAGGGTAGAATTGAGGCAATTATATCTAATGGTCTCACTGTCTTACTCATAATAATGCCAATGCATTTTTAATATTTTGGGTCTCTACCTTAATAAACCTGCCCTCACTACTGTTCTTATGGGATATCATAATAAAATGAAGAAAAAGGCAGCGCCAGAAATTAAAATCATCTACATGAAATTCCCTTGATTTTTATTTTTGGTTTATAAACTTCAGTTTCCAATAAGGAAGTATGTGAAAGTAATAGGATGGACAATCATTACATACTAGGGTAGACATTCAATATTCAGCAGATTCAAAGGGCTGACTCTTGTTAGCAGATCTGTTTGCTGAGATGCCCAGATTTGATTCAGGTTAACACTGGGAGTACTTGAGATGCCTGCTCTGGAATTTCTTCTGTTAGCTGATGACTTTACTAACTCTTTCAGGAAAATCACTGTAACCTTCTCTTCCCAATCAAACCACTATAGCACTTAGTATATATCTTTATTATAATCTGTTCACTCATCCTTTTTCCCCTTTATTTCATTCCTCCCTTGTTTTACCCCTGAATAGAGAAATTTCTCTCAGTTAGTTAAGTGCTATGATCTGCCTTTCATGTGTGCTTTAGTCTCCTAGGGGACTTGCATTTTTCCTAGAACAATGGTGGAGGTTGGATAGATTCAGCTTTATTCTTGTCTGCCTATTGCGATCCTTCATCCCATGCTGTCTAAAAATGAGCAGGCTGAAACTAAATTCAGCAGACCGAGGCTCAGAACTCTAATATGCAGATTAAAAGCCAAAGACCAAGGCATGGAGCAAAAACACGTGCTGACTCTATTCTTTTTACAGTTGTGTTTTCTTTATGGATTTTTCTTTATCAGCTCTTCTTGGGCAGACATTTTCTCACAACATGATGGTGAAATATGAAGAGTCAAAGTCCAGGTGTACAATGGAAAAGAAACATGCAGGAGACAACCTTTTGCCTATTTTAACCATCAGGTCACTGTCATTAGAAAGAGAAGTTTCTGTATGGCACAGTCATGTCAGGGTCAACGTAGAGGTTTTAAGACAAAGCCTCAAGGAGAAACAGAGATTTTTCATTTGTTTACTAACCACACTCTTTGTCCATAGACTTTCTTTCAGACCCTAGGTACATAATAAGTGCCTTAATAAGAATAACATTCAATGATTCAGTAATCTCGATTTCTGGATCTTATCTTTTGATGTCTTTACACTACCAGCATCTTTGTGTTTGTCATATCATGACTACTTTCTAATAAGTTTATCTTGTCTACAAAACTAAACTTCTCAAACTCATGGAATATTTATTACTCATACTCTCTTCCCAGGTTAGCTTATCCCCTAACAGGTACTTGATGCTTGCTGAATAAAAAATCAAAGGAATGACAAAAGTACTGTAGGACAGGCCACTCAGACAACCTAGAGAGCATCTGACAGATATAATTCAGAAACTGCCACTTGAATATGCAACTCACAGAAAAACATGCTTTGAATAAAATGATTGGAAATTAACTGTTTAAGTCATGTTCTTTGTAAAGTATGATATAACAGGCTTAGTATCAGTATCTTCCCACTTTTATACTACAGAAAACACTTCACATAAGATAATCAACCTACTAAAGACTGTATTTAAATGTGTGAAAATAAAGCAAATTTATCAGCCCCTGAAAGTTTCCTACCCGGCTACCTCTTTCAAGTTTAAGTTGTAAACATGGTTTATGAATTACTTTTCAGAAAAATGTTAACCAAAGCGAATAGATACATACCTAATATATTATTTTTAGATGTAAGCCACAGGGTTCCCAGAAATCAGTGCTTCTTTTGTCCATACAATATTGAAAGACACATTTAGGCTTTGTTCTATGCCAAATTAAATTTAGGGAACAAAGTGAAGGTTAAAAAAAGTAGTTCTACTTTATTACTACTTTAGCAGCTTGTAAAAGGGAAATTCTGAAGAGCTTTGTAAAAATGCAAAAGTTAGTGATTTCTCTGCCTGTCTGCCTTATGTTTTTTTCCTTTGGCAATGACTGTTTTGTATGTTAGTACTCTGCAGTTTTTTTTTATCTGCAGTTAATTTATTCAGTGAAAATAACATTTATTTCTGTTAAGACATTCCCTAACTACTGTCATGATGTGAACAAAGAATATAAGCTTGACATAACCAGATGTGAGGACTGTAATTTACCCATAAATAAAAGCAGTTATGGTGTTCACCTAATTTTTATTCAGTAACAAGAGTCATTTTTGTATATATTTAGTGAAAGAAAGTGTCTGCCTGACATTTTAAAGCAGTCTTTAATTTTCTTCTCACTTATTCTGGTCTTTCTTCTGTAAAATAATCAATAAAAGTAGGGGATGGTATTAACATTTTAGATTGTATTTAAAATGATTATTCAACTGGCCCAGATCTATAAATCCAGGTGGTGATTTTGGAATAATTTTGTTGTGATGTGTTTCAGCCTGATGGATTATTCCTCTGTCTGACTCAGTTAGTTAGTGTTATATATTTTTTTTGTCCTGGAAGTTCTTGAGTCAACTCATGTTAGTAAACACTGATTCAGTTAGAGATAGCCCTGTTGGATTAGTTATCAAATGACTTGTTCCAATTTGAAACAATGAACGAGACTGTGAATTTGTTGTCATATTAATTTAATCTCACACCTTGACAATTAGCTCCAAATAACAATCTTAATCATGTCCTAATATAACTGAAATGGTTTATTTTGATAAAAGGTATTTCTTGGCTAGAGGAATTGCATTATTAAACTACATGTTCTACTTTGTACTCTTATTTAAAGATCGGACCTTCTACATGGGTATTCATGAACTATTTTCTTCTTTTTCTAGCCTCTCATTTAGATAAATGGAAGTATCTTATTAACAATTGCTATCTAAAACCAATATAAAAATTTTGAAATTATTCCTGATATTTTTCAAGTCTTGGTCTTTATAAAATATACAATAGTTGAACTATATTTTATCTTACAATAACTATTATGTTATATGATTTAATGAAGACAAATAGAGTAAAAAATAAAAAACACCTGTTTTACAATGATATTAGTTATCAAATATTAACTCCTACAAATGTCTTTTGTTCTAAGGAGCTTGAATTCTTATTCATTCCAAAACTCTTTTTAAAGGAAAAGTAGATGCATCAAGATCAGACATGCCCTGACTGGTATGGTTCTGTGGATTGAACACCAGCCTGCAAACCAAAGGGTCACCAGTTTGATTCCCAGTTAGGGCACATGCCTGGGTTGTGGGCCAGATCCCCAGTAGGGGGTGCTCAAGGGGCAACCACACATTGATGTTTCTCTCCTTTCTCCTTCCCTTCCTCTGTCTCTAAAAATACATACATAAAACCTTTAAAAGAATAGCAGGCACAAAAATGTTTTCTTTAGGTTGAGACTCATGCTTCACTGCATTCTTTTTTGGGGAAGAGGGAAGGAATAAATATATTTCTCTTTTTTTATTGTTGTTGTTCAAGTACAGTTGTCTGCATTTCACCCTGCCACACCAATATTTAGCATTTCATGAAAGCATGAATAGAAATATGTTCTGAATATTCTGTTAGTTTTTCCTATCCAGGTTTAGTATCATAAACAAAAGAAGAAAAGAGAGAAGGAGGAGGGGAAAGAGTGCTGAGGAGAGATAAGGAAAAATGAACAGAGGTCAGATGGCTGCAACCTGAAGTACAACCACCTATTGTTTCTACATTTCATGTGTGTATTGTGTATGCACACAAGATCATGTCTGAGTTTTTATGTACAAAGACTGAAGTGTACAGGAATTTAAAAATATGGGATAAATATCCTGGCATTCATTTCAGATATCACAGTTGTGAGAATACTGGTTTCTTTTTCTGACATAAGTGCATGATCCCCAAAACTATTGTGAAAAAATAATTGGGCTACTTGCTATAGCTGAAAAGTGAGACCGCATTTGCAGCTTAGGATCAGTTTCTGCACAATAAAACAAGATATGACTGGCTTTCCTGTAGCCAGTTAGGTATATGATTCCTTTTGGATACAGCAGACATACTAGTCATGTTTGTAATGTTGAAGTTCATTTAAATGCATTTTACGAACCTTAAACATTAGGACACTAATTTATCATTATATATATATAATTTATTGTTACCTTGAACTCAAACTGCAAAAGTTTAATAACTTAATCTCCTCTAGGCTGTAAATAAAAAGTATCTTGAGGATATATATACATGTTTACAATGTATTTTCTAACATAAATACTGTTTTAAAAAAAGGGTTTGTTTCAATGAGGAAAATATATTTACCCCTAAAAGTAATGTAAAGTTACAAAGTCAAAGCATATCACAAGACTATTTTTATTGGCACTTCTCTGGGGTCATGTTTTATATACAGTTCCTTTAGGGGACTTGGAGAATTTCAAAGGATCAAATTTTAATAGTTTCTTCTTAAAAAATATGTTTTATTGATTATGCTATTATGATTGTCACATTTCCCTCCTTTATTCTCCACTGCCCTGCACCCCCACCACCCACATCCTGCCCAGCACCTTAGTTCATGTCCACAGGTCACACATATAAGTTCTTTGGCTTCTACATATATTATACTGTTCTTAACCTCTCCCTGTCTATTCTGTACCTACCATTTATGCTACTTATTCACTGTAACTTTTCCCCCATCCTTTCCCTTCCTCTCTCCTCTAATTACCCTCCATGTGATCTCTATTTCTGTGAATCTGTTCCTGTTCTAGTTGTTTGCTTAGTTTCTTTTTGTGTTTGTTTGTTTGTTTGTTTTTAGGTTTGGTTGTTGATAGTTGTGGGTCTGTTGTCATTTTTCTGTTCATATTTTCTATCTTCTTTTTCATAGATAAATCCCTTTACCATTTCATATAATAAGGGATCAGTGATGACGAATTCCTTTAACTTGACTTTAACTGGGAAGCATATTATCTGCCCTTCCATTCTAAATGATAGCTTTGCTGGATAAACTAATCTTGGAGGTAGGTTCTTGCCTTTCATGACTTGGAATACTTCTTTCCTGCCCCTTCTTGCTTTAAGGTTTCTTTTGAGAATACAGCTGATAGCCTTAGAGGCACTCCTTTGTAGGTTCTCTTGCTGCTTTTAAGATCCTTTCTTTATTTTTAATCTTGGGTAACTTAATGATGATGTGCCTTGCTGTATGCTTCATTGGGTCCAATTCTTTGGGACTCTCTGAGCTTTCTGAACTTCCTGGGAGTCTATTTATTTTTCCAGATTGGGGAAGCTCTCCTTCATTATATTTTCAAATAAGTTTTAAACTTCTTGCTCTTCTTCTTCTCCTTCTGGCAGCCCTATGATTCAAATGTTGGAACATTTCAAGTTCTCCTGTAAGTACCTAAGCATGTCCTCATTTTTTTGAATTCTTCTTTTTTCATTCTGCTCTAGTTGAATGTTTATTTCTTCCTTCTACTCTAAACCATTGATTTGTGTCTCAGTTTCCTTCCCTTCACTGTTGGTTCCCTGTACATTTTTCTTTATTTCACTTTGCATAGCTTTCAACTTCTCCTCTATTTTGTGACCATACTCATTCATTTCTGTGAGCATCCTGATTACCAGTGTTTTGAATTGTGCATCTGATAGGTTGGCTATCTTTTCATCACTTAGTTGCATTTTTTTTTCTGGAGCTTTGATCTGTTCTTTCATTTGGGCCATATTTTTGGTCTCTGTGTGCCTGTTATGTAGTAAGGGGCAGAGCCTTAGGTATTCTTCAGGGCAGAGCAACCCACATTGTTGTGTTGTGGAGCTGTATGTGGGGAAAGGGTCCAAGACTGAGCAGTGCCACTTGCTTGGCTCTTGTCCAGCTTTCAGGCGCTTCCTCTGTTACACACAAGCAAATTGGGCACTTCTGATGCTGATACCTGGGTAGTTAGGTTTTTGCACATTCTAGGACTCTATGGCTCCTCCAGTGAATTCTTCTATGAGGCTGGGGGTTTCTCCTGCCACCTCAACCCTCACAGGTTTTTTCAGTCAGAGGATTTGAGGCTTTATTTCCCCATGCTAGAACCCTGGGTTGTGGGTTCTGTCTTGCTCACCAGTTGTTCCTACCAGTTTATCCACACACAAATGTGCGACCACCTGTTCTTCTAGCCAATGCCTAGCCTCACATCCTCTCTGCCCAGTCTGCCTGTCTCTGCCACTCCTACCAGTCTGGATAAATGTTTCTTTAACTCTTTCATTGTCAGACTTCCAAACAGTTCAATTTTCTGGAAGTTCTATTTTTTTATTTTAAATTTGTTGCTGTCCTTCTTTTGTTTGTGTAAAGAGGCACAGTATATCTAACTACATCTACCTCTTGGCTGGAAGTCTCCAAATTTCAATATTTTCTGTAATTAATTTTGTATTGTTTCTAAATTAAGAGACTTCTGAGATGGCAGTGAGATAGGTGGTAGGGGAGTCTGTTTATCCCTGCACACAGGTGAAACACCTAGCCAATCTTCTGAGGAACAGAGAGAACAGCCAACAGTATCCCAGAATATATGAAGATTGGAAACCAGAAATTGTAGAGGACATTGAAAAATCAGATGGTAAGGAGAGTGCTTCAGGACAATAAGGTCCCTGGGAGCAGCATGGGGACCAGGTTGGTTGCAGCCCCAGGCCCAGCGCCCACCAGTGTCTGCCACAGGGTACTTGGCAGAGAGCCAGGTCAATAGCTCCCTCCCCTGTCAAAAGTGGAGGTTTGAGCAGCACCAGGATGGATCTGGATGCTTGAAATCACAAGGGGGAATAAGGACAAAGTGGCAAACACACAAGGGCAGTGTGTACCCACACAGACTGTGGATGCCAGCTGGGAAGAGTTGGGCCATGACGGACCCTGACCCAACAGTCCTCAGTCTGGTTGGACAGTTGTGCTGTGTGAGAGGCCAGGTGATTGTTTGGAGTGTCAGGCTTGAATGGGAGGAATTTTTCAAAAAAAAAAAAAAAGAAGAAGAAGAAGAGGCATTCAACAGCTGTTTAGAGAATTCTCCAGCAGCAGCTGCCGCCACCTCCTGAGCCCCTACCCCCACCTGGCCCCAGCAGCTGCACTCCCTGCTACAGCAGCAGAGGCTGAGCACTTATGCCCAAAGCCCCGGGGACAGTGCACTCTATTACCCATGGCCCAGTGGTTGCCAATCCCACCCCAGCAGCAGAAGCCAGCTGCCCACACCTGCAGCCCTGGGGACAAAGTGGTCCTGACCCTGCCACCCAGAGGCACCTCATGCTCAGCCTCAGCACCCTGGACGCAGCAGCAGAGGAGGCAGATGGAAGACAAGCATGGAAGGGATTCTCCCTGAGAGGCTTTAGAGAGCATTAGCACTGTCAACAGTGGATGTGGCCTCCTCAACTGTGAGAACAAATTTTTCTTGTTTACGTTGTCTAGTTTGTGATTATTTGTTACAATTGTCCTAGGAAACTAATATGGTCTTCAGAAATGATTCTCTGTAATTCTCTTGTTTTTCTATTAACTTTATATTTTCAAAGGTATAATCTAGTCAGTGTGCACTAATATGGCCAAGTTGGTTAAGTGATTTCTTTAGTGCTCAGCTCTGATAAGATTTGGACTGTTCCAAATGATCATTACATAGTTTGACTTTCACCCCTCTGTATTTTTTATCATCACACATCTGCATTTGATTGACTCATCCTGAGCATTGAAAAAGTATCAGTGGATGGTATGTACTTTGGAAACAGAGATTAATTTAAAAAGGAGAGAAGAATGCAACAGATTGTAGAATTCAGAAGAGGTTATGTTTTGCCTTCTAAGATAGGAAATACTATAAGTCTTCAAGTAAGAACAGGAAATATTTAATCATTAATCACTTTTAGGGTAGAAATACATGTAAGACTACATAACATATGCCACAAAACAACAGGTGCTTCTCAAGGAAGTGATATATATATATATATATATTTTTTTTTTGAAAATGTAACAGTAAATAGCAGCAAATTGTAAATGTCATCTAACAGGTGATGACAGAAATATATTCCTGATCTCATTGGTCATTATATATAGATACCAAGACCTTGTTATAGGCTATATATTTCAAAATATAATTATATAATATATATAGAATTTGTTTTTCAGATAGATATATTACTAAACACTCTCCCCAAACACCTCTGGAAAATTGGTCAAGAGCTGTTTATAGTAAAGTTTTATCACTAGCTGGATAGTACTGAATAGTAAAAAATCAATTAATTAAAATAATTAAAATGTGCTGTTCTTGAAAAGCACAATTTTGCTCCCAATTAAATCTGTTTATTTATTGACCATTCCTGCACCAGGAATTAAAGATTGAATTTTATATTTAAAATTCATTTTAATTTGTTTTCTTTCTCCATTAAGATAAGATTTTAAGATTAAAAAATTAATGTATTAAAGAAACAGACATGATTGCCTATAAGTATAGTTTATTGTTTTTCTTTTTGCTTTTCTCTAAAAATTAATTACCTAAACTCTACTTAATTAGACATATTTTTGCTTCCTAAAAAAAAAGGAATTTTTTTAAAATCTTTTTTTAAAAATTTTTTTGATGATATTTCTTCTAAGATTTTATTTACTTATTTTTAGAGAGGGAAGGGAGGGAGAAAGAGAGAGAGAGAAAGAGAGAAACATCAATGTGCACTTGCTGGGGGCCGTGGCCTGCAACCCAGGCATGTGCCCTGACTGGGAATCAAACTTACGATACTTTGGTTCACAGCTCAATCCACTGAGCTATGCCAGCCAGGGCTAGTCATTTTTTTTAATATAAAAGAATGTAGCTATTATTCACCCTGAAAAAAAAGTAGGGGAGCAAAGAGAAAAACAGCAACTGTCTTGGTCAGTTCAGGCTGTTATAACAAACTACCATAGATTGGGTGGCTTGTAAACAATAGAAATTTATTTCTTGCAGTTCTAGAAGCTGTAATGTGGAGATCAAGATGTTGGCATTGCTGGGTTTGGTGAAAGCCTGCTGTTTTCTCATTGTATCCTCACATGGTAAGTAGCAAGAGAAGCAAGCTCTCTCTTGACTTTTATAAGGACGCCGTTCCCATTTATGAAACCTCCACCACCATGACCTCATCTGATTATAATCACCTCACAAAGGCCCACCTCCTTACAGCATCACACTGGGGTTAGGGTCTGAACTTACAAATTTGGGGTGACATAAACATTCAGCCCATAACAGCAATTCTTGGTGAAATAATTTTTTATAGAAATATCTATTATCAACTGGATAATTATCTGAATGTAAAGGAGATGGATCTTTGTATCTCTGATTATTTTCATGCCGTGAAATGAGTTAGGCCAGTTGTAGACCATCCCATGGCCACTCCAGGAGAGTTTCAGGTTGTAAACAGTTTATTATAAATTCCATTGTACTTTTAGCAAAGAATAAAAACCTGGGAATCCAAGCTTCACTAGAGATAAAACCAAAGTTAACCCCGTCCAGCTGTAAGTCATTTCTATGTTCACAGCAGCCAAGACTGCTTTCTGGGATTTACTGGATATGGTTTCTTTTGCTTTTTCTCAAGGATATTACCATTTGTTTTTTACCTTATAGGAATTCCTCCAAATCTGAATTATTCTAATGTTACCTTTTTTTAATTTTTCAATACTTTCATGGCCTTTTCCCCTTATTTTTGCTTAACATATTTTGTATCAAATGGAATTTTGGGTTGACTAGAAATGGATACCTATGCTCAAACTATTGTATACTATCCAAATTTCCCCCTTATACCTCCCTCCACAATCAACACACTGCTGTCCATGAGTCCTATTTCTTTTGGAGATGGAGAACATTATGCTAAGTGAAATAAGCCTGTCAAAGAAAGACAAATACCATATAATTTCACTCATATGTGGAATCTAATGAACAAATTGAGCTAACAAGCAAAATAGAGACAAACTCATAGAGAGTGGGCTGACAGCTCTGGGTGGGGATGATGGGTAAAACTGAGCAAAAAAAATGAGTCATACTTTTATACAATTGATTTTAAAATTCAAATATTGAAATAACTCACTAGCCTAATAAAAGCTTCTTGTTAGATTTATAAACATTAGTTTTTCTCAACAACACTTTTCAACAGATTGTTCTAGATATTTTTTAGAAAAATACCAAATTATTTTACTACTTTGGTAACTCAGTTTCAGTCATTATTACTAAGAAGAATGATTTTATCTTCATATTTCAATCCTGGGCTTTACAAATACAACAGTTAATCCAGTGTAATTTTATTCAAGCGAAGGCAAAGCTACTGTCTTAGTTATTTATAATTGTGGCTAAAATTTTTATCATTGAGTAAAACATAAGTTTGGCTTTCCATTAATAGAATTAAAAACATAGAAAAGTCAAAGAAGGCTTTGTAAAAAGTGCAATGAAAGAGACTAAATTTTTAGAAACTAAATTGGGCTGGCTGCTCTTGACTTCTCCCATATGGCTGTGTCAATATTCCATCTACATTGCTTAAGTGATGAGTTAGAGAGCTATAGAAATATAAAGTCATCACCTTCAGTTTTTCCTAGAAAATATATTGAGCATTTTCTAGCTTTAAGCTCATTTTATTCGTGTTAATGTTTAATTCATATAGCAAATGAATGGAAAGGTAAAGCTTTCAGATTTGTAAAACCTCATTGAGCATTGCATAATGAAAAGGAAACCTGACTTGATTACTTTTTGTGATTTTAAAATTGAACCAAGTCAATTTAATAGCAGCAACCATGGCTTTTTCCATTTGTGAAAAGGCGAGGCAAATGTCTTGCCAATTATATTTGCCATGCTTTCACTTCCTAGTTCATATATATCTATAATCATAATCTCAAATTATTTTCTTTTAATAACTATACCAATAGGCTGAGATATATTTGCATAGTAAGGTGTTAGAAAACTATTTGAAATAATGGCAATAACAAGAAGTGAATGATTAGCAAGTTGAATTGTGCTGACTGAAAGAATTTCTAAGCTTCAGAATATCTTTAAAGACATAAGTATAATAGTATGTTCTTGTTTAAGCAAAAGAGCAATATTTAAATATTTTGGAACATTTTGAACTATGATAAAAATTATGTAATTAATTTTTCCACAGTATCATCTCTCTCCTAAACATTATAGATACTGAGCAATTAAATAAATGGGTCCATAAGAACCTGTCTCTTTATAGGCTAATTGACCACTATTAAAACATGTGGGCATACAGTGGTCAGCCCCATCCACAAAGTATATGTGCTGCTCATGACCGGTGGCTAGTGCATAAAAAATAAGAAAAGGAACCAAGTATTTAATGAAGGGTTACTTTGGGTTGATTTTCTTGTAAGGAGTATTATATGCACTAAGTAACTGACTCCTGGGAAAAATCTATCAGTTAGGAATGACCTCTTTTAATAGATAGAGACACCAAGTCTCTACAGCTTCTATAATTTACCATAGTGTATGAGGAAGATTGAAAAGTTCTCTTTGTTCCACAGCTATGTCCAAAATTTGATCTCAAATTAAAATATTGAATAATCAATTAAGCACTGAATGATTGACCTAGGATAGCACTGAGGATGATTTAGATAGAGGGATAACAATTTACATAAAGTCTATTTTGTTTTTCTTTTGCCCACTCCCATGGTCCATCCAATGATTTAATACTGGGCTGTAAAAATGGAAAAATGAAAGAGCTTTTTTATTGGATATATTTAATTTACAAGCAAACAACAATGATACCAAGTGCCGTTTCTCCTCCCTCCTGCCTGTTCACAGGTGAAGTAGCTATAGAATGTGGATTGAATAGAGCTGAGTTCATTTTCAGGTATTTGGCTTTGCCTTAATAGAAAATTCTACAGAAGTTATGTATGTTACAGTAAAGCAATCCCTCCCCAAAGTTCAGCCTTTTCATCCTTTATAATCAGAACAACACTCACTGGTCTCTGTCCTCAAATCTGTTTCCTACAGAAATCAGAAAATGAGTGTGACTGGGACCACAAGGGCTGATATTTCTTTAGGCAACCAAGGGAGACAAGTTGTGACATTACTATATATAACAATGACTTTTTGTCAGATTCTTCTAATAGTACAAAATTATCTTAGTTCAACTGTGCAGTTAGTAACTACATGCTGTTCTAGTATATTAACAGTCTTCACCT
Organism: Phyllostomus hastatus; assembly: GCF_019186645.2. Classification (NCBI taxonomy): domain Eukaryota; kingdom Metazoa; phylum Chordata; class Mammalia; order Chiroptera; family Phyllostomidae; genus Phyllostomus; species Phyllostomus hastatus. The sequence goes on from NW_025333543.1 coordinate 4,949,111, forward strand.
ACAAAAATGCCAACCTGTCTTCTATCTGTATAATCCAGTAATAAATCTCCAATGCCTTTCTATGGTTCCCCTCTCATTAATTCCATGCTGTTAACTACTTTGTTGTTAGCTATTTTTTTATTCTCTTAGCTGTGTTTTTTTCAAGCCCCTTATATCCTCAACTCCTTGACTGAAAGCTCTTTTTCAACCCTAGGCAAAATTAAAACTCGACTTTCCATTTATACACCTTTGCCTGTCATGTCAGTATCATTTAACAGTCATTTGGAACATTTCCCCTGTACATGAGTGTGTTGTGCCATTAGTCACAGTGTTCTTCTCCTTTCCTAGTTCCCTGAAGACATAGTATATCTTGTAGAATACTGGATCAGGCTTGAGAAATGTACTTGAGCATGGTAATGGACAGCAACAGTAATCTCAGTAGTGTTTTTCTCTTCATCTTTTTTGCTTCCTCAGTAATTCTGGAATTCCCCATGTACTTTTGGATGAATTTTTTGTTTGCCTGTCTAAACATAATATATAGTTATTCCACAGATCTTGAGCTATTACATTATTATTTAAGAAACTGGCCAATACTGGAATGAATGAAATTTCCTAACTTTCAAGAAACAACTTTCACCTTGAGTCATTGTTGTCCTCTGATCTAATCACTATGACTGGGGTAAGAGACTATCATTTTACACATACAGTTGTCTGGTGAGAGACTATCACTTACTCACTCTCTATATAAACACACAGAGAGTAAAATACAATCTCTACCTGGTGGAGTAAGGCAGACATCTTTATAGCATACCAGGACTTAATGAACACAGAGTAGTCATCTAGGGTTTTATATCAATTTTCACTATTTCTCAAGGGATAATTTTACTTCATGCTTCACTGATAAATGGGACCTTCTTCTCTCCCACAAATAAACTCTCTCCCATATGTTGCTATGAGATGGAAAAAGTTTTTCAATGAGGAACAAATCAGAGTAGCTTGAAAATTGAGCTTATGAATTGAACATTATTCTGATGTAAAAGCTGATAAAAATAGCACAAAAAGAAAATGCAGTAAAATGCCTCCAATGACTAGAAATGAAGGGAAGAGAATAAAAAATAAAACACTAATCTGAAATTTTAAATTTCTTCCTTCTCTTTTCAGGCTCAATGAGTGACTTAAGTATATAGATTTACAATTTCTATTATTTACTAAACAAAACTCCCACTTTTCCACAGATCTCTCCTCTAACAGACACAAGACACTATTCAAGCAATACTCCTTTACCACACTCTGCGCATCATCTATTTTTATTTTTGTACTAGATCACCTCATCAGCATACAACTGTGTTACTTCTATCTTAGAAAGCAAACAAATATACCAAAACAAAACAAAACAAAACAAAAAAACCCCAGATAAACCAAACAAGAAGTAATTTTAGCCCCACTTTTCCTTCCAGGTACCGTCCCATACCCAAATTCTTCAACAGTGTTTATAATAATCATTTCTGATTTTCTTCTCCCATTCCCTCTGAAACTCCCCATTCTGCTAACAACAATCTTAGTGCAGTTGCTAGTGCTCACCATATTGCCATCATTCATAATAAATTCTCAGTCCTCATCTTACTTGTCCATCAGCACCACTTAATAAAAGGAGTGTTCATTCATTCACTTGGCTTCCTTGACACTTCCCTGTCCTGGTCTTCTCTTATCCACTAATGCTCCTTCTCACCTTGTTTTGCTGCATGAATTCTGTCAACCCAGTCTCATTCATAAAGTGTCACTGGCGCATTCCTCAGCCCTCAACTCAGCTCTGTCTACTCCTTTGGTGATTTTATCCTGTTTCATGCCTTTAAATATCTTCTCTATGATTATAATACCCATATGTGTTTCTATCTAGAACCTCTCCTAACATATAAGACTCAGATATGCAAATCATTTGCAAGTCTCTACTTAGATATCTAATAGGAAACTGAAATATAACTTGTCCCAAACCAATCTTCTGATTTCTGCTCTTTCCAAACAATCTTAAACCATCTACATTTAAACCATTTACATTTAAGATGATTATTGATAGATGCATATGTAATGTCATTTATTCTTAAACTGTTTTCCTCTGGATTTTTCCCTCTCTTTTTTTTTTCTTCTTCTTCTTAAAACAAGCCTTTTAACTTGTTTGCAGTACTGGTTTGGTGTTAACAAACTCCTTTAATTTTTTTTCTTGTCTGGGAAGAGCCTTAATTGTCCTTCAATTTTAAGTGATAGTCTTGCACTGTAAAGTAGCTTTGGTTGTAGGTCCTTGCTTTTCATCACCTTGAATATCTCACACCACTCCCTTCAGGACTGAAATGTTTCTGTTGAGTAATCAGATGCCAGTTTAATTGGTGCTCCCTGTAGGTAACTACCTCCTTTTCTCTTGTGACTTTTAGGATTCTGTCCTTGTCTTAAAGCCTTTTCATTTTAACTAAGATGTGTCTCAGTGGAGGCCTCTTTGTGCCCAACCTATTTAGAACTCTCGAGCTTCCTAGACTTGCATATTTTCTTCCTTCATCAGATTAGGGAAGTTTTCATCATTATTGCCTCAAATAGGTTCTCTCCGTTGCTCACTCTCTTCTCCTTCTTGTATTCCCATGATACAGATTTTTTTATGTTGTCCAAAATATTTCTTAAGCTCTTCATGTTGTCCAAAATATTTCTTAAGCTCTCCTCATTTTTTCAAACTTGATTTTCCTTTTGTTGCTCTGCCTGTTTTTATTTTTCATTTTCTACCTTGTTTTCTAGAACACTGATTCAATCATATTCTTCATCCAACCTACTGTTTATTTCCTCCAGTGTATTATGTATTTCAGATATTGCATTCTTCATTTCTGACTGGCCCTTTTTTATAGTTTCTATGTCTTTTTTCATGCTATTGAGTATTCTTATAATCATTATTCTAAACACTGTATCTGATAAATTGTTTGACTATATTTTGTGTAGTTCTTTTGAAGAATTCTCTTGTTTCGTTTGGGGTGTTTTTCTTTGTCTTCCCATTTTGGCTGCTGTTTTGTATTTTTCACCTAAGATGTTACACTAAACACTCATTAAACTGAGTAGCTGTTAATATAATCATATTGTAATCAGCAGCCTGGCTTAAGCACCACAGGATGGGGCAGAGTAATTCCTGTGGGTGGGAGTATTGCTTCCCCTCAGGCTGATGCCACTCAGAGAAGAGGCTCTACCTGTGAACAATGACCCCTGCAGTATGGAGAATGACTCAACTCAGGGATCCTAGTCGCTATTCCTTCTGTTCTCTTCCCAGAGCCACCAAGCCTAGACTTTCCTCAAGTGTCTCTAGTCCAATTTGCTCTCCCTTTGCTGGAGACTAGGGTAAGTTGCTGTAAGTGAAATTTTGTGTTTTGGCCCTTAAAAAGGCTCTCTGGGTCTTCAGCTATCTCTCCTTGGCATGTAGAATCCCTGCTGCTTTCCACAGCTGGATGTTATCTGGGTTCCTTTCCAGCTCTGGTGTTGTAAGCTGGGGAGCCCAACTTGGGGTTTGGACCCCATTCTTCTCAAGGGTAACCACTGGGCCACTGAAATATTCCTCTGGAACTTCAGCTGCCACCTATGGGAGCCCAGCCAGCCCTTTCATGACTCCTCTGCTTTCCCTACCAGTCACATTGTGGTGAAATAGTTTCTTCTGTCTGTTCATGGTTATAAGGTTTCTCTCCAGCTAGTGTTTATTTGGTTATTCTGGATGATTTCTCTATAATTTAGTTATAATTCCAGATTGGTCCTGGAAGGACATTACTGTAGCTTCCACTTACTCCTCCACTATCTTGGATCCTCCATATCAATTTTAAATGATGCATAATATATTTTGCTTATTAATTGTATCTTTCCTACTATAGTATATTAATTCCATGAGGACAACTATTTTTATAGATTTTGCCCCCTGCGGTGTTCCCAGCACTCAGAGTAGCTGGCACATGGCAAGTCTAAAAATATTTTCTGTATGATGAAAAGTATATTGATTATATCTGCTCTGTATGGAAACCCTGGGCAGTCTGATAATTCTCTCCTGGGTTCCCTTTTATACCATTAGTCACTGCCAGAAACTTAGAGTAAGATCCCACCACTCCTGAGTCAATGAGTGAAATAAGACATTTGTTCCTTAACCTTCCTCTGCTACCCCTTCAGTACCTCCACAATTACCACCGATGTGAAACACAAATGAACAGGTTTTATGGTTATTTTAGAAGGAAATTGGAGGACAAGTTAAAATATATTAATGTATTTACTAACTTGTTCAACTGCTATTAATTATTGGGAATTTCTTTAAGTCTGAAATGTATCTCTACTATGTATTTGATCCTGTGTATACAAGGTAATATCTCTATGCAAAACTATGTTTATTAAGCAACCCTTCACATCACCACAGCCCCTTAAAATAACTTCATGATTTAAAACCCTCCCCCACCCCCGCCACTTTCCCAAAAGCCCCATTAAAAACCCCAAATATCTTTAAGTCCAAAGTAATATCCCCCCAAGTAGCCACAGCAATTTTGAAAGGCCAGTGCAGGTAGAATCTTGCCATATATGTCTTTTCACTGAAGGAGGACAGCAGAGTTAACGTGGAGCAGGTGAATTCCTTCTGGTTCAAGGTCCTTCATGATATTTTTACCTCTGTAAGGTTTAAGCAACAGATATGTTCCATATTGAAACTATTAAATTTGATATATATACATCTACAAAAGGAAAAATTATTTTCCAGGAGGACTGCAATGTAAAATGATTATTTCCTCAATCAACAAGTTTCTTTGTTTCTTCCCAATATCACAAAATTAGCATGTGCACTTAGTATAATGTCTGTAATTATTCAAACAGGCCATTATCTTAAAAAACTTTTCACAATAATACAAAAATATATTTGGAAGAATTCACAAGTGGATGAAGCAAAAATGAGTATTATTTCTAAAAAGAGAGAAAGGAATTGTTTTTAAAACATACTTCAGAAAGACAATGGTTGAAAAAGTATAGTATTAGTATTCAAAAGAACATATTATGCTTTGATTCACAATTACTATCCCAGAAAGGTCACAATATGTAGCAAAATCTAGTATAACAAATATGGAATTTTAAAAACATGAACATCATATACAATAAATGGCCCTGCAAAATCATTAGTTACCTATTGAAAGAAAATTAGATTGTAAATCCATGCTTACTACAATTTCCAGATATAAAGATATAAAAAGGAAGAAGAAATTTGTAAAAAGAAAGAACAGTGTCTTAAAAAGAAGACATTGATCCAAAATATTGGTGGAAATAACTTCTAAACAGGACACAAAAGGCAGAAAAAATTACCATTTGAAGTATAGTATCATAATTAGAAATATATTTTAGATAGCTAAATAATGTTTTATATGATATTAATGAGCAAATATATATTTCTAAATATGACTGATTTGTTTTTGTATACAAACAAAAAGTTCTGAGGTTGGAGAGCTATTTCTAAGAGTTTTATTCTCATGGGTCTTCTGCTTTAGTTTATTCTGCCATCAGCCTTAAGTTAAAGAGGTGCAGTACAAATCTTGGCAGCATCAGGTTCTCTGTCCAGTGTTCGTGAGGTGCCATCTGGCACAGGAATCTTAATTGCAAACTGAGTTTAATGACCATCCTGGTTGACACCTATTGTGCATTTATCTTTGCTACTGTTGCATCATCCATGTGCCATTCTAAGCAGAAGAATAACAGTCACAAATCTAAACAGAGCTTTAGGTTGTTTTCAATTCCAAAGGCCTTTTAAAAATGTGATATTTAGCAGGAAAAATAGACTGGCTAACAAAGGTGGAACATGTCCTCGTACCTAATGAACTAGTGTCAGTAAAAAGCAAAGGTCTGATACAGAGAGCCACATTCTTGTTCTGAGCTGCCCTGCTGCAGGACATTTTTTGAGTGAAAGCTCAGAACAATTTATTTGCTCATAATCCAAATCAAGAAATTAGCATTGCTTTGGACTTCAAATAAAATAAAGACATACTATCTCATATGAGGAAATACCTAACATGAATTTCTTTTTTTTTAAAGATTTTATTTATTTATTTTTTAGAGAGGGAAGGGAGGGAGAAAGAGAGAGAGAGAAATATCAATGTGCAGTTGCTGGGGGTCATGGCCTGCAACCCAGGCATGTACCCTGCTGGGAATTGAACCTGCAACACTTTAGTTCACAGCCCATGCTCAATCCACTGAGCTACACCAGCCAGGGCTGAATTTCTTATATAAACTAAGACTTACACAAGATGGGACAAAAATAGATTTATAGTTGTTTGTACAAAAAATAGAGTTTATTTTTGTATTATTATTTATTAATTATATTATTTTCCATATAAATGTAAATCTACTTTTTCCTACCCTGTATATGAGCCAAAAAGAAAAAGAAAACCAAAGGAAGATGAAATTAGAGTGAGCAATTTATATAGCAGAACTGCATAGTGAGATGGTAAGAAACATGGAAGTTCTATTTGGATGTTAATTATCACTAAAATAACTACCCATGATGCTATATTTATGGTCCAGGTATATCTGGGATTTTTTTGTCTCCTAATTATTTCATTTGTTTTTTTATTGTTCAATTACAGTTATTCTCACTTCCCCCCGTTACTCTCCTCTCCCTGCTCTTTCCACCCCCACCTACCACATTCAACCTTACCCCACCCCTCCTTGTCTTTGTCCATGGGTCCTTTATACATGTTTCTTGACAACCCTTCCCTTTCTTTTCTCCATTATCCCCTTCTCCTCCCTCCCCTCTGGTTAGTGTCAGTTTGTTCTTTATTTCAATGTCTCTGGTTCTGCTTTGCTCACTTGTTTGTTCTGTTGATTAGGTTCTACTTATAGGTGAGATCATATGGTATTTGTCTTTCACTGCCTGGCTTATTTCACTTAGCACAATGCTCTCCCAGGCACATCAGAGATCTTATAGAATGACCCATTTCAACATAAACTCAAAAATTTCATTAGAAGGAAATCATGAAAGCCTCTTTGAAAACCATGTCAGAAGGAATATTTTATGGTTTGTGGTACTTCATTTCTATGGAAAAAAGTCAATTTTGTTTCTGTATTTAATGAACTAACCCAACTCTATCAATAAATTATCTTTGTGGAATTTTTCTCTCTGCTAAAATGATCAGTAAGTAAAAAAGAGGAATATGACTCTTAATCTATATTTTCTATCTATATATTCTACCACCAAATTATACTTAAATATTTATAGACATAGTATCAAAATAGTACATAAAAATTTTTGTAAAAAACTACATTTCTGGTGTGATTGCATCCTGTGTATCTGTTCTTTTATTATCCTATTTTTTTAATTGATGTTCAAGTACAGTTGTTTACATTTTCTCTCCACCATGGCCACCAACCCCATCCTTGATCCTACCCCTTTTGACTTTGTCCATGTGTCCTTTATATATGTTCCTTGATGATCCTTCCCCTGTTTTACCCCACTGTCCCTCTCCCCTCTGATTACTGTCAATTTGTTCTTTATTTCAATGTTTCTAGTTATACTTTGCTTGCTTGTGTTTTGTTGATTAGGTTCCACTTATAGGTGAGATTATATGTTATTTGTCCCTCACTGTCTGGCTAATTTCCTTAATGTAATGCTCCCCAGATCCATCCAGGCTGTTGTGAAGGGTAGGAGCTCCCTTTTTTCTTTCTGCTGTGTAGTATTCCATTGTGTAAATGTACTATAGTTTTTTGATCCACTCATTTACTGATGGGCACTTATGTTGCTTCCAACACTTGGCAATTGTAAATTTTGTGCTGCTATGAACATTGGGATGCATAGGTTCTTTTGAATTGGTGTTTCAGGATTTTTAAGGTATAATCCCAGCATCTTGTGTGTCTGTTCTGCAGAACTGAAGTCATTTATCTCCACCCATCTTCTCTCGCACCTGAGTGGGTGCCACCACCCAAAGGGAGATTCAACGAACATGGACATGAGCCCTCTGAGGCACCAGAATTTTCTCTATGGTTGTGAACCAAAAGCTAACAAAGATTATGAATTTAAGGTGGATAATGATGAAAATGAACAATAATTTTCTTATGAGTGGTCATTTTAGGGTCTGGTGCAAAGGATGAATTATACATTGTTAAAGCAGAGGGAATGAATTATGAAGGCAGTCCAATTAAGGTAACTCTGACAACTTTGAAAATGTACACCCAATAGTTTCCCTTGATGGCTTTTAAATAACACTACCTGTGGCCTTACAGTTGAATTGTGGTACAGGGCCTTTGCATATTAGTGGACAGCACTTAGTAGCTATAGGGGAAGATGAATGGGAAAAGCATGTGAAACTCCTGAGTATATCTGGAAAGTGTTCTGCTCCTGGAAGTGGTAGCAAGTTTCCACAATAAAAACGAAAACATGCAGTTTGATGAAGATAGTAAGAACTGTGATGATGATGATGGTAATGATGATGATGATTTTGGGGATGAGTGAGATGAATAAAAAGCTCCAGTAAAGAAATCTGCTTAAGATACTGTAGCCAAAAATGCACAAAAATCAAACCAGAATGGAAAAGACTCAAAACCACCAAACCAAGATAAAAAAGCCAAGAATCCTTCAAAACACAGAAAAAAATTCTAAAATACTGAAAGGACCTAGTTCTGTAAAAGACATTAGAACAAAACTTCAAGCATGAAATGTTGGTTCACTTATCAAATTGGAAGCCAACTCCATCAATTATGTGAAGCATTGCTTCTGGATGACTGACCATGAGACTATTCAAGACCTCTGGCAGCCGAAGTAGTCTCTTTAAGAAAATAGTTTAAATAGTTTGTTAAAATTTTTCATCTTTATTTCTGTAACAATTGATGTCCGGGTGCCCTTTTTAAAATACAGAGGGAGAACTTTCTGTGTCCCATAGATGTTGTTTAAGTTCCATTGCCAAGAATGTGTTGCCAAAATGCCTGTTTAGTTTTTTTAATCATTTTTTGTTGTTATTCTATTACAGTTGTCCCAGTTTCCACCACTTTGCCTTCCTCCACCCAGCCTAACCCCCTGCTACCACAGTCAATCCCCACATCATTGTCCATGTCCATAGGTCATTCATACATGTTCTTTGTCCAGTCCCTTCCCCTTCTTTCCACCACTATCCCCCTTCACTGCCATTCACTTTGAGTCTATGTTTACATGCCTATGGTTGTGTTTTGTTTATTAGTTTATTTTTTGTTCATTAGATTCCTCTTATAGGTGAGATCATATGGTATTTGTCTTTTACTGACTAGCTTATTTCACTTAGCATAATGCTGGGAATATACCCTAAGAATTCCAAATCACCAGTTCAAAAGAACTGATATACCCAATGTTCATAGCAGCACTATTTACAATAACCAAGTGGTGGAAGCAACCTAAGTGCCCATCAGTAAATGAGTGGATCAAAAAACTGTGGTATGTTTACACAATGGAATACTATATAGCAGAAAGAAAGAAGGAATGCCCATTCTGTTTTTAAAGATGGTAGTTCACGCTTTGCTTAGTTTTAAGTAATTATGGAATATTATAATAGAACATGGTAGTAGTAGTCATAAGACAAATAGAAATATTGGTGAAAAAATATACATGTGAAATAAATCCAGTATTTTAATAAAATAAAAAATGGACTCTGCATGAAATATGTGGTATTCTTTTACATATAAATGATATGATGGCCCATAATTCATTCTTTCAAGGAGGACTTTACATGTTGTGCCATGCATGTGCTCAGTGCTGGGCATGCTGAATTTGGGGGGAAAATGACATCAATTCTTGACTCAAGGAACGCATGGTTCCATAGATGTGTATTCTGAACAGTTTTTAACAACATGGACAAGATCAATGCATTGAATTGTCTGTCTTCTCTGGTATAATATTTTGACTAGTGTTATGGCCTTGTAAAATTGCTCACTGGCAAAACTATAGCTTTGGTCAAAAAATGGGACATGGCCAGAGAAGAGAGATATTCTGTGGTCAACAGAAAGAATTATGTTTAGGCTTATAAAGCATCCCAATGCTCAACTTCAACTACATTATGTTTATAACTTTCTGAAGACAGGTACAATAAAGAAAGGAAAAATAAGTTTTTATATCTTAAATTTTTATTTCTCTTTCAATTATATTTTTTCCATTTCTGTTTGTCTCCTTTATACCCTCTCCCACTTCCACCCACCCTCACCCCACCCCCTATAACCACCACACTGTCGTCCGTGTCCATGGGTCCTTTTTTCTTTTTGTACCCCATAGTACAGCACCCACTCTTAAGCTGTCAACCTGCTCACTCTCTGAGTCGGTTCCTATTTTGCTTGTTAGCTCATTTTGTTCATTAGATTCCACATATGGGTGAAATTATATGGTATTTGTATTACTCTGACTGGCTTATTTCATTTAGCATAATGTTCTATGGTAAGTAAAAATCTTGTATTGATGGAAGTGTCAAGTTGGATCTTCTTGAGGGAAATAGTATCTGAATCATAAAAATGTTTCTCTTGCCATCATTTAACTTAGAAGTAGTGTACGTTGGTAAAAAATTTTACAAGCAACAACAGTGTCTAGCCAACCTGGAAAATTACTGAGTGTTAAAATGGCTTGCATGAGACTAGATAGTAGTTTGGAGGTAGGCCTGGTTCTGTATGTCTTACAGGACCCCTTTTGTCCTGACCTTGTCCACTATTTTGTCCTTATGGAGGACAGATGTGTGATAGATCAGTCCATATGAAAACAATAATCTAAATGTTACTCATCATTTTCAGAAACACAGAGATTCTATACCTTGCAAAATCAACTTGTGTAAAGATACTTCAATTTACTATTTAACTCTTGAAAATTCCTGTACTCCTATTTCTATATTTTCCTAGTTTTATGTACCATTTCCATGTTTGTACACATATATGCATATGCATTTGTATATGTAAATCATGTTTAATTTTGTGTTGAATTCTAAGTGAATCATAAGGATTCTTAATTTTTTTGCCAATGGGTATAAAATGGAAGGTCATAAAACCTAGTTCTTTTAGGAAAATTATTATTAAAATATTATTAAATATCTTGAATATATTATAGGTTATTTTGCATTCATAATTAATACATTCTAAACACAAAATGCTTTTTAAAAATAGTGGCTGTTGTCTGTTCTCCTCTTCAATAACTGTATTTGTTTAGTTTAGGCCATAATAATGTAGAGTAACTATGCATCACTCTATACCAACAGCCTCCTAGTCTATAATATACCATGTTTCTACCCATGCCAAAATTTCACTATAGAACACCTAATGTGATCTTTCTACAACATAAAATCAATTACCACTTATCATTTTTTTAAAAAGCAAAAACAGGCCCCTGGCTGGCGTAGCTCAGTGGATTGAGCATGGGCTGCAAACCAAAGCATCGCAGGTTCGATTCCCAGCCAGGGCACATTCCTGGGTTGTAGGCCATGGCCCTCAGCAACCGCACATTGATGTTTCTCTCTCTCTCTCTCTCTCTCTCTCTCTCTCTCTCTCTCCCTCTCTCTTTCTCCCTCCCTTACCTCTCTAAAAATAAATAAATAAAATCTTAAAAAAAGTGAAAACATTAAAACCTTATTTTTAAACATTAACTAAGGAATATAATGTCTATATTTCTTAATAAGAGCCTTAACAAGCTAACTCCAGTCTCTCAATTTTTTTCTATTGTCTTTCAATAATGCCTCATATTCTAGCTACATTAAATGCCTCCATGCACTAAATACATTTTACTATAACATCTTATTTTTAATAAAGAAACAATTCATCTAATCTTTTATGCATGCTATCTACTTAGAATACTCTTTTCTACCACTCAGAGGCTGGGTAACTCCCTCTTGTTTTTCATGACCCAAGATTATTTCCCTCTGGTAGGCAAGCATCACTGTTTTCCTACCTTTGAAATCCCATAGCACTCCCCCTGCTTATTGTATAATAACTGTTAATTATATGTCTATATCCTTGTGAAGGAGGGAATGAGGTTCTACTACCAGATATATAACTCATGCTTTCATGAGTTTTATTTTATTATATTTTATTATATACAGCGATCCCTCACCTATCATGGGAGTTACATTCTAGAGACCCCCACGATAGGTGAAAATCCACAAAATAGTGGCATTATATTTATTCTGTTACTTACATATATTTTAAGGCTTTATAAACCCTTCCCACACTCCTATAAACTTTTCCTACTCTCTGATTAACATTTTCCACACTCTTATAAACACTTCATATGCTCTTAAACACTTTCTACAGTCTTAAACCTACATAATTTTAAAAACATATAAAATTCTATATGGCAACTCACCAGTGAAGTATTCAGTCATCCCTTGCTATACTGCGATATAACAAGGAACGACTGCACTTTATTTTTGAGGATACACACACACACACACACACACACACACGTGTGTGTGTGTGCCCATGTTTTATTTGGGCTTACACTGAGCTAAAAAAACAGACAAAATCTTGTATGTCTGGGGTTGGATCTCTGAAAAATCATTCATGGTGTCCATTAATTGAAAAAACAGAATGCGTTACAGAATTTAAACCCAAACTAAGAAGAAATCTAAGTAAAGCTTTGAGAAAAAGAGAAAAACATCTCATTCTTTTGATGGTGATTTTTGCATTATTGCTAGGAGATTGCTTCTGCCTAGAAATTTGTGTGGTGTTAATTTCCATATAGAGAGTGGACAGGAGTTAAGAAGTAAAAAGTAACAAGTATCTCAAATTCTTTGGAGCTAAAAGAGAACCAGTCTAGTTTGTAACTGAATTAATACGGGGCCCTCATGCTCTGAGAAAAAAATTAATTTTGGAAAATCATAAATGTACCTTTTTAAACAGCTTTTTGAGTTATAAATTATATACCCTAAATATTCACCCATTTTACATATGCACTTCAATGCTTTTAGTAACAGTATTGTACAATTATTACTACAGATTCAACTGAGAATGGTCCTATCCTATTTAATGAGATACTGAGTTGCTTTTTAGTCACAAATCCACAGCCATGAAGCCAAAACATGCTCAGAGGAGAAATTTTGACCTCCAGCTGCACTTAGAACCACAATGTTGTTCCCCCAAACACACACACACACACAGAACCAAAGTCAAGAATGTAACCCTGGAATTTGAAAACCAGTACTCTTTCAGAGGCAAAGGGTCCATTGCCAGGAAGATCCTATGCTGACTCCCATTTACCATAAATGAATGGCTAAATTCCAAGATCCTTCAATTAAAATTCACCCCACCAGCACTTCTGAATTCCCATTCCTCCAAACTCTTTAAACAGCTATTTCAGTGAATGAAATGGATTTGAAGCATTAGGAAATCCATCTTTTTGGTCAGTGCCTTCTCAATCAATGTTTTTCCTTATTTCAAACTCTGATTTTTTGTGATTTGGCCTTTTGAAGTATCAAACACATAAACTGGGGTTCAGTAATACAATCATTACCACTATCTAGTTTTAGGACATTAGCATCACCACAAAAATATTATATGTTTTCTGACTACTTGTGTCTAATCCCTGTTCATATCCCTAGTGCTAGACAGCCATTAATTTATTTTCTGTGTATAGATTTGCCTTTTTTGTACATTTCATGTAAGTGAAATAATAAAATAACCTTTTGCTATTGGCTTCTTTTACTTAGCATAATGTTTTTAAGCTTCATATTATAGCATGTATCAGTAGTTCACTCCTTTTTAATTGCTAAATTGTACCTCTTTGTCTGATATACCACACTTGTTTATCTTTTTACCAAATGGACATTCAAATTTTTTTACAACCTGGGGTTATTATAAATAATGCTGTTGTGAACATTCATGTACAAGTTCTTTGTACAAGTATTTGTACAGAACATGTATTTTCATTTTTTTCAAGTGGAGTCCTAGGAGTTGGAATCCTTGTCATACAGTAACTTTATTTTTAACTTTTTTTCAGTTCCTAAATTCTTAACTTGGTAAGTCTTTATTTAAAAATCTGATTGGCCAACTTAGTGTTTTCCACCAACATGAGGAGCAGAAACCTTCACACGCTTCACAATCTTTTGCTTAGGTGCTGCCTTTGTGGGAGCCTTAGCAGCAGCCATTGCTGTCTTTTTAGATGCTTGCTTAGCTTTTTTTGCATCCTTGGCAGCCCTGATAGCTTGTTCTTGTTGAGCTTTCCTAACTTCAGGTTTCTGATTCATCTTGGCCATTACATCAGCAAGAGATGCACCAGTGATGGCCCTCGGGAATTTGACTGCCCGGCGGGTTCTCTTCTTCTGAATTTCTTCCGACTGTCCCTTTTTGTGCTTTCTTCTGTAGAGGATGGTCCAGTTTATCTGTCGAGGATTCCTCTCGGAAAGGAACACTGACTCGCCTTTTGCATTAAGAAATTGGAAAACCTTCTTATCGGTCCTGGCGTAGCACCTCCCGTGTCCCGGGTAAATCTTGTACCCACTGAAACTGCACACCTCGACCTTCGTGGCTGCGGCGGCCGGGAAGAAGGAAAGATGGTGAAAAGCTATTAACTTTTTATGAAACATAAAATATTTTCCAAATGGAGTAATATCTTAAATTTTCACTGGCAGTTTATAAAAGTTACTGTTTCTCCCCATCCTCAATAGTGCTTATCTTATAAATTGTACCAGTTCTACAGAATGAAGTGGAAACACACTGTAGTTTTAATTTACATTTTCCTACTGACTAGTGTTTACCACTTTTTGGTGTGCTCATTAACAATTCTTATATTTTCTTTGGTAAAATTTATAATAGGATTTTTAATTTGTATCTTTTTTTTGCTGGTGGAAATGAGGCCGTTTCATGGAGTCTCAAGAAAAGCACTTCAGGGACCTGTGTATGGGAGGTTGTGGTATAATGGTAATGTTTATTGAAGCTGGAACAAACACAAAGGACTATTCTGGGTTCAGCTGCAGTGTCTCATCTCCATCTGTCCTACCATGGAAAAAATCCAGCTTTGTCTTCATAAAACTCAGAACAAAGGCCAAGGTTTAAAGGTTCTGTGCCATATTGAAGCTTAGTCCAGTTTAGTGCATATCACTACTCATCTGGCTAGTATAGTCTGTTCTCAGCTATATTCTGGTTGGTGCTGCTTTGCTGTACTCATGAAGCCCAGGACCCCAGGTAGCTGCTAGGGCTGCATGGTTGCTATGAAAAGAGAATGTGGGAGGGAACAAGGTGAGTGCATTTTACCAAATAAGAGAGAGAGGAAGAGAGAGGGAAAGGGGGCTGGGGGAGGGAGAGAGAGAGATTGATTCTTTATTAAGCTTGGGTTATATTACACCAGTGTTGGGAAAAACCAAGCACCCTTTCAAACTAGCCAATCAACTTCCTGATCTTTCATGACCTTCTGCTGGTTCCTCCCTCTAACTAATCAATTTTCTAGCTTCCAACGTTCTGTGTGATTTATCCAATCCAATCCTTTTCCTAGGCTAGACAAACAGGCCTTTACGGTCCATCTTAGTTCCTACTGACAATGCCTCATAGTAGAAGCACCTCCCCCTGTGCCATCTTCACTTCTATTGGGCATGCACCCAGCAGAAGAATTTCCTCATTATTGTTCTATTCCTCCAGCCCATAATCTGAGCAAATGGACCAGTTGTGCCCTAGAGATATTGGAAAGTTGATTCTTTCTTCCTTGTTGGGGAGGGAAGGTTGTTAATCCCCTTGGTGGGGAAATGAGGCAATCACCTGGGAAGTCTATGAATGCTGCAACTTCCTAGGAAAGCAGACCCACCATCCAATTCAGCTCCTCAGTTTATCATGCTTAATAATGTCTGATGCCCTTTCCTCTCTTTCTTTATTAATATGTAACTACCTAGGTTAACAGTTTTTCTTATAATTGAGGTGTTAGACTTCTTTATATATATCCTGGATAAAAGCATCTTACAAGATATGAGCTGGAAATGTTTCTTCCCACTCTGGGTCTTGTCTTTTCTTTTCTATTCTTTCCTTTTTTTGATGGTTTTTGTTGAACTATTTTAAGTGTTCATAATTTTCATAAAGTACAATTTATTATTTTTATGTTATAAAAGTTGCTAAAATATTTTTGCCCAACCCAGTGTCACAAACATTTTCTGGTATGTTTTCTTCTAAATGTTTTATAGTTTAAGCTCTTGCATTTAAACTACAATCCTTTATAGGTTAATTTTGTGTATAATGTGGTGTAAGAGTCTGTGGTATTAATAAATGTATTTGATTTTTGTCCTGATTCCTGACACAAAGCTCCCAAAGCTGTATGAATGTCCTGAGTCACAGGAGTGTCTTTTTTTTTTTTTTTTTAGTGTAAGAAACCACTTTTGAACACATACAAGTTTATGCTAATGAGATGACTGAGGGTGGGTCCCCTAGATAACCTTAGGATGGTGCTGGTCACCAGAACAACCAAGAGATTAGAAGGTTGGAACTTTTAGCCCTACTCAAGAGTTTCAAGGGCAGAGGAGAGGCTGGAGATTAAGCTCTATAAAAACTCTGGAACAATAAGATTCAATGATGTTCATGTTGGTAAACACATCCAAATGCTGGGAGGGTAATACACCCCAGTTTCATGGGATAGATAATTCTGAGTTTAAGGACCCTTCTGGACCTCAACCTATGTAACTCTTTATCAGATTTTCATCTTCATAATCCTCTAATTCATTCATATTATAGCATATAAAATACCCTATATTATGTTATAGTTTTTATTATCCTAAACTTGTAAGCATATGTAAATGCTTTTCTGAGCTTTGTGTGCCTTTCTAACAAAAGATGAAACCCAGGAGGAAATCCTGGGAAGCTCTGATTTTATAGCTCCTATTCCACCAAGCTACAAATTCTGCCATAGGAATATGTCTTTTGGACTAAACATGTGTGTGTTTTCCAAGTAGTCCTCCATTAATATTTTTAAAAGACTTTAAGAAATGCCAATTTGTGTCAGTTATACTAGGAAACAAATGAGGGAGTCTTTTGTACTATTTGAACCACAGTTATATTATGGAAGCATTTTGTGTACATCACAGTTATAGTACCTGCAGTTACAGAAATATGAGCAATCAAATGAAAGATAAAATTTAAGACACTGTATTGGAGCCATTGACCCGGAGCCTTTACCTATCCTGAGATTCTACTTTCTAAACCACAAGTTTTCAAATTAGGTTTTCCTAGAAGTGGTGAGAATCTATTGCAATTTCTTACTCAACTATTGATTTCTCAAGGAGCTCCATGGGCTTATATGGGGCTTAGTCATTTTATCATGGCCCTTTCTGTAGTGCCTGTCACATAGTAGCCTCTCAAGGAAAGATTGTTAAATAAATAACTGAATATGGCAAGAATTAATATCCAGTCTGAACATCTAATATATTCTTCATTGTATAAACACATTCTCAAGGGCTACTGAGGTAGGTAGTCAGAACATTACTGTATGAGAGGGCTATTATTTTTTAATTAATTTATTAAGTTCATCACTGTTTGATTTTCTGTATATCTAATTGTAGTTGTCAGGCTGTAATTTGTCCTTTTATCTTCTTATTAAGGTGCTGTGAACTTTCTTTTAACAGTAGAAATTTCGGCTCTGGCCAGTGTAGCTCAGTGGATTGAGCACAGGCCTACAAACCAAAGGGTCACTGGTCTGATTGCCAGTTAGAGCACATGCCTAGGTTGTATGCCAGGTGCCCAGTGTGGGGTACATAAGAGACAACCACACATTGATGTTTCTTTCCCTCTCTTTCTCCTTCATTTCCCCTCTCTCTAAAAATAAATAAATACAATATTTAAAGAAAAGAGTAGAAATTTCTAATTCACTATTATTTGGGAAACACTGCTATCTATCTTATGAGAAAAGTTAAAAGGCTCTCAGGGGGTCCAACCTGTGGCCTGCGGGCCACATGCATCCCAGAACGGATATGAATGCAACCCAACACAAAATTGTAAATTTACTTAAAACATTATGAGATTTTTTTGCGTGATTATGTGTCACAATGTATTAATGTGTGGCCCAAAACAAATTTCCTTCTTCCAGTGTGGCCCAGAGATGCCAAGAGGTTGGAAGTTGTATGATTTAATATTTCCTATATACATTTTTCTTACATCGTATAGTTGATAGTTGATGCTTGTCCACATCATACTGTTCATCAGATAGACTGAATTTTTCAATTTGTGTGTGTCATTGCTGATCCTTCTGAAACACATGTTATCATATGTCAGGTTACTTATTGAAGCAGGAAAGGGATCCATTGGAGAAAAGAATCCTAGAGCAATATTTGAGCAATCTCCTTAACGGAGTTTTTACATGTCTACAATTTTGTTTTTTTCTGCTGCTCTTGATAATTAAAAATGCTTATGACATATTAGCTGGTGCAACTTGAAATGTCATTTTCAACCTTCTGTAAATGATTATTTGGGGTTCTGAATAAGATATGAATTTCTTGGACAAAACAGTTAAACATTGTCCATCCATTTATGTACTGTTCATTTTATTTTATTGCAGAGAAGTCTGACTGGAACAGCTGTGCCCAGCTCTAGTCTCTAAAGGAACATTAGTTGCTACTCTGTGTGCTGTGTGCACCTGAAGAATTGAGAGGAGTATTTGAATTGGGAATGCCTTAAGTTATCAGATTCAAGTGAAGTATTAGATTATTGGTGAAAGAATCCAAATAGACTTGTTGGATTAGTTTTTTACTGATTCATTACAATGTAGAAAATATCCAACAGCATCAACACCAACAATAAAATACATGCTCCTGCTCTTAGATTTCAGAATCTATGCTATTGAAATGTTCTGAGTAGAGGTTGCACATTTCACACTCTGGCACCTTTTCACATCCTGGCACCTTTTTACCCCTTCAGCAACCAGAAAAGCATATTCAAAATATGTCAGCTGCTGGTCTATGTGAGTCTAACCCATTGTGAATATAATCCATTGTTGAGAAGACCTTGTCTTAGCCCCAATTATCCTTTGACTCAAAAAGTAGTTTCACTAATGCCCATCCATAAATGTTGGTAGATATTGACTTGTCCTGTGAACCACTTGACAGATACTTTTTTAAGGACAATGAAAAAGTCCTTAAAGTCATTCAAGCAAATGATGATGTAAATGGCATTTTTTAAGCTTGTGTTTCTCCAGAACAGTATTCTAAAGCACAATTGATTTTCAATATGCATGACTTTGCATATTGTTATTGCATATTTAATAACAAGGAATTGTTATTAAATATTTTAAAGTATCACACATATTTCAAGCTTTCTAAATCTTGCAATAGACCCTTATTCCTGTTTTCTCCATCTTATTTTTGTACTTATTTATTTCTTCCTAGAAAAATAAATAATTTTGTTTTTTATATCTTAATAGAACCATCACACCAACAAAGCAATAATTTTTAGTGATTTATAAATGTCTATAAAACTCATTCTTTGCAGTCATTGTTATAATGTATACTAGTCTTCTCACAGAATATATGAGAGGGATAAGAAACTATAAAATCTATGCCTAATAATGTCACGTTGTTATTAAAATATGTTTAGAATAGTAAATTAATAACAACATACTTTATGAAATTGAATCTGTATTTATTGACACAGAAGTCGAGATTCTTGGTAGTCTGAATTTAAATTCTTTATCATAAGCATAAGAAAGTATTGAAATTAAACTTTGAAATAACTGTGTTATGAGTGACAACTTACAGCACTATTGCTGCTATGGATATATTATAGGTTATTAAAATAGTTATTATGCTAGTAGGTGAATTTTCATTCCTGATGTTTTCATTATGGTAAGAGTGGTAAGCTTACAGTTTGCCCCTTGGGTATAGTAAAAGTCTTCCAAGTGAATAGAGAATCAATCATAGATTTCATATAAACTAGGAACATTTTAACCACTATAGAGAGAAGCAATACTTGAAACTGAAATTTTTTATCTCCCCACATCACTTAACCTATTTTTTTTAATTTTACCTCATGTTAATATTAATACATACCATTATTAATCCTGTTGATAGCATCCTAGCTTGTGGGGAAACTATTCTCTGAGTGCTGAAGAAAGGAATTATGGACTATGTCCATAATTCATTTCCTTTAAAGTCAAGTAGCATATTTCCATCACAGGAGTGATTAAAAACAAGATAAAGTTACCTGTAATTATTGAACTATTAATGCATACACAAACACAGTCTCATACATTCATGTATTCACTGTATTTATTGACCCTTAAGCAGCATAACACATTCATTCATTCATCCATTCATTCATTCCTGAAACGTACATTATATATATATTGGGTACAAGTGGTATTTTGGATGCTTGTAATCAAGTTGAATGTATGCCTCTTTCAGAAGTGACATTTTTACATCTGGGCACATGTGTGATGAAGCTATATATAGGTAAATACCATACAGATCCCATATGTGGGTAAATAGCACTTTCTTTTTAACCAAAGGGTATAAGTCTATGGAATAACATTATAGTATGGTTGTAACAGCATACAAAATTCTTCCAAGTCTGATTTCATGATAAGTAAATGATATGCAATTAAATATATAGGATGCAGACATAACATTTAATTAGGTAAAAATTCTAGTTTGAATGGGAATGCCTGTGCTATAGTTGGAAATAAGAGGGAGTGATAAACCTGGGTTTTTTAAAGCATGACACTACACCTGTCAAGGCTAAAACCTGAATCTGTCTTGATTGTGACCTTAGGAAATCACAATACTTTTGGGCTTCCATTTGTTAGTTTGCATTATGAGGATGATTATTATAACTAGCTATAAGACTATGTAAAAATTAAAGGAGATCATGAATATAAATCTCTTAGCATAGGGCCTGGCCTGAAGTAAAGTGTTATCAGAAAGTGTTATCACTTAACACACACATATTGAATCTTTGCATTTATTTTATTGTCACCTGAGTGTATGTTTTTATTGATTCTAGAGAGAGAGAGGAAGGGGGAGAGAGAGACAGAAATATTGATGTCACAGAGAAACACTGATCAGCTGCCTCCTACATGTACCCTGACCAGGAATCAAACCATCAACCTTTCAGTGCACGGGAAGTTGCTTCAACCAACTGAACCACCTGGCTAGGGCAAACCTTAACACATTTAAAGGATCAGGAAGTATGACAACCATGTAGCTGTGTTAAATAACTATATAGGTTATAGGTATGTGGGCAATAAGATCTAAAAGAACATTTCAGTAAAAGAAATAGTGTTCTATTTATAGATTTCAGGGTGACTCCCAAAGGAGATTCATCTATTTGCTTTTCAAATGTTATAATTATACTTCCAATTGAAAAAAAGTCTAAGGAGAATGATTAAAGTTAAGTCCTAGGATACAATGTGTTATTACATTTTGAAATGACATTTTAATTACTTGTTTTTAACTCTTGGGTTGACATATCTAAACCTATTGCAGTAAATAGGTTCTAGGCCGGGGATGTCAAACTCATTTTCACTGGGGGCCAAATCAGCCTCAAGGTTGCCTTCAAAGTGCCAAATGTAATTTTAGGACTGCATAAATGTAACTACTCCTTAACAGTTAAGCAAGAGCTCAGCGCTGCTGCTGGGTAGAAACAAGGTGCAGGGTTGGATAAAACAAGATAGAGGGTTGGATTCATCCCATGGGCCTTATGTTTGCCATCTGTGTTCTAGGCAGAAGTGTTTTTGAGAACGTTAGGAGTATGTATTTCCAACAATTGGAAAATGAACTATACCCACACACATTTCTTAAGATTTCATTCAAGTGTTGCCCGCACTCTGATGTTCTCTGTCTTTTAAGAATTTTATATTGTTTCATTTCTACTTTCTTAATATACTGTACAGTGTACATTCTCTTTCTTTTTTAGTACTAATAGTTTTTTTTTTCCTTCACCTGAGGACATGTCCATTCATGCTGGATGGAGGGGAAGGAAGGGAGAGAAAGAGAGAAAGAGACATTCATGTGAGAGAGAAACATTGACCTGTTGCCTTCTGTAAATACCCTGACTGGGCACCAAACCCACAGCCTGGACATGTGCCCTGACTGGAGATCAAACCTGACCCATGACCCTTAAGTTTATGGGACAACTCTTAACCAACTGAGACACACCAGCCAGAACAATGATAATAGTTATTTATTATCTATTTATTTCCCTGACCTTAAGACCACAGACCAATCAAGTCTTAATGGGCTATGCAGCTCCAAAGTTCTGTCCAGAAAGTATCCATCCATGAACTATGAAAAATAGAGACATTTATTGAAGAAAATACAAGATACAAGAAACATTATACATAGGACAATGATGCTTCAGTCTCCTTCAAAATAGGCACCTTGGGACTTCATATAGTTGGAATCTCTCCCAGCATCTCTTCCATTTTTCAAAACACTCTACAAAATCCTTTGTTGGAATCACCATCAGCTACCTCATTATATTTTCCTGAATCTCATCAACAGTGTGCTTAAATCTCTTTAAAAGGTAACTGCTTTTCACTTACTGCTTTTAAGATTCTCCTGTTGTCTTTAACCTTTGGCATTTTAATTATGATGTGTCTTGGTGTGAGCCTCTTTGCATCCTTCTTGTTTTGGACTCTCAGTGCTTCTTAGACTTGTATGTCTGTTTCTTTCATCAAATTAGGGAAATTTTCTGTCATTATTTTTTGATATAGGTTTCCAATTTCTTGCTCCCTATCTCCCCATTCTGGCACACCTTGATAGGAATGTTGGTATGCTTGAAGTTATCCCAGGGGCTCTTTACACTATTCTCTCGTGGCTTATTTATTTATTTTTGGATTCTTTTTTCTTCTTGATGTTTTGTTTGGGTGTTTTGTACTTACTTATATTTCAATCACCGCTTTGATTCTCATGCTATTATTGATTCCTTGTAAATTATTTTTATTTCAATTAGTGTATCCCTCATTTCTGAGTGGTTCTTTTTTATGCCATTGAGGTTCTCACTGAATTCATTGATTATCCTTATAACCAGTGTTTTGAACTCGGAATCTAGTAGATTGCATCTCTACATTTTGTTTAGTTCTTTTTCTGCAGTTTTGTTCTGTCTTTCATTTGTGCCATATTTCTTTGTCTCCTCATTTTTGCAGCCTCTCTGTGTTTGTTTCTATGTATTACATAGCTCCCTTGGTAAAGTGGCCTAATGTAGTAGGTATTCTGTAGGGTCCAGTGGCACAGCCTCCCCTATCACCCAACTGGGTTCTTGAGATGTACTGAGTGGGCTATGTTTACCCTCCTCTTGTGGTTGAGACTTGATAGCTTTTGGCACATCAATGTCAGGGATTTACCCAGGCCACTCAACTACAAGGATTAACCACCAACCTCCCATGGAGAATCAGATGTTCAGGACCCACATCACTGAGAATGATTTACTTCAACAGGGTCTGGTGCTTGCTGAGTCTGCCCGTTGACAGTGTCAGTTGTGGAGGTGGTGGGTAGTGGTGCTCTGATATGGTCTGAAGCTGTCCACTGGGTGTGCTGGCTGGCTCTGGGGCTTCCTAGCAGCTGTAGGTCAAGGTCAACCACCACTTATGTTCTGTCCAGAGCAACCCAGAATAAGCTACAAAGTGACCTGCAGAGGGCTATGTGTGCTTAAGTTTGCATGGTGACAATGATTACTAGAATCAGAGGGGTAAAAACATTGTAAGATACAAAATGCCAAATCACTATACTATAAATCTGAAACTAATATAACTATATAATAATGCATTCTTAAATTTAAAAATAGTACCTAAAGTCTTAATGGTTCTTGGTGAAGTATTAAAATCACTACAGAGTGTCTGCTCTTCTTGCTAATATAAGCCAGAAAATTGAGCCATATTCTAACCCATTGGTTTCCAAACTTGTCTGCAATCAGCTGAAATGCTTCAATAAAAGTAAACAAATAAATATGAATGTCTCAGTCTCACACTCAGAGATTATGACTTAATTGCTGTGGGATAGAGATCATGACTTAATTTGTCTGTTAGGGTGGAGCTAAGCTTTGAAATTTAAAATATTTCCAACACGATGCACATGTGCAAAAATTTTGGGAACTTCTGAGACAAGAAATCATTCTTGTTTTACAATGAAGTGTTCTTGTGTAGCAGAAACAATTTCTTAGTCATTAGTAAGTCTACTAATTCTATAATAAAACAAAATCAAAGCTCCATTTTTGTCTGTAAACAGAATTACCAGGTCAAGTCCAAAAAGCTCTTTAGTCATTGTCAATGTTTCATGAACTGGCTCAGTTAAAGAGTCCACATAACGGAACTCTATATTTGTAATGATAAGAATAGTTTACCAAGTATCTGTGTAATTTAAAAATTATAAGCAAATTTTTATGTTTTTCTTTTTTAATTAAATTTATTAGGGTGATAATAAAAAAATTAATATAAAACTTAGACAATCAGGGTTTGGCTATACTGCAGCTCAAAAGCCAATACTTAAAAGACAGAGCCTGATGCAAGGAAAGCAGGCTAGCATCTTGGGAAGGTAGTGGGCTCTCATCACAAAGACCATCTTAGTGTCTGAGGCAAGAGTCTCTATGAGCTGGGAAGAGGAAGACAGGACAAAGGAAATGGGAGGGGGCTGTGGGCTCTCACTGAGGTTGCTGTGTGCTAGTCAGACAGTCTGCTCCATAACCTTCTTGGAGCTGGTCAAGCAATGGTCTGCTTAGTCTGGTTTTCCTTGAAGTTGAGCAAATTTGGAACTGAAATGCCGAAAGGCTGGAGTCTGCTTCCTTTGAGGTTAGTTCCTTGAATCTTTTAAGCAAACTGGCTCTTTATCAGTAGCTACATGTGAATTTACAAGTCATCATTTACAGAAACAATGTTAAAAGAACGGTGAAGTGAGCTACAAAACCAGATCATATTCAAGTCTTTGTAAGACTGCTTAATTTTTACCCAGGTATTAGAGAATAGAATACTGCTTTCCCTAAAATGTTGTATCCTGAGAATGTAACATGGTGTAGAGTGAGGTTTAGAAAAAATGCCTCCAGGGCCTTAGCTTGGGGGGATGGAGAAGCTGAGGCAAGCCATTGGTAATTACTTTGCATTACTATGGCAACTTGGCTAGCTTCATAGTTATGTTAAAAATCTGTGCTGTCAGGGGGATGGGTGTGACTTTCAGTGGTGATATAGCCTGGGATTTGCTGCACCTGTAGGAGAGCTTGGAGGTGGTCTGCTCTGCATCACCAGGGCCATACCTGTCTAGACTAACAATGGCAGCATAGAAAGGCAGAAAATATGGGGAAAGGGAAGGTGTAACTCATTATAAAAGGAGATAGAAATGGGATCATGCTGGAAGCTCCAGGCCAGACTTTGGACTAGGCTGTCCAGCCATTTGCCCTCTTGGCCATGTGGGTTGAAAGGTATAGAAGGACCAGCGCCAGCCCGTTGTTGGGAGGTGCCACTCAGTTTTGGATTAAAAACTGGATAACATGGTTACAAGGCATGATGATGCTGGGGTTGCGGGACCTGTCCAGCCAAGCACAGATTAATGGGAGATGCCTGAGATGCTGAGCTGCGGACTTCTGTTTTGTGTTCTTTTTTCCCCCCGCTGAAAGGTGGTACTTTTGTCTGGCACAGTTCTGAAACTGGTCCAATTTGGCAAAAGGGAGGCAAGAATGTGTGTGTGCGTTTGTGGGTATTTTAAAAGGAGTAGGACTTAGCAGCAGAATTCTGTCATTATTCTAAATCTGTATAACGTTTAAATAAACAAATTCCTTCCTTTTTACCAAACTTTGGCTTTGGGAGTCTTAGTGTCAGGCAGTCAGGCCTCCACATGTTTCAGAATTGTAGACACTGGGATTCTGTAATAAGAAAGACAATCCTTTGTAAGGGAAGAAGCTCTAAACTTTAAAAAAAATATCACAACTGAGTCCCAACAACCAATGGCATACAATTATAATTATTTTTGGTGTAACAATGTGTACGATTTATTTAAAATGCTTTAATCGTAGACAGGGTGATATCACAAATAAATTAGTTTCAGGAATCCTACACCTAAAATTCATAGTTCAAGGGTAGTTAGATACATTTTAAACTGAATCACACTCTTTGGAGAGAGCTATAAGCTTTATCAATTATTAACTTGATCAAAAAAAGTTTTGCTATTTTGTATAACTAATTAGTTTTCATTTGTAAAATCAGTGGCTTATAAACTAGTGATTGTTACACATAGATCCTCATTGATATAATTAATAATATTATAAATGTCTTCTGGAGAAAAGATTTCTAGAGACATACTTCCTGTCTGCATGCATATGCATACAAATCTAGCCAGCTTACACTATGTTCTGTACACAGACACATTGCTCTCCAGGCTTATTTCCAAACTGGTTCAGATGGGTCTTGGTCTCCTTTATATATGAGGGGAAGTAGAGTTTGCCACCCCAAAATATTCATTTTTGGGGTGTAGGTTTGTGGAAGAAGAGAGGCTACATGCAAAATGTAACTACCTCAAGGGAGGCATGCATGGCAACCTTAAAACTTAGAGACCTAAAGTAACCACAGAGGATGGTCTGAGATTAAAATTTATGAAGTAAAAGCAGTTCTTGGCAGGTATTAGGTAAAAAAAAAAAAACCTGTCCAAGGAAGGGAGCTATCACTTCAGCATCACAATAAACTAAGAGTGGCAGACAGGAAAGAATCTAGCAAAATCAGTTTGTTAAATCGACCCCCACATGGTCCCAAAAGTTTACCAAAAGTTTGTCTGTCTTATCTACCTGTGGATTTCCTACTTACTCTTTGAAGTCTCTGACTCCTTCTTTTTGGTCCAGGCTGGCAATTATCTGATTTACCTTAGGACCCCATATTCTTAGGCAACCGTACTACGTACATACATAAAGAATTTGGTTATTTTTCTCCTGCTAATCTCTCTTGTATTAATTTGAATATTAGACCAGCCAGAGAAATTAGAAGGGTAGAAGATAAATTATTTTCCCTCCTTCACATATGTATTTTGAATATTGTCTCATTGATTCTAGGCAATTTTCCATGAAAGATTTTTCAGATCTCCTCCCTCTTCCCCCCAAAAAAGGAAACTCTAGAATTTTTAAGCTGACTGTTTGATAAGTTTTGGGGAATGTGAGTGGAAAATTCGATTATGGCCTAACCAGTGTTGGGTTATTGGGAAATAATGATCTATCACCTATAAGACCCTAATCATCTGCATCACCATTTCAAAACAACCAATGGGAGATGGGAGGAATAGGGGTCATGAAGATAGTGTCTGGGAAGACTCACAGAGCAGAAGATATTTGAACTGTATATTGAAAGTTAGTAGCAATTTTCCAAATTGACAGAATCGTGTGAGAGGAAATATTTCATCAGGGAATATTATAAGATTGTCCCAAGATGCAGTGTGACTTATTCATTCAACTAGAAAATGGCTACAAGTCTTAGGTTTGGGGTAAAAATAGAGTAAAAGCAAGATTGCAAAGGATCAATATGATTTACAAAAGTGTTTTTCAAACTTTTTAAACACAAGTCATAGTAACATACTTTTATGTTACAGAAGCATAAACCTATAAAATTGTACTCTGACAAAATATTACATCGTATTAGGTAAAATACTCAAAGTTTTATATTCTACTCTATGTTTTAGTTGATTTCATTCTTATTTCATTGAAAGTGCTGGTTTTGAACAAGTAAATTGATTTCTGACACATCAGTGGGTCACCTTCCACAGTATGAAAACTCTGCCATATGAAAAATTCAAAGTTACTAAATATTTCAAGCAGCTTTTGTGATGGCTGGAAACATCATTGTTTTGGTAATAATAGAAAATGGACTAGAGGTGTGAGATCAAAAGTGGAGAAAAGAGGTGGAGAATTATCGTCCTGGTCCAGATAAGTGATTGTGATTTTGGGAACTAGGCATTAGATTTATGGATTGGGGCAGGAAAAATTTGGGAGATAATTGAGTAAAACTATGAGAACTGACTCTATTTGGGTGTTTGGTGTTGATGAGGGAGGTAGAATCACAGGAAAGGTTTGAGGCTAATAGATTATATAACAATGTGTGACTGGGAGAAATAAACAAGCATACAATTAATATAGAACCACAGTTGTGTTTTATTTATTTTCTAAAGGAGGACCTTACTACATTATGTAGTTCTCAATGTGGTTGGGGCTTTTTCATAATTCTATAACTTTTTAATAAAACATATCTTAGGTATGTTGGCTATTTAGACCTTAACAGTTTTTTGATACAAGAGATCCAAAATCTGATGCTGCCTAAAACAGGTCCCTCTGAGAGGACTCGAGGATATGTATTGCTTAACAAGATCCTGAAAAGGTCTTTGCAGCAATCCTATGATTGTAGTGTGGCTATCACTGGTCTTTATTTTACAGAGAAGAAAACTGAGGGTCTATGGTATATAGTAATTTCTCCAATGCTCACTGTTTAGAGGCGTAGCTGAAACCAAAATCCACTCAGCATAGTGCTTTTCTCCATTTCTATGCTTTCATCAAAACCCTGGCAATTTACTATTCACTGATGATGCTGCCCTATACTTTTAAATTAAGACTACATGACAATTTCACCTTAAATATTTCTATACTTTCACATTTTCTCTATCCCTTTAATTCTTTATTGCTATGAATCCTCTCCAACTGTTTTTATGCCTCTCACTGTGCCTTTCTCTTCCCAGATCAAAGTGTTGTTTCTATTTGCTTTCTAAGATCAATATTTTTCAGATGCTCTGCCAGCATGTGGTCTTTGTGAACACCTCCTTTAGATATTTCTATGATACCCACTTCTTTGTTGTTTAGAAACTGCTTTTCTATATTGAGTTGAATAGGATAGAAAATGAAGTGATATTTAACTTTGGATAAAATACATATATACTAGTACCAGGCTGTTTTGATTGCTATGGCTTTATAGTATGGTTTGATGTTAGTAGCATGATTCCTCCAATTTTTTTCTTTCTCAGGATGGCTGTTGCTATGCGGAGCCTTGTGACTCCATATAAATTTTTGAAATATTTGTTCTAGTTCTGTGAAATGCATCACTGGAGTCTTGATAGGAATTATGTTGAATATATAGATTGTTTTGGGTAGTATGGATATTTTAATGATGTTAATTCTTCCTATCCATGAATGCAGTATGTACTTCCACTTATTTGTGTCTTCTTCAATTTCTTTCTTCAGTATCTTATAATTTTCCAAGTACAGGACTATTACTTCCTTAGTTAGGTTTATTCCTAGACATTTTATTCTTTTTGAGACAGTTGTGAATGGGATTGTTTTCTTAGTTTCCCTTTCTGTTCTTTTGTTATTAGCATATAAAAATACAACTAATTTGGGGGACATCCCCGAAAGAAGGATTTGTAATGGTGTCCAGAACTCAGAGTGTCCAAGAAATATTAAAAATATAGGATGTCCTCACCCCCACAAGTCTGAACTGGGGGATGGGATACATGAAGCAGGGCCATTGAGCACTGTTTTGCATAACAGTTTTGCAAGTGACCTCTATAATGGTTGTTTAACATATCTATAACTTTTGACTGGTTTAATGGATATGTTAAATAGCTATGGCCATGCTTTGAGCCAGGGAGATGGGAGTGACTTCCACCCAGGATGTAACTGGGATGCAACTCCCCCTGGTTACAGAGCCTGTGTAAGAGCTTGGATATGATTGGCTCCATGCCACAGAGCCATGCCTGGCCAGACTTACTATGACAGCTCAGAAAAGCCAGAAAAAATGGGAATGCTAGCAGGTATAGCTGATTGTGGGAAGAGTCGGAAATAGGGCTGCAGAGGAAGATTGGTACTGTGATTTAAACCCAGGCACAGTGACCATGACAAGAGGAACCACATGGCTTTGGGGCTCACTTTGCCATGTGGCTTCGGAAGCTGGAAAGCAAGATGTAGCAGTGATGCAGAACTCTCTTAGCAGTCTGGAAGAATGTGGGAGAGATGATGCAGGAAGGAAAGGGATGAAATGACTCGCTGGTGTGCCAGGGGAAGGTGCCATGTGGTTTTGAATTAAGAACTGGAGATCCCAGATGCTGATGGTGCTGGGAACCTAAGGAGGCCTGCCAGCTAAGCACGAATTACTGGGAAGAACCAGGGGCTACCTAAGCCATAGACTTCTATTTCTGTTCCTGAGATATGGAACCCTGGACCGGGCAAAGTGGGGAAGGAAGGACTGTGTGTGTTTGTGGGTGTTTTAAGGGACTTTGGGATTTTAAAGAAGACATTAAGTCATTACACTTATGCCTGTATAACTTTTGAATAAATAATTCCTTTCCTTTTCACCAATCTCTGACATGGAGAGCTATAATTCCTGTACAGTGGGCAAGGTGAACTTAGTACAAGGGGACCCCAGGAGAAGGGGCGGTCCATTCAGTAACATTGTGCAACCCCTTCTCTAGTGTCCAATCAGGGAAAATAATGGGAGACCACATGCACAGCAGCTTTAAAGTAATTCCACTACTTGTACATACGCAGTAAAAGCCCACCAAAACTAGCCAGGAAGGATCCGCCCTTTAAGAATAGAGTCCCTGCAGCCCATAAGGTCAGTCTCTGCTTGGAGTTGGCCTGCTCCCACGTTCTCTGCTATAAACTCTGGGTGTTCAGTTCAATTCTTTATTCTGATCACAAAAACCTGGTTACCTTCGCCCACCTGTGACACTTGATGACTTTGGAGTCACCTAGAGTGGGCACAATTAGAACAGCAACATACCTTTTTTCCTCTCTTAGCTGCTGCTCCCTTATTATACCAGGCCACATGGTGGCATCTTTACTACCAACTACATAGCTGCTTGCTGTTTTCTTACTTAGACCTTACGGTCAAATCCCTCCTGGCTACTCCTTATTGCTGCTTGCTATCTCTTTCTTACTAGCCCAGGCCACATGGCCAAACAGATGTAGCTCCTCTCTCACTACTGGCAGCATGGCAGAATCTCTCACATGGCTTCCCTTTTCACTACAGACCAGTGCAGCTGCCTGTTGCTTTCTTACTACCCCATGGAGGACCAGCCTCTCTCTCTCTGCCATCCCTTAGTTTAAATCCTGACCTGGAGATTGCTACGTGACCTCTAATCCTGCTCTTCCCATAATGTGCTACACTTGCCAGTCTCTCCATATCATTTACATTCTCTCAGCTGCCATCTTTAGTCAGGGCAAGAGTTCCCATGACACAAGGGCTTTCAGTGAGAGCATTCACCTCCCTTAGCTATGTCAGGAATCCTTGAATTCTCGTAGGGTCACATAGATAACTTTTCCCCAGGAAGGTAGCACAGCAATTAACTAAACTTTTTGTTATGCAAAGTCTCTTAAGCCATATAATCCATTTTCCCTATCCCCCCATTGAGGTTTCTAGGGGTTTTCTCCTATTTTAGGGGACCCTTGCTTTGCACCCCATTTCACTATGACAGCTCATCCCCTACATATTTCATCACTTATCTCCTAAGAACAATACCATTCTTCTGTGTCCAATACAGTGATTATACCCAAGATATTTAAATTGTTAGCATATTGTGATCTATTACAAAGACCTTCAAAATGTCCCAGTTTTCTCAATAATGTTCATGAAGTTTTATGGAAAATTCAAGTAATGTATTGCATTTAGTTGTCACAGCCCCTTAGCTTATTTTTATTTTTATTCTTTTTCAATTATAGTTTACAGTCAATATTATATTATTTTTAGGTGTATAGAATAGTGCTTATATATGCATATATTTTAAAAATTAACCCTCCAATTATTCTAGTACCCACTGGGCACCATACATAGTTATTACAATATTTTTTAAAATTTTATTTATTTATTTTTAGAGAGGGAAGGGAGGGAGATAGAGAGAGAGAGAAACATCAATGTGCGGTTGCTGGGGGTTATGGCCTGCAACCCATGCATGTGCCTGGGACACTTTGGTTCCCAGCCCGCACTCAATCCACTGAGCTATGCCAGCCAGGGCTAACAATATTATTGACTATATTCCTTGTGCTATACTTTACATCCCCATGACTAATTTCTAACTGCCATTTTGTACTTCTTAACCCCTTCACCATCTGTTCTAGGTTTTTCTCATCTGTCTCTCACTACATTGATATATTTTTATTCATTTTCAGAGAGAGAGGAAGGGAGGGAGAAAGAGAGGGAGAGAAACAGCACACCCCCAGCTGGGGACTTGTCCTACAACCCAGGCATGTACTCTGACTGGGAATTGAACTGGCACCCTTTCAGTTCACAGGCTGGCACTCAATTCACTGAGCCATACCAGCAAGGGCAACATTCATATATTTTTAAGAATTCAGGCAGGTCATTTTATAAAATCAGTCTCAAATTAGATCTGTTTAGATCTCCTTGTGATTTGATAGAATTTTTTTAAATGTTGGTCAAAATGTTACATGTCAATTTTATCCCATTATTAGTGATGGAAGTTTAAACAGTTAAGGTAGTATCCACCAAATTTCTCCATTGTAAAAGTCTCTTTCCCAGTATACCCAACATGTAATCTTTGGGGTAATATTCTGAGACTAGCCCATTCTCCCAGTATAATGTAGCAAATGGCTTCAGTATCCATCTGCCTATCCTTCTACATTAATTAGTTACCCACTTTCCAATAGTTTTCCCTTCTTGCCTCATGGTTTATGTTCTTAAAATTATCCATGTGGGTTAAGGCTCCATTTTAATTCATTATGTTAAAATATATTATTATCATAATTCATTTTCATGCTAAAATTGTTCCACATTGAGCCAATGAAGGTAGGTTCTTCAAGATGACACCTCTTGTTTTTAAGCACTTCCTTACTTTCCAAAGTAAGTTGCAAACCAAATTTCTGATGTAAAAGGAGAATCCAAGCTTACTTCTTACTTTTCTGCCTCCATGCTGGAATCAATCATTTTCCTAAGGACCTGATTCACATTTTTTATAGGATGGTTTTAGAAACCAAGATCAGAACTCTGAGTTTGCTTGTTGCTACTTAAATTTCATTGCTTAATATCCCTATCACTGGATATTAACACATATGTACACACACACATATTTAATTGTTCAACTAAATGTGAGTGCATACTTGTATCTTTCATATCCAATACCACAAATTTTATTCTAGACTTTCTTCAAGCTTACCTGTAACTTCCCTCATTAACAGTAAAAAGCCTGGCTCACACCATTTTCCATTTATTTGTATATATATTTTAACTTCAGCATACTGATAAGGCAGCTCAGAATTATTAACTCATAGTCCCATGATCAAAACGTTTACCAACTAGAGCAGGGATGTCAAATTCATTTTCATTGGGAGCCACATCAGTCTTGTGGTTGCCTTCAAAGGGCTGAAATAATTTTAGCCCTACTGTATAAATGTAACTACTCCTTAACTGTTAAAGAGTTGAAATTACATTTGGCCTTTTGAAGGCTGATGTGGGCCCCAATGAAAATGAGTTTGACACCCCCAAACTAGAGTATAGATATATAATTTATTTATAACTTATTTATTAGAGTATAGGTATATAATTTATTTAGTGTTTACACTTACTGTTTACGCTCTGAACAATATGTTACAAAGACAGTTAGGTCAGTTGCCTTTTCACCCCAACCTCTTATACTCAGATCAAACATTTATAATATATTTAGAGCCATTTGTCAAAGTCTCCATTTCATTCAGGCATCCCTTGACATCCTGGCTGATGTGTTATTTTAGATTGCACATATTAAAATTCACTCCTTTGTAATTACATTTCAATAGGTTTTGAAAAATGTATGGTGTTCACTACCCCAGCAATATATGGATTAGTTCCTTCACCCTAAAATTTTATTTTTCATTCACTTTGGTGTGAACCACCTTACTGCTTCAATCTCTGGCAGCTACAAATATTTTCTACCCCTCTAGATCTCCCTATTCCAAAACATCATATGAATGGAATCATACAATATGTAGCTTTTTGGCTTTCTTTCTCTTAGCAAAATACCTTGAAGATTCACCTATCTTACGACATGATCAATGGTTCATTCCTTTTTATACTTGCTTAGTATTCCATTATATGGATATACCATAGTTTGTTTATCCATTCCCATGCTGAATCTATTTAAGAACATCTTGGTTGCTTCTGGGTTTTTGGTTCATTTGTTTGTTTCTTTTTAATATTATTAGTAAAGCTGTAGCAAACATCAGCAAACAGAGTTTTGTGTAAACATAGCTCACAATTTACTTAGGTAATAGTGTGATTCCTGGGTCATGTGCTAAGTTATATTTAGCTTTAGAAAAAAACTGTGTAACTGTCATCCAAAGTGGGAGACAGCAGTGAGTAGGAGTGCCTGTTGCTTCTCTAGTGATATGTGTAGGCATATTTTATATAACAGCACATAGACAAATTATTATATATAAGAGCTAGTCATGAAGTTTTAGGTGTATTGTTTTATCATTTGCATATATAACTTATTTCACTCTGTTTTCAATTATTATGTTTTAGTGATTTCTCTTTAAAGAGAAATATCTTTAAAGGTAATATCTCAAAAACTGTTTAATAGCAGAGGAGTTTGTGGGTATGTTGGCTTTTCCTTGACTTTACAGGGATTGCCTCTTGTGTTTCTCCACTAAATAATCATGCCTGTGCATGTGCATGTGTGTGGAAGTATCCAATAATTCCTATTTTGCTTACTATTTTTATCAGGAATAGATGTGGATTTTGGTCAACATCTTTTTCCACTTAGTGAAGATTCATTGTTTCTTAATGCAGAGAGTGGGTTCGGTTTGCTCTTTTTTTTTTTAGGAATTTAAATTTTTTTCATAAATATTTTATAGTGAAATTAATCTATAAATTTTTGGTGCTTTGCTTGAATTATCAATGCTATATTGTTTTTCATAAAATTTATTTTAAAATTTTCATTTTCTTCTATAATTTGAAATATAGCATTGAAATTACCTGATCTTTTAAGTTTAATAAAATTTTCCAGGGAGAAGGAAGATGGCGTCAGAGTAGGAGGCAATGGATTCAGCTTCTCTCTATACACACAGGAGAAGATCCTGGCCGATCTACAGAGTGGAAGAGTAAGCAACCAACATACCTCAGCATAAGTGAAAATAGGGGACCAAGTATTGTGGCAGAAACAAAAAACCAGACGATGAGAGGAGTGCTGCAACACGGTAGGGTCCCAGGGACCAGTGTGGGGTCCGGGGGGCTGCAGGTCCAGGCCTAGCGCCCGCTGCCCGGGTTTGCCACAGAGTCTTTGGGGGAGAACCGGGACAACTGCTCCCTCCCCAGCCAAATAAGGTCTGAGTGGCACCGGGAGGAACCCAGTTGCTAGCAAAAACACAAGGGCTGTGAGCACCCTCAGAGGCTGTGAACACTGGTGGGGTTGGGTTGCAGAGCAGGCCCTGATCCCCACGGTCACCAGTCTGGCTGGACAGTTGGGCTGAGGGAGAAGCCAGGCCATTGTATGGAGCAGCACGCTTGAATAGGAGGAATTTCTCAAGAGAAAAGAGTGAAAAGACAGACATTGTTTGGGGAATTCTCCTAAAGCAGTCACTGTGGCCTCCCAGCCACCCAGCCGGGCAGCAACCCCGAGGTTGCACAAAAGGTTGTGCTTCTGTGGAGGACCCTGCACACCCCCTTTGCACTGGGAAAAGTGAAGCAGTCTGGCTGAGGGCATGCGCACATGGGAGAGCATCCCCGCACCCCAGTCCACAGCAGTAACCCTGGGGAAAGGCCTGATTCCCACACCCAGGGCGCAGGGCCGAGGAGCCACCATAGCTTCCCAGACAGTGCCCGCAGCTGATCAGGAAGAAAAGCCATACCAATCACCCCTCAGCCTGCCGCAGCCAGCAAGAACAGAAAAACCAGTTTGGCCACTTTGAAACCAAAAGACTTTTTAATTTTATCCTATTTTTTAAACAATTCTTAAATTTTTAATTTTTATTATTTTTATTCCCTTTAATTTCTTTTTCCTCTCTTTCCTGCTTTCTTGTTTTATTCCTTCCTCCTTTCTTTCCTCCAATTTTATCTCTTCTTCCTTTCTTCATCTGCCTTCATTTTTTTTAAATACTTACAAGTGAGACAAAAACCTGGAACTGTGAAAAGACCAGAGTTGCACCCAAAGAAGGGGCATCACAACAGCTGTGACAGTGAGACAAATTTCACTCTGCTATTACAGAGAAACTTCAAGTTATTCCATATTTGTATTATTATTATTTCTCCATTATTCTTACATCTTTTTAAATAGTATTTTTGTATTCCTCTTCTTTCTGTATAGTCTGCTTTGCTAGGCTAGTTATATTGTATCACCTGACAGGTTTCCTCTGATATCTCTTTCATAGTGTATTGCTTATTTATTGTCCTTTAACTCACCTGTGTCCCATTAACATGCTACTCAAGGTTCTATACTCCCTATTCTTGTTATCTAGATCTCATAGATTCTGTCATATGATTGTTGCTCTAATATTATTGTAAATAATTGTTGTTCCATGCAATTGTAAATACTTCACAAACCGCCCCCCCCCCACCCCCAGATCTTAGCCCATTTCAAAGTTTCCTGAACTCTATTACTGTAGTGGTTAACTCTATTCTCTCACACACTACACCTATTTACTATCCTTTACTCTCACCTTACCTCAGAATCTGACCTCCTAAAACCTCCCTGCTTTATAAATCCAACTCACAATCCTTCCTTCCCCAACAAGAGTCATATCTTCTTTCCATCCTTTCTACAAATCAGCTAGCTGGGTGGAAGATCACAGTTACACTATACATAGCCAATGGCTCTCCTATCTCTTCTCTACTGGCTGCTACTGTAAATATCATAGAATACTCTCTTGCTTTATTAAACCATTTGCCTTCCCCCTCCAACAGATCATAAAAAAGAGTAGGTGGAAGGGGTGAACACCACAATAACCACTGGAAGAAGAAACCCAACAACAAAGGAACCACTAACAGATAACAACAGAAGAAGGTGAAGGAGGGAGTGGAAACCACACAAACCTCAATCCAGGACCTATCTGGAAATACAGCTAAAGAGTAGAGATAGTACCCAATACAAACGACTGAACAATAGCAAGAGAGAATCCTCAAAACCTTGTACACACGGAAGAACCAGCTTCAACACAACCTGCCCTCACCAGGACAACAAAATACAAGAGGTGGTGGACAGAGTGACCCTCATATAACCAGCTGGTGGGAAGGACCCACCAAACAAAGACCCAACAACAATCAAAACCCAAAGACAAACACAAAGCCAACTTAAATGACAGCCCAAGACCAGTGAGCTCGGGAGATCAAGTAAACTGCATCACTGAAACTCAATGGTACTCTACCACAGAAGTTCACACCACAAACCCAGGGAGCCAGAACAGATCAATTTAATAAGTCAGGACTAACAAGAAGAGTCTCACAAAAAATGGGAAGACAGAGAAACAATCCCCAAATGAAAGGAAAAGAGGAAGCCTCAGAAAGAATGCTAAATGAAATAGAGGCAACACAACTATCAGATACTGGGTTCAAAGCAATGATTATCAGGAAGCTCAATGAGCTCACAATGAGCCACCAGAAACTACAGGGAAGCTAGAATGAACTGGCTGAAAACTATATCAATAAGAAAAAGGAAATAGAAACTATCAACAAGGGCCAAGAGGAAATGAAGAATACAATTTCTGAACTGAAGAACACAGTAGAAGGAATGAAAAGCAGGATTGATGAAGCAGAAGATTGGCTCAGCAAGCTAGAAGACAAAGTAGAAAAAAAAACACCCAGAAAGAGCAAGAAAAGGAAAAGAGGCTCAGAAAGAATAAAGAGGGATTAAGAGAAATGCAAGACAATATGAAACGTAATAATATCTGTATAATGAAAATACCAGAAGGAGAAGGAGAAGAGGAAGAGCAAGGGATAGAAACCGTATTTGAAAAAGTAATGATGGAAAACTTCCCTAATTTGATGAAAGAAAAAGTCACACAAATCCAGGAAACACAGAGAGTTCCAATCAAGAGCAACCCAAAGAGGGTCACTTCAAGACATATCATAATTAAAATGGCGAAATACCATGACAAAGAGAGAATCTTAAAAACAGCAAGGGAGAAACAGAAAGTACCATACAAAGGAGCCCCAATAAGGTTAGTGGCTGACTTCTCAATGGAAACACTCCAAGCCAGAAGGGATTGGCAAGAAATATTCCAATTAATGATAATCAGAGGTCTGCAACCAAGGCTATTTTACCAAGCAAGGCTCTCAATCAAGATAGAACGCCAAATAAGAATCTTCCCAGACAAAAGAAGTCTAAAAGAATACACCTCCACCAAACCAGCTCTGGGAGAGATGCTAAAGGGCCTGCTTTAACGAAAAGAAAGAAAAGAGAGAGAAAGAAAGAGGAACACAGGCATGAAAATGGCAATGAATAAGTACCTATCAGTAATAACCTTAACTGTAAATAGATTAAATGCTCCAATCAAAAGACATAGAATAGCTGAATGGATAAGAAACCATGACCCACACATATGTTGCCTACAAGAGACCCACCTCAGGACAAAAGATCTACACAGACTAAAAGTGAAGTGCTGGAAACAAATTTTCCAAGCAAATGGACAGGAAAAAAAAAAGCCAGGGTAGCAATAGTCATATCAGACAAAATAGACTTCCAAAAAAAAAAAGCCATAAAAAGAGACCCAGAAGGTCACTTCATAATACTCAAAGGAAGAATCCACCAAGAAGACATGAACATTGTAAATATATATGCACCCAACATAGAAGCACCCAAATACATAAAGAAAATCTTAGAGGACTTCAAGAAAGATATTGACAGCAACAAAATTAGAGTAGGGGATTTTAACACTCCACTGTCAAAAATGGACAGATCTTCCAAACAAAATATCAACAAAGATATTGTGGCATGGAACAATGCCCTAGAGGAAATGGACTAAACTGATATATAGAGAGCCCTTCATTCCCCAAAATTTAAATACACATTCTTTTCAAACACACATGGAACATTTTCAAAGATAGACCACATGATAGGATACAAGCAAGCCTCAACAAATTTAAGAAAATTGAAATTATACCATGCATTTTCTCTGACCACAAGGGACTGAAACTAGAAACCAACCCCAAGGGAAGAAACCTGAAACACTCAAAATCATGGAGATTGAATACCATGCTATTAAACAATGAATGGGTCAAAAATGAAATAAGGGAAGAAAGCAAAAAATTTCTGGAAACAAACGAAAAGGAACTTACAACAACCTAAAACTTATGGGACACAGCCAAGGCAGTCCTGACAGGGAAGTTCATAGTGATACAGACCTACCTAAAAAAGATAGAAACATTTCAAACAAACAACCTAACCCTACATCTACAAGAACTCGAGGAACAACAACAACAGCCCAGAGCAAGCAGAAGGACGGAAATAACCAAGATCAGAGCAGAATTAAATGACATAGAGACAAAAAGCACAATTTAAGGATCAATGAATCCAAGAGCTGGTTCTTTGAAAAGATAAACCAAAGCAACAAGCCTTTAACCAGACTCACCAAGAAAAAAAGAGAAAGGATCCAAATAAACACAATCAGAAAAGAAAGAGGAGAGATTGTAACTGACACCACAGAAATACAAAGGATTGTAAGAAATTACTATGAAGAACTATATGCCAAGAAATTTGAAAACCTAGGTGAAATGGACAAATTTCTAGAAAAATATAATCTTCCAAAACTCAATAAAAAAAAGCAGAAAGCCTGAACAGACCAATAACAGCAGATGAAATTGAAGCAGTAATCAAAAAACTCCCGACACATAAAAGTCTGGGTCTAGATGGTTTCACAGGAGAATTCTACAAAGCATTTAAGGAAGAGCTAACCCCTATCCTTCACAGACTATTCCAAAAAAATCCAAAATGATGGAAGACTCCCAAACTCATTTTATGAAGCCCGCATCCTAACTCCAAAACCAAATAAAGACACAATAAAGAAAGAAAACTTCAGGCCAATATCGCTGATGAACATAGACGCTAAAATCCTTGACATAATATTGGTAAATTGCATCCAACAATACATTAAAAAGATCATACACCATGACCAAGTGGGATTTATCCCAGGGATGCAAGGATGGTTCAATATTTGCAAATCAGTAAATGTAATACATCACATGAACAAAAGCAAAGACAAAAATCACATGATCATATCAATAGATGATGAAAAAGCATTTGATAATTTACAGCACCCATTTTTGATAAAAACACTCAGCAAAGTGGGAATAGAGGGAGCATTCCTCAACATAATAAAGGCCATATATGAGAGACCTACAGCCAACATCATTCTCAATGGGCAAAAATTAAAATCTTTTCCATTAAGATCAGGAACAAGACAAGATTGTCCACTTTCACCACTTTTATTCAATATAGTATTGGAAGTTTTAGCCACAGTGATCAGACAGGAAAAGCAAATAAAAGGCATCTGAATTAGAAAGGAGAAAACAAAACTGTCATTGTTTGCAGATGACATGATAGTGTACGTAGAAAATCCTATAGACTCTGCTAAAAAGCTGCTTGACCCAATAAACAAATTTGGCAAAACTGCAATATACAAAGCCAATATTCAGAAATCAAAGGCATTTTTGTATGATAACAATGAAACCACAGAAACAGAAATCAGGAAAAAAATCCCATTTGAAATAGCAAAAAGAAAAATAAAATACCTAGGAGTAAATCTAACCAAGGAAGTAAAAGACCTGTATACAGAAAAGTACACAATACTGAAGAAAGAAATCAAGGAAGACACAAACAAATGGAAACATGTACCATGTTCATGGATTGGAAGAATTAACATCATCAAAATGTCCATACTACCCAAAGCAATTTACAGATTCAATGCAATACCTATTTAAGTACCAATAATATATTTCACAGACATAAAACAAACACTTCAAAAATTCATATGGAACCATAAATGACCATGAATAGCTGCTGTAATTTTGAGAAAGAAGAGCAAAGTAGGAGGGATCACAATACTTGATACCAAACTGTTTTACGAGGCCACTGTAATCAAAACAGCTTGGTACTGGCATAAAAACAGGCACATGGACCAATAGAACAGAACAGAGAGCCCAGAAATAAACCCAAGTCTCTATAGTCAAGTAATATTTGACAAAGGGGGCAGCAACATAAAATGGAGTAAAAACGGTCTCTTCTACAAATGGTGTTGGGAAAACTGGACAGCTACATGCAAAAAAATGAAACTTGAGCACCAACTTACACCATACACAAAAATAAATTCAAGGTGAATAAAAGATTTAAATATAAGCCTTGACACTGTTAAAGTCCTAGAAGAGAACATAGGCAAGAAAATCTCAGGTATTTCACACAGCAACATTTTTACTGATATGTCCCCTAGAGCAAAGGACATAAAGAAAAGAATGAACAAATGGGATCTCATCAAAATAAAAAGCTTCTGCACAACTAAAGAAAACAGTATTAAAGTAAAAAAAAAAAAAGAACCAACTGAATGGGAAAACATATTTGCCAATGATACATCAGACAA
This sequence comes from Phyllostomus hastatus, assembly GCF_019186645.2. Classification (NCBI taxonomy): domain Eukaryota; kingdom Metazoa; phylum Chordata; class Mammalia; order Chiroptera; family Phyllostomidae; genus Phyllostomus; species Phyllostomus hastatus. Next base: position 4,990,508 of record NW_025333543.1, read on the forward strand.
GGGTTTAATCTCCAAAATATATAAAGAACTTACATGACTCCACTCTAAGAAGACAATCAACCCGATTAAAAAGTGGACAAAGAACTGGAACAGATGCTTCTCCAAGGGGGACATACAGAGGATCCAGAGACACATGAAAAGATGCTCAATATCGCTAGCTATCAGAGAGATGCAAATTAAAACCACAATGAGATACCATTTTACACCATTCAGAATGGCCATCATATAAAAAGCAACAAACAACAAGTGTTGGAGAGGTTGTGCAGAAAAGGGGACCCTAGTACACTGTTGGTGGGATTGTAGACTGGTACAACCACTATAGAAAAAGCAGTATGGAATTTCTCAGAAAACTAAAAATGGATCTGCCATTTGACCCACCAATTCCACTGCTAGGATTATATCCTAAGAACCCTGAAACACCAATCCAAAAGAACCTATGTACCCCAATGTTCATAGCAGCACAATTTACAATAGCCAAGTGTTGGAAGCTACCTAGATGCCCATCAGTAAATGAATGGATCAAACGACTATGGTACATTTACACAGTGGAATTCTATGAAGCAAAAAGAAAGGAGCTCCTACCCTTTGCCACAGCATGGATGTAACTGGGAAGCATTATGCTAAACGAAATAAGCCGGGTGGTGAAAGACAAATACCATATGATCTCACTTTTAACAGGAACCTAAACAACAAAACAAAAAACAAGCAAAATATAACCAAAGACACTGAAATAGAGAACAAACTGACAGAGTTCAGAGGGGAGAGGAGAGGAAATTTCAGGGGAAATTCAGGTGAAAAGGGGAAGAGTTTACAGGAACAAGTATAAAAGACACATGGATAAAAACTAGGGGAGGGTGGAAATGGGAGGAAGAAGGGGAGAGTAAAAGCAGAAAATTGTACTGCAACAACAATTAAAATAAAATTTAAAAAATAAATAAAATAAAATAATAAAATTTTCCATTGAAATTATCTTGGTGTGTTGTGTATTGTTATTGTTATTACTTCTTTTCTCTTTTCTTATAAGACAATTATTTAACAGCTTTAACAATTTCTAAGATTTAAATTTCCTATGTCTCTCTAATAAATTGGTGTAAACTCTTATGAAATATGAAAATCAAAAAAGTCTTTATTTGAATTCATCTCAATTCCAGATTCCCCCAGTCTTTTCTAGGAGATCTCAAGTGGTTCATTCACCATATCTGCCTGCTGTTGACTGGGGCCTTCATTTTGTGTCATTTATTATTGACTCCTTGTTACTTGTGTAGAGTTTGTTCTAACCAATTTAAAGTTGCTTTTAACTAAAGTACACATCATGGCTATTACTGAGGGTAGCTTCTTATTAACACTTAGAACACTTGCAAAATAGTGTTCACTAAAGAAAATAGCTGCACAATTCTAAAATATTTTGTGTCTCCATCGTTATGAATTTTACTTTGCTGGTTACACTATCTGTGGTTGCATTCCCTCTGCTGGCTGCTATAAACAGGGGTGCTTTACATACATGATGGAAAAGTCACTTGTGGTTAGGGGCTTAGCTGGAAAAAAAGTATTTTATCCATTTCATAGCATCATGACATTCCCAGTATCCATTTATGATATTAAAACTCAAACAAATATATTTTTCAACTTTCTCAAGTTCATATAAAAGTATTTAACACTAGTTTTAAAATATATGTCATTATCTTCTTTTTAGAGGTTTCCCCAAGTCGTTCCAAGTTAGTCCCAGTATTAATTGTATCTACATTATTACTATCCCTGAAGGGTTCTGCCCAATTCACAGTGTTTCTATTTGTATGAATGGCCTAGCCTCCCAAAGATTTTCACAACTATACCATATACAGGAAACTGAATAGCAAATTTCAGGAAATAACGTACTAAACTAATTAACGGCTGGATGCTTCACTTTTGCAGATAATTTTGAAGTATAATCTAAGTTTATCAACAGTTAATTCACATATCACACAGTTTTCTTCAAAACATTTTCAGTTTTTCATACAGCCAAAGCCTTGGTAATAGAAAAAAATGTTGGTGTTTAGAAATGGAAATTCGTTCATTCTTATACAAATATAGAGCTTCCACCTAATGAATAATGCTACTTGAGTACTTCCATGTTCAAAATTTTGTTCAAAGCATATAAGTTCAACATGTTATATTATCGTACTATTATTTTCTTTTTCTTTTTTGAAAGAATAAAATGTATTTTTATTGTTATTTTATTACAGTTGTGCCAATTTCTTCCACCTTGGCCCTCCTCCACTCAGCCCTATGTAATCAAGATGGAAAAGATTTTATGCCAGTTTTAGCCCTACTATATATTAGTCTCCTCTCCTCTTCCTCAAACTTCAAGCACAAATTAGATTAACTTAGTCCCAACACCTACCCCTACTATGGTTAACATTTTTGTCAATATTGAGCAATGGTAACATACAGAAAAATATTTCTATTGATAGGTTGTCTTGTTTTTTCTCTTTAAAAGCAATTTGATGGCAGTGGCCTTCTTGCTGGAAGGACTAGGGAGCAAGATATATTTATATGTATATAATATATATTTAAATATATATTATATACATATAAAGATATATATATTGGGATTTTGTATGTATATATAAGCATAAAAAGACAAACTATTTCTCTTTGGCCCTCCCTTTATAGCCAAGTGCTAGGTAATAAATAGAAATGGGAAGAGAATAGGGACAAATTTCAGTCATTGACAAATGACCCAAATTAAGTAATTGCTGGAGAGAGCAAGATCATTATATCAAATGTATTTCTCATGGCTTTTCAAATTCCTTTATGTCCTTTACATTATTCCTAAACCCATGACTTATACATAACTGGCTTCTTTTTGTTTTTATGATAGGGAATGACAAATAGTCAATTAAGTGATAGAGCACTTGTACCTTAAGTGCTTCTAGCATCCAGCACATCGTCCTGAAATTACAGTGCACCTTTGAAACTATTTCCTCTAACATATACCTTCTTTATTTGCTATATTACAAATTGGCAAACTACCACCCTTGGGCTAAATCTAGCTTTTGCCTGGTTTGTAAACAAAGTTTTATTAAAACACAATAACGCCCATCTGTTTAGGTACTGTCTAGCTGCTTTCTGCTGCAGGACAAAGTAAAATAGTTGTAACAGATACTGCATAGCCTGCAAAGCCTAAAATATTTACTGTCTGAGTTTTTATAGAAAAAAATTGCCATTCTTATGCTAAATGATTTTAATTTGGTTCCCTTATGGATTGGGTCATTTGCTTTTTCTCTATTACCTGTTATTTTCTGATTTACATACTGTTTGGAGAAAAAAATACCAAGCAGGGGTCAGATTCAGAAAGGCTTTCTCTATTTCCATTCACTGTTACATGTGAAAGTAAATAACAGATTTAGTTATGTACTCCTATGTCCTCAGCTTCATATGGGCATGGAGTTCCTAGGCATGACTAGATCTACGTTGCTTCAGTAACTTACCCAATCAGCAAATTAGCTCTATCCTATTTTATATACCTTCTTACCTAGCCAAATTCATTTTTATTCTGCAATATTCTACATAGTTTCACCACTAGCTATGCATAGTGGATTGATCCTATGTGGCAATTTACCTTCTTTATAGAAACACAAATAAGATATTATATAGGAATAAAACTCTATAAATCAGGAAAGAAAAACATAACAGGAAAAGGCTAACAGTAGAAAGGCAATGTAAACACATTTGAAAGACTGAGTGTGGGTGAAAGAACATCGAAGGAGACAGAAGACGCTTTCACCTGGCGACTGTCTAGGAGGCTAGAGAGAGTTTGCGGTAGAGAGATGCAAACTGAAAATCATTAGTGGAACTGGAGAAATTTGAAAAAAGCCTTAAGTTTAATTAAGAGTATTATACTAACGTTAATTCCTTTGTTTTGATAAATATGCTAAGATACATAAGATGTTAATATGAAAGGAAGCTAGGGAATAACTTTTGTAGCACTTACATAAACCTAAAATTATCTCCAACTAAACTGTTTAAAAAAGATATAGTTCGAACATTACACAGTTCAGTGTCTAATGAGAAACAGAAACATTAACAGAAAACAAAAATGAATTTCATGCAACAAATGTTCCGATAATGAATGCCCTAGAGGTACCATGGAAATACAAGATAGTTATTGATAACCAAAAAATAGTGTGGGAAATGAAGGTAAGAAGGTAAGAGATATCAGGGAATTCTTCCTGGATAAGGTGTTTTCACACTCCATTATGAAGGATAAATGGGAGATACCCAAGCAAAGAAAAGGACAAAAAATTCCAGGTAGATGTAACACCAGGTTCAATGACATGAAAACAAGAGTAAACATGGCCCATTCTGGATGTTTAATATGAAGAGAAATGACTTTTGAGAGGTGGGGTGGAAAGATATGGGACTGAAAGAGATTGGCAGTAAACATAATTGACAGGGACTTGTATAGTATACTAAAGAATTCAGATTTTTTTAACCTGAAGAAAATAGTGACAACTGAGCAAGGTTTTACAGATTGATATGATCAGTTTTGTGTTGTACAAATGTTATCCTGGAGTTGGTGTGTGGCATGGATTGAAAGAGAGCAACAGTAAAAACTGAAAGGCTAACTTTACCATGTTACTTTATTCCAGGTGAGCTAAGGCATTAGAGATATGTTTTGAAAGAGTGGAAGGTGTTAAATATTATTAATTAAGTAGAAATCAGCATAATATGATGTTGTTTAGATGTGAGGCTATTGAAACAGGAATATCTAGAATGGAGCCAGGTGATTGTTCAGAAAATTAGCTTCAGATAAGTATTAGTCTTCAATATTTAGAATGAAAGAGGTGAGCAGATTTCAAAGATAAGGTTGTAGGTGTCATTTCAACAGTTATTTTCAATTGCACACAGAGATATTTTAAGAGGCTGTTGGAGCTCAACTAATTCATGCTAAGTGACCTATTAAGTTGGAAGTTGTTTTATACTTAAAACTATGCCATTAAATACACTCATCCAAGAAAACTTTAAAGTGTAGAGAAGAAAAAAATTAAAAATAATACTCTGGAAAACCCAATAGTCTGGAAGTCATGTGAATTCTTTATATATTTTGGAAACCAGCTGAGTGAAGTGAAGGAAAAGGAACTGCATAGGAAGTTAGGACAAATTTACCATTGATTTCTAGAGGAATAAAAAAAATAGTGGATTTACAAGAAGTAATAAAGTAGTGTCAAGAAAAATTCTTAAAACATTGAGAAAACAAAGAAAGCTATTTTAGAAATGAAATTGAGGTACATTGAATGGGATCAGAAATATGAGGGAGATGACTTTTGTATGCAAATGATAAAATACATTAAAGCATAATTTGATGGTGCAAATCATAAGCACATGTACATGATGAATACAAAGTTAGCATAGATAAGATAAAAAAAGAAGAAAAGAGATAACTAATAATAAAATAGCCTCCTGAGGATCTCAGAAGAAATTCAGAACTTGATAAGGGTAATTTTATTGTTGATCAGGAAACATCTTCCTTTCATATATAAAAACAAATAGAAAAGAGATAATCAAATCAATTTTACTAGAATACTTTCCTGAACTAAAGAAAAACTGCAGACTAAAATGACTTAACCTGTTGGGCAATTTTAATAGAAGAGATAAATATTTATTCTACACAACCTCAGCAAAGTGTTTACATTAAAAGGTTAAAAAAGCAATCTTGGTGTTTGTGAAAGAAAAAAGAGGTAACAAAAATAAGCTTGGAATTAGAATGCTCTACTTCCTAAAGCACAGCAAACTAGAAAAGGCTGAGGAACAGTCATTGAAATTGTAACAAAAAAAGAACTGAGAACCAATAACTTCCTACTTTCACATGTGAATGACATGTGAAGACTGAAATACACTCATACTTTTCAGAAGAAATAACTCAAGTGAGCTTTCCAACTAAATGGTTTCCCCTCCTGCATTCCATTCAAAACTGTGGAAATATCACCCTTAAAGGAGGATTTAGATAAACGCTATAACTACAATGTTTCACATCCTATCATCTTACCAATTTCATTTTCACAAACATGAAAATGTTTGTATTGCTAGGTCAAAAGGTAGTTCCATTGTTAGTTTTCTGAGGACATTCCGTACTGTTTTCCACAGTGGCTGCACCAATCTGCATGCCCACCAACAGTGCACTAGGATTCCCTTTTTTCCATAACCTCGTCAATACTTGTTGTTTGTTGATTTATTTATGATGGCCATTCTCACCAGTGTGAAGTGGTATCTCACCATGGTTTTAATTTGAATCTCTCTGATGGGTGGTGATGCTGAGCATCCTTTTATATGTCTCTGGGTCCTCTGTATGTTCTCCTTGGAGAAGTGTCTGTCCAAGTCCTTTGCCCATTTTTTAATTGTGTAGCTTGTCTTCCTGGTATGGAGTTGTGTGAATTCTTTATATATTTTGGAGATCAGACCCTTGTCCGAGGTACCACTTGCAAATATGTTTTCCCATACAGTTGGCTCTGTTTTTATTTTGATGCTGTTTTCTTTAACCATGCAGACACTTTTTATTTTGATGAGATCCCATTTGTTTATTCTTTCCTTTATGTCCCATGCTCTAGGGGACATATTGGTGAATATATTGTTGCATGGAATGTCTGAGATTTGCCTGTCTATGTTCTTCACTAGGACTTTTATGGTGTCACAACTTATACTTAAGTCTTTTATCCATCTTGAACTTATTTTTGTGTATGGTGTAAGTTGGTAGTTGAGTTTCATTTTGTTTGCATGTAGCTGTCCAGTTTTCCCAACACCATTTGTTGAAGAAGTGATTTTTACTCCATTTTACGCTCCTGTCCCCTTTGTCAAATATTAATGGACCATAGAGTTGGGTTTATTTCTCGGCTGTCTATTCTAGAACATGGGTATTTTGAGAGCAGGAAATAGAATGTGAGATGACCATTGACAAGAAAATTTGTTTTGAGACACTCAACAGGGGAGGAATAATAAGAGTCCAGAATGGAAACAAGTTGTAACAAGAGAGAAAACAAATTTTAAAGTGAAAGAAGGAGGTAAAATGGGGTAAGAGAAGGGAAGGGAAAAATATGTGAATTGAAGTAAACTATTATATAAAATCTGGTGACTTAATATGCATAAACTTGAAGGGCAAAATGAATGTTAAAAAGCTATGCAGGAAAGAAAATATCACAAATCATGGAGAAGACCACAGTGGATTTTGTATTGGTAGCATCTAGTTTTTACCATTGTATTTTATTTCTGGATTAGACTCTTATGATGTCAGATAGTGGCCCTGTCTGACCTTAAGCAGTCAGTTGGAGACTTCCAGGGATCTACTGTCAGTGGTTGTCTTCTTCACTTGTTAATCTAGTCACTCTACACTAAGCAGTCAGGCTTAAGTACTACAGGGCAGGGCTTAATCCCTCCTGTGGTCAGCGCTATTGCTTCAGGGTGCTGCTAATCCCTCAGGGTGCTGCTGCTTGGAGGGGAGTGGGCTGCCTAAGAATGATGGTTGCTGCAGTATGATGGATGACTCAGCACCAGGATCCCAGCTGCTACTCTCTCAGTTCTTTTCTGAAAGCCTTTGTCCCCAGTCTCTCCTCAAGTGTCTCTAGTCCATTCTGCACTCCCACCCTTGCTTTAACCCAGGGTTAGTGGATGCAAATGAAAGTTTGTGGGTTGTTCCTTTAAATAGCTGTTTGAGTCTCAGCCATCCATCTCTGGCAGAGAGCAACCCTGCCATTTTTCACAACTGGATGTTATCTCTGGATGTGTTATCTCTGGATGTGTAGTTTTGGGATCTGGTGCTCTAGGCTGGGGATCCCAGTTTAGGATTTAAACCCCACACTTCTCAGGAGGATCCAAATGGCCACTTAAATATCCCTTGGGTGCTTCAGCTACTGCCTGTTGGTGCTCAGCCAACCCTCTCATGTCTGTATCACATTCCCTACAGGTCATGTTGTGCTGAAGCTGATTCTTCTGTCTCTCCATGGTTATAAGGCTTCTTTCTGGCTATCGTTCAGTTGTCTGTTCTGGATGGTTTCTCCACAATTTAGTTGTAATTCCAGATTGGCCCTAGGAGGAGGTGGTTAGTGTAACTTCCACTCATTCTTCTGCCATCTTGGATCTCATCTCTCTATTTAAAAGAAAGAGAATGTAATGTACTTGTAAGCATGAGGAAAGTAGTCCAAATTTTGAATTGTTTTGAACAGTCAAAAAGGTAGTTAAATAAGAGATGACCAGAGGAATTGCTGAAGAGTATTTAATGGATCATTTACTCATTCATTGGGCCTATGTTAATTTACTGTGTTCTTATCATGCTGTATCATCACTTCCCTTTGCCCTCTCAAGTTCTTCACTGTTTGGGTCATTTGAGATTTGTGTTATTGCTTTCTGTGTTACTCATCATTCTTTTCCTTCCTGCTGCATGTTTCTAGCAGTCATACCACATGCAGGGAACAATCCCATTGTAAAAAGTGTTTTATCCTAACTCAACCTCCCACTTCAATATCTACTCATGTTTTTTGCTGCCCTTCACAACCAGAAATGTCCAGTTTATATTATCACAATTATCCACTATTACAGCTGGTGAAAAATGGTTAGGGAGTGAAGGGATTGAGCAAAAAGGAAAAATGACTCATACTCATGGACCACAGTGTAGTGATTACTGGGGGGAGGGGAGTGTAAGGAGACTAAATGGTAATAGAAAAAAAATAAAGATTAAATGTAATCTTTAAAAACATAATAAAGATCAATAATCCATCAATTGATAAATGAAAGACATTTTAAACTATTAGAATACAGTGACTGATATAACACTGACCTGTGAAGCACCATAATTTTATGTTTGTATTTTATCATTTTTCTGAAGATATTTTTTAACTCAAAGAAATAACACATAATTGATAACACTAAAGTTTCCTTTTTATAACTTACAATCATTCCACTCCTCATTAATAGCAACCACTATCATGAATTTGGTATTTGTCTACCTTCTATTTATTTTATATTTAAATATGTAACAATATTTGTGTTTTAATGTACATACATTTAACATATTGTAGTCTACAAATAACCAGCTTTTTGTATTTTATCATATATATACAAGATATACCAATGTCCACAATTAATAATTCATTAAAGATATTATATTTTTCTTCCATATGCACATACTATTTTTACTTCTCTATTCTCATATTAATGAATAATTATTTCTTTTTATTATATTTTGTATCATTATATTTATGCATTATCTTTTGCAACCTCAGCTCATATCATTAATGAATATTATAACAGCTTAAAACCTCTTCCATGAATAATTTTACTTAAGTAATTTTATTACCATATCCTACAAATGTTATCATGGGAGAGGATGATTATGACAACACCTGCAGTCTAAAAAGAAACTTTGGAGGGGGGAAAAAAACATGAAAAGGGTGACTGAAGGAAGAAATGTCAGGATAATAAGTGGGAAGAATTAAAAACGCAGGAGAAACTGTTTCAATTCATGTCAAGGGAGTGTTTTAGGAAGAAGGATATGCATGCTCAGTTATATAAAATAATTCAATTCAGAATTTTAAAGGTTATTGATGACCTTACCAAGTATAGCTTTAATGAAGTAGTGCAATGAGAGTCTAGTTAAGTGGGAGAGAAATTGACTTTTCTCAAAGAGTTTTGATGGACACACACACAAACACAGTTGTGTTGAATAAGACTGGTTTGAAAACTTGAAACTGTCCCTGACTGATGTGGCTCAGTAAGTTGGGCATTGTCCCACAAACCAAAAGTTCATTTTTCCTCAGGGCACATGCTTGGGTTGCTGGGCCAGGTCCTGGTTAGAGCATGTGCTAGAGGCAAACAGTTGATGTTTCTCTCACATATCAATGTTTTTCTCCCTCTTTTACTCTCTCTCTAAAAATAAATAAATAAAATCTTTAAAAAAAACCTTGAAAGTGTTTCTAACTTAAAGAAGAAAGAAGTTAAAATCACAGAAGAGCAATGAACACAGGCAGATTTGTTTAGATTTGATGACAGAGCATTTATGCACAAGACTGAACATAAGTTGCCTAGAAATTATTTTCATTTTAATATTAATTTACTATTCAGGAAAAACAAGTGTTATAGAAGTGTGGTAAAATGGTCACTTCAGTCTTCATCATAGCAACATTAAATGCCTAACACAGTGAGAGATTCTCTAGAATAAGGACTTTTTTTTAGTAATGCTCAATTGTTTTAGTCATTTTATAAAGGAACCAAACATTCTCAACATACAAGAATTCAGTTCACCACTTAAAAATAAAAATTAAAAGAAAACAAACAAACACAAAGATGTGTCCTAAAACCACAATGAGATACCACTTCACACCTGTCAGAATGGTCACCATAAACAAATCAACAAACAACAAGTGCTGGAGAGGTTGTGGAGAAAAGGTAACCCTAGTACATTGTTGGTGGGAATGTAGACTGGTGTGGCCACTGTGGAAGACAGTATGAAATTTTCTCAGAAAACTGAAAATGGAACCACTTTTTAATCAAGTGATTCCACTACTAAGATTGTACCCTAAGAATCCTGAAACACCAATTCAAAAGAACCTATGTACCCCAATGTTCATAGCAGCACAATTTACAATAGCCAAGTGCTGAAAGCAACCTAGGTGCCCATCAGTTAATGAATGAATCAAAAACTGTGGTACATTTTCACAATGGAATACTATGCAGCATAAGAAAGGAGCTCCTACCCTTCACAACAGCATGGATGGAACTGCAGAGCATTATGCTAAGTGAATTAAGCTAGATGGTGAAAAACAAATACCATATGATCTCACATATAAGTGGAACCTAATCAACCAAACAAATAGAACTGTGAGCAAAATAGAACTGGAAAAATGGAAATGAAAAACCAACTATGGGTGACCAGAGGGGTGGGGGCAGGGAGATAATAGAGGAACAAAGGGGAAGGGCCAAGTCAAGGAACACATATAAAGGACCCATGGACATGGACAGTGGGGTGGGGATTGACTGTGGTGGGGAGGGAGGTGGGGCAGGGAAGAGCTACTGGGGAAAATTGGGACAACTGTTAGTGAACAACAATAAAAAAATAAAATCCCTTGACCTGCTGCCAAATCTTGTTATTTAATGTGTAAATAAAGAAGCACGTATGCTACTGCATCACATATTAAAAAATAAAAATAAAAATAAAAACTACTCAGTGAGTAAAATCATGGATGATATCTCCATGGTTGTTAAATTTAAAACTAAAGATAAATAAAAAAAGTTTTAAAAATCTTGAAAAAATTGCTACATACTTTAAATCTTCTGAATTAACAGAATGAGGAAATAAAATGAAAGGCTATGTCACATGTGAGATATAAAAATAAAAACATAAATATAATAAACAAAACATTGCTCAATATAGGAAAATAATTTTATGACTAGATTTATTATAATATAAACTAGTACAAATGGATTAAATGTTACTTGAATACATTATAATGTTAGTTAAAAGTTAAAATATTTATGAAGTAACATGGGATGAAAGAGAAATAAAAATTGAAATATCAGAGAATATAGAAAGCAGTTATATGAAAACGAGTGAATATTAGAACCTATGAAATCTAGCTAAATTGTGCCATGAAAGGGTAAACACAAATTAAAAATAAGAGGTTTAAATTGCCCTCTTGAAAGTAAGACAAGAGACACCCCACCCCTCCCTTTTCCTAGAGCATTCACTTTAGAATACTTGAATTATAAAATCTTCTTTTCTTTGAATAGTATATAAATCTTCTGAAGGCCAAATAAACCTCTTACCAGCTATGCAGCTCAGGACTGCCTATCTCAAGAACCTGGGAACCACTTATTTGTAACATAATCATTAAGGAATATAGTGTCCATACACCCCAGTATTGTTTTTTTTGTTGTTGTTTTGTTTTTTGCTTCCTGTGCCCTGCCCACCTGTGGAAGAATAAGAGCATAAATTTCTCAGGTGTGTAACAAAACTACCTTCTGTCATAGAGATAGAAGTTGATCTTTCCTTTGGATAAAGTCAGTTAGTTTACATGGATGGTTACCTCCAATTACTAGGTGAATTTGGTGATTATGAGTGGTAAATGGTGTTGCAAAGTCCTTTTACTTAAAGCTAGTTATTGTTCATTCTAGAAACTTATATGTAATGGACTGTATTTGCTTGGGTATATGAAAAGATGAGATTTCTTTTTGTCTGCAATATCTTTAGCAGATTACCCGTGATTGCCATTACCTCTGGATTAAGACTTATTCAAGAAAAAAAATTTTTTTTCTCTCTTCTAGCTTTATGGGATGGTTTTCTGAGTTGCAAAGAGATTTTATTTTTAAGTACATTTTTCCCATTGAAAAAGCCATTGCTTAAATACTCAATTATAAAACCTCAAAAGAAAAATGGATTAAAATTGAAAGCTATTTGTTAATATTTTTACCATGTTAGTAAATCAGAAGAAAATAATATGACTATATCCCTTATTATTTTCATAAAAATTATCGTGTTATTTGAAATTGTTTTATGTTGTTCATATGGTAAGAACAATACTAAACACGCTCCTACCATATGACCAAACTATAACTGCACTACTGTCAAAAAAAGAAAGAAACAAACAAACTCCATGTTAGATCCTAGGAGGAATGAAAATCACCAGGCAAGAAAATGGCACCATGGGAAGCTGCCTGCAGGCCCTACCCAGGAGGATTAGGGTCTGGGGTCAGCCATTGCGGCATGACAGGATGCAGCTTTCACCCAGCAACCAGCTTTAGCCAGTCACACTCTGATACCCCAACTGCAGGTTTTTGCATTTAAAAACCCTGACCTAAGAACAACCAAGCACATCTCAACTTGTTGGTTGGCTCTACTTTCCCTCTTATTCCCCACTAATAAACCCTGCTCTCCTTAGCTTGCTGTGTCCATCCAGTTTCTTGAGTGACTCCAACCTAAACTCCATTTATTCCAAAGAAATAAAAAATGTATTTTCACATAAAATCCTATACACAAATGTTTATAACAGTTTTATTCGTAATAAACCCCAATCAAAAACCAACCCAATGCCCCTCAAAAGATGAATCATTAAGTAAATTATAACAGCCCTGACCAGTGTGTCTCAGTTGGTAGGGTATCCTATCACAGAATGAAAAGTTTGCTGGTGCTGGTTTGATTCCTGGTCAGGGAATATGCCTGGGTTGTAGGTTCAGTCCCTAAGCCAGGGTGTGTGCAAGAGGCAACTGATTGATGTTTCTCTCTTACATCTATGTTTTTCTCCCTCTCTTTCTCCCTTCCATCCACTCTCTTTAAAAATAAATAAAATTTTAAAATAATTAATTAATTAATTATAGTATATACATACCATGAAATACTATTTAGCAATAAAAAGGAGCATGCATTTATTCATGTAACAGTTTGGATGGATCTCAAAAATATATATTAATTGAAAAAAGTCAGTCTCAGAAAATTACATAATGTAAGATTCTATTTATAGAGTGGTTTTGAAATAACAGATCTAGAGGTAGAAGACAAGTTAATGATTATCAATGGTTAGGAAGATATCGAAAGAAGGGAGGAATCTGTGGTTGTAAAAGAGCAGCAAGAGGGATCCTAGTTATGAAATTGTTTAATCATAACTGCATCAATACTCATGTGAGCCTAACTAAACAAGATAAATTTGTATAGGACTAAACATGTACACACTCACATATACACAAATGAGTGCATGTAAAACTTGCAACATATAAGGTTGAAGATATGTATCAATGTCAACTTCCTGGTTTTTATATTGCACTATACTTATATGAAATGTTACCTTTGGGAAAAAACTAGTTTCAGGGTAAATGGGATCTCTCTACTATTTCTTAAAATGCACATGAAACTATAATTATCTCAAATTATTTTCTTGAAAGTAAATTGTGAAATGTTTAAAACCACAGCAACTCAGCAAAAAACATTTGTTTTATTTAGTAGCATTCTATATTTCTATTGCAGAAAAAATTATTTTCTGGAACATTAAGTCATAAATAAGTCATGCCTAAAATTAGTCCTTTGGTTGTACAATGCATTGTGAATTCTTTTCATGAATTCACTAAAAGTCACAAAATAAATGCTATAAGCACACCACTGCTGAGAGAAGAAAACACTTTTAATAAGTACATGATGTTCCTCTAACACAGTGAAAGCACTATTGCTCATATATCGTATTTCTTGCATAGAACTGAGTGATAGCTGGAGAGGAAAATACGAACTATAAACCTTTCTGTGGAAATCTTATGCATATTTGCCAAAAATATCACACACACACACACACACACACACACACACACACACACAGAGTTTAGGTGTGATATTACAGTGTTTCACAAAGCACTAAACACATGCACTTAGTATTTTGGGAACACTTTGATAGAGGATCACACATTTAAAAAATAAATGTGAAATTTCTATAAGATGTACATTCTGATTTTCTATGAAGAGAATTTAAAGAATGATAGTTTCCAATGGGCTTCAAATATGAAATTGAGCATTATTTTTAAAAATAAGAAATGGAAGTATATTTATAAAATATAAATTTTAAGTGTTAATGAAGGTGTGTATTCTGATTAAACAACCTCTTGGGGAAACTCAAAACACACCATGATATACTGACAAATCATGTTGTATTTGCAATGAAAATAGTCATTATCATTTTGTATCATTCTCTATCAAGTTTGAGAGAGGAAGTATCTGAATGATACCTTGAGCAGTGCATGTTTAAATGAGGACAGGATATCGTTAAGGAACATGGTATCTCAGAGTATGATATGACTGATTGATAGGTAAGATTTTAAATCTTGACATATGCAGTGAAGGAATGAAGATAAACTATACATAAAAATCTTTAAAAAGGAAACAAAAGGTGACATTAAATCAAAATCAGAATTAAAAATATAAATGGAAAGACAACCAAAAATACCTAACTTAAAATATGAAACTGCCATCGGAAATAATACTTGATGGTATAGTTAGTTATTACATAAAAACTTCATTGCCAATGACCCTGACACCATCAAGATAAAACCAAAAGAAACTTGGATGAGCCATGAAAGGAAGGAACTTTATTGGATTTGACTGCTTTAGTCTTTGCAAGTGTGTGTGGGATGAGAGTAACATATTCATTAGTGAATATAAACAGCATGAGTGTGCTTTGTGAGGAGAGATAGTTTTCTCTTCCAGTTTAAATGAAGTCTGTGAAATAAGGATGGTTGGATGATGGTGGTATAAGAGATAAAAATGTATCCTCTGTACCTTGTGTAGGTAAAATGGAATTTCTGGATTGTATCATTGAAATATTTATTTATAACATTATCTTTGTGTTTGAGCATAAATTTGAAAATAAAAATATTCTATGACAATATTTTTTAAATCCTTGCTCAGAGATATATTTATCTACTTGAGAAAGAGAGAGACACTGATGTGAGAGAGAAACATCAATTTGTTGCCTCCCAATACTTCCTGGGGATGGAACCCATAGCTTTTTGGTATGTGGGACACCACTCCAACCAACTGAGACCACCAGGGTGATATTGTTTTATTTTATCATTGTTATTCTAAAGAAAATTAGAATCTCAAATTTTGGCCCAAATGCGTCTCATTGAAAAATTTGGGCTGGATAAATAGAATGCTTTTTCCACCATAAAAAAATAATGCTTTATAGAAAATTTGTTGACATGACCAAAAGTTGTATTTTTCAAAATCATAAAGAGAAAACAGACAAAAAGCCTGCCTAGGGGTAGCTCAGCTGCATTTATAGAACCTATTGAGATTGTGAAGGTGCTCAGGTACTTGAAAGTTGTTACTTATACCTTACCTGAAAAAAATATATATGCATATACACACACACATATATACACATGTATATATATACATATACACATATATCTATATACATGTGTTTATATGGTTCCTATATATATGTGTATATACATATATAGAGACTGAAAATTCCCTTTACATATATATGTATATATGTATAGAGAGAGAATATATATATTTTTTCCAAGGAGTTTTTGTCTGGATATGCATAGAAAGCTAATGCATTATTTTTAAAAAAAGAAAAAACAACAAGAATACAGCTATGTGCTTCATTTCTTATATAGGTAAGTTGACCTACAGCTGGGGTCCTTAAACTTGAGCATGTATCAGAATCACTCAGAGGTTTTTCAGAACGCAATTTATGGGGCCCACCCCAGGGTTTCTAAGTAAATCTAAGGTGGAGCTCATAATTTTTAATTTGTAAGAATTTCCCAGAAAGTACTAATGCTCCAATCTGAGGGCTACACTTCGAGAATCATTAACTTAGAGGAACACAGAAGAGGAAATATATTGTGATGCAAATCCTAGCCTGCAGGATCCATATATGTTGTGGCTGCTAGTGAGCAAATACACATGGACAACAGAAGTTCTGTGGAGAAAAAGGGACGGCATGGCCACTCTCTGAGAGAGAGAGGGTGAGAAGGCCCTGGCTACTGCCTGAGCAGGCTTTTATTGCTTCTCTGAGTGCATTACATGGAGGACGGTCCTCATTTACTATGCACAGGTTCACTGCAGGTGATTACCTTTTACAGATAACAAAGGAAAGAATGTTGCTAATTACTTCAAAGGAAGGATGTTACATATGGGGGGGAGTGGTTGAACTGGTTACACTCCATACTTGGGAAGTTTAGCATAGACTTTAGGCACTTACAGTAAGCACTGGCAGCTTCAATTCAGGGTGCGGGAGTTTTAGCAAAAGCAAGTCTCATAGCAGCCTAGGTACAATGCAGGCCTGATTCCCCATGGGAAAACCTCTCCTCAGGCATGGCTGTGTGTACCAATTCACTCTCTACTGGTTTTCCACGTGAGTGCTGAGCTACATTTCCATGTCATGAGAAATGGTTCCCTACAGTACTGTAAACTAGGATAGCTGAGCATGTTTTATGGAGGAGGTGATTCTTACATTATGATTAAAAGATTTATGCTCCATGACAATCATATTCACTCTATAATTTCTATTAAGGCTGGCAATGGTAAATTCAATTTAGTTATAATTGTTACCCTTTTCCCTCCTCATCTTTTCCCTTTACCTTCTTCCTTCTTCTCTTCTTTTGTTTGAGAATAAATCATCTCATCAATTCCTTATTGTAATCTTCGCTTTTTGTAAAGGGCACAGTATTTATTTCCTAGCGGTTTAAACTGGTACACTCCTATATTGTCCAGACCAATTTTCCAATAACTTTTTCTAGGCTGTGTGTACAACTTGTTTTGTACATAGCTATTTCTTCTGTAAACCAATCAAGCTGTTTCCACTGACTGCAGCAAACTTCATTATTGAAGCAAGAAAGACCAAGTTGGGCTACTATATAATGAATGCCATATACAGATAAATGCTGCAATGTTGGCAATGTTTGCTCAATATTTCCAATCACAAAAGCAATATAAATAGTGAAATGTCAGGTACACAGGCCAGATTTTCATTTTACATTATTCATGGAAAATTTTACCCACAGGAATTTTTTCTTTAACTCCAATAAACTTACTTTTATCTTTGATATGCATGAGTTATTTTTGTTTGGTTGGTTATTTTTTTACAATTAAAATATATTATATTTACATAAAAATGTAGTGCATTGTGTTTCTTCTCTCCGTGTTATATCTTTAGTACTCAATCTGAGAAGGGACAGAGCAGGAAAATTCACTTTTTAAAAATAACTAAGGAATATTTTTAAAATGACAAAATGTACTTTAAGTTGTATTTGCCAACATATTTATATTAAGCATTAAAATATATTCACTGAATTTGTACTGGAAGATATTAATTAAATGTGCTTTCCACATCACTCTCTCAAGCATCTTTTATAAGTGATAAGTTTATATATTTTTGAAAGTGAAAAGTTATAGGAGACTGTTCTGCATGGTGTGGGCCCAGATAGGACCCACGCCCACAGATAGGTTTTCCTGTGGGGAATCAGGCCTGCTTTGCACCTAGGCTGTTTTGAGGCTTGCTTTTTGCTAAAATCCCTCACCCTGAATTAAGGCAGCAAACATTTACTGCATATCTTTAAAGTGACTTCCTAAAATCTCTGCTAAACTTTCTAAGGACCAGTGTAACCAGTTCAACCACTTTTCCCTTTGCATTTGCAAATATCCTTCTTCTGTGGTGTGATTAGCGGCATCCTCTCCTTTGTTTTCTGTAAAATGTAACCACCTAAAGTGAACCTCTGCATAGTAGTGGTGGAGGCCCTCCAAGGTTTTTTCTTTCCTCTTTTCCTCCACAGGACTAGGTAGTCCATGTGAATTTGTCTCATATCTCATCCACAATGCTGGAGACCCCACAAGCCGGGGTCCTCATCAAAAAGTAAAGCCACTCTCTTTCCTCTTTACTCACACTCAATCTAAAAACAAGAAGTATGACAATAAACAGTAAAAAGGCTCCCTCCCAACCCATCTATCTGCTCAGCTACTACCCATCTGACTCAATAGATTCTTAGATTCTTCTGTATCCTTTCAGAGAATTTCTTCAGGTAAACATACTGCAAACATAATACTAGATTTCCTCTTTATACAAAGTAAAATGTAATATACACTGTTTTGCTCCAGGCTTTTTTCACTTAGCCTGTATCTCCAAGCTCTTCCCATGTCCATACATCAAAAGCCTCATTTTTTTCCCAGCTGTGCAATATTTCATTGTATGGATATGCCATACCTATCCCAAATGAGAGACATGTGGTTCATTTTCATCCTCTGGTTGTCATGATCAGTGCTGCATTTATAATCTTGTATATTCCTCATCGTGCACGTATACAGCTATCTGTAGAAGAAACTCTCCAAAGTGGAATTGTTGGGTCAAAGATTATCTGTATATATAATATCAATGGATTCTGCCAAATTGCTTTCCACTGGGTTTGTACTACCTTATACTCCCACCAGTAGTGTATGAGAGGAAAGCCATTTTACTGGTTATGCTAGAACAATTTTTAACTGGTATGCTGCAAGAATTTTTTTAACTTTATTTTTATTGTTTATGTTATTACAGTTGTCCCTTTTTCCCAACTCCACCAAGTCCCTTCCCCCTCTTCCCTCAGGCCATCACCACACTTGTCGGTGTCTATGGGTTATGCAAATATGCTCCTAGGCTAATCCATTCACCTTCTTTCATCCAGTCAACCACTGCCACTTCCCCTCTGACAGCTGTCAGTCTGTACCCTGTATCTGTGATTCTGTTTGTATTTTGCTCACCAGTTTATTTTGTTCATTAGATTTTACATATAAGTGATATCCTTATGTATATGACTATCTGACTGGCTTATTTCACTTACCATAATATTCTTCAGGTCCATGCATGCTGTCACAAAAGGTGATTCCTACATTTTTACGGCTGCATAGTATGTCATTATATAAATGTACCACAGCTTTATCTACTCATCTACTGATGGGCTCTTGGGCTGTTCCAGATCTTGGCTATTATAAATAACACCGAAATGAACATAGGGGTGCTATAGTCTTTCAAATTAGTGTTTCAGTTCCTTTGAATATATTCCCAGAAGTGGGATTGTTGGGTCAAAAGGCAGTTCCATTTTTAATTTTTTGAGGCAACTCCACACTGTTTTCCACAGTGGCTGCACCAGTCTGCATTCCAACCAGCAATGTACGAGGGTTCCCTTTTATCACCATATTCACCAGCACTTATTTGTTGATTTATTGATGATAACCATTTTAATTTGCATCTTTCTGATGACTATTGATGGTGAACATTTTTTTCATATGTATATTGGCTACATGTATGTCCTCTTTGGAGAAATGTCTATTCAAGTCCTTTTGCCCATTTTTTAATTGGATTGTTTGTCTTCCTGGTGTTGTATAAGTTCTTTATAAACTTTGGATATCAATCCTGTATCAACTGTGTCATTGGCAAATATGTTCTCCCATACAATGAATTCCCCTTTCATTTTGTTGGTTTCTTGAGCTGTGGAGAAGTTTTTTAATTGATGTAGTCCTCTTTGTTTATTTTTCCTTTGTTTCCCTTGCCCTAGGAGATACATCAGCAAAAATATTGTTATGTGAGATGTGTGGAATTTTACTACCTATGTTATCTTCCAGAATTTTTATGGTTTCAAGTCTAACATTTAACTTTTTAATCCATTTTGAGTTTATTCTTGTGTGTGGTATAAGAAGGTAGTTTGGTTTCATGGTTTTTTGTATGTACCTATCTAATTTACCCAATTCCATTTATTGAAGGGATTGTCTTAACTCCATTGTATGCTCTTGCCTTCTTTGAAAAATATTGCTTGACCATAAAAACCTGACTTTATTTCTGGGTTCTCTGTTCAGTTCCATTGATCTATAAGCCAATTTTTATGCCAGTCCAGTCTGTTTTTATTACAATGGCCTTATAGTATATTTTGATATCAGGTATGGTAATACCTCCAACTTTGTTTTTCTCAAGATTCCTAAGGCTATTCTAGGTCTTTTTTGGTTCCATGTAAATTTATGGAATATTTTTTCTAGACCTGTGAAATATGCCATTGGTATCTTGATATGAATTGTGTTGAATCTATAGATTGCTCTAGATAATATGGACATTTTAATTATGTTAATTCTTCCAATCGATGAATATGGTATACACTTCCACTTATTTTTATCTTCCTCAATTTCTTTCTTTCAGGGTCCTGTCCTGTCATTTTCCAAATACAGATCTTTCACCTCCTTGGTTAAATTTTTCAGTTCTTAATTTTTGTTGCATTAGTAAATGAGATTATTTTCTTAGTATATTTTTTCATAGTTTATTATTGGTATATAAATATTACATCAATTTCTGAATATTAATGTTGTATCCTACTACTTTGCTTTATTTATTTAATAGGTCTAGTAGTTTTTCAGTGGATTTTTTAGAGTTTTTTATGGACAATATAATATCATCTCTGAATAATAGCAGTTTTTACTTCCTCCTTTCTAATCATCTTGTCTGATCAATTCAGCTAGGACTTCCACTACTATGTTGAATAAGAGTGCTGAAAGCAGACATCCCTTTTTCCTGATCTTAAGGGAAACACTTTTAGTTTTTGCCTATTAAGATGCTGGCTGTAGGTTTTTCATACATGACCTTTATTATGTTGAGGTCTGATCTTTATATCCCCATTTGCTAAGAGTTTTTATGATGTGTGGGTGCTGGATTTTATCAAATGGTTTTTCTGCATCTATTGATATGATCATATGATTTTTATCTTTCATTTTCTTTAGGTGATGCACAACATTTATTGATTTGCAAATATTGTACCAACCTTAGATCCCCATTATAAAACCCACTTTATCATGATGTAAGATCTTTTAAATATAGTGCTGGATCTGGTTTGCTAATATTTTGCTGAGAAGTTTAGCATTTATGTTCATCAAGGATATTGGCTTATAATTTTATTTAATTGTAGTGTGTTTATCTGGTGTTAGAATTAAAATAACACTGGCCCCATAAAGAGAGCTTGGGAGTCTTCCCTCTTTGAATTTTTTTGGGATAGTTTAAGGATAAAGTGTTAGTTCTTCTTTGAGTGTTTGGTAAAATTTGCCTGTGAAGCCATACAGTCCAGGACTTTCGTTTGCTGGGATTTTTTATTCTCTAATTTCATTTTTTGTAATTAGTTTATTCAGTTTTCTGATTCTTCCTTATTCAGTTATGAAAAATTGTATATTTCTAGGAATTTATCCATTTTACTCAGGTTTTCCAATTTGTTGGCATATACTTGTCCATATTATTTTCTTACAAACCTTTGTATGTCTGTGGTGTAAGTTGTTAATTCACCTCTTTCATCTGATTTTGTTTATTTGGGTCCTCTATCTTTTTTTCTTGCTGACTTTGCTTAAAAATTCATCAATCTTGTTAATCTTTTCAAAGAATCAGCTCTTGGCTCCGTATATAAATATATATATACATATATACATATATAATGCATTTTTTATCTCTATGTCATTTATTTCTGCTCTGATCTTATTTCCTTCCTCCTACTCACTCTAGGCTTTTTTTTCTTGCTTTTTGATACAGTTCTTTTTGTGTACAGTTAGACTGTTTACTTGAGATTTTTCTCGCTTTGTGATGGATGCCTGTAATGCTATGAACGTCTCTTTCTAGACTGCATTCTCTGTATCCCATATTTTTAATGAAATGGTTTATTTATTTATTTATTTATGTTTCAATTAGAGTTTACCAATATTGTTTTGCATTAGTTTCAGGTGTACAGGATAGTGGTTAGAAAATCACATAACACATGGCATCATATCTAATGTAATATGTTTAAGCACGTTCTTGGGCTAGTACTGCTAAAGGTTTTCTTTTTTAAGATATAAATAAAATATTAATAATTTTATTTTTTATTTAATCTTTATTGCATTTTTTCCTTTACAATTTAGTCTCCTTATACCCTTTCCCAACAGCAATCACCACACTATTGTCCATGTCCATAAGTCTCTTTCTTTTTTATCAATCCTGCCACCACCTCACCTTCTCCCTCCCCTCTTATTGTTATCCTGCTCTCCATCTATGAGTCTGTACCCATTTTCCTTGTTAGTTCAGTTTGTTCACTATATTCCATATTTGAGAAAAAGTATACGATATTGGTCTTTCTCTTACTGGCCTAATACACTTGGCATAATGTTATCCAGGTTCATCTGTATTGCCCCAAGGTTAAAACTTTCTTCTTTTTTATGGATAATTAGTATTCCATTGTGTAAATGCCCCATAGTTGTTTTATCCACTTATCTTGGAAATTTGGGCTGCTTCCATATCTCAGCAATTGTAAATAAGGCTGCAATGAACATAGGGGTGCTTATGTTCATTTGAATTAGAATTTTGTGTTCTTAGCCGGGTCAAAAGTCATATCAATTCTTATTTTTCTGAGGTATTTCCATACTGATTTCCACAGTGGCTACACCACTCTGCATTCCAACCAACTGTGCAAAAGTTTTCCTCCTTCTCCACATCCTCACCAGCACTTGTTGTTTGTTGCTTTATTGATGGTAGACATTCTGACAGGTGGGAGATGGCATCTCATTGTCATTTTAATTTGCATTTCTCTAATGACTAGCAATGTCAAGCATCTTTTCACATGTCTAGTGGCCATCTGTATGTCCTATTTGGAGAAGTGTCTATTCAGGTCTTTTGCCCATTTTTTAACTGATGTTTTTATTTGTTGTTGCTTTTTGTAAGTTCACTATAAATTGTGGATATTAACCCCTTATCAGATGTACTGGTGAATATGTTCCCCAACTCTGAGTTGTCTTTTTATTTTGGGGATGATTTCCTTTGCTGTGCAAAAACTTTTTAGTTCGAGGACTTCTGGCCAAGATGGAGGCATAGGTAGACACACTGTGCCTTCTCGCACAACCAAAAGAAGAACAACAACAATTTTAAAAGCAAAAAACAACCAGAACTGACAGAAAATCAAACTGTGTAAAAATCTGACAACCAAGGAGTTACAGAAGAAATATTCATCCAGCCTGGTAGAAGGGGTGGAGATGGGCAGCCAGACAGAGAGGGTATATGGCAAGGCGGTAGTTGGAGGATCAGTCAAGGTGGTGACTTGGGGACTGCGTGGTCCCACATTCTTGTGCAGATTAACCGGGAGGAATAGCTGGGGATCAAGACAGACCTCTCAACCCAGAGTTTCAGTGCAGGAAAATAAAACCTCAAAACCTCTGATTAAAAACACCTGTGTGGGTTGGGGTGGCAGTGGGAGAAACTCCCAGCCTCATCAGAGTTCATTGGAGAGATCCACAGGGTCATAGAATGTACACAAACCCACCCACCCAGGGAATCAGCACCAGAGGGGCCCAGTTTGATTATGGGTAGCCGGGGAAGTGACTGAAAACTGGCAGAGAGTAGAGCAAGCTGCACCATTCCCTCTCAGACTCCTTCCCCACAGACAGCAGCAACCTAGGTAGCCCCGCCCTGGTGAACACCTAAGGCTCCACCCCTTATATGTAGCAGGTATGCCTAGACAAAAAAAATAAATAAAAATGGCCCAAATGAAAGAACAGATCAAAGCACCAGAAAAAATACACTAAGCGATGAAGAGAGAGCCAACCTATCAGATGCACAATTCAATACACTAGTAATCAGGATGCTCACGGGGTTGAATTTGGTCACAAATTAGATAAAAAATGAAGGGAATGCTAAGTGAAATAAAGGAAAATGTATGGGAATCAACAGTAAAAGGAAGGAAACCAGGTCTCAAATCAACAGTGTAGACCAAAAGGAAGAAACATTCAACCAAAACAGAATGAAGAAACAACAATTTTTAAAAAATGAGGAGAGGCTTAGGAACCTCCAGGACATCTTTAAACATTCCAACATCTGAATTATAGGGGTGCCAGAAGGTGAAGAGAAAGAGCAAGAAATTGAAAAGATATTTGAACAAACAATGAAGGAGAACTTCTCCAATCCGGCAAAGGAAATAAACTTCCAGGAAGTCCAGGAAGCTCAGAGTCCCAAAGAAGTTGGACCCAAGGAGGAACACACCAAGACACATCATAATTACATTACTCAAGATTAAAAATAAAGAGATTATCTTAAAAGCAGTAAGAGAAAAGAATACAGTTACCTACAAAGGAGTTCCCATCAGACTGTCAGCTGATTTCTCAAAAGAGACCTTACAGGCAAGAAGGGGCTGGAAAGAAATATTCAGTCATGAAAGGACCCACATCCAAGATTACTCTATCCAGCAAAGATTTCATTTAGAATGGAAGGGCAGATAAAGTGCTTCCCAGATAAGGTCAAATTAAAGAAGTTCATCACCACCAAGCCCTTATTATATGAAATGTTAAAGGGATTTATCTAAGAAAAAGATTAAAAATATGAACAGTAAAATTACAACAAACTCACAGTTATTAACAACCACACCTAAAACAAAAACAAACTAAGCAAATAACTAGAACAGGAACAGAACTACAGAAATGGAGATCACATGGAGGGTTATCAGCAGAGGAGTGGGAGGAGGAGAGTAGGGAAAAGGTATAGAGAATAAGTAGCATAAACAGTACGTAGAACATAGACAGGGAGACTAAGAATAGCATGGGAAATGTAGAAGCTGAAGAACTTCTATGCATGACCCATGGACATGAACTAAAGCAGGGGAATGTGGGTGGGAGGGAGTGTGCAGAGTGCAGGGGAATAAAGGGAGAAGAAATGGGACAACTGCAAAGCATAATCAATAAAATATATTTAAAAATAACAATAATACAAAGTAAAAATTCATAAAACCCACAACTTTTTAGTTTGATGTGGTCCCATTTGTTTAATTTTTCTTTTGTTTCCTTGCCTTGGGAGATATATCCAATAAAAAATTTCTACAAACAATGTAGATTGTGCTGCCTGTATTTTCTTCTAGGATTTTTATGTGTTCGAGTCTATTTAAGTCTGTGATTCATTTTGAATTTATTTTTGTGTGTGGCATAAGAAAGTGATCTAGATTAATTTTTCTGCATGTATCTGTTCAATTTTCCCAACAGCATTTATTGAATAGACTAACTTTATCCTATTGCATGTGTTTACTTCCTCTGTCAAATTTTTTTGCTATAAAATTGTGGATTTATTTCTGGGCTTTTTAATCTGTTCCATTGATCTATGTGTCTGTTTTCATGCTGGCACCATGCTGTTTTGATTACTATGACCTTAAAGTATAGTTTGATATAGATACCATGAACCTTCCAACATCATTCTTCTTTCTCAGGATCACTGTTGCTATGTGGGACCTTTTGTGTTTTCAAATCAATTGCTGAAAGACTTGTTCTAGTTCTGAGAAATATGTCATAGTAATCTTAATAGGAATTTTATTGAATCTATACATTGCTTTGGGTAGTATGGACTTTTTAATGATGTTAATTCTTCCTGTCCATGAACACAATATATGCTTCCATTTATTTGTATCATCTTCTAATTCTTTCTTCAGTATCATAATTTTCTGAGTGCAGGTCATTTACATCCTTGGTTAGGTTTACTCCTAGGTATTATATTCTTTTTGTAGCAATTGTAAATGGGAATTTTTTTCTTAACTTTCATTTTTGTTAGTTCATTATTGGCATGTAAAAGTGCAACTGATTTCTGGATATTAAATTTGTATCCTACCACTTTGCTGGATTTATCGATCAGTTCTAGTAGTTTCTTGATAGAATATTTGGGGTTCTGTATGTGTAGTGTTATGCCATTTGCAAATAAAGACAGTTATACTTCTTTCTTTCCAATTTATGTGTATTTTATTTCCTCTTCTGTCCTGAATGTGGTGGATAGGTCTTTCACTCCTATGTTGAATAAGAGAGGTGAAAGTGGATATCTTTATCTTGCTCCTGATCTTAAGGGTAATGATTGTATTTTTGACTGTTGAGTATGATGATGACAGTGAGTTTCTCATATATGGCTTTTATTATATTAGGTATAGCCCCACTAATTCCACTTTGCTGAGAGTTTTTACCATAAATGGGTGCTGGATTTTATCAAGTGTTTTCTCTGCATCTATTGATATAGTTATGTAGTTTTTATCCTTCATTTTTTTACCTAAAAAAACACATTTATTAATTTGTGAATGTTGTACCAACTTTCCATTCCTGTCATAAATCACCCTTGATCATGATGTATGATCTTTTGATGCATTGCTGTATTCAGTTTGCTAATATTTTGTTGAGGATTTTAGCATCCATGTTCATCAGAGTTGTTAGCCTGTAATTTTTTTTTTCTTTGTAGAGTCTTTATCTGGTCTTGCAATTAGAATAATCCTGGCTTCATAAAATGAGTTTGGGAGCCTTTCCCATTCTAGAATTTTATGAAATATTTTGAAAAGGAGAGATGTTAGTTCTTGGAATATTTGCTAAATTTCACAGGGGAAGCCATTTGGTTCAGGGCTTTTGTTTGTTGGGAGTTTATGACGGGTGCTTCAATTTCACTAGTTATAGTCTGTCTATATAGATTCTCTGATTCTTCCTGATTTAGTTTTGGAATATTATCTATTTCTAGGAAATTATCCATTTCATCCAGGTTGTACAGTTTGTTAGCATATAGTTGTTTATAATATTTTCTTACAATCCTTTGTACTTCTTTGTTGTCAGTTGTTTCTTTTCTTTTGTTTCTGATTTTATTTATTTGTGTCCTTTCTATTTTTTTCTTGATTTCTAAAGGTTTGTCAGTCTTGTTTATCTTTGCACAGGACCAGCTCTTGGATCTATTGAATTTTGTATCATTTTTTAGACTCTATTTCATTTATTTCTTCTCTCATCTTTATTATTCCCTTCTTTCTACCCACTTTAGGCTTTGTTCATTGTTCATTTTCAAGTTCTTATAAGTGTGGATGGAGTAGGATTGTTTACTTGAGCTTTATCTGTTTTTTTCTTTTTTCAGATAAGCCTGTAATGCTATGAATTTTCCTCTTAGAATTGTTTTCACAGTGTCCCACAGATTTTGAATTGTTGTGTCCTCATTTCTGTTTGTTTCAAGGTACCTTTTGATTTCTTCCACGACCTGATTGTTGACTGATTCATTGTTTAATAAAGTATTATTTAGCTCCATGTTTTTGCATGTTTTTCCGTGTTCTTATGATTGATTTCTACTTTCATAGCATTATGGTCAAAAAAGGTGCTTGATATGATTTCAGTCTTCCTACATTTATTGAGACTTGTTTTGTGTCCTAACATGTAGTCTATCCTAGAAAACATCCCATATGCACTTGAAAAGTATTTATATTCTGCTGATTTGAGATGAAATGCTCTGAATATATCAATTAAATCCATTTGCTCTACTGTGTCATTTAAGGCCATTGTATCCTTATTGATTTTCTGCCTGGAAGATCTATCCATTGAAGCCAATTGATTGTTAAAATCTCCAACCATGACTCTATTTCTGTCTATCTTTCCTTTTATGTCCATCAAAATTTGCTTTATATATTTAGGTGCTCATATGTTGGGTGCATAAATATTTCCTAAGGTTATATCCCATTGGCTTATGCCACTTAGAAGAGAGTACCCTGCCTTAAAACGATGGCTTCTGCGGTATGGGGAATGACTCAGCACAGGGATGCTGGTGGCTGTTCCTTCAATTCTCTTCCTAGATCTACTAATCCCAGACTCTCTTCAAGCATGTCTTGTCCACTCTGCACTTCCTCTTCTGCACGCCAGAGTATGTGGCCTAAGTGAAGTTTTTTGCATTGGCCTTTTAAGAGGCTCTCTTAAAAGCCTCAGATATCTGTCCCTGGCACACTGAAATGCTGCTGCTTTTCACAGGTGGATATGTTCTCAGTTCTTTTTCACCTCTGGTGCTATAGGCTAGGGAGCCCAGCTTGTGAGTTCGACCCCACACTTCTCATGAGAACCTCCCAACTGCTGAAATATCCATCCAGCACTAAGACTGCTATGCATGGGAGAAGAGCCACCCTCTCACACCTCCTCAGTGCTCCCTACAAGTCTTGTTGCTGTGAAATGGTTTCTTCTGTCTGTCCATGGTTATAAGGCTTCTCTTCTAGCTACTGTTCAGTTGGTCATTCAGGATGATTTCTCTACAATTGTAATTCCAGATTGGTCCCTGGAGGAAGTTAGTGTACCTTCCACTTACTCTACCATCTTGTACTTTGCTAAAGGTTTAACTCTTTTTGTCCCATAAATTTTGGTTGTTCTGTGTTCATTTTCATTTGTTTCCAGCAAATTTTTTATTTCTCCTTGATCCTATTGATAACACATTCATTATTTAATAACATGCTATATAGCCTCCATGTATGTGAATCTTTCTGTGTTTCTGTAATTGAGGTTTATTCCTAGCTCCATGTCATTGTGATCCAAGAAAATGCTTTATAAGATTTCAATTTTCTTGAATTTTTTAAGACTTATTTTGTGTCATTACCTGTGTTTTACCTTTGAGAATGTTTCATATGCACTTGAGAAAAATGTATATTCCGCTGCTCTGGGATGAGAATGTTCTGTAAATAGCAATTAAATCCATCTAATATAGTGTGCTGTTTAAGGTCACCGTTTCCTTGTCAATATTTGGTTTGGAAGATCTGTCTATTGATTGCAATGAGGTGGTAAAATCCCTTACTATGAGTGTATTGCTCTCAACATCTTCCTTAAATTCCACTAAGACTTTCTTTATATATTTAAGTTCTTCAATATTGGGTGCATATATGTTTACATCATTAATATCCTCTTAATGGACAAATCCTTTTAGTATTACGTAGTGACCTTCTTTGTCTCTTGTTATGAACTCTGTTACTTTATTTTGTCAGATATAAGTGAATAAGTTAAAATCTTTAAACAGTGGCTGAATGTTTTTACTTTATGAATAATGGGAGAAAAATCAAATCTCTCAGCCCAAACTAATGTAATAACAGTTTCTCAGGGCCTCGTGGATTTGAAGTAAAATGGAGAGTTGATTGGCAGACACATAGTAGCCTTCACTGTCTACTGTCTAATCACATGGCTGAGCACACAGAAGGTCCTTGTTCCAAGGCACTGTGGCAGTCATATCTCAGCATCAGTTCAGGTTATGGTTCTCTCCTGGAGCCTCAGGACAAGGAACAAGGACAATTTTTCATCTTTCATTATTTTTTTCTTCTTTCCCTTTGCTTTTGACAAGAGCTATTAGGATAAAGTGCTATACTATTCATTTTCTACTAGTGAAAGGAAAACTTGGTGAACCTGAATAATGCAACAGTAATTAAGATGAGACTTTACCAACCAAAAATTATATAAAAATAATTAATATATTCAGTCCCAGCACACACATAATAAAGCAAAATGAACAGGATTCCAAAAAATGGTGCCCATATGTAAAGGATTAAATTTTAATTGATTCAGAAAATATAAATGGTAATTATAAAATTTATTGTGTTAACCATGTATATATTTGACAAGTATTATCTCTTGGAATCTTTATAATATGATGACATAAGTTCAATTATTTCCTCATTTTATCCAAATTGGATGCACTGAGCAAAAAACTCCAAATTTATACTACTGGGAAGTGGTAGAGCAATAATTAAACTCAAATAATCTGAAACCAGAACTGTTCTACCTATTATCCTGTGCTGCTTCTGTTACATCATAAGATTAATTTTCTCATCATGTTTTTTTTTTCTTTTTTTTAATTGTTGTTCAAGTACAGTTGTCTCCATTTTCCTGCTACTGTTGTCCCTCACTATATTGTGGTTCACTTATTGTGGCTTCACTGTATCATGGTTTTTTAAAAAAAATATATCTAATTCTGTATCATGGAGTTTTTACTATATCATGGGATTCTGTGGTATATAGGTATATATATAATATTTATGATTTTAATTATTTTTACCTAAAAAATTTAAAACAATATAAAAGTTAATTCAAACATATTAAAAGAATGTTACATTGAAATAAAATACAGTATGTATTTCATCAGCAGATGAATACTGTACTGTACACAATGGAAATGCAGTATGCCACTACTACTTGCACAAGTTTGCCAATGTGAGATTGTACATGGTATACTATTGGCTGATGGAATAGAAGGCTACCAACCACAGCTCTGTGTTCTGTATCCTGGGTGCTGATTGGCTCAGTGACCACGGCATTGATCTGTTTGCTCTCCCACTCTGTGCCCATATGTTCAGCATCTCTCCTTGTCCACTTCACATCAACGTCTGATTACTTCACATAGTGTTGCTCTGCGGTGTTGTGTTTTTGTGAAATTTTTCGTAAAAGCTTGAGTTTATTTCAAGCCCTGCAATGCCACCCAAATGTTCTGTGCCTTCTAAGGCTTCTGGCAGTGAACCAAAGTGCCAGAGGAATATGCTTACCATAAAAACAAAGTGAACTTCTCAACGTGTAAAAGGAAGGCAAAAGCTACGCGGCTGTAGGCAGCCATTACGGGATCAATGAATCTACTGTTCGCTACATAAAGAAAAATGAGAAGAATATTAGGTCTATGGCAACAATGACTTTTAACAAGACTGCAAAGAGGGTGGTCACTTCCCACAATAAGGCCATTGTGAGGATGGAGTCTACATTGGCCCTGTGGATAAATGACTGCAGGAAGAATATCTTGCTGGATACCAACACATCCAGATGAAGGCCAAGAAAATTTATGATAGTTTTGCAGAACGCACGGACGTTCACGATGGTGACAATGATGAAAACAAGGACAATGATACAGAAGCAGGACCACCAAGTGCTTTTCCCACCAGACCAACCCCATTCAGTACCAGCAAGGGCTGGTTTGACAAATTTCAGAGACACTTTGGACTCGAGAGCATTTTTCTGCATTGAGAGGCTGGCTGTGTGGATAAAAAGGAGCACCAGCAACTCCCCATAACTAAGTTCATCACTAGGACAAAAAGATCAGTTACGCCTATGCCTTTAGCGGAAATAGAAGTTATAGCCCAGGGCAAAGATACTGCACCACCTGATGAAGTGCCTGATGAAATGGTGCCTTCAGAAGAGCTGTAATGCTCTTCTTGGCGGTGGAGTACATTCATCTCATTGTCATCACCTTCATCGTCATCAGTACTACATAGCTTCATAATTCATGATCTTCATCATTCAAGTTGTAGTATAGTTCACTGGTGAGTAACCATACAGAATTTTATATGTTGTTAAAACTACGTAGGTTTAAGAGCATAGAAAGTGTTTAAGAGCATATGAAGTGTTTATAAGGGTGTGAGAAACGTTAATAAGAGAATGGGAAAGATTTATAGGAGTGTGGGAAGGGTTTATAAAGCCTTAAAATATATATAAATAATAAAATAAATATAACGCTGCTACTTCGCAGATTTTCACCTATTGCGGGTGTCTCTTGAATGTAACTCTCACAATAGGCGAGGATCACTGTACCACTTTCCCCTGCCCCACCACCCCCACCTCCTTTCCTCAATCCTTCCCCTCTTTGATTTTATCCATGAGTTTTTTATACATGTTCCTTGATGACCCTTCCCTTTCTTTCCTGTGTTATCCCTCTCCTCTCTCCCCTCTGGTTACTGTCAGTTTTTTCTTAATTTCAATGTCTCTGGTTATATTTTGCTTGCTTGTTTGTTTTGTTTATTGGGTTCCACTAGTTGGTGAGATCATAAGATATTTGTCTTTCACTGCCTGGTTTATTTCACTTAGCATAATGCTCTCCAGTTCCATCCATGCTGTTGCAAAGGTTAGGAGTCCTTTCTTTCTGCATTGTGTAAATGTGCCATAGTTTTTTTCATCTATTCATTTACTGATGGGCACTTAGGTTGCTTCCAACACTTGGCTATTGTATTTCTTTATATGTTTGTTGGTTTGTTTTTACAAAGTGCCATGCCTGTGATTCATAATTATAAGAATAAGTATATGCATATGTCTGTGCTGTTTTTATAGAAAAGTATAGCCTTTCAGGGTAAAACTGCTATGCACTGAAATGCATAAGATTAAGAAGCTGAGAGAAATATAGGCATGGATCCACTTACAGAAGAAAACTTCTGGTCTTTTTAAGGCCTTAGTACACCTTTAAAGCATAAGCTTATTTTAGATAAATCTACTTGCAGTTTTAATAATGCCAAATTATTCTAAGAGACAGAATTATGCCAAATTTTCCACACTTAAGTAGATGGAAGTGTATATTAAGGCTTGTTATTGAAATAGCTTCAAATTGCCCTTTGGTCATAAAAATTACCCTATAGATGTTAAAATCACCCATTAAATGTTACAATTTTATATAAAGTGTTCAGTGGAAAGTGTCTTCAACTACAGAACTTGGTGGAGGTTAGCTACCTGCTTTACTAGTTATATAGCTCTTATGCTAGATGAAGAATTGTGATAGAAAAGCATTGCTCTTCCTCCAAAATATTCCTCCAAAATATGATATTTTCCAAAGAAAAGTGTTATATTACACCAAATTCTAAGCTTCAGAAATTTGTGACAAAAAGCATATTAAATAAAAATTTGGCCTGCATTTCCTTTGACACCACTTACTACTAAGTGGGTAAGTCTTTTAGTATACAAAAATTAATTTAAATTTATAATTCTCTTTTTTCTCTCATAATATATTTTGTCTTTATTCCTGCTTAAGATATATTAATAGTACCATTGTGATGTGTAACAGTGTTAGAGATTTAGTATTATTTAAGATATGATATACTTGATAATATTTGCCATATTTTGAAATATTATAGTCATTTTAGAATCCATTGCAAATAAAAATACACAGAGATTATACATCTACATTTCTTGATCTATATCTGTACATTTATACAAACGCTTCTATAGAAAAAAGATTGAGTCTTTCACAATTTCCTCACCACCCTCGCTACCCACAGGCCACTTTGGGAGATTTCAATTTCTGTTAACTCACCATCTGGTCAAGGAGAATATTCATTGAAGCATTATTTACAATAGCCAAGATATGGAAACAATCTAAGTGTCTTTTGATGAATGAATGAGTAGAGAATATGTGATATATACACAATGGAATATTATTCAACCATAAAAGCACATGTAATCTTATTTGTGACAGCATAGATAGATCTAGAGGGCATTACACTTAGTGAAATAATTCATACAGAGAAAGGTAAATACTGTATGCTCTCACTTATATGCATAATCTAAAACAAAACTGGATCACAGCTACAGAGAACAGATTGGTTTTTGCCAAAGATATGGGGTAAGGATTGGGTGAAATGATAAAATGGTACATAAAAAGGTATAGAAATTTTCAGTTATAAAATAAATGTCATGGAGATGTAATGTACACCATGTTAATTATACCTCAATTTTAAAAATCTGAAGTGTTATTTCAGGAGTTTTATAGTTTAATGAAAAAGAGTTACAAGTAAAAACTGAAAACTTTTTTAAAAATTTGCCTTTGAGGGAGTAGAAAGTTAATGGGAAACAGAGAATAGACAAAATAAAGAAAGAAGGGAGAAGGAGGTTAAAAAAGAAGAGAAAGAAACTTCCAGGTACTACTTCTGGCTATTTGAAGGGGGAGGAAGAACTGGTAAGAGGTACATAAAAGAAAGGGAGAATGAGAGCAAGAGGGAGAGAAGGAAAATTTTAAGTACGTGATGAGTAAAATTTGCTACTTTGATATTTCCTTGAGAGACATTAAAAATTATTTGCATAGATTTATAATTGTTTTCAAACATGAGATTTGTAGGTTTTTAATATAATAGGGCTAATGTGGCACCATGAAGCATATGGTGTGTGTGTGTATATATTTATATAAATATTGAAGTGCATGTGTGTATGTCTCTTTCATAAGTGGGAATCTTATGAAAACCTTCAAATTTATGGCCACTAAATAGTGACCATTCATATTTTTTAAAAAATAATATATCTTTATATATGTAACTTTTGCCTAAATTAATACTTTTCTTCTTGAATTGATGTTTTCTTCTTTTTTTTTTAACCTAAGGAGTGCCATACTTTCATTCATTCTAGGAAGGTAAAAACATTCCCACAGTGATGACAAATTATTCTTCTTTTAATTAATTTTTTAGAGATATGGACTTCTAAAAAATGTAAATTTGTTTACAGAATAGGAAAAAAAGATATTGAGTAACTAAAAAACTACTCAAACTTTAGATATTTCTGATTCAGTCTTTCTTAATCATGCCATTAGGCATATTTATATTGAGCAAAATTACAAAAAAAATCTATAATAATTAACTATTAAGAGAAATCCTATGTGTAGACTTAAAATAATATATTTCTTATAACTTTCTTACAGTACTTTCAGGTACATTTATTTTATATGTCACTTATTAATTTTCATGACTCAAAAATTAAGAATGACAAAATGTCAATATTACAATACATCTGTTATTTTGTTGGTCAGTAACCCAGAAGCAATAGAACCTCCAAATTTTGAAACTTGTCTTTAACAGTTATGTAAATATCATCTCATTAAAGTACATGTATAACATGTTTATAATACTTCATCAGGAAAAATGAGAATTTTTAGCTTACACCCTGAAAAATTAGACAGTTCCTGAGGCTAGAATTTGTAGCTGATTGATACTAAATTCCTTGCTTCTATTTCATTGGGACCAAGATGTTTCTTTATGTAAACCAGTCACCTGAGATGATAAGTCTTCTCATTGTAATATACAATGACTAGTGTGTCATCTTTAATTATTTTTTATCACAAAGGTATAAATAGAAGTTTCTCAAACATCAGTTTAAAGATCTGTGGCACATAATCTATTCATGTTAAGTATAATACAAAGTAAAAATGTGTTATTTGTTTCTCATTTTTACACAGTAGGGATCCTTCTCATGTTTTCCCTGAATAAAAATTTAGAAAAGTTACTTATAAAAAACTTTGTAGAAATTCAAAATGCTATTTTCAGAATACTTGTTTCTGTTTGTGGAAAATAACTTTTACATATATTTACTTGTGATTTGTCCCTAGAGATAAATTTAGAGAAAAATGATAGCAATATTGATTGTCAGTTTATGGGTAAGTATTCATCTTTATAAGTGGCACAGGACTGAATTCATATATTTCTACAAAAAGATATTTTTGGAGTGGATCCAATTTATTCCTTTTGGAAATGAAACTTTTTAACTTACAAATACATAATGAAGTCACTAGACCGAAATGAAGTGGCAGTTGAAATATAGCTGGCTTTGTTCTATGAGCCTTTTCAACTTTTGTTATGCTTTAGGCCCACTATGCAAACCTTTCTATCAGGAAATATCTAAAAGGAAAAGAACATTGTTTTATTTCTAGGTTAAGACTGAGTGCAGCATACTCTTGATCATGTCTTGATTCCTAAACACCCCATTTCATAACAGAATATTAGTCATAAATTTACCTATTAAGAGTATAAAAGAGATATATTTTCTTGAAGGTCTATTCATCACACTCAATCTTTCTCAGTTCCAGTTCTGGGGAGCCATCATGAGTTTGTGTCTAAGAAGTCTAGAGGTTTTTTATAGACAGAAATAATTAATAACATTTTGTATGTGTTATGAAAAGGATGAATGGATGTGAAAAACAGGATGGGCTACCCCTCTGTTAAGGTCCTGGGTAATATTATGTCTGATGCACCAAGATAAAAATATGAATGTGTTTTAGAATGGCACTGAAGATGACTTCTACCACACACCTGGAAGACAATGAAGTGTCTGAGAACTGATGGAAAGCCAGAGTTTCTAGAACAATCATGGAGATCTGAGCCTGCTTGAGAGGAACTCCTTGGAGAGGCAGCATATCACATGGATGTATATGGATGCCTATATGAACTAGGCAATGAGTGCCCTGGATGTGAGTGACTAGAAAGAAGCCTCATGCCAAATTTGGCAAGGGGGATGAGGTCACCAGGAAATTAATTTACCCTGACATTGCCTTAGTTCTTCCTCAAACTATACTTCATTGACTGCCTTGAAGGGATATGAATTGAGGAGTAGAAAAGGGTAGGAGAAAAATAAGAAAAATTGTCAGCCTCCTCTACGTTCAGAATGTCTTAGTATCTACTTTAACAGATATATGTAAATTCACAAAACTTTAGGAGCTCTAAAAGCACTTATTAAAAAATAAAATACAATGTAATTATTTTATTATGAAATTTTACATAAAATGTAAATTTAGAAAAATACATTCAAATCATGAAAGGAAATGTTAATTATATAAGACATGTTTAGGTTATATGGCATGGCAGTGCTAGGGTTATCTTTTAATATCAGGATATAATTTGATTATAACTCTCTCTTCTGATTCTAAGCCTTGTACTAATAAGTATAAAGCAAAGGTGGACCACTCCTGGAAAAAATTGAGCCTGTGGTACATTAAAATTAACAAAAGCAAAAACAAAATTCAAACTCACCTCTACTTCTGAACAGTGCCTCAACCACCCACAATTAGTAACCAGACAGAGTATAAGTCATCTTCATTTTGAAGAACAGATATTATTTACCTCAGTATCTACTATTCTATACACAATCGACAGAAATCAATAAAAAGTTATGAAACAGATAAATAAGTATGAAAAGTATTCAACTTTGTCAAAGAACAAAGAAATCAACAGAGTCAGAAATGCAGATAACTCTGATGTTCAAACTGTGATTTTTTATTTTATTTTTACCTTTTAATTATTGTTCAAGTACAGTTGTCTCCATTTTCACCCCACCATGCCCCCCTGCCACACCCATCCCCACCTCCCACCCTTGAACCTACCCCCTTTGACTTTGTCCATGTGTCCTTTATGCATGTTCCTTGATGGCCTTTCTCCTATTTTCCCTCTTATTACGTCCCACTTATATGTGAGATCATATGGTATTTGTCTTTCACTGCTGGCTTATTTCACTTAGCATAATGCTCTCCAGATCCATTCATGCTGTTGTGAAAGGTAGAAGCTCTTTTTTTCTTTCTGCTGCATAGTATTTCATTGCGTAAATGTTCCATAGATTTTTTTATCCACTCATTTACTGGTTGGATTTTAAACAAACTATAGTTTCTATCTTAAAATATTTGTAAAGGAACTGGTAGACAAATGCACAAACATATAGAAACTTTCAGCAAGGATATGGACACAGCTAAGTAATGAATTATATACAGTAGTGAGTAGAAATTACACAAATTGAAACACAAAGGCAAAAGGACGAAATGAAAAAACAAAAAGATCATCCAAGATCTGTAGGACCACATCATTCAGTCTGACACACATTTAATTTGAGCCCCAGAAGGATAAAAGAAAGAGAACAGGGCAGAACAAAATTTTAAAAACTAAAAAATTAATGGCTCAAATTTTCCAAAAATAGTGAAAAATTTCAAACCACAGATCCAAGAAGCCTACAGATCTAAAGCATAATAAATACTAATTATATATACAAACACACATCATATTTTCAAATTGCTGAAACCTAAACAGGAAAAATCTTTAAAGCAGGCAAAGGAAAGAAAGACACAAAACATACAAAGAACAATGATAAGAATTGTATGAGACTTTTCCTCAGGAACTCTGCAAATCAGAGGTCATTGGAAAGACTTATTTAAAGTACTCAGTGTAAAACAGTCAATCCAGAATTATCTAACCATTAAAAATGAAGGTAACATAAAGACTTTTTCTAACATAGGCTGAGAAAATTAATTGACAGTGCAGACACAGTGTAACAAATGCTAAGCCAAGTATTTGAGCAGAAGGAATAAGAATCCAGAAAGAAACTTGAGTGTTCACAAAGAAAATTTGAGTTCTGGAAATGGTAAAAATAAAACATAAATATTAAACTATTTTAAGAGGTTTTGTTTGCTTTTTATTTATATCTGTTGTTTTACTATATAATGTATGGAAAGTGTTATCTCTTAAAACTTGATTTTTTTGTTTATATTTTCCTGATAACAATGTATTTGTCTGTTTTAGAAAAAAATATTAATATCTTAACTGCATTGTATAGAATTGGTCAAGTTAAAACATTCCTTATGTGGATCTAAATGATTCAATATTTCTATCTGTACTTTAGTGATTTCAAATTCTACTATTTGGGGCTACAACCTGACAAATAGTAAAAAAATAACAATTTTATATGTAGAAATCAAATTTATTTAAGAATAATGGAAAAATAAAATACCAGATGAGGTATGTTAAATTTTGGTATTATTGAAAGTAAAAGACTTGTTTACTAATACCCAGAAGTATAAAGTGATTTTAACAGATAGGTGAAGAATGCATGCCAACAGTAGCTTAACTTTATCATTATTCAAAATGCAGCCAATAAAACTTACTGCTCTTTTGTGGCACAATGCTGTCTGTTATTCCTGTTACTTAACTAAAGCTCTGTAGATGATTTTTTTAGCGCTTTATTTTGCATTACATGTGCATTACATGTTTGATAAATTTCTGTATGCATCTCTATAGGAATCAATAGAAGATTTTATTTGCCACATAAAAACAAAATGCCATTTTTCAGAATCAAAGTGAATATTATAGTAATAAAATTTCTTTAATCACAATAATTAGTATATAGATTGACACTAAATACATGGAAAGTTATATATCCTTCCACCTACTTAAACAAAATGTTGGAGATGCATCTCAAAATGAGGGCCTCAGGAGTGTATTTATTTCATTATGCCTTTGAAAATATAGCCAAATATTACATATAAACTTTTTATTCATATTATGACTACTTATAGATGACAAAGTATTTTTAAAAAGTGTAAATGGTATATAAAGAGTAGTATTCCAATCTCCCACTATATGGAATAAAATTTGCCTGATAGCAGAATATTTTAAAATGATCATTTTAAAAAATTGTATTCAATTATTGTATTCAATCCCATCTCATTTACTAATGGGAAGAACACATCAGAAATATGTTGTCTTACACTGTGTTCTTTTTGTTTTCTCACTTGTTATTTATGAAAGCTTGTCTTAGACTCAAGTGCTTTATCTACACAGTTTTTTCACCATGGCTGCCTATAATAATCTCTCGATGTGTGGCTTTGCTGCTTCAGGATGTTGCATGAAATAGGGAGCTCTGCTGGCCTATGCCTTAGCTTTTGTAGGTCCTCCATACATCCTCCTCTGCAGCATCCTATCGTTTGACTTGCTGGGCTCATTCAGCTCACCCTGCAGTCACCCTGAATGAGTTCAGACTTCTGGAGAGGGCTGAGAGAGGCAGTGTCCCCTAATTACTTTTCTCTGGCTGTGAATGCTAATAAACTAGAAACAGCTTGAATTAAGATAAAGGTAATAGTGAAAACAAACACATTTTAATCTTGTTATTACATTCTGCTATGTATTAATATCAGATACATAATGTATAATCAGGGAACCCAAAGGATGGGCCCTGAAAAGTAATGATCTCTAAGTCTATCACCTGTGTTTCATGGTGATGAAGCACATTTCTTGGGAGACTAAGTGACTGCTTCACTCAGCTGTTAACTGAAGTCATGATAACCCCAAGGAGCGTACTGGAGCTCTTAAAGAAAGAAAGAAAAAAAAAGGCTCTGCTCTTTCAATGGTTAGCTCAAATCACAGTCAGAAATTCTATGGCATATGAGTGAAATCATATGGTTCTCAGCTTTTTCTGACTGGTTTATTTCGCTTAGTATAATATTCTTCTTTGTTTTTAAGATTTTATTTATTTGTTTATTTATTTATTTATTTTTAGAGGGGGAAAGGAGGGAGAAAGAGAGAGAGAGAAACATCAATGTGCGGTCGCTGGGGGCCGTGGCCTGCAACCCAGGCATGTGCCCTGACTGGGAAT
Source organism: Phyllostomus hastatus (assembly GCF_019186645.2). Taxonomy (NCBI): domain Eukaryota; kingdom Metazoa; phylum Chordata; class Mammalia; order Chiroptera; family Phyllostomidae; genus Phyllostomus; species Phyllostomus hastatus. The sequence goes on from NW_025333543.1 coordinate 5,030,682, forward strand.
TAAACCTGCAATGCTTTGGTTTGCAGCCAAACCACTGAGCTACACCAGCCAGGGCCAGTATAATATTCTTAAGGTCTATCCATGTTGTTGCAAATGGCAGTATTTAATCTTTCTTATGGCTGACTAATATTCCATAGTATAAATGTACCATATCTTCTTATGACCTATTAACCAATATCACCCAATAAATTTTAAAAAAAAGGAACTATGTTGGTCCTAAAATAACCCTTATTCTTTATAGTCACAGGTGTGGTCTTAATTAAACCAAACAAAAACTTTGAGTGGGTTTTAAAATTACAACAGAAGTTGAATTTTAGCTTTATCATTTCTCTCTTGTAAATGCCCAGGCATTGTTTGGAGGAGAGTGGGATCCTAATAACTGAAAAGGGCTCACTGGGATGGATATGGTAAAAGCTCGGAATTTTTAGGCCTGAGTTACCCTGAGGCTCCCTTGCCAATGGAATTAGCCCGCTCTTGTTTCTGAGGGAACAAATCTTCCCTTGCTCGAAGGCTCTGAAATAACCTCACCTGGGGTCTTGCAAATGTGTGTTTATTCTCAAGACATTCTTGTTGCCATTCTGTCCACAACTAGAGTTATATCACAGCACAATCCAGGAAGGTAAGTACAAAGTCTAACTAGGGAAGATACAGTTACTCATCAAAAAAAAATTTCAAAGTTTTGTGCATTTATGTTGGTAGAAATCTGGGAGTATTAATTAGAATTAGATCTATTTCAAGCTAGGATAACTAAGCCCAAACTTAAATTCTATAAGTTATAATACATTCTATAAATACCACATACCATTTATAGTATATGCCAATAAATGGTACCAGTGGCTTGTACAGGGCTAAGTTCTTTGTTATATTATCTCATTGATTTTTCCCCAGTCCCCAGTAATATTGTAGCTATTTTACCCATCTTATAGATAATGAAACTGACTGAAGCAAGCTTAAATACTAAAAAAGTCCAGTATATAAATACCCTTTGCTGAATGGCATTTATATTTGAAAATATATGTAAATATTTTTATTTGATTTAAGAACTGCCTTATTTTCTTTTATGAGAAATCAAGATAAATTAATGATCTTGTCTGAGTCCAGAATCATTTATTCTTATATGCAAGATACAAGTTTATAGACTATTCAGCAAAGATAAAACAAAGCCAATATTTTCTAGCATTTTATGTTCTTATAAAATGTTCCCTGTGATCTTTTATAATTTTTTTCTTTCACATTCAATGCTTTTTTTTCTCTCCCATCTCATCTTATAATAAATTCTCCCCCAAATGCAATGTTTTACAGACTAGGTGACATCAAGTGACAACTTCATCCCTGCCATTTCTAATGTGCTATTGCATATTAGGTAGAGTGGGTCAGTTCCTTAATGGAGAGGCACATGTATAGACAACCAGGTTCCTATTTTTCCCCCTTCTCTAAAGGTGCCCAATATGTCAAAGAAAAGAAAGCAGCAGTGACACCTGATCCATCACACACTTTGGAGTCTGGAAGACTTTGGATTCAATTGCACTCCAGCCTCTTGTACCTGTGTGGTTTGGGCCTATCACTGAAACCCTGTGGGCTTCAACTTCTTCATCTGTACAAAAAGAACAATAATATTTGACCCTGAATTTACTGTAAAGACATGATATGATTCAAGCAAAACCTCTAACTTAGTACCTCAGAGATTTATGTACCTAGTATTAGTAATTGACTCTACCCTCTAGAATTAAAGCAGCTAGTATTCTATTTACTGTTTAATAGCAAAAACACTGTGTGTGTGTGTGTGTGTGTGTGTGTGTGTGTGTGTGTGGAGGGAGGGAGAGACAGGGAGAGAGAGAAAGAGAGGATATTTGAGAAGGAAAGGGTAAAGAAGGAAAAAGAAAATACATATATAGGTAAGATGTTTTAGGATTAGAAGATTAACATGTGTTTTTTATTAAAGCAAAACATTTAAATTTAGTTAAGAAAAGTATGCCATCAAGTCTATGATTATATGGAAAAACAGCACAAATTTAAGGACATTGTTGAATAATTATGTTTCAAAACTCTTGGTACAAGTGAGAGAACTAAAAATCTATACTTGAAAGTTAATTAAATTATTTTCATGTTCCATCTGCTCATATAATTAGTGCTAAATAATACTTTTGAATCTTCCAAAATATATGTTACTCACATTTAATTCAGTGAAAATTGAGGGTCAATTCAGAAATATTGTATAATTAAGTGTTTATAGAAAATAGTGCTTAAAGGAAGGCACAACAAACCTAAATAGTAGAAATTTACATAACAAACAGCATATGAATTTACCTTTACCAGCAACATCCAAAAGTTGTTTATTGTAAACCATAAAATGAAAACTCTCACACATTTGCAGAGCTTTCTGGTTAAATTAGGGTACTCAATGTGATTTTGAGGCTATTGACAGAGATTAGCAGTAGCTCTGGCACAGTTACTTTGGCCTTTTTCCTGGTGGCCTTCTTGGAAAGACATGCCTTCTGCCTCCCACAGTCTTGTGGTCCAATCAACCACTGGGCATCTGGTACAGCAGATGGGCTCTGCCTCCTACCTGGAACAGTGACACAAGTACAACCAGCTCTTTCTCCACTTCTGCATGAACTTAGTTACATGTTCTACTTTCAAAGCATAAATATGTAGAGATTACCAAGGTGACTGTAGACACAAATCTTTACTTCAAGAGAGCTTTATCCAATATACATCCAAATCTTGTTTCTGATTTTCCCTGATGAGGCTTACATCTGCTCTGGCACAGACTGAATTACTTTATACACAGTAATTTGTTTTAATTTGTGTTCCTTCTTTAAGCTCTGTGCCCTCTTTTATGTTCTCACTCTGTTTTATTAGCTACCCCAATCTTCATGCCTTGTTGCAACATTGGAACTTATTTCTTCCCTTAGGATTACTATGGAATGGTTCCAAGGATAGAGATTTATTAATAATTCCAAACAAACTGAGGAACTTTTTCAACTTTTTCAACATGCCCTAAATTCACCTTAAGAGTTTCTGATTTGATAAGTCCAGATGTTGTCCAGGTCTTATGTTTCTGTCCAGCTCTGTTCAAATTACTAATAATGAAATGACTACTGGATTATGAGAGTATATCCTTTTTGTTTTTTATTGTTGTTCAAGTAGAGTTGTCTCCATTTTCCTCCCACAGTTCTCCCCTGCCCCGCCAACCCCAACCTCCTACCCTCAATTCTACCCTACTTCGGTTTGTCTATGGGTCCTTTATGCATGTTCCTTGAGTATATCCTTTTCTTGAATGTGAAGTATCAAATAACTGTGGTGTGATTCTAGTAGTAGCTGTATATTTTGTTTATGGCATTGAAAGGTGGGAGGTGAGGTGAAAAGGACATACAATGGGTAAGAAATAGCAAATAAAATGGTTTTAACATTTAGCCAGAGAATGCAATTGATAGAGGCTGACTAGACATATTCAATATAGATAAAACATGAGTGGACGAATAAAACATCCTTACAGGCCAACAGTTTGTGATCCGTAGATATGCTCTCTCTGTGATCTGAAGATAGAATCACAAAGTTCTCTAGGTAGCACCTCAGGAGCTGTCTCTGCTACAGCTTTGGCAGAGGTTTTGCTTTTCCCAGGATAGCTTTTATGGAATGACTGAGTTAGGTGTATAAAGGCTCGTCATCTCACCACAGCAAAATGTGGGGATGGGCATTCTTGCTATAAAGATCCCCACCAAGTTGGATGAGGCTTTGTCCAACCTGCATATCATTTGAACTTCTTTCTCTGCATAGTCATTTTTTCTCCCTCCTCCTCTTACAGGGGCTGGGTGCTAATAAACATCTTTCAGCATCTGCTTTCAGAGGACCCAACTGGCACATGCAGCAAATAGGAGTATAAGATGCAGACAAAAAGAAAACAAATAAAAATGTGAAATCTTAGTTTTATAATATGAAATTCCAAGTCCTATTCAGACCCTAGGATTGTTAGAATATAGTTAGGACATACTTGTGCTTAAAGGAGCCTATAAGCAATAAATAATTACAATAAAATAAGCCTGAAACACCTGGCCTATTTAAAATTTTATAAAGTAAGGTTCTGTAACAAAAATGAAAAATAAAAAGAATAAAATAAAAAGAACTGAATTGTAGCTTTGGTGGATTACTTTCTTTCTGCTTTAGTACAATTGAAGCCAGCATCTGTCTTTCTCTCTTATGAGATGAAAACCTTGGTCTATAGTGAAATAGTCACAGGATATCTGCATCTCTCTCCATCATAATCTCCTTTCTCTTGTTTCAGATAAAGAAATACTTTTTCTGTCAATGGCTCACCCAACTGAATCCTATTTTCTTCCTCTAGAATTTTATTCCATCAATTTGTCCTTTTTTCCTTTCCCTTTAACATCCATCTCTTCATCTCTAAATATGTTCAAGGCTCTCCTATGATAATTAAGTGCTCATGCACACACACATTCAAATGCAACAAAAATTAGATGTTTTCGGTTTTTCTATTTATTCCTTTACTAATTCTGATAGTTCTTTAAAGCATGTATTACAATAAACCAAACTTAAAACATTTGGAATACTATATTTCAAAGTAATAAAACAAGATTCTTAAGTATAACTCAGCATGATTAAAGGCACAAAACAATATATTTTAGTGAAATTCAAGTTATTTAGGTATATTTTAAAAATAAACATAGATTTCCAGCCAAGATGGATGCATAGGTAGATATACTGTGCCTCTTTGAACACCCAAAAGAAGGATAACAAAAAATTTAAATAAAAAACAAACCATAACTTCCAGAAAAATAGAAGTGTATGGAAATCCAACAACCAAGATGTTCAAGAAGAAACATTCATCCAGACAGGTAGGAGGGATGCAGATGGGCAGCCCAGGTGGAGAGGACTCCTGGCAGGATAGTGGCTGGAGGACCTGGATAGACCCGGGCTGGCAAGGCAGCAGCTGGCAGGCTGGCAGCCCCACATTTGTATGCAGATAAGCTGGGAGGAACAACTGGGAAGCACGACAGACTGTGCAAACCAGGGTTCCAGCCTCAAAACTTCTGACTGAAAAAACCTGTGGTGGTTGTGGCCATGGGAGAAACTGCCAGCCTCACAAGAGTGTTCGTTGGAGAGAACCACTGAGTCCTAGAATGTACATAAACCCACCTATCACAGAATCAGCACCAGAAGGGCCCACTTTGCTTGTAGGTAGCAGAGGAAATGACTGAAAGCTAGCCAAGAGCCATTACTCCCTCTTGGACCCCTCTGCCACATACAGTGCCACAGTACAACAATGTGAGTTGCCCCACCCTGGTGAATAGCTAAGGCTCTGCCCCTTACCACATAACGGGCACACTGAGACAAATAAAATGACACAAATTAACAGATCAAAGGTCCAGAAAAAATACAACTAAGCAATGAAGAGATAGCCAACCTATCAGATGGTAATCAGAATGTTCACAGATTTGGTTGAGTATGGTTGCAAAGCAGAGGAAAAAGTGAAAATTATGCAAAGTGAAATAAAGGAAAATGCACAGGGAACCAACAGTGACTGGAAGGAAACCAAGTCTCAGATCAATGGTTTGGAACAGAAGGAAAATATAAATATCCAACCAGAACACAATGAAGAAAAAAGAATTCAAAAAAATGAGGAGAGGCTTAGGAACCTCCAGGACAACTTTAAATGTTCCAGCATCCAAATTATAGGCCTGCCAGAAGGAGAAAATGAAGAGCAAGAAAAATTGAAAAATTATTTGAAAAAAAAATGGTGAATGTCCCTAATCAGGCAAGGGAAATAGATTTCCACGAGGTCCAGGAAGCTCAGAGAATGCCAAAGAAGTTGGACCCAAGGAAGCACACACCAAGGCACATCATAATTCCATTACCTAAGATTAAAGATAAGGAGAGAATCTCAAAAGCAGCAAGAGAAAAGGAGACACACACAAATGAGTGCCCATAAGACTGTCAGCTTACTTCTCAAAATAAACCTTACAGGTAAGAAGAGGCTGGAAAGAAGTATTCCAAGTCATAAAAGGCAAGGACCTACATCTAAAATTACTCTATCCAGCAAAACTATCATTTAGAAAGGAGGGGCAGATAAAATGCTTCCCAGATAAGGTTAAGTTAAAGGAGTTCATCTTCACCAAGCCTTTATACATGAAATATTAAAGGGACTTATCTAAGAAAAGGAAGATTAAAAATATGAGCAGTAAAATGACAACAAACTCACAACTACCAACAACCAAACCTAAAAAAAAACAAAAATGAAAACAAACTAAGCAACTACAACAGGAACAGTATCACGGAAATGGAGATCACATGGAGGGTTATCAGTAGGGAAGGAGAGGGGGAGGGGAGGAATGGGGAAAAGGTACAGGGAATAAGAAGCATAAATGGTAGGTACAGAATAGACAAGGTGAGGTTAAGAATACTATAAGAAATGTAGAAGCCAAAGAACTTATATGTACAACCTGTGGACATGAACTAAGGGGAGGTGGAATATGGGTGGGAGGGGCAGTGCAGGGTGGAGAGGAATAAAGTGGGGGAAATGGGACAACTGCAATTGAAGGGAAATTCTATTCCCTTCAGTCAATAAAATATATTTAAAAAATAAAATGCTTCCGTATAACAAAGAAAATAATAAACAGAGTGAAAGTAATATACAACATGGAAAAAATATTTGCAAACCATACACCTAAAAAAGGATTGATATCCAAAATACATAAAGGAACTGCTACAACTGAGCAGGAAATAACCGAATCTGAAAATAACCCAATTTAAAAATGGACAAAGAATTTGAATAGGATTTCTCCAAAGAAGACTTATGAGTGGCTAATGGGTATATCACAATTTATTCAACATCACTAATCATCAGGGAGATGCAAATCAAAACTAAAATGAGACATGACTGCACACCTGTTTGCATGGTTATTATTCTAGAAAATAATAGCTAACAAGTGTTTGTAATATTGTGAAGAAATTGGAACCCTTGTACACTGCCATGGTTAATATTATGGGCTTTCCTCAGAAAATTAAAAATATGACTATCATGTGACTCAGTAATCTTACTTTTTTGTATATCCAAAAATTGATATCAGGATCTCAAAAGTATATTTTCCCTACCATGTTCATTGCATCATGTTTCATAATAGCTAAGAGGTGGAAACAACCAAAATGCCTATTAATAGATGAATGCATAAAGAAAATATTTTTATACATTCAATGAAATAGTATTCAGCCTGAAAAATAAAAAAATATATGCTATATGAGAAAATACGGTAAATCTTGAAAACCTTAAGCTCAGAGAAAAAGACACAAAAGGATATATACTACGTGATACCACTTATATGAGGAATTTAAAATAGTCAAACTCATAAAACAGAGAGTAAACTGGTGGCTGTCAGTGCCTGGGGGGAGGGGAATAAAGCAAGTTGCTATCTAATTGATAATAGTCCCAATTATGGCAAGTAAATAAGTTTTAGAGATCAATTGTATGATATGCCTATAGTGAACAACACTAAAGTGCACACAAAAATTTGTTGAGGATAGATCTCATTACATGTTCTTACCACAATAAAAATAAATACAAATGTAAAAATAAAAACTTGGTTCCTGTTAATATGAATTGCTTCCTCTCTAGGATAGGAAGAGGTAGGGCATCCATTTGCAACTATATGGTTTGTTGCTCTTCTTGTGTTATAATGATATATCAGGGGCTCTCTACTGATCACTATTTGCTTTTAGATTGGATGTTTAGCAGCAGTGGTAGTTGAATTAGTCTTGGTAAAGGGGAGCCTAACTCAAACACAGAACCCATTCCTATTAACATGACTACCCTACTCAAGAACCTGGTATAAACTACATGAACTTGTAGGAGAAAAAAATTCTATTCTCTTCAGTACCTAAGCTGTAGGTAAGGGAATCCCTTCAGTACCTAAGCCCTAGTAAAAACTAGTTTCACTCCAGGCTCTGGTCCTGAGTTGGTCACTGATGCATTTGACATAGTGTTCTTTTCTGTGAGGGAGCTGCCCATCAAAAATCTATTTTTTCAGCCTACACACCCTCCATCTGGAAAACATTAGCTGTTTCATTGCAAAGTCTAGCATTCTGTTGCCTTAAAATTTTTATATCAATTGAGAGGTATAACTTAAGAAATTTTTAATATATGCATACATATTTCTTAGAATATGCATATATTACATTAAATTATACAAACATTACATTATATAATTCATCAGCCATAGATAGGAGTTAAATCACAATGGAAAAAAAATATAAATTATCTCAAGATATTTTGCTCTGTCTTTATTTGAGATACATAAGAATTATTACTCCTCCCTCATCTTTAATGAGTTTAATGAGCTATTTATTGGAAATGTCACCCCAGACAGCTCAGCATGGTAGGCAAACTACAACCATAGGCATCCTAGGAACAATGCTGATTTTATAAAGTTCAGTTATCTCAGCCTAGATTTTATATAGCTATTTCTTTTTTGGAGTGAGCAAGGGATAGACTTCATTATAAGACAGCTAAAATCAGGGTATTAACTGTGCATCAAGACAGAGAGGGTTAATTAAATTAGGTGAAAGTAAACCCTCAATAGTAAGGAAAAATGGCAAAGAAACTTAGTTTTTATTTGGTGGAAATGTGGGCATCTCATTTTATCTCTTCATAAGACAGATGCTTATGATGAAATGAATTATCCATGTCAAATTTAAGAACATTAACTGAAGCTACAAGATAATTTTCTCAATTAGTTTTTTAAATTACTCTTTTGTAAATTACTTAATCTTAACATGTAAAGAAAGTGATAAATTCTTATTCTTGAAGGTTGTCCAGTACAATTATAACCTTAGTTAATGAATATAGGTGGTCTCATTGTTATGTAGAGATGACTGAGACCAAATATAGTTTGCTCCTCTTGAAACCCTTGTTCATACTACCTTCAGCATCCCTAACATTAGCAATTATAACCCAAGACATAAGAGAAGGCTTAAATCATGCCTTGAAAGAACATACCTAAGCGTAAAGCAGGAGTATATAAAAGGAAGACAGCCATTGATTATTTTGGTTCCATTTTGAATCTTCTTTCAGTGAATCATTTGGAGAGATTGACTCAGAACTCTTTTTTTTCTTTTCTTCTAAAGTAGAATTAAGGAAGAAAATAAAGAATTCTTGAATTAGTGGGATTATAGTATATATTTTATGGCCATCAGATTAGACACTATAGAGTGATTATGTTTTTATCCAAGGTAATTTCATTTAAAAACTGGATTGATATTAATTTCAATTGATTTTTAAGATATTTGTCCTATAGTGTCATTGAAGCTAGACTTATTTTAATCATAGTGTAGTGAGGAAGGGGAGAAGGGAAAATATTGGGTCCTCTAATCTAACCAGCACAGTGCTTCATAGTGGGATAAGACTCCTTACTAAAATTTTGTTTTGACTGGGTTACATTAACATACTTCCTTATTTAGGGAAGAATTATTTAGATCCAATATATAGGAATAATATGTGGCAGTTTGGAATAGAAGAAACATGATCTTTTAAAGTCCTAGAGATGTGAGTTTAGTACCTATTCAACTGCTTTATGACTACTTACCCACAGAAAAAAGAATCCTTAATGTAATATGAGCAATAATTTTCTTAAATGTAAATTAAATAATAACATTCACCCCATAGGGATATGCTCACATTAAATGACATACAACATATAACATACCTTTAAGATAAGGGTCCGTAAACTGACTCAAGCCTGGGAATTGATTGAGGATTGTAACTGTTTTATGATTCAAGGTAGACTTTTGTTCACTTATTCTAGAACTCTTTTACTATATACAAATAAAGTAAAAATTTAGCAAACTTTGCAACTTTGTCAGTTCTAGGAATACCATGATTAAGTAGCCAACATCATAGGTCTTTGAGAATCAGAATATTCTGATCGCTGCTTTGACTCTGCTGTTTATTATAATAATTTTGCTTTTGGCCGTTGAGTGCAGCCACTTGGCCTGTGGGACCCTGGGATCCAATTATCCCCATTGCCTTTAGGTTTCCCAGTTCATTGGCAACAGTTCTGTCACTTCTGACCTATAGAGAAGAGTTATCACCACAGCTCTTCAAGGATATTGTGCTGAGAACATAACAAGCACCAGTACTATTATAAGCATTTTTTTAATCATATAAATTACAATAAGAATTGTTCATGAAATATGTATATTCCTATTCCAAAATAGCAATAAGTGTAATTATACATACAATGTAAATTATATAGTATGATATTTCTTTAGAGTGCTTGTTAAAAATTCTAATTGTAGAAATTCAACTTAACTGTTCTAAAACAGTATGTGCAAGCAGAATCTGCATTTTAGCAGGTTTCCATTTTATTTTATGAATGCTAAATTTAAGAATATTTTTGTAAACTATATTGCTTTTCTAATCTAATTACTTGGGGCAGTATTATCTTGATTTCCACAGTCCTTAGTTGCAATGCTTTCAGATATTGTTTTCATTCCAGAATTGATAAAGAATAAATTGATGACTGAACCCCTCTATCATAGAGATAAGGCAACTAAAAGTATTATATATTTGTATATACACAAACTTATATGTTTTAATATAATTAAAATTATATTTATGTTATAATATATGTTTTATGTAAGTTATAATCCATTCTTCTAAATATGGAATTGGAATAAACATCTTTGAGTTTAACTAAAAGGAACATCTTTTATCCATGTGAGATTCTCTTCTTCCAATTGCCTATTCCTATGTTGCCTATTGGTTTTTAATTTGCTGTGTTTTGTTTATGTTTCATATGGCAGGATGTTCACTATCTTATAGTAAACCTCAGGATTATACAGAGAAATCTTATGTTATCATTGACAGTTGCATATATTTTCTTTAATTTTAACATCTCCAGATTGTATCATTAGTTTCTGGCTCATTTTGAATAAGATACATTGAGAATTCTGAACACGTATTATTTCCTAAAGGACAAGTCATAGAAAATAGAACATTTATAGAAATACAAAGCATATATAAAAATGTTCTTCAAGTCCTCAAGTATAAATTCAAAATAAAACACTGTATCAAACATAAAAAATATTTCACTGTTCCTTTGTTACTGTTATTGCAGTTTTGTTTTATCAATTCATATGCAAATTAAGTGTTGGGAACTGTCCTGCCTGGTTTCAGGAGCTGTAACCCTCCATGGCTAAGGATGAGTGAGCAACCTTCAGACCATAGCCACTAAGGAGAAAAAGCTTATTTCCCTGGCAGGAGCACTGCTTCTGCTCCTCTTTTCATAACTGGCCCCCAATGCTTGATCAGTTAGCCAATGACAGGTAAGATTCCCTAAGGGGGAATGATCTAAGACAGGCATGATCGTACAGAGGCCCCAGGGAAGGACTTGGAGGGTTATGGAGAAAGGGGGTGATGGACCCTCGCCCCTTGGCTTTGAGAAAGCCTGAGTCCTCATTCTGTCTGTGAGATGTCTCCTAATCTCTTGGCTGCCTTACCTCCCCAGCCTGGCTTAATCCTAAAACAATGACAGAGGGCGGTACAGCCCTGTGCTGGAAAGGGCAGGTTTCTCCAGGTGATCAGGCCTGAGAAAGAATACATAAACTCCTGTGGAACCTGCTTTGCTAAGAATGCTCTTAATTAAATGATAAAGGTCCAAGCAGAAAATGAGTTTGCTTCCCAGAGTTTTGTAGCCCATTAGCTAACACATCCTGATTCAGAATAGGCCCTCTGAGTTCTTTGTATGTTACCTATTGTTTGATCCTTACTGCCTGACAATGATTAATGAACTTTACCTGTATTCCTGGGCAAATTAAAAGCCAATAAAAACCCTGTGAAGGAAGGATCTGGGCACTCTCCTCTTGAGAGAGTGGCCAGGCTGCTCCAAGGCACCCTCCCCTTGAGAGGGTAGCTGTGCCATCCCTTTTCCTCCACACAGGACTCAGTAGTCTGTGTGAATATTTCATGTCTTATCCATGATGCTGCGGACACTGTGGGTCGGTGTCTTCATCAATTAAGTAACAGACTAAAATGGGTTTCAGACTGAAAGCATGACAAAAAATTGGTTGGGAGAATGATTTGGTTGGAGCATCATCTCATTCAGAAAATGGTTAGGGTTCGATATCCTGTCAGGGCACATACCTAGGTCGTGGGTTGGATACCCGGTTGGGGAACATGCAGGAAGCAACTGATCAATGTTTTTCTCTCCAATTAATGTTTCTCTCTCTCTCCAAACACAATAAAAAAAACATATCCTCAGGGGAGGATTAAAAATAAATGTAGTATGTTCATCTGCTTTAGAGTCACAGTTATAATTTATTATATTTAGTTTGTATTTATAAAAATGTAGATAGAAGCAGTTATCAGAATAATTCATTATGAGGCAGTATGTTGAACAAGTCATTGCTTCCCCATTGACCAAATGTTACAATACCAAAAATATTAATTGTAAGCTCACAGACTTAGAAGCATTTTGAGTGTGTTCCAAAACAGTTTATAGAGCTTCTGGTTTAAGTGCCACTGAGTAGGCATTAGAAGTTCTCACTTCCACTTTCATAAAAACAATAATGCTGACAAATTTAAACCTAGTGACTTTTTTTGACCCATCAGAGGACTGAAATCACAGCGCAAACTCTTGCCAGTAGAAATGAGTTATATCAAGGGGTCACGAGGAAAGCATTCCAGGGGACCCACCTATGGGAAGTTGAGGCTTTGTGTAAGATTTAGTGTAGGAGAAAAATCGAAGGACTGCCCCTGGGTTCCCAATGTCTCATCTTTATCTATCCCACTGTGGAAGAAGTCCAATCTTGTCTTCATCAGGCTCAGAAATAGGGCCAACATCCAGAGATTCAGTGCCATGTCAAAGTTTAATCCATATCAAAGCTTAGTCTAGTTCCCAGCTGTCTGGCTGACTGGTGCTACTTTATCCAGTACCCAGGCTTGACTTGGAGCCTGCTTGAAGTCCATACGCTACTGGCCTGGGATGCAAGGGCCACATGGTTGCTATGGAGAGAAAATGTACAACATGACAGTGAGAGACTCTTGAAGACTATCTTAGGGGCACCTCATTTAACATCTAAGACTCACACAAATTCTAATGGAGAAGAGCCAGGAAAGATCCCCCTCATGACACTATTAGGGGGAGGAGAATTGAAAAATACATCCTCTATAACAGGGGTCCTCAACCCTGGACCATGGACTGGTACAGGTCCATGGCCTTTTAGGAATCAGGTACACAGCAGGAGGTGAGCTTGAATGTGAGGTGCTTGAATCATCCTCAAATTATTCCACACATCCTGGTCCATGGAAAAATTGTCCCACAAAACTGGTCCCTGGTGCCAAAAAGATTGGGGCCCGTTTCATAAGATATTCTGTAATGGAGAAAGACATTCTCCATAACAGAAGTTTACTTTCAAGGAGAAAAACTGATAATGTTACTTTATCAGGAGAAAGGTGTTTATCACTCTTGTCCCCCTCCCAGGCTTCCTGCTCCTCTTAAGTGGAAAGCAAAAGCTAAGAAACACTGATAAAAGTCACAGCCAAGGGACAGAGGCTCATTTAAAGGCTGACATCTAATCATCAGGTTATGAAAGGCATCCACTTCCTCACATATTACCATTATATTGACAAAGTTACAGTTAAAGGACCAGCAGAACACAGAATTTCTCTGAGGAGAGGTACTTAGAGAAACCCAAGATCAACGATGACTATGAAAGTGAAAGCCAGGACATTAGAGGAATCTGCAGTGTTATGGTAACACAGATATAGCAGATGTTAGTGTGGCACAACTCATAGCCCGATTAACAAATTTAAAGCCAATGTATGTCCAGGAGTCAACAAAAAAATCTTATTGCTTATAATTGGATCTTATTTTTTTCTGTATAAATAAATCCAAACCCAAATATAATAAAAATACATTTTAAGGAACAGTTTTGCAGTAGTGACAGGGGAAAAGAGTAAGAATTTCCCAATAATCCAGATACTCAAAAAAAAAATATATATATATATATATTCAATCAAACATATTTTAGAATATATATAAATATATATATATAGAATAGAATATATAAATATATTCTATTTCAGGTAAGATAAGACTATTAGGATTATATACACTATTGCTTCATTTCTTACCTTTTAATTATATGCTTGTCCTTCCCATAAATCTTTATGAAATAAAAAATTAAATTTTCTTGTTCTAAGGCACAATATTAACAAATTATTTCTACCTTCAAAGGGAACACATATAAACTAGAAATAAGAAGTCATAGAATCTGAGCTTTAGAAAAAACTCATGAAGTCAACTGACTGATGTTTTCTATCATAGAGCAATATATCCTGGTGGTAGTTGAGAGGTCTTCAGAGCTGACACCTATGCAAATAGCAAAAAACTATATGTTACTCATTCAAATTATTCTAATTTTCTATTAACTAAAAGTTAGACCAGACCCTGAGTGGTGTGGCTTAGTGGGGTCAGCAAGGTCTCACAAACCAAAATGGCATCAGATCAATTTCCAGTCAGGGCACTTGCCTGGATTTCAGGTCATGTTCCTGGCTAAGGAGGTTAGAGATATGAGAGATCCTGGCTAAGGAGGTTAGAGATATGAGAGAGGCAACCTATTAATGATTATCTTGTACATCAGCATTTCTCTCCCTCTCTTGCTCCCTCCCATCCAATCTCTCTAAAAATAAATAATTAAAAGTTTTCAAAAGTTAAACTTGGAAAACCAAAAATATAAATATAGTAGCAACCAAAATGTGGAGTGTTTATATGTTAGATGTGGGAATAATCAAAGCTAACTTGAAAAAATATAGCATTTTAGCATTTTATAAACTAATACTATATTAGTTACTATAGCCTTAAAATAAAAATGTCAAATATCTTGGAAAATAAGGAAGCAATAGAATTGCAAAGAATTTAATACTTTCTAAGTTATTCTACAGAACTGAGCCTATTTTTCTAATTTCCTAATAATATGCAATATCTTAAAAGGATTAAAAGAAGTAAAGAGTTAACAAAAGAGTATCATGGAGAAAGATATGTTTCAGTTGATTAGAATTTAAAGATATATAAATTATTCTCACAAACTTTAAAATGAATTACAACAGTCTTGCCCAGAACAATTCTGGTTTGTTCATTTTTCTGGTCTTAAATATTAGTATTATGCCATTTAACTCAAAAGTTTAGCAATCTCACAAGCACTTGTTGTTTGTTAATGTGTTTATGATGGCCATCTGACTGTGTGAAATGGTGTCTCATTGTGGTTTTAATTTGCATCTTTCTGATGGCTAGCAATGCTGAGCATCCTTTCATATGTCTCTGGGCCCTCTGTATGTCCTCCTTGAAGAAGTGTCTGTTCAGGTCCTTTGCCCACTTTTTTAATTGGCTTGTTTGTCTTCCTGGAGTGGAGTTGTGTGAGTTCTTTATATATTTTGGAGATCAAACCCTTGTCCAATGTATCATTGGCAAATATATGTTCCCATCAAATTGTTTCCCTTTTCATTTTGCTGATGCTGTCTTCACCTGTGCAGAAGACTTTTATTTTAATGAGGTTTCATTTGTTTATTCTTCCCTTTATGTCCCTTGCTCTAGGGGACATATCAGTGAAAATATTGCTGCGTGGAATATCTGCAATTTTCCTGCCTATTTTCTCTTCCAGGACTTCTGTTGTGTCATGACTTTTTTAAGTCTTTTATCCACCTTGAGTTTATTTTTGTGTATGATGTAAGTTGGTGGTCGAGTTTCATTTTGTTTGCATGTAGCTGTCCAGATCTCCCAAACCATTTGTTGAAGTGGCATGTTTTACTCCATTTATGCTCCTGCTTCCTTTGTTGAACACTAATTGACCATATCGACTTGGGTTTATTTCTGAGCTCTCTGTTCTGTTCCATTCATCTATGTGTCTATTCTTATATCAGTATCAGACTGTTTTGATCATTGTGGCTTTGTAATATAGTTTAAAATCAGGTATTGTGATCCCTCCTGCTTTGTTGTTCCTTCTCAAAATTGTTGTGGCTATTCAGGGCTGTTGATGGTTCCATATAAATTTTTGAAATGTTTGTTCTATATCTGTGAAATATGTCATTGGTATTTTAATAGGGATTGCACTGAATCTGTAAATTGCTTTGGGTACTATGGACATTTTGATGATATTAAATCTTCCAATCCATGAACACATTATATCCTTCCATTTATTTGTGTCTTCCTTAATTTCTTTCTTTAGTGTTGTGTAGTTTTCTGAGTACAGTTCTTTTACCTCCTTGGTTAGGTTTGTTCCTAGGTACATTATTTTTCTTGTTGCTATAGCAAATGGGATTTTTTTCCTGATTTATTTACATGCATTTTTTATTATTTCATAAGAAAAAATAACTAAAATATGATAGACATTGTTAATATGTAAATTTGGTCCTGGATCTATTGTGGCTTAATCATAATAGCATTTTTAAAGTAAGTTTATCTTTGGATTTATGTGATGTTTATATAAAGGGTAAGTTTTTACTCTTTAATCAATCTTCCCTTATGTAATACACTGATTCTTTATCAAAATGTTCTTTAAATACATTTTCTGCAACAAAAATAAAAAGGTAAATTATTTCAATGCAATATGTTGTGCATATTATAACTATTATGAAAGAGAAATACTCCTCAAGGCTTTGTATTATAGGTCAATATATCAATGGAAATGTGATACTTAAAAATCTAAGTTATTGTATTAATTTGCTGGAACTACTATAACAAAGTACCACAAACTGAATACAACAACAGAAATGTGTGTTTTACAGTTCTGAAGGCTAGAAGTTTGAGACCAAGGTATCAGCCAGTCAATTTCTTCTGAGGGGTGTGATAAAGATTCTGTCCTATGTCTCCTGGAAATTTTTGGCATTCTTTTACTTATAAAAGCATCACCTCAAAATATCTTTTCATGTTCACATGATGTTTTCTCTGCATGTATCATGCCTGTCTCAAAATTTGCCTTTTAAGGATACAAGTCATATTGTATGGGCACCCACTAAAAACCTAAGTTTAAGTAGAGTACTTCTATAAAGACTCTATCTCTAAATAAAGTCACATTTTGAAATATTGGGGATTAGGAATCTAACATGTGAATTTGGGGGGATACAATTCTGCCAAAAATAGTAATATTAGATCCCATGATGACTGTGCTATCATAAATACTCAGAAATTAATAATAATATTAAAAGATAGATACATGCAAGCTTCTTTATAAGTAATTTGCTTTTTACAAGACTTTTACAGATTTCTTTGAGTAAGAATATTTTAATAATGATCAATGATAACAAGGTGGTGAAAGACAAATACCATTTGATTTTACCTTTAAGTGGAAACTAATCAACAAAGCAAAGAAGCAAGCAAAATATAACCAGAGACATTGAAATGAAGAACAAACTGACTGTAACCAGGGGAAGTGGGAGGGGATAGTGGGAGGGGAAAAGGGGAAGGTTTATTAAGGAATATGTATGCAGGACATATGGACAAAGCCAAAGAGGGTAGGACTGGGGGTGGGAAGTGAGGATGGCTGGGGTGGGGTGCAGTGGTGGGGGTAAAATGGAAAAAAACTGCTTGAACAACAATTTTTTTTTAAAAGACAAAAAAGTTTTGAAAACAGTTTCTTACTATTAATGCAAAGCAAAAAGAGAATCCTAAAATTTATAAACATAGGGTTTATTGGAGGTAGTAAATTATTTCAGGTTAGATAATAGATATTAAATACAGTAAATATCTAGGTGTTTACTCTTTGAAATTATGAAATTAATAAATAATAATAAAGATAATGCATAATTTTAATAATTTATCCACAGAGGGTATAAGTCTATTCATGCATATAATTTTATGAGGTCCAATATTTTAAAAAATTAATGGTAACTAACATGGTCCCCTGAATTTCATGTAATTATAAAACAACTTATGACTAATTTTAAATTATAATAATTCTTCCTAGAGTGATATTTATTTTGTGCTTCTGGAAGGCAATGGCATCTACAACAGAATATATTAAAGCAAATGAAGAAGCAATTTTATTCTATGTGTTACTTAGTTCATTATATTTTTAAATGACTGTGCCAATCTATGTTTATCAATAGGAGATATGATGTGCAAAAAAATGAATAAAAAATTGATCACCAAGAAATAGCCTGTTTCACAGCATATAAATTATTGTATTATAATTAATGTGCATTACTTCTTCACTATGTGCCATACTCAAAGTATTAAAACATAAGTTTGATTTGTTCATTATGTTCCACTGATGAATGAGATCACATGGTATTTGTCTTTCACTGCCTGGCTTATTTTACTTAACATAATATTCTTCAATTCTACCCACGCTTTTTGAAGGATAGAAGTTCCTTCTTTCTTCCCACTGCATAGTGTATTCCATGAGACTTGGAAATAAAGAACAAATGGACAGTGACCAGAGGGGAGGGGAAAAGAGGATAATAAAAAATAAGAGGAGGGGGCAAACAAAGGAACAAGTATAGAGGACTCATGGACACAGACAATGTGGGATTGGGGGCAGTGGGTAGGTCTGAGCAATGGGGGAAAAGGCAGGACAACTGTAACTGAACAACAATAAAAACATATTAAAACATAAGAATATAATTCAATGTTATTAAACACTATTTCTCTTGTACTTTGAGTTAGAAAAAGAATTTTGGAATATTTTCTGTTGCTTTGGATGAACTGACTCCTTCAGATTTCTGTCCCTTTTGAAAAGTTGTATTGTGCTTTACAATATTATATGAGTTTATTGAAATTCTAATAATTAATTCAGTGAATTAAAACTAATTTTTAATAAATATTAAATATTTTGTAAGATTGTTACATTAATCCATTTGTATCTGAATTCTGAATGTGAGATTACTACTTATTACTAGGTATATAAGAGGAATTATAATGTCCTCTCAGTTAGATACCCCACTCCAATCAGAGAGTTGGTGAATATGTTACCTTATGTGGTAAAGAGTACCCTGCAAATATAATTAAGATAAGGATATGGTGATGGGAATATTATTGTGAAATACCTAGGAAATGGGCCAATACAATCACAAGTGCCTTTATAAGTAAAAAAGGGAGGCAGGAATATCAATTAAAGAAAGAAGTATGATGATGGAAGCAGAAATCAGAGTGATGTGATAGCTGGCTTTTTAAAGATGGAAGAGCACCATAAGCCAAAGAATTCAGACGACATCTAGAAGCTATAAAAAAAAAGAAAATGGTCTCCCTGGAACCTTAAAAAAGAATGTTCCCCTGCTGAAACTTTGATTTTAGCCTCATGAGACTTGTTTTAGTCTTCTGACCTCCAGAACTGTAAGAAAATAATTTTGTGGTGTTTTAAGCCACTAAATTTGTGGCAGTTTGTTACAGAAGTAAAAAAGGAAGTAGAACAGGTAACTTTTATGACTGCAAAAGGCTTACTTGAATAATAAAACCAACTCTTTAAATGACTTTTAGAACCATATGACATAACAATTGTGTCTCTGGACATTTATCCCCCAAAATGAAAATTATGTTCATAAATAAACTGGTACATAAAAATTCATGCAAGACTTATTTTAATAAGAAAATACTGGAAAGAACTCAAATTTTCTTAAATGTGTGAATGTTTTTTAAAAAAAGTTGCAATCTTACAATGGAATACTGCTCAGAAATGCAGAGAAATAAGCTTTTGGTATATTCAATAACCTGCATTGTATGATATGATTCTATATCTATACAGAAGAAATATATAAGAAAACTATAATGGGACATAAATTTAAGTAAGATTTCTCCACTTTAGTAAAATGATGACACCTGTAGAGCATGATATGCTATACATATATAACAATACCTAGAGCAAAGACTAAATATATCATAAAGAGATGTATTCAGAAACACTATAAATATATCAAAATGGAAATTTTAAAAATATTTGAGTAACCCATAGTAAGGCAAGAAAGAGAAGAGATAAAAATCAGAGAGAATGAACAGATAACAAAAATAAAATGCCAGGCTTAATCCCATACACATAAATAATTACAAAAAATTAATATTATGCAAATATATTAATTAAAAACAGGAATTGGAAGAATGGATTAAATAAAACATAGCATAATTACATACTCTCCACCAGAGACTCATATCAGTAGGCTTAAAGTCAAAGGAAAGAAAAAGATATACTAGTAATGTCAACATTAATCAAAAGAAAGCAAAAGTAGCCATATTAATATCAGATAAAATAGACTTTGAAGCAAAATAAATGATCAGGGACAGAGAAATACATTACATAATGATAAAAGGTCAACCTAACAAGAAAATAGCAATCTTAAATGTGCATGCACAAAACAACAGCTGCAAAGTATGTGAAATAAAAAAAAATGATAAAACTAAAAGGGGAAATAGAGAAATCCATGAGTACTGGAGACTCCAATAGTTCCCTTTCAAGAGCTGATAGAATCACAACGTATAAAAATCTAAAACATTTTATAAGAATCCCAAAATATAATCACCCAATACTATTAACTGATGATAACATTTCACCTCATCACAAAAGAATCCACACCTTTTCAAGCACTAGCAGAATATATGCCAATCATGTTTGTATATCAGAAAACCCAACATAGTAAAGGTGACAATTCTCAGAATTTTTATGTCTCAGTAATTTTTTGTGTATAAATACATACACACACATATATATGTATATATGATAATTATTGCTTTTATAAATATATATGCAAGATTATTCTTGCTTAAATATATACAGAAATTATATGTATACAAATTATACAGAAAAGCAAAAAACCTGAATAGCTAAAATAATTTTGAAAAAGAAGTATAAAATGGGAAAAATCAGACTACTGGATTTGAAGATATTATCAGTAATACAAGACTGATATCACTGGGAGCATTGACACATCAAAGGAAGAAAAGAGAGAGCCACAAAATGGACCCACACAAATATGCTCAACTGACTTTTGACAAAGATGCACAACCAATTCAGTCAAAGAAAGGTAGATTTTTCAATAATGATCCTAGAGTAATTGGATATTCATGGGCTCATGTTAGATAGATAATGGATAGATAGATGACAGATAGATGATTGATTAGATAAATAGATAGATAGATAGGTGATAGATAGATAGATAATAGATAGATAGATAGATAGATAGATAAAGATAGGTAGATAGATGATAGATAGATGGGTAGATAGATGATACTTAGATGATGGATTGATCCTTGACTTAAAACTTATAACTTTCCCAGAACCTAATACAATAAAGATCATAGATTTAAAATATAAAACTATAAAACTTTAAGTATAAAATATAGAAGAAAATATTTTGAACCTTCGGGTTTGATGGAAAGTTCTTAGACATGAGAGAAAAACATTTTATAAAATAAAAAAAATGATTAATAAGAAATCATCAAAAAACTTATACTCTGTGAAAACTATCAAAAGAATGAAAAGGTTAGCTACATATTTTGAGAAAATATTTTTAAACTAGATATTTGACAAAGGCCTTATATCTAGAACATAAGGAACATTCAAAATTCAACATTAAAAGAAGCAAACACTACACTTAGAAAGTGGGCAAAAGATATGAAGAGATATTTCACCAAAGATGATATATGTATGACAAGTGAAAAGATGTTAAATATCACTAGCCATTAGAAGAAGTAAATTAATGCCATGATGCAGTATCATTATATACTTGTTGGAACAAATAAAATAAAAACAGCAAAAATGCCAAATGCTGATCAGGATATGGGGAAACTTGATTTCTCATATGTTGCTGGTGAGAATGATAGAGAATGATAAAGCTACTCTGGAAAATAGTTTGGCAGTATCCTTAATTAAATATTCACTAAACACAGCCCAACAATTGTACTCCTGGGCAATACCAGAGAAATGAGAACAGGTTCATATAGAAACCTGTACATGATTGTTGATCGCAGCTTTATTTTTGTTGCGCGTGGGTCACCGGCTAGCAGTGACCACGGCACACTGTGGATGGCTCGACAATACTCGAGAAAAAACACACATGCACAGAGACAAACCAGTTTCTGTGGGGAAGTAGGGACAGAATGGCCACCCCCCCTAGTGGGGAGCGCCTGATCCACCGTCCATACCTGCTTTTATTAGGCTCATTTTGCATAATAACTCAGGTAACGTACAATACTCATTAGGGGAAGTAAGGAATATATAAAACAAAGAACTCTGCCGGTCTATTGAGTTGGGGGTCAAAGAGCTGTAAGGCTGACGAACAAACTAGCTTCCTCCTAAGACCCTCCTCATTCAACTGAGAGCATTCTTGAACAAAGAAGGTTTCACAGTAATTTACATGTTCTTTCTTAGGCCTGATCACCCCGGGAAATCCGCACTTCCCAGTACCGAGCTGTACTTCCCCGTCATTGTTTCAGACTTAGGTGGAGCGCGGGAACTAAGGCCACCGAGAGATAAGGAGATTTTCTTCCGGAGGCTGAGAACTCAGACTTTGTCAAAGCCGAGGAGTGAGGGTCCATCACCCCCTTTTGCTGCAGCCCCCCAGGTCCTTCTTTTGGGGGGGCCTCCCAAAGTGATCGTGCCTGGCTTGGGTTGTTCCCCCGTGGGGAATCTTACCCGTCTTTGGCTAACCGACCAAGCTTTTTTGGGGTTCGGCAGCAGAAACAGCATTACTGCCAGGGAGATAAGCTTTTGTCTCCTTGCCGGCTCACGGTTCCAAGGGCGTTCCCTTAGCCTTAGCTAGGCGGGGGTCTCAGTTTCTGATACCAGTCAGGGCGGTTCCCAACAATTTTTTTTCAGATAAATTGAGACATAATTGACAAATAAAATTATAAGATATTTAAAGTACACAGCAGCTTTATTTGTAATAGCCAAGAACTAGAAATGACCCAGAAGTCCTTCAACAGGGAAACGGTTAAACAAATGGTGGTATATTCACACTGTAGAATGCACTCAGTAATAAAAGTGTCCTAAATATTGATATACATAAGAGTTCAGATGGAGCTCAAAGGATATTATACTGAGTGAAAAAGTTATTATCAAAAGGTTGCAATTGTGCTCCATTTATATAAATAGATGAAAAAATTAAAATGGAAAACAGATTAGTAGTTGATAGAGATGAAAGATGATGGAAGGGTAAAAGTGTATATATAAAGGGCTAATACAAAGGAGTTCTTTCTGGTATGCAATATTTATATATCTTGATTATGATGGCAAGGACCAAAACTATACATGTGATAAAATGACTTAGAACTATACACATGTATGTTACTAATGTCAAGTCCTGGTTTTGATATTGTACTGTATTCATGTAATATGAAAACATGAGGGAATTATGATCTATACATATGTTCTATTTGGTTTCCTTATACTAAATACAGAATAACTGGATGCATTTTCCCTTGATTATAAGAAGAGGAGATGGGAGAAATGATGAGGAAGAAGAATAGGAGAAAAGAGAATGAGGAAAAGGAGGAGAAACCACCAAAATAATATAGGATAAGTATGATGCCTATAAAAAATGGCTTTACCAAGAATCAGGGAGTTTATAACAACATATTTTAAACATTTGAATGCTTGGAGTTTAGCACATCTGAAAGGCTTATGTACTGTAAATATAAGCAAATTAGCAATTCTTTCTGACTTTTGTGGATCTATTGCAAGAATAAACAAGTTATTAGCAACACACTGCCTTTTGAACCAAATATAAACATTCATCTTTTTAAATAACCTTTTCCGGAATGAGGATTCCCCTTCTAGTGAGTTTCATTTTTTTCAACTTGTTTAAATGGCTAATGTTATGTAGTAAATAACTCTTCCAAGTAAGAGAATCGTTACAAAATAAACTCATAAATTAATCCAAAATATTCAGTATTAACTCCAGGTTGAGATTTAGCAATGCATTATGTTGGGACATCTTGTTTAGTTTCCTTTGGTTTCAGTATAAACTGCAACTAAATTCTGGAAGAATGGTTAAGAAACATATTTTATAATTATTACAGAAGAAATGCTAGTTAAGCACAATAATTTATTATTTATTTATTTATTTATTTTATAAATAAAACGTTCATACTATTTTAAAGATTTTATTTATTTATTTTTAGAGAGAGGGGAAGGGGGAGAGAAAGAGAAGGAGAGAAACACCAGTATGTGGTTGCCTCTTTCATGCCCCCAACTGGAAACCTGTTCTGCAACCCAGGAATATGCCCTGACCGAGAATGGAACTGGTGACCTTTTGGTTCACAGGCCAGCATTCAATCCACTGAACCACACCAGCCAGGGCCAGAATGATAATTTATATTTTAATCAGTTAGGTGCTTAATAAAAACTCATGAGATGATTTTATCCTTTAAAAAAAACAAATCAACATTTATTAAAATGAGTCTAAAGATAATTAGTTGTTTCAAAATCCTCAGTGAATGCAGTTGATGATTGACTCTTCATGTTACCATCTGAATAATGTGTATTATGTGAAATAATCTGATCTTTTTTTGTTTGGAGGAAGAATTATTTGTTTCACAACAAAATTATATTTCAGTCAGCTCTATGAATGTTTCAGACTCTACGTATGTCAAAATAGTTTCTTTTTCTCCTAGAGACACATAACATCCTGTACAATATTTAAAATAAGCTATCTCACTGAATTATGACTACTTTGTTACTGAAATTACATCATCTTGCCATGTGGGCAAGCACCTTGTGTTTTCATGTTTCTATATCTAATGTTAGATTATGCCTGAAATGTGGACAGTGCTCCACGTATGTCATTCAATTATTTGCATCAGGAAATCAGTACTGCATTTGAGTAACAGCTTAGCTAAAAGATAGTTTCTGAAATAATTTAAATTATGGGTGAATATTCTTTTTGATGGTTTTACACACATAAAATTGCTTACTTTTCCTTTTTTAATATATTTTACTGATTATCCTATTACAGTTGTCCATTTCTCCCCCTTTACTCACCTCCACCCTGCACACACTCTCCTACCCACGTCCCCCCACTTTAGTTCATGTCCATGTGTCATAATTATAACTTCTTTAGCTTCTACATTTCCTATACTATTCTTGCTCTCTCCCTATTTCCTACCTACCATCTATGCTACTTATTCTCTGCACCTTTTCCCCCTCCCTCCTCCTCCCACTCCCCTGTTGCTAACCCTTCATGTTATCTCTACTTCCATGGTTCTGTTTCTGTTCTAGTTGTTTACTTAGTTTTTGTTTTAGGTGTGGTTGTTAGTAATTGTGAGTTTGCTGTCACTTCACTGTACATGTTTTTTATCTTCTTTTTCTTAGATAAGTCCCTTTAACATTTCATATAATGAGGGCTTGGTGATATAGTAACTCCTTTAACTTGACCTTATCTGAGAAGCAATATATCTGGCTTCCAGTCCAAATGATAGCTTTGCTGGATAGAGTAATCTTGGATGTAGGTCCTTGCCTTTCATGACTTTGAATACTTCTTTTCAGCCTCTTCTTACCTGCAAGGTCTCTTTTGAGAAATCAGCTGACAGTCTGATGGCAACTCCTTTGTAGTTAACTGTCCCCTATCTCTTGCTGCTTCTAGGATTCTCTCCTCCATTTTACTCTTGGGTAATGTAATTATAATGTGCCTTGGTGTGTTCCTCCTTGGGTCCAACTTCTTTGGGACTCTCTGAGCTTCCTGGACTCCCTGGAAGTCTATTTCCTTTGCCAGATTGGGGAAGTTCTTTATTATTTGTTCAAATAAGTTTTCTACTTGTTGCTCTTCCTCTTCCCCTTCTGGTACCCCAATAATTCAGGTGCTGGAATGTTTAAATATGTCCTGGAGGTTCCTAAGCCTCTCCTCATTTTTTTTAAATTCTTTCTTCATTCTTTTCTGTTTGGTTGTTTCTTTCTTCCTTCTGGTCCACACCATTGATTTGAGTCCCAGTTTCCTTCCCATCACTATTGGCTCCCTGTACATTTTCCTTTATTTCGCTTAGCATGACCTTCATTTTTTCACCTAATTTGTGACCAAATTAAACCAAATCTATGAGCATCCTGATCACCAGTGCTTTGAACTGTGCATCTGATAGGTTGGCTATCTCTTTGTCACTTAGTTGTATTTGTTCTGAAGCTTTGATCTGTTCTTTCATTTGGGACATCTTTTTTTTTGGCTTGACGCACCTGTTATGTAGTGAAGGGCAGAGTCTTAGGTGTTCACCAGAGTAGGGTAACCCGCATTGCTGGCTTGTGAAGCTGTATGTGGGGAAGGGGTCCAAGAGGGAACAATGGCACTTGCTCCCCTCTCTGTTGCATTTCAGTCCCTTTTGCCACTTCCCCCAATCAAACTGGGCCCTTCTGATGCCAATTCCCATGTGTATGGGATTGTGTATGTTCTAGGACCCTGTGGGTCTCTCCAAAAATTTCTCCTGTGAGGCTGGGATTCTCTCCCAGAACCTCAACCCCCACAGGTATTTTCAATTGGTGTTTTGAGGCTTTATTTCCCTGCACTGGGACACTGGGTTGGGCAGTCTGTCTCATTCCCCAGTTTCTCCTGGTTTATCTACACGCAAATGTGGGACTGCCTGGTCTTCCAGCCACCTTGTACAGCACACCCCTCCACAATCTGCTGCCTTACTGGGTTCACCCACTGTCATCCCATGCCCAGGATCGGCCAGCCACCGCTTCTTTTACTGTGAGACTCCTCTCTGCCCTGCCACCTGACTCTACCCCTCCTAACTGTCTGGATGAATGTGTCTATTTTAACTCCTTGGTTGTTGGACTTTCATACAATTCAATTTTCTGTCAGTACTGGTTATTCTTTTATTTCTAAATTTTTGTTGTCCTTATTTTGGTTGTGCGAGACACAATGTGTCTGCCTACACCTCCGTCTTGGCCAGAAGTCAAATTGCTTCCTTTTCTTAAACTCAAGTTAAATTCTCAAACTAGAGAATGGTAATGGGAGGGAAGTGGGGAGGGGTGGGGGTGGGGGCTGGATTGGAAGTAAAAAGGAGAAAACTGTATTTGAACAATGATTAATATAAAATTAAAAAAAAGAAAAAAATTCTCAAACTAAACTCACTTGCTGACTCTCTTATTTAATTCTTCTGCATTTAACGTATACTCTGTCCTAGTAAATGCTTCCACCAAGCTTGATATAGTAGGTAGCATTTTCAGAATTTTTTATTTTTTACTCTTTTCTACTCTTACTCTTTCCCTCATTTTCCACATGTTCTCATTCCCATCAAACATTTTTATGTGCACTATAATTATGTAGTTAAATGTTTGCATGGTGACATATTATCAAAATCTCTGTATTTGGCAAACCATTTTCCTTTGATATAAAAGGAAGCCCAGGATAAGGATGGTGAAGACATGGTTTTGGGGCTTCTACACGCTTTTCTCCTCCGAGGTGAACATCAAAATAATAGTTAATGTTTGGTTTTTGCTTAACTACATAATAATGCATTTGATCTTCATAAAATGTTATGAATACAGTAAGCACTATTTTTTTTCAATTTCTTGCAAATTGAAAGGAAAAGGTGGAAGGAGAACACAGTGGGAGTTTCCTGCTTTCCCTCAATTTTTCTGTGGAAATTAAGGGAGTGCGGGGAAGTAGCCAAAGATTCTCATTTGATATCCCTGGATATTTTTCTTAATTACATAATCCAGAAATGGAGAAAAACAAGGTGCAGAAGAAGATAATGAACAATCAAGGGGACATAAGATCTGAATTCTCTCTTCCCTGAATATATTCATCAAACTCTACTTTGTTTAGTAACTTTTTAATGAATGGTTTTATGTGTTTTTGTGCATAAAAGAGGGGAAAAGAGAGTTAAGGCTAGGAAGAATAAATGACAGTGGAAATTTAAAATTATTAGTAGTAATATTAATTTTTTTTCTTTTATGTTATTATTAAAGCTCAGCTAAAATTTCAGTCTTATGGAGTATTCCAGGAATTTTTTTTTTGTCTCACAGTCTAGTATTTTAGAACTCTGCTGCAGGATTATATGTTCATATATCTACAGGGTGTATACTATTATCCCTGTACTATTAGGATTTTAGTATAGAAAATATATAATATAT
The DNA here is from genome assembly GCF_019186645.2 of Phyllostomus hastatus. Lineage (NCBI taxonomy): Eukaryota > Metazoa > Chordata > Mammalia > Chiroptera > Phyllostomidae > Phyllostomus > Phyllostomus hastatus. The sequence continues at coordinate 5,058,741 of NW_025333543.1, forward strand.
AACAAAGATATATTCATACTCATGAACATATTTAGTTTATATATTCTATAAGAATATAATATATTTGACCTATTTAATGCATCTTGTTTTATGTTCTTAAATATTCTAAAAAATCCTAAGTGACCCCAACTTAGAAGTAATTTTCCTGTTATATGGCTTTACTACTCACATTTCCCAGAAGCATACTTCCTTTTACTAGCCTTCTTTTACTTTAACCAATTTGAATGAATTTGAAAGCATAAAATTCTAACTTACCTTTGCAGGTAATTGGCAGTTGTTGATTTTTCTCTTCTTCATAACTATGAAGAGTCCACAAAGAGAATCTGCTGACCTGGAATGCCAATCCTAATGACCCAATAGGTCTAAATATTACACTAACAATGAAACACTCCTTCTTTAACAATATTAGTGCTAAAAACATCATCATTATACAAACACCACAGATTCAAGCCACTTATTTCACTAATTATTAAAGGTAGTAATATATGGTTGTTTTTAAAATAATATTATCTTTTTTAAAATATTTTATTTATTTATTTTTAGAGAGAGGGGAAGGGAAGGAGAAAGAAAGGGAGAGAAACATCACTGTGTGGTTGCCCCTCACATGCCCCCTAGTGGGGACCTGGCCCACAACCCAGGTATGTGCCCTGACTGGGAATCAAACTGACAATCCTTTGGTTAGAAAGCCCTTGCTCAATCCACTGAGCTACACCAACCAGGGCCATATCATTCTTTATATATTTTATTTCAATATGCTATTATAGAAGAAGAGATATAATCACAATAGCACCAGAAAAAGAGGATCTTGAATATAGAAACCTCAAATCTACCTTGACCCTTTTCATTCTTCAACTGGAAAGTTCAGTTTATGGCTGACCCAAAGAAGTGTAAAATAACCCAATGTGATTAATAAAAAACAAATAAACATTCATTCAAACATAATACTATAACATTAAAGTTGTAAAATCATCCCATGACTGTCCTAATAAAAAATTAAAATGAGAAAAAAATCTAACGGTGTCATGAGCAAAGGAAATTGTCCAATCTGAATGCAGAGTAGTTGAAAGATTAAAGGATTGCAATATAATTGAAACACAATTGTAACTTCATTGAAGAATTGCAGCTAAAAAGACATACCACAAAGTAGAAATAATAACAAGAAAAATACAAAGATGTAGATGGATAGCAAACTGTAGATGATTGCTAAAGAATAGGAGGATATGCAACTAAAACTAGTAGAATCCAAGAATAAAGAAGGTGATAAATACTTTCAACTGGGTGAAAATAGAACAGGGATTAAAAACTACAAACTGGTAGTTATAGAATAGTCATGCAGATATAAACTACAGCATAGGGAAGAGGCAATAATATTACAATAACTATGTATCAGTCCAGGTGAGTTCTGGAAATACCAGGGGGACCACTTTGTAAAGTGCATGATTCTCTAATCACTATCCTGTACACTTGAAACAATACAAAATAATACTGAAAGTAAACTGTAATTGAAATTTTAAAATTTCAGAAGCCAAAAGGCAAAGAGAGTAAAAATCATAAAAGGCACAATAAAAAATACAAAAAAATGAGAAATTTGTTAAAAAATAAGCAGAAATAATAAAGATATCAGAGTTAATTCCTCTCTATAAATTTCCAAATCAATGTTTCTTTTCTAAATGTATCCATTCTACTATTTATTCCAAGTATTTTTCTCTATTTTAATTTTCACACATAATATTGTTTTTCTCTGTCCTTGTTTCATATTAATATTATTTTGCTTTATTTTTTATCTTTAAATGTTTAGTGTATCTGTATAGTATTTCTATGTTACATAGGAGATACCTACATATATGTATATATATAAAAAACACAAATGTAATTTTTATTTTGACTACTGGACTCTTCATACATCTCTATACTTTAATATGGTATCTCAGAGTTCTCCAGAGGTAGCTGAATTCTAAGCAATAATGTATATTGACCCATGGCCCACTATATGAGTAAAAAAAAACAATAGGTCTGTTTAAAGCTTTGATGTGTATTAACTCTCCTCTCCTTCCTCATTGTTCTTTCCTTTGCTCATAACCACAAAAGTCCATGTCTGGAAGACAGAACAAATATTCTAAAATAATTTTAATACATCTTGTTGTCTCTAGCAATACCTTCTACTCACTGTGATCAGAGTTGCTTTCATGCCCAATTTGTCTAGTGACTCTCTAGTGCACATTGTAAAAAGTCAAGTCATGAGAATATTGGAGTAGTTTACCCTGTCAACTCAATTAAGCTGAAACTCTATTTTTCAGAAATAGTTTTCCTTAGTTGGCACTAGGTTAGAGTTCCTTAGAGTTAAATTTGTACAAAATTTGGTAGGTAAGAGTGAAGAAGGAGCTAGGAAGTGAAGTAACAGCCATTCCCTTCTGAAGGATATTCCTACATGAAGAAATAGCAATGGTTTCCAGCTTGTCCTTATTTCCTCCTGTCATATTTTCTCTTTCCCCTGACCTCCGACAGCACAGTGAGCTGAGAGAACTGACATCTATTGGAGAAACAGTATCCTACAGACTTTTTCTCCAGCTCTCTGTGGATGCATCTGGGGGCCAGGCATGCCTGTTCTGTTTTGTTTCCACTAAGGTATCAAATACAGAGAAAGTGAAATTATTCAGCAGTCAGGTACAGAAAACATATGTAGCTGGCACATAAATATGTGCCGCTTTAAAAGAAAAATTTTCCCATAGATAATTTTGTTTTCACACATTGCTAGTAAATATTTGTGATACTTTAATTTGTACTTCATCTTCACACAACAGATGGTTGTCAAATGACTGGATATAATATGTCAGCAGATATGGCTATAGTATATAAACAACTCATACTTTGGATCAGTGACTGCATTGCTTTTTATTAAAATTGTTTTGACAAAAATCATATCCTTTATTTTAAGCACTCTATGCAAAAAAAATTATAATTAATGAGGAAAGATAGTAAAAAGAAACCTACAAGAAAGAGTTAGAAAGAAGAAAAAAAGATCCTTTATATAATTTGTTTCCAGTTTGTGAGCTTCACAAACTGCCGGGGGTAGCCATGAGCTTATTTCAACTGCTTTGTTAATACAAATAATTATCAAACACTGTCTGTGCACTATTATAACATTTTATATGCACATATGAGTTTTTAATTATATGAATGTATACTTCATATGAAGTATATGAATTTGACTACTAGTATGCATGTTCATTTAAAGATATAGCTATGCTATTTGATCTTTTACACAATACTACAAATACTACAGATAAAATATCTCATGTTTTCCCAATATGTTTTCTCATACACAGATAGGTTGGAAATCATTGCTTTATATCACTGACATCAATAAATGTGTCATGTTTGTAATGGTTCAATTTTCCAGATCAAATCTATGCATTGCATTCAATGAAAGGTTGAGGATTACAAGTAATAGTTAATATCTGGGTTCTTAATCATCTATTTATAATCCTATACTATATTGTCCTAGAAGGACAGAGAGGAGGGGGAAGGGAGATAAGGGAGGAACTAAGGGGAAGGGCCCAGTTAAAGAACAAGTATAAATGATCCATGGACATGGACCACAGGGTGAGGACTGACTGTGGGAGTGGGGTGGGTAGAGCAGGGGAGAGCAATGGGAAAAATCAGGACAACTGTAATAGAACAACAGTAAAAAAATATATGGAAAAAAGAGACAAAAGCCAAATCACTTTCTGCTCTCTCAAAATTGTACATTATATACCCATGGTTTTGTTGCTTAAACTCTATGCATTATCTACATTTAGAGGATAGCTTAATTGACACACACTTAAATGGGAAAACAGACTTTTAGAGTTTGAGGATCAAACTAGAAGATAAAAATGAGGGAAGCATATTGCAATATCGTCGAGCCAAGTAATATTGTTAATATTTTTTAAATGTTATAACTTTTCACCAGGAATATTGCTATTTATCTATTAAATATATTTGGGTGATGTTATGAATAAGATTATAGATTACATGATCTGAATATTGCATTGCGTTCTCACCAACCAAAGTTGAACCATCTTCTGTCACCATATATTTGACCCCTTTTACCAATTACTATCCACCTCTCCTCCACCCCCTAGTAACCAACATACTGTAGTGTTTGTCTCAGTTTTTGTTTGTTTGTTTTGTTTAATCATTTGTTGCTCTCAGTTTTATATCCCACATTTGAATGAGATCATACATTTCTTAACCTTTTCTGTCTGAATTACTTTGCTTAATAGGATATTCTCAAGTTCCATCAATGCTATTGCAAATAGTAGGATTTCATCTTTTCTTATGACTGAGAAGTATTCCATGTACCACATCTTCTTTATCCAATCATCTACTGAGGAACACTTCAGTTGTTTTCATCTCTTAACCACTGTGAATAATACTACAATGAACACAGGGCTACATATATCTTTGTAAATAAATGTTTTCAATTTGAGGGGTCAGTACTCAGAATAGGGGTTGCTGGGACATATGTTAACTCTATTCTTAATTTTCTGAGGAGCCTCCATACTACTTTCCACACTGGCTCTACCAGTTTACATCATCATCAGCAGTGAATGATGGTTCCTTTTTCTCAACAGCCTGTCCAACACCAGTTATTACTTGTCTTGTTGATAATAGTCATTCCAACAGGTATGAAGTGGTATTTCATTGTATTGATTTGCATTTCCCTAATAGCTAATGAAGTTGAGCATCTTTTCAAATATCTGTTGGCCACATGTATGTCTTCTTGGGAGAAATGTCTGTTCAGGTCCTCTGCCCACTTTTTTAATTGGATTGGTTCATGTTGAGTTGTATGAGTTCTTTATATGTTTTCGATATTAACCTCTTGGAGCTGTGGTTTGCTCCAACAAGAGGAAAATATCATCTCCCATTCAGTTAGTTGCCTTTTTTTGCCAGTTTCTTTTTTTGTGCAGAAGCTTTTTAGTTATATACAGTCCCAGTCATTTATTTTTGCCTTTATTTCCCTTGTCTTTGGTGTTAAATTCATAAACTCTTGTCTAATACCAATTCTATAAGTTTAGTTTTTATGTTGTCGTCCATATATTTTATTGTTTCAGGTCTTATATTTAGGTCTTTGTTCCATTTTATTTTTGCATATGGGGACAAATTGTAGTCTAGTTTTAATCTTTTGTATATGGTTTTCTAATTTTTTTAACAACATCTATTGAGGAGGCTTTCATTTCTCCACTGTACATTTGTGGCTCCTTTGTCAAAAATTATTTCCCCAAAAACAACTTACATGTTTGTTTCTGGTCTCTCATTTCTGCTCCATTGGTCTGTGTGTCTGTTCTGCCAACACCATGCTGCTTTCATCATTGTCATTTGTACTATAATTTGAAGTCAGGGAGTATGACGCTTACAACTTGGTTCTTTTTTTTCCCCTCAATATTGCTTTGGCTATTGGTTTGTTTGTTTGTTTGGTATTGTTCTTCTTTTGTTTTCCCCTGAAACCTCAAACGTAAAGTCAGTTTTTGCCTATGGCTTAATGAGCTAGTATTTCTACATTTTACTTTCCTTAGTGAGGCTGGAGTTCTGATGCTACAGCCTCTCACTTGTCAAAAGATTTTTCCAGTGACTACAATGCACATAGTTGCAGTTAATTTAGTCATACTTCAATGACTTCTAATAAGTATAAGCCCCCAAAACATGTATATATTTAAATAATTTCAAAAGTGAAACTGTAACATTTCTCAGATAAAGAATGACCTTATCTCTGAAGTAAAAAGAGAGTGCTAAGGATATTTCCGCATAAAGTACTTTGACATTCACTCAACAAAAGAAATCTCTTTCTCCAAAGCTCAGTCATACCCTCAGGAGTGATTCATCCCCTCTTTTCATCTTAGTTGAGTTTTTCATGACCTTCCCTTCTTGAAAAATCAACAGAGTAACTTTTATTACCAAAATGTAAAAGATCAGATAAATTTTGCCATTTCCTCTTCTAAAAACAACATTAGAAATCAAATATGAAGTATGAAACATAAATTCCCTATGACCATGTTTTTGTTTTTGTGTTGCCTAGTTAATACATTTTCAGGTTTATCTTTTTTATGTTTGAGGCTCCAAGTAAAAATTTATACATAGAAAGAATTTTTAATTTTCCTAATTAGTCTGTAATGTCAGTGCAATTTTAAAAGCTTTAGAGCTTCATGTGGAAGAGTAAATGTGAAAGTGTAGCTGAGGCTTTTTTTAAAAAATAAGAACAAATAGATTTATGAGTATATATAGGATATTGGCAGGTAATAAGATGCCACCTCAAGTAAGTGAGAAAGAACCGTCTAATCAATAAATACGTAGAGATGATTTGGCGATCTATCTGAAAAATAAAATCCTAAAGATCTCCAATTTATATCATCCCACGACATGGAAAACAATCCATATCATCAACACTACAGTGGAGAAAAATTTGTCGAGAGTTTTGAAGCTGGAAACATCTTTTAAAATGAATTTCCGAAGACAAGATGTATGGATGGATGATGGATAGGTATATTTGCCTGCAACATCATTTGTAACTTTTATACATAAGCTATAACTTAAGTGAAGTTCAAATTAGGCAAATATAGAACATACTTCCATGTACATAATAGGCAATATCTTAGTAACAAGAATTAAAAATATTAATGAGATGAAATACCAAGAAAAAAAAAGGACAAAAGATTTAAAGAAGAATTTAACAGAAGACAATGTGCAAATACACCCAACATATATGAAATATGATTACCTCACTATTAAGTTAGATCAATAATGAGTTACAATGCTTCATTCATTTGGTAGTATACTGATCATGCATCTTGTATGCCTTTTCAGATTTCCTTTACCACCTCATTTTTTCTCTCTGGTAACACAATAGATTTTGAAAACTGACACAAGGAACCTTTTACCAAAACCAGTAAGATCCAAAACAAAGGCACCTCTGATATTTCTCCTTTCATTGTTCAACTTCCCTCTTCTGTATAAATTGCTTTACTCTGGGCTATAGGATGCTTCTTCCTGAGAGGCCACCAGAGGACTAGATGAGGTAATCTTTAAATTCAGGCAAATTATCTTTCTGTGGGGTGAATTTTGATAAATAAGAAAAGGTCAGAGGGAAATATGCAAATAAATTTTCCTTTTTTTCTCCCTTTGGTAGATGAGTAAAAAATCTACATGATATACAAGGTCTGTAGAGAAGAAGTCCACCCATTATTAATATAACAAGAACAGTTTGCACGACTTCAATGTAAGGAGATTTGACTGGATTGGCCAAGGAGAGTGGACTGGAATGTGCTGCATGAATAGTGATGACCCGTGTTTACTAGTCAGTGGGGATGGTGGATGCCATTGAATGAGCATGTTGACTGTATGGCCCTCACATTCATAATGACTGAGCAAGTAGGGCAATGAATCTACATCAAATTTTGTGTTAAGCTTCAATATTCCTCCATGGTAACTATTTGGATAATTCAGAAGGTCACAGCTATGGGCAACTGGTGATGGGCAGCTTCACATGACAATGTCCCTGCCTATGCATCACATCTTGTGCAGAGTTTTTTGACAAAATATCAAATCACTCAGGAGACTCAGCCTCACTACAACCCAGATTTGTTGCCCTATGCCTTCTGTTTTTTTCCAAAACTAAAGTCACCTCCGAAAGGGAAAAGATTTCAGACCAGTGAGGAGATTCAGGATAATATGATCAGGCAACTAATGGTGATTAGAAGAACTATCACCATGTAAGTCCCAAGGTGCCTACTTTGGAAGGGACTGGGGTATCATTGCCCTATGTACAATGTTTCTTGTGTTTTGCATCTTCTTCAATAAACATCATTTTTTATAGTACATGGCTAGATACCTTCCGAACAGACCTCATATGCTAGAGAACATTTAGACTAGGGTAAAGAAACAGAAGACCTTGAGGTACTAAATAATGTAACAGCATAGAAGAATGTACTCAAATTATCTCCAAAGTATCTCTACAAAAGACCCAGAACAAGGATTATAAATATAAATACAAACACACTAGACAATATTAATTGGCTTGTTTCATTTTCTGGCTTCTTCATAAGCTCAAACTCATACTAAAAAATATTCTTTGATATGTTTTAAGTGATCAAATTAGAAAATTTTAGCATTTAGTCATATCTAAGTAAGATTAATAAGTGATCCTAATCAAAGCAGAAGTTCTTGTCTTACGGTGATCTGCATTGTGAATAAAATGCAATCTTTGTTCTTCCAATATTTTTTCCTGTGGGCTATCTCTAATTATAGTTCAGCCTATTAATTTATACTAATGGGGGTACACCGGGCACATTTATGATAGCTTAGCCCACCTTTCCATTAAACAGTTTTCTCTGTAGGAATTATCCAATGTTTTTCTAATTTTCAGTAGTCATGAAGCTCAGAACTCATAATTTTGTATATAATGTGCGATTGCTTGATTTTTCTTCTCACCCTATGATAACATCCTAGCTAAAAAAAATAATATATTTAGAGTTATGAACAGTTGGAACTTTTTCTGTTACTAGAAGTCAAGTCACTTTTTATTATAAGCTATTAATTGGAATAAAGATTTCAAGCCTATACCCCTTAGCAGATATTTTCATTACTAACACCTTTGTTAAAGTTTGAACTAATACACTTAGGAATAGTCGTGGTTAGAATTTGGTCATATATTTGACCATTATGGATGTTACACTTATTTTCATTTTTATTTTCAAAACATTCATAAAACACTTGTAATTACATTGCTAAAACAAGTGTTAAAGGGGTAGGTGGATTATAACAAATCTGGGGCTCCTTTTTAGAAAGTCAACATAAAGCATTAACTGAAATGAGGTAAGCACAATAACTGAATGAGGTAAGGTGATGTGTATGTGTGAGTCTTTGCATGTGTATATGTGTATAGATTTTATTCTATGACAGAAATGGTTTGTTGAATGTTCCTTGATTACTCTGATACAGAATTCACTGTACAACAAAGTCTTATTTTCTCCTCCTCTGGCATAGGTAGTCATCATTCTATTCTCTACTTCTAAGAGTTTAACTATTTGAGATTTGTCATACGAGTTGAATCATTCAGTATTCATGTAACACACACATACACAAACCCAAACAAAAACTATAAAAAGACATAAACACTTTGGAGGAGATTGTGGTAATGGCTACATGAGTTTATGCATATGTCCAAACTCATCAAATTGTATAAAGTAATTATGTGCAGTTTTTTATACCAATGGTATCTTAATAAAGCTAAAGTAATTATATTTTTAAAATATTAATATATAATATAAATAACATATTTATTTATGTGTAAAACAAAGTCTTCTTCGTAGAGAGTACCTGGATTTTTATTCCCACATATATTCTACCACTCTCAGTAGTCTAATGCTCTTCCTCAATAAAATCACTTTAGAAGGTATAGAAGCCCTTAAATCTACTTATTTATTTTTCATTTAATTTAACTTTTTCTGTTGTTGCTAACTCTTTACTTTAACCAAGCCATGAACAGGTAACTAGTGACTTTCAGTTTGCCCAGGCCACACCACTGACCACAGGGTGAACCCAGAACTCCCAGGGCCCAACAGGACTGGCCTAGGTTTAGTGCTGTGTGACTGTCCCAATGCCGAGGCCCAGGGAAAGGGGCTCTGTGGAGATCAGGGTAGGGGGCAGTTTCCTGTGCACACCAAGTCAGTCAGGAGCCCACCCGTTGTCTTCCCACTACTAAGCTCATTGTTGCAGGTGGCAGTGTGCGTGTGCCAGCATGGTGGAAATCTGTTGGGAACTGCCCTGCCTGGTATCAGAAGCTGTAACCCCCGCCTAGGCTAAGGCTGAAGGAGTGGCCTTGGACCGGAAGCTAGCAAGGAAACAAAAGCTTATCTCCCTGGCAGGAGTGCTGCTTCTGCTGCTTCATTCATAACTGCACCCCAAAGCTTGGTCCGTTAGCCAAAGACGGGTAAGATTTCCCAGCGGGGGAATGATCTAAGACAGGCATGATCACGTGGGAGGCCCCCAAATGAATGACTTTGGGGGCTACAGCAAACGGGGGTGATGGACCCTCGCTCCTCGGCTTCAACATACCTGAGTCCTCAACGTCTAGGAGAAAATCTCTTTATCTCTTGGTTGCCTTAGTTCCCTTGCTCCACCTAAGCCTGAAACAATGACAGGGTGGTGCAACTCTGTGCTGAAAAGGGTGGGTTGCCCAGGTGATCAGGCCTAAGAAAGAATATGTAAAATCCTGTGAAACCTGCTTTGTTTAGAATGTTCTCAGTTGAATTAAGGGTCCAAGAAAGAAGTTTGTTCTTTAAAGTTTTGCAGCTCTTTGACCCTGACTCACAATAGGCCCTCAGACTTCCTTGTTATCTATTGTTTGATCCTTACTTCCTAGCAATGAGTAATGAGCTTTTACCTGAATTCTTATTCAAAGGAAACCAATAAAAAGCCTCTCCAGAAGGGGAATGGGGTGCTCTCCCCACCAGGGAGGGTGGCCAAGCTGTGCCCTCCAGGAGAGAGGGTGGCCAAGGCGCTCCCCACATGAGGAGTAGCCCTGCTGTTCCTATCCCCTCACAGGACCTGGTTGCCTCTGTGTATTTTTCTCACATGTTGACAAGCCATCCACAGTACTCTGCAGTCACTGCCAGCCGGTGATCACTTCAGGAATCAGGCTTTCTGTTCTCACACCCCCTTCCTAAGACATTCTGTGTCCCCCATGGGGTCTTGGCAATAGCTTGACCTGTAGAAAAAGGACACAGACTCCATGGCATCCTCAGTGGGTCCCAGCAGCCAGAGGACACCAAGGGTTCTTCTATTGGCTGGAACCTCTCAGCATTTTTGGCTGGCAAACCAGGAGAAGGGGCACAGACCTTGGCATGGGGCCTGGTGGATACACATTTTGCAGAGCGAGCAACAGGCTTTGATGGTATCTTTGTCACTGGCCATCAGCCAAAGATCCTGTTCTTGGGGACTGAAGACCAATGAGATGAGCAAGTACTGGTGCCACAGCATGGCTAGGCAGATGTTCTCTTGGTGGTTTTGTAAGGTTTTTTTAGACCCCCGCTGAGGAAATTAACAGCCAATTAGCCATGGAAACATGCAGATGAGCTTTATTTTGGAAGTTTGTGCTCCCAGGCAACGTTTTCCCCGCCCGGAGAAGGGGCTAAGAAAAGACCTTGCGAGAGAAGGGAAAGGCTGGGAGTTTTATATGGCTGGACTTCGCACGGGAGCCAAGGATTGGTTCTTGGTGAACAAAGAAGCAACTTAGCATTGGTGGCTCCTGGTCTGATGTCAGTCACCTCTTCTGGGTCAGAGTTCAGTTGCCATATTACTTGTAGTCCAAACGGTGGCCATATTTGTAGTCCAAAATGATAATTGTAACTAGATTCCCACTTGTACTACCCTGCCCATCCTGACAGGTTTCAGATGTAGCTGTGCTGGCCCCTGCCTTGTTGGTCACAGAGTACCTGCTGACATCTGAGAAGATGAAGAAGCACTCATTGTTGCATGTGTAGGCACCATGGACATGCAAAGCCAGCTTCACCTCTGGCATGATCTTCAGATCAAACACCAGCAGCTCAATGTCCTGAGCCATGGGTGGCAGCTGCATGTGTTCAGCCACCACTGAGCCACTGGGCCCAGTGTGACTCTTAGCTTACATGTACCTATTGTCTGGAGACAAGTTCATCCCAATGATGTGTCGATCACATGGTCCAGGGTACTAATGATCACCTGGGGTAGTAGGATCTTCTTGGTGCCCCCAATCTGGTGTGGCATGTAGGTGAAGCAGCCCATAGTGAAGATGAGGAACTTTTGGAGGCATTAGTTCCCCCCACCAGTGTCCACCAGCAGATCAGGGCTGTGGAAATAGCCAGTCAGCCATCATCCACATGTGGATGGTGTTGGGGTGGAGTTTCCAGAGCCCCTTCACTACACTGATATTCTCAGACTCCACATTCTGGAAAGTGATGTCTCAGATGCAATGCAGGATCCCCAAGATCAGGCTGGTCTCTGTGAGCCAACAGCCAAATACATCCTAGGGCTTATTACTCTACTTGGGACAGAGGCAGGAAGTGATCTAAGCTGATGGCTGAAATCTCTCCAAAGGAGAAGTTAAGAGCACTCCTGGGCAAGCCAACAACAATGAGTCATCCTAGTTGAACTGGAAGGACTGGGTATAGCTCCAATTGCAGAGCTGCATGTCTGTGTCTATGCTATGCAAAAGCAAGATGTTCAGGTAATTGTTCCAGATCTTTACCATGCAGTCCTTGCAGCAGGAAGCAAACGGTAGCCAGAGTAGAAGAAGCTGAAGTACAGGACAGGGTCAATGTGCTCCTTCCATCTGCTCCTCCATGCAGAGCCCCATGTCATAGAGTTGCCTCAACTCCTGGTACCAGGATGTAGCCTCAGGGTTTTGGGCAATTCACAGCCACCAAATAGTAGTGGTAGAACTGTTCCTCCCACAGGAATTTGTCTTAGGGCATGGTTTTCCATTGGTTGTGCACAAGCCCCAGCAAGCATCAGGTCTGCAGGGCCCAAGCTCAGCAAGTTCTGATAGACTGGGATGTTGGGAAGCAGAGCAGTGGCATGGTCCCCTAGTCCATCATGACATTCTGCCCAGGCAATCCTTGGCCACCCCTATCCATATGTGCTGCCCCTGCTTAAGGTGCCTGACTTTGGCCCAGGGGCCTATTTCTTCTCACCCTCAAATCTATGCAGAATTTTCTTAAAGCAATGCAACCACATTTATGGATAAAGTCAGAGATAATGATTATTTACATATTTGCAAAGAATATATAACAGAAAAATTAAGAGTTTTTCTTCAGGCTTTCTCTAAAAGGCAGGCTAGTCTTCCAGCCAAGATGAAGGCATAAGTAAATACACTTTGCCTCCTCCCACAACCAAAAGAAGGACAACAACAAATTTAAAAACATAAAACAAACAAAACTGCCAGAAAATCAAACTGTATAGAAGTCCAAAAACCAAGGAGTTAAAGAAGAAACATTCATCCAGACCTGTAAGAGGGGCAGAGACAGGGAGCCAGGGCAGAGAGAACTCGTGGCAGGGCAAAGGCTGGAGGACTGGGGCAGACTGGGACTAGTGAGTCAACAGTTGGCAGACCAAGTGGTCCCACACTTGCATGCAGATAAACCAGGAGGAACAACTGAGGAGCAACCCAGGGTTCCATGGTGGGGAAATAAAGCCTTAAAATCTCTGACTGTAAAAACCTTTAGGTGTTGTGGCAGCAGGAGAAACAGCCAGACTTACAGGAGAGTGCATTGGAGAGACCCACAGGGTCCTAGAACACACATACATGTACCCACCCACCCAGGAATCAGCACCAGAAGGGCCCAATTTGCTTGTGGGTAATGGAGGAACTGAAAGCTGGCCAAGAGCTGAGCAAGAAGCATTGTTCCCTCTTGGACCACTCTCCCACTTACAGCACCACAACCTAGTAATGTGGGTTGCCCTGCCCTGGAGAATACCTAAGGCTCCACCCCTTAGAATGTAACAGGCATACCAAGACAAAAAAAAAATAGCCCAAATGAAAGAACAGATCAAAGCTCCAGAAAAAAAAAAATACAACTAAGTGATGAAGAAATAGCCAACCTATTAGATGCACAGTTCAAAACACTGGTAATCAAGATGCTCACAGAAATAGCTGAGTGTGGTCCCAACATAGAGGAAAAAGTGAAGGCTATGAAAAGTGAAATAAAGGAAAATGCACAGGGAACCAACAGTAGCAGAAAGGAAACCTGGACTCAAAGCAATGGTTTGGAGCAGAAAAAAAGAAATAAACATTTGACCAGAACAGAATGAAGAAAAAATAATTTTAAAAAGTGAGGAGAGGTTTAAGAACCTACAGGACAACTTTAAATGTTCCAACATCGGAATCATAGGGCTGCCAGAAGAAGAAGAGCAAGAAATTGAAAACATATTTGAAAACATAATGAAGGAGAACTTCCCTAAACTGGCAAAGGAAATAGACTTCCAGGAAGTCCAGGAAGCTCAGAGAGTTCCAAAAAAGTTGGACCCATGCAAGTACACACCAAGGCACATCATAACTATATTATCCAAGATTAAAGATAAGGAGAGAATTTTAAAAGCAGCAAGAGGAAAGGAGACAGTTACCTACAAAGGAGTGCCCACAAGACTATCAGCGGATTTCTAAAAAGAAATCTTACAGGCAAGAAGGGGCTGGAAAGAAGTATTCAAAGTCATGAAAGGCAATGACCTACATCCCAGATTGCTCTATCCAGCAAAGCTATTATTTATACTGGAAGGCAGACAAAGTGCTTCCCAGATAAGGTCAAGTTAAAGGAGTTCATCATTACCAAGCCCTTATTGTATGAAATGTTAAAGGGACTTATCTAAGAAAAAGAAGATCAAAAATATGAACAGTAAAATGACAACAAACTCACAACTATAAACAACTAAAACTGAAAAAACTAAAACTATGCAAACAAGTAGAACAGGAACAGTATCACAGAAATGGAGATCACATGGAGGGTTATCAGCAGAGAAGGGAAGTGGGAAGAATGGGAGAAAAGGTACAGAGAATGAGAAGAATAAATGTTAGGTAAAAAAATAGACAGGGAGAAGTTAAGAATCATATACGAAATGTGGAAGCCAAAGAACTTATATGTTCAATCCATGGACATGAACTAAGGTGGGGGAATGTGGGTGATAGGGCAGGTGCAGGATGGAGGGGAATTAAGGGGGAAAAATGGGACAACTGTAATAGCATAATAAAAAATATTTAAAATAAATAAATAAATAAATATCCTACTTTAATAAAAGGTATGCAAATCAGAAGAAAGAAACAACTTTATATTGTAATCATGCAAAAATGTTTCATCCTTAGTTCTAATCCAGACATGTAGATGTTTAGGGAATTGTTAAATGTTCTGTCTCTGTCTCTTCCATACATATGAAATGGTGTTATGATATGTGAGAATGTTATAAATAACTACACTGACATGTTAACTGTAATTATCTCCAGTATCATCATTGAAGTTAGCAGGGAAGTGAATTTTCAATGCTTAGGTAATTTTAAATGATATGGTAAATAAATATTAATATTTCTGTTGTTATTATTCAAAAGAAAAACATTAATTCTCCTAATATTGCTATAACATTTGGCAGGCCGCAGGCTTGCAGAATTTATTGATTACAGTTTGCTTTTAAAAAATGTTATAGGTATAAGCCCTGGCTGGCGTAGCTCAGTGGATTGAGTGTGGGCTGGGAACCAAAGTGTCCCAGGTTCAATTCCCAGCCAGGGTACATGCCTGGGTTGCAGGTCATAACCCCCAGGAACCGCACATTGATGTTTCTCTCTCTTTCTATCTCCCTCCCTTCCCTCTCTAAAAATAAATAAATAAAATCTTTTAAAAAAATCTTATAGGTATAATTAATAACAAGAGTAGGTTCATTAGTGTATTATATTATTATAAATATCAAGTAATATTGCTATCCTTAAAATTCTGTTCTGCCTCAGAAAACTAAAAATGGAACTGCCTTTTGACTTGGCAATTCCACCACTGGAATTATATCCTAGGAACATTGGAACACCAATCCAAAAGAACTATGCACCCCAACATTCGTAGTAGCACAATTTACAATAAATAGCCAAGTGCTAGAAGCAACCTAAGTGCCTATCAGTTAATGAATGGATCAAAAAACTATGGTACATTTACACAATGGAATTCTATGCAGCAGAAAGAAAGAAGGAGCTCCTACCCTTTTCGACAGCATGAGTGGAACTGGAGAGTATTATGCTAAGTGAAATAAGCTAGGCAGTGAGAGACAAATACCATATTATCTCACCTTTAACTGGAACCTAATCAACAAAATAAAACAAGCAAGCAAAATATAACTAGAGACATTGAAATTAAGAACAGTCTGACAGTAACCAGAGGGGATGGTTACTGTCAGGGGAGGGGATAATGGGGGCAGGGGAAGGGTTTTCAGGAACAACTATAAAGGACACATAGTGCAAAACCAAGGGGAGGTGGAAGCAGGGGAGGGAGGTAAGGATGTCTGGGTTTGAAGGGGGAGTAGTGGGGGTAAATGCAGGCAACTGTTCTTGAACAACAATAAAATAATTTTTTAGCCCTGGCTGGCGTAGCTCAGCGGATTGAGCGCGGGCTGCGAACCAAAGCATCGCAGGTTCGATTCCCAGTCAGGGCACATGCCTGGGTTGCAGGCCACGGCCCTCAGCAACCACACATTGATGTTTCTCTCTCTCTCTCTCTCTCTCTCTCTCTCTCTCTCTCTCTCTCTCTCTCTCTCTCTCTCTCTCTCTCTCTCTCTTTCTCCCTCCCCTCTCTAAAAATAAATAAATAAAATCTTTAAAAAATAATTTTTAAAATATCTGTTCTGGATATGTCTATGTAGTGTCATTGTAACCATGAAAACTGGATTTCAGCCACTTAGCATCTTGAATTTATATGATCCAGTGATGTGTGTTGAAGGAAACAGATTTTCATTAACAAGGTTCTAACCTTGAGAGGGGCTGAGAGCACTCCTGCTCAGAGCTCTCCTCTTCGATGAGACCTAGAACTTCCCTTGCTCCCAAAAAGTCAAGAACCATGTCCAGAAGTTCCCCCATAGCCTTATCTGTCCTTAAGCCAGTCACACAAACAGATGTCCAGCCTCTCCAGAATGTGCACTGTGGATTTCAGAGTTGCCATCCTCTTGCAGCAGCTCCCTCCTTCAGGATCTGGGGTGTACTGTCCTCAGTTTCCATGTAGCACTTCAGGAAACCATGTGCTGTGTTACACTGTCCCTGAGGCTGGAGCCCAGGGAGGCATGTGTCCCAGCATGGGACCTGGCTCCAGGAGTGGGCTCTCATCCTCTGCAGGGTCTAAGCCCCTAGTGGGCCCCTCATCTCCTAGTCCCACAAGTGCTCCCATCTATGTGGAGAGCAGGGCCAGATGCCCAGAATGTCCAAATGCCCAAAACCCAGAGACAGAGAGCTTGCACCAAGATCTAAAGTCCCATGCCAAGAGCCCCCATATCAAAATAGCAATGTCCTTCAGAAATTCAGAAGTCTGCAGCTCAGGATTCCCAGCGACAGTTGAGCTCCAAGCACCTTTCCTGAGTCTGCGTGCAATGACCTGAGTCCTTGTAGTGTCCCTTTCTCTCCTTTGGAGCCACCTTTACACCAACCATCAGCTCACCAGTGTATCTGTGTGCTTGGCCAAGCGGGTCTCCAACAGCTCCACCAGCTCTGCTGCCATCTTCTATAGACAGACCTCCAAATGGACCTCTTGATCTCATGGCAGACCTTGTGTTACTTGACCTGCTCCAATTTCAACTGCTTGGCTCAGAACTTCCTGCATGGCTGACATCCAGTTCTTCCTATGGTGCATTAGTATCCACCATTTTTGTCAGTTCCCCAGCGCCTTTGACCCCCTTTTGGCTGTTATCTTTGGTCAGGGCAAGAGTTCCAAGCCATGCACAGGCACCCAGAGTGGGCATCCACCCTGTAGCTCAGCAGGTGCTGTATGAGCCCCACTCCTCCCCCTGATCAGTTATGTCACTCTGCCAAGTCATTCAGCCCTGAACATTCTTACAGTCATGTATACAATTTACTCCAAGCAGCTTCTGCAGCTCCTCCCTTCAGGAAGGCAGCCGCTGTTAATCTCTTTGTTATGCAGTGACTTAACTGCTGTACCCTTCACTCTAAGGGCATTTCTCTTCCCCTCTTTACAGGATTTGGGGGAGAGGGTGGGGTTCCCCTATTTTCAGAATACCCATGCTCTGTACCTCATTAAAAAGTACATAAATTGCCCCTACCTGCCATCTTCACTTTAAACTAATTATTGGCACAAAAGGGAAGGCACTGAATGATATGAAACTGAGTGAATAAGGCCTTTATTTGTTATCTTAAAATGGCTCTCATGCCTTGGACATAATTGGAGGTTTATGACTAGATCAACGGTGAAAACATTACCAAACCTGCCAAGAAAGCACACCATTCATACTGTTTCCCTCTTTTTTCCTTTATGATAAAAAGTTGGTTTTATAATGACATTAATTCTCTTCTGGTGAAGCATTTGAAGAGAGTCATTAGAACTGACTAGTTGTTCAAATCTCTTAACCTTCAATCTCCCAATTTATTTTATTACCCTGGGTATATGAGAAATCCAAAAGAGGGAATAGCTGGAAACATTTAAATGCTGAAGTGAGCAGTTTTATAAAATGGAAAAGACAATGAAATATTACTATGTGAAATGTATTAGGATGCATGTGTCCACAATTATAAATGCAGAATAACAAACATTTATCAAATATGAAGGCATGAAATCCATACATTTTAAAATGGCACATTTCTAATAGCCTGGAGAATTTATTACAAAATTCATTAAATCAACTCTTAGCAGGTTCACAAGCAGATTTTGTTCGCAAACAAACTTTGTTTTATCTCATTGAGAATACAAAGATCCAAAGGGGACAAAAAACTTCTCCAAAGTATTTCAGTGTATAGTAAAAAGAAAACAAAAACTAATTTATTAAATTTAAGAATGTCAGACAAAACATATATTTTGTTTATATGTGATAGCTTTTTCACAAATTGAAAATGGAGGTAGTAGTTTGATAAGAGTGAAGTTCAGGATATGTGTGTTTGCACTGGGGAGAAAGAAGTTTGCGGAATATGTAAAGAAGTGAGAAACTTAGCTTCTAAATTTAACAGTTTTTATATTGACCCTGAAAAAACTCATACTTAGAAATAACATATGATTCACATGCAGTCACTAAACTAGTTGGTATTAAATCTCTTTTCTACTAAGCAATTCTTTTGTCCATTTTCCTATGTATAAATTTGATGTGTTAACAATTGACACTGTTTTGTTGTGATGTTTGTTAATAATTATCCCCTTTTTTATCCATATTATTGATTTCAAACTTGGAATTCATACACTAATGACTCTAGGTTCCTTAAGGAGGAAAACAAAGTGTGACTCTTACACATTCAGAAAAATCGGTTTGTCCAGTTCCAAAGTTGTGGTCATTCCATCCACATCTAGTAATATTGGGGTACCTTGTTGTTAAATATCAGCATTTGTTTTTTCTGGCTATGCCCTCACACTCCTGTCTTCTGGATCTGCTTCCTTGATGGTTGATGAGATTTGTGACTGATGCTCAGAGCCAAGGAGGTTGAGGGTGTGCACAGAACTGGCCCATTGTGTGGCAACCTGGTTCAGCCCCTCCCTACTGATCAGTTCCCCTCCACCAAGTAGTTGCATGTTGCCTCTCACCTATCCTCATCCCTTTTCACCTGCAGAGCAAGCCTGGGTTAGCAGGTCTATTGGAAACGGCCTTCAACTACCAAGGTGTTTATACTTTGTTGTGTTCTGTCATCAATGGGAAATGCGGATTTCAGAAAGTCAGCCCTTCCTGTTTGAAAACATGAGACAGAACCAAGACAGATCACCCAGGACAGCAATGACTCAGTGCTGGGGTCAGACCCCATCTGTCCTCGGCCCTGTTCTCCACCTGGACCACCAGCTCATATTTGTCTAGTGATCTTCCAGGTGCATCTGACCTGCTGTTTCTCCACCCAGGTTGTGTTGCCTCCAAAATGGCAGCAGTGTCCCCCAAGGCCCTGTCATCAGCATGTTACAAAGGCTCCAAGTGAACATGTCTATGAAGGCTCTGTGTAGATGACTTTCTTCCATTCTTTAAAGAGGATACTATACTGTAAGCTTTTGACCTCATGCCTTGCATAGTAAAAAGAGTTTTGGGGTTTTTTGTTGTTGTTTTGAGAGTTTGTTTTTGTTTCCTTTTGTTTTTATTTTGGCCTTTCCTTTCTTTGTCTTTTCATGTAAACCAGATATTTAAAAGAACAGACAATGGCTAAAGGTGTAATGTGCAGCTTGTTTATACATTGTTTTGGGAATGCTTATACCTTGGATGGGAAATGGAATCTTGGGTTCACCAGGCCCTGGAGCCACACTCACCCTTCCCCCTTCCCCTACGGTTCAGTACCTATTGTTTCTCCTTTAAAATATGTGGTTGTACTAACTCTTTCCATATGAAAGAATTTTCCTTATTTAAATAAAAAAGTAAAAAAAAATTCTATTACTTAGTGGATTTTATTTCAACAGCTACTTATACTAGATCACATAATTTGAGATAAAATTAAATATAGAAATTAATTAATATGCTATCATTTTTATTTATATTAAAATAGACACTGAAAACTTCTGTTCTCAATTAGGATAGAAAGGTACAAGAAAACATCACTCATATGCTAACATCCAGATAATCTAAAAAATCATAGCTTTTCTTGAGCTCATCAGAAATATGAAATCCAAAGTTAAACAGGTAAACTGAATTCCAAAGTACAATATACCCCTCCAAAGAATAAGGAAACACAAACCATTCACTTTTGACAGATACAGAGCAGGTGAAAGTCATAAAAGTAGGAAAGAAGAAAATAGGTAAAATTGTAACATATTCTTTAAAACAATGTGGGCTGTTGTGACTTTTTAGAATTCCTGAAAGTTCCAGGCAAAAGAGGAGTCCTTGTGCACTTGGAAGCTCTTTCCCAGACTACAGGACCAACAGATGATCAATTTTACTGGATACATCACAGGTTTGATTTAGAACACCTGTAATTTCTATGTTCAAATATACAATCAGCAAGACAGACTTTTACTAGAGAACAAAAATGTTTTTTTAAGATTTTTTAATTTATTTTTAGACAGAGGGGAAAGGAAGGAGAAAGAGAGGGAGAGAAATATCAATGTGTGGTTGCCTCTCACATGTCCTCTACTGGGGACTTGGCCTGCAACCCAGGCATGAGCCCAGACTGGGAATCAAACTGACTACCCTTTGGTTCAAAGTCCAGCACTCAATCCACTGAGCCACATCAGCCAGAGAGAGATCTAAAATCTTGAAAAAAGAATCAGAAATATATTTTAGATTAAAAATTGCAAATATTAAAATTAAAATGTCAATAGATGGGATTAACAGCAGACTGAGCATAGCAAAAAAAAATCTTTAAATTCATTAATAGAAAACAGAATCATGGTAAACAGACAGGGTGAAAGTTTCAGAAAAATATTGTAAGATATATTTGATATATGTAATAAAATCAAAATAGATTTGATATATGTGATAATTAATTACCAGCCACAAGTAAGTGTCTGGAGACTTGAGCAAACTTTCCAGAGGAAATGAAAAAAGCTCTAGTCTAACTCAGGAGTTGTAGCAAGAGCCCACACTCACCCCACCAGCAGGTCCCTGAGCTACTCCAGAGAGATCTTCCAACAATCTTGGCACAAGCAGTAAAGCAGTAACTCCATCTAATTACAGCTGAATGGGTCCATTCAAGGCTAATACACACCCTTAGGATCAGGTGTGGGTGAATTTTACAGCCAGAAATACCTCATCTTTCCAGGCAGATGAGCCTATTTCAAGTTTGAGTAACTATTTGAGTTACTAGAGTTTTTCAAAGCTGAAATAAGATATGAACCATGGATTTACCAGATTCATCCCGCTTAGGACTCAAGCAGAATAAATGCATTTTCTTCCTTTTGCACACCATATAAAACTAATGAACATGAAAGTTAAAGAGAAAATACTTAAACAGCTTGAAGGGAGGAAAAAAGGATAAGAGAACCACTGAGTTCTATTGCTCTGGGTTCTATTGCCCTGCCACTGATTAAAACTGACTCCCAATGCCAGAGTGTTATGAAAAGGAAAAGAACTATTTATTCAAAAGTTATACAAATTTAGAATAATGGTGGAATCCTGCCATTAAATCCCACACTCTTCACAAACAGAAAAAAAAAAAAAATAAAACACCCACAAACATAGTCCTGCCTCCCCTTGCCAAACTGAGTTTTCCCAGTCAGAGGGAAAACTCTAAGGGAAAAAAATAAAAGTCTGTAGCTTAGCTGGACAGATTCCTCTCTGTATTCTGGCTTCTTCCAGTTGTCTTTGCTCAGCTAGCTAGGCTCCTGCTCTTAATCCAAAACCTCATCCTATGGTGGGTCTGTGGAGGACTTTTTGTATCCTTTCAAACTGCATGGCCAAGATAGCATGGCTACCCAATGCCTGAATTTAAATACTAATGTGGATCTTCCTCCATAACCCCATTTCCAATTCCTCCCACACTGGGTTACAACTGCCAGTAATCTGGTCACTTCTGCCTTTCTCAGCTGCCATTGTTAGTCCAGGCAATCTTGTCCCCAATAATATAGAGCTAACTGCCTTCCTGTTCTCCTGCAGGTGCAACAAACCCCTGCAATTACATGCCTCATGGGTTACAGTCACCCCCATCTCCCTGGTGCCTAGCACCCTCTCACAGCTACTTAACATTACTAAAACACTGGCCAAGTTCTTTAGATATGCAAAGTTAGCTCTCAATGACCCTGATCCACTTCCCCTTCCCCTAGTCTTGTTGTGGAGGTTTGGGGATTTTTTTCCTTTTTCTACATTGAGTAGGAGAGCTTCTCCAGTTTGGGGAGACCCTTACCCCAAGCATCACAAGTTCTGAACCTTGTTCCACAACTGTTCCAATATCATCTTCAAAAGAAGAGCAATAAAGCTGCAGCTGACTTTATAAAAAAGATATAGAAGCCTCAGGAAAATGGAAAATTTTAAAGGAAGACAACTATCAACATACATTTCTATTTCTTCCAAAAGAAAGTAAAGATAAAGTAGAGGAGTTTTCAGGTTACCAAAATGAAAGAATGTACTACCTTTCTTCTCTGAACTAAACTAAATGAAGTTCTTCACATTAAAATAAAGCTATTTTACATAAAACATAGTAATGTAGGAAGGAAGGAAGGAATAGCAATACAAATGTTATAAATGTTAATGAATATTTTTAAATCAACTATCCAAAGCAATAATAGTACATCTAGAAGGAGTTAAATATACTTAAAACAAATATGCAAGGCAATCATTTTGAAAATGATTTGACAATTTGCCTTGCAAATGGAATTTGACAATTTCATTCTAAGAAGACAAGCAACCCAATTGAAAAAAATGGGCAAAGGACTCGAACAGACACTTCTCTAAGGAGGACATACAGAGATTCCAGAGACATATGAAAAGATGTTCAGTATTGCTAGCCATCAGAAAGATGCAAATTAAAACCACAATTAGTTACCACTTCACACAAGTAAAAATGGCCATCATAAACAAATCAATAAACAACAAGTGTTAGAGAGGTTGTGGAGAAAAGGGAACCCTAGTGCATTGTTGATGGAATTGCAGACTGGCGTAACCACTATGGAAAACAGTTTGGAATTTCTTCAGAAAGCTAAAAATGGAACTGCCTTTTAACCTGGCAATTCCACTGCTGGGATTATATCCTAAGAATCTTTAAACTCCAAACCAAAAGGACCTATGCACCCCAATGTTCATAGCAGCACAATTTACAGTAGCCCAGTGCTAGAAGCAACCTAAGTGCCCATCAGTAAATGAATGGATCAAAAAAACTATGGTACATTTACACAATGGAATTCTATGCAGCAGAAAGAAGGAGCTCCTACCCTTTGCATCAGCATGAGTGGAACTGGAGAGCATTATGCTAAGTGAAATAAGCCAGGCGGTGAAAGAAAAATACCATATGATCTCACCTATAAGTGGAACCTAATCAACAAAGCAAACTAGCAAGCAAAATATAACCAGAGACACTGAAATTGAGAACAGGCTGACAGTGACCAAAGGGGAGAGGGGAGGAGATAATGGGGGGAAAGGGTGAACAATTGTAAAGGACACATGGAACAATTATAAAAGACACATGGACGATAACAAGGAGGGGTGGAAACAGGGGAAGGAGTTGTGAAGGGCTGGGGTGGTGAGGAGGGGTGAGGGGAAAAGGCAGAGAAGTGTACTTGAACAACAATCTTCAAATGTTAAACTATGAGATGGATACTGACCCAGCAGTATCCATCGCTGAAGATGCTTGTCAAAACATGAGAAAAACATACATACGGACAACTGAGTCCTGTGGAGAAATAGGTATGAATTGGCCACTCTCTCTAGGGGAGAACGCCCTGAGCTGCCACCTGAGCAGGCTTATATTAAGAATACAGCCCTGGCTGGCGTAGCTCAGTGGATTGAGCGTGGGCTGGGAACCAAAGTGTCCCAGGTTCGATTCCCAGCCAGGGTACATTCCTGAGTTGCAGGCCATAACCCCCAGCAACCGCACATTGATGTTTCTCTCTCTCTCTCTCTCCCTCCCTCCCTTCCCTCTCTAAAAATAAATAAAATCTTTAAAAAAAAAAAAAGAATACAGACACAGTGTGTGGATTACAGTCTGGCAGGGAAGAGCAAACAAATAGGTAATTTTCAAAGAGGCTGACAGAACTCCTGCTGGGATTCTGGGCTGAGATTTTGGGTTTTATCACTTAAAAAGACTACAGGATCTAAAAGGCTAATTTTGTTTCCTGCCCATGCCTTCATATTCTAAATCAAGTGCATCCTCCAGCAAGCAGATCTCACAGGATCTTGCATATTTTATGTCCCAGGCCTGATTACTCCGGGGTCTGCCAACTCTGATCTGGACTGTACCACCCCTGTTATTTCCACAGGCCTGATTAGGGCAGAGGAGACAAAGGCAGCCAGGAGACTTGGAGTTCTCACAACTAGAACAAGAACTCAGGCTTTGACAAAGCCAAGGGGACAGGGGTCGATGTTGATCACCCCTTCATTTCCACAGCCCCCCAAGTCCTTCCCTGAGGCCTCCATGTAATCATGCCTGTCTTAAGTGATTCCCCCTTGGGAAATCTTACCCATCATTGGCTAACTGATCAAGCATTGGAGGTCAGGCACAGAACAGGCAGCATTCATGCCAGGGAAATAAGTTTTGTCTCCTTAGTGGCTCCTGGTTTGGAGGCCTCTCACTCAGCCTAAGTCGAAGGGGGTTATAGCTTCCTGAGACCAGGCAGAATGGACTCCAACAAAAATAATACAAAATAAAAAATTAAATTAAAAAAAAAGAAAGTGGAGACAGGCCAACCGGGCAGCCAAAGTCCTGGTGGAGCTCATAGGCCAGGTCCTGTGTTTTCCAAAGTCAGATAAAACATCAGGTACTTTGGCATTGAGAGAAATGAAAACATTGCCATCCCCCTCATAGTCCGTAGGGCTAAAGCAGAGAAGGAAATCCTGGAAAAAATCTAAAGGTGAAAGAGTACAAGTTGTGAAAAAATAACTTCTCAGATCCTGGAAACTTTGGTTTCAGGATCCAGGGACACATTGATCTGGGAATCAAATATGATACAAGCATTGGTGTCCATGGCCTGGACTTCTATGTGGTGCTGAAGAGACCAGGTTTCAGCATCACAGACAAGAAACACAGGAGAGGTTGCACTGGGGCCAAACACAGAATCAGCAAAGAGGAGGCCATGCACTCTTTTCAGCAGAAGTATGATGGGATCATCCTTCCTCATGCCAGACTTTTTATAATGAGGAACAAGTACAGGTAAGGTGATTTGGAATTCAAGGGAAAGAAAATGTAGGTAAGGGATTTGGAATTCAGGAAAGAGGTAAATCAGATAAAACCTGTAGTTCAGCAATTTCCCTAACATCCTTTCATCCATTGACTGGTGATTTTCTGTCTGGGTCCTATATCCTGTGTCCTGTGTCCCGTGTCCTAGGACATCTGTGTCCTGGGCTGTGGGATGTCTCTTTCTGCACCATAATGGCTCAGATACCATCTTCATTGTTTGCAATCCTCTTAGGACACAAAGGTGAAATTGCTTGTGGTATCCTGGAGTCAGGGTGGGCCGTACCTTCAGTTCCTGAAGCAATAGATTTTTACAGGCATTAACTACTAAGCCTATTGTCATAAGCATCTGTTCATGATATAGTCTTTCCTATAAGTCAGCCAGTCAACTGCTCAGCTAGCTGCCTGCTGAGCAGCCTGGCACCAAGGAATAGACAAGAGTCACACACAGTAACTGTGCTATTCACCCAACTTTAATTGAATGTAAGTTCACTCAAAGTAGAACATCAACATACATTAATATCCTACTTACACTGTAGCAATCTTAAGAGGAATATAACACAAACACACAGCAATCAATTGGGGGAAATGAACCAGAGTCAGTCTGCAAGTCTGGGAGACAGCACGGTGGACAAGGGAGTTGTCAGCATCTTGCAAGGAAGTATCTCTTGAGCCAGGTGGGTCACAGGGCAGGTGAAGTCCAGCAGGGCAGAGCCTCCAGTGGCCAATGCTAAGGGAGATCAGCATGGCATGGAGCAGCCCTCTGCTGTATGGAGCTTGGTGGTCTCGGCAGTGGTCTGGAACTGTTCCAATTATACCTTGAAAGTGGTGTACTTCACCCTTCTGGGTCTTTTTGATAAATGTCTTGACACCCTTGCTGGCAAGTGTGGAATTTCCCCAGGAGCCTATCTCTGGGTGTTCCCACTTTGCAGACATGGCTACTCTGATCATATGTGCAAATATCTTAAGCATATCTCCTTGCCAGACATGTCTGCTTTGACCACGAGGGCAGATTTTTCTCCTTGCCAGATGTGTTTACTCTGACTTAGGTAATTTCTCTCTTTAACCAAAGTGTCATGGCTGACTGACAGCCATTTTAGTTGACATAAGTGACTCTACTTTGTTTTATATACTTTATGCTATCTTCATTGGACCAATGCCAATTTTTTGGTCCTACTCTCCCCTCCCACCTTTGTCTCATTCATGTTTCAGCACAGGTGTCCTGCAAATGATCTGACAGCTGGTAGGCACTATGTAGGTAACTACTGAGAGAGAATCAATGTGAATTCTTTTTACTCTGAAGTATGCCAGCATTCTCTCCCTGTTGTCATTCACCAATCTCTTGAATAATCATTAAGGTAATAAAGATGCCTAAACAAGAAAGATACAAGGGTGTTATAGAACATTTTGTTAATTAACATTTTTTTACATAATATTATAGTTATGCTATGAATCTTCTTATTTGTTCTACTTTCTCTTGTTGGAATTTATAACACACTTTGCCAAAAGCAATAATAAAATTAATATACTGTCTCTACATTTTTTTAGTAGTACTGCTTGAAAGAGCATGAATCTTTGAAATGGAATATAGTGAAAAGAACATAAATTTAAGGATCAGTTAAATTTTTACTACCTATATAATCTTGAAATAGCTATTACAATTTTTAATCTGTAAGAAAAAATTTACTGAAGCATATATAATAGATTATTTTAGGAGTTAAATAAAATTTAATAGCTGTGACCATATCCATTAATTTTCCACCCAAACTCAATATTAACAAAACCATTTTATCTAAAATTTGGCTTGGAAATTTAAAAACTATCAACATTAAAGTTACCATCCTACAATTTTCATACATAATCATTTTAAAATGAGGAGACCATCATCCCCTTCCAAACTTTCAGTTCTTCTTCTGTTTTCTTTGATTCTTGAAAGTTTACAAATATAGATACAGCTTCAGCAAGGTTATCAGCACCACAAAAGTAATTTGCCTCTATCTGGGATGTGAATCTACTTAAGAACAGTGAGTGAGCCTCAAATTTTCACTCCTGTCTTTCATGCACAGGTTGAAGACAGATCTATTTGAGAGAATAGAACAAAAGAAAAGTACTTTTGCAGTTTTATTTTTAATCCTATATCAGATTGTGTTGCCCAACAATTTGTCCCATCCTTCCTTTGTTCATTTTATGATTCCCAAAACTACAAACATATTCTGATGCTTTAGCATTTCTCAAAACCCTCAATTTATTATTCAAACTTCCTGTAGCTATTCTTAGATATACACAAAAATATAAAATATTTACCTGCTTTGTAGGATTGAAACATTTTATTTCACATTTCAAGCTTAACAAAATAATCTCTAGATTAACAAAATAATATCTTTAGATGACATTTTTATTTTTAAATCTTTCAATAATTGCAGAGTCCATAGTGCATCTTAACTACTCTATTTTTCAGCTCTATTTATTCCCCAATATTTAATCATATGTTATTTTGTACATATATAGAGAGTATTTAAATTGTTTATTGAAATACAATGTTTTAAAAAATGCACAAAACATAAATGTGTGACTCAATGAATTCTCACCAAGTGAATACATCCATATAATCAACACCCAATTCAGGAGGCAGAACATTTCAAGTACCCCAAATACCTTTATTCATTCATTCTCTGTCTTTCCTCCCAATTAAAGTAATCTTTATATTGACCTCAAATACCTTAGATTAGCTTTCCATGTTTTGTAGTTTATATAAGTAGATCATACACTATGTTCTTTTTTTATGTCTGGTTTCTTTTGCTCAGCCTATTTGTAAGATTTATTCATTATGTTGTACAATAATTCATTCGGTCTCATTGTTGGGTAGTATTCTATTGTATGAATAGCCCAATCATATTTATCCATTCTATCACTGGTAGACAATTAAGTTGTTTCTAGTTTGGGGCCATTTAAAATAATGCTGATATGAGCATACATATGAAAATGTTGTGCAAAAAATATAGATACATTTCTATTGCATATCTACATAGACTATTCCTACAAGAGGAATTTATTAGGCTATATATGGTTTAATGGTAACCATATTTGTCACTATTTCCTATTTATTGCCCTCATTCTTTGCTTGTTTTCTTGTTTTTGTTTTTGTGCTTCTACTCTTGCTGTCTTTCCTGGTTTTAACTGAGCATTTTGTATTACTACATTTTTCTCTCCTTTGAAAGTGGTATAAGCATATCACTTATATTTCTTTTTAACAAATTTGTGCTGTGTGGTTGTCCTCGGTTTCCAATATACATTTTCACATAATCCAAGTGCACTTTCAATTAACATGATACCACTTTACTACCATGCAGGTACTTTATAACAGAGTATTCCCACTTCCTCTCTCCCATCTGATATGACATCATCATTCATTTAATTTATCCATAAGCTGTAGTCAATGTCATAATCACTGTGTCTGTTGCTATTATCACTTTGAACAAGCTGTTCTCTGTTAGATCAATCAAATAAGAAAAATAAAAGTTTTAATTTTATTCATTTATTCCTTTGCTAACACCATTCCTTTCTTTATGTAGATCTCTTTCTGACTTATATAAGTTTCTTTCTCTCAGAAGAATTTTTAACATTTTTTGCAAGGCAGGTTTACTGAGCACAGAATCTTTGTCTTTCTTTTTTTTCTGAAGAGTTTTTATCTCTCCTTCACTTTTTTTCTCCTTCGCTTTTAAAATGTAAGTTTACTGAAATTCTAGATTGGTAGGTTTTCTTTCAACACTTCCAAATATGTTTTGATCATCTGAGTCTATGTTACTTCTGTGTCTTCTTTGAAAAATAATAACCAGGTAGCTTTATGGACATATATTTCTAGTAAACACAGAATAGTTGCTATCATTTATTAAATACTGATTATGTGCTATACTCTCTTCTATGTCTTCATTAATCCTCACAATAATCACCCGAGGTAGATAATGTTATTATCACAGATGGGAAAATTAAGGCTGAAAGTAATTTGCCATGCATGATCAAAATATCAAGTGACAAACTACTTTGCTATGATGTCTCCTAATTCAGTATATTCTGGTCCACTTGAATATACCAAATACTCAGTGTGGTCTTTTACAAAGGAATCTTCTATCCATTAATAAAAGGTTCTTTTTAAAAAGATTTTATTTATTTATTTATTTTCAGAGATGGGGAGGGAGAGAGAAAGATAGGGAGAGAAATACTGATTGATTGCCTCTCCCACATTTGGGGATCAAACCTGCAACCCAGACATATGCCTCAATGGGGAATGAAATCTTCACTTTGTGGGATGATGCCCAACCAACTGAGCCACACCTGACGGGACAATAAAATATTCTTTAAAATATTGCTACATACTGTTCCACCACAATAGCCTTTTCAAATAACAACCGTAAAACCTACCAGTTGCTCAGTACTGCTTTTTTATTAGTTTTTCTTGTTCTTTTATAGGGTCCTAAATCCTTCAGCCTTGGTCATCCTAATGTAACTACATGAAAATTCACTGTGAATCCACTGTTAGCATACTATGAATTTATCTTTCCCTATTCTGATCCCATCAAGAAACAAATTTGTTGAACTGAAGGACGTTTGTGGCTGCCATAGACTGCCTGATCAATGAGATGGCAGAGAGGGGAAAATTCACTGCAAGGTTTCTTCCTGTTCTCTACAACTTTGCTGTTGTAGAATGTGTTCTCACAATGTGTTCTGGAGACCAGTAGAATCACTATCACCTGGAATCTTTTATAAATGCAGTATCCCAGGCTCCACACAGACCTACTGAATCTTTACTTTTATCAAGATCCCCAAGAGATTTGAGTGCTCACTAAATTTTAAGAAGCACTGCTCTATTGACTATACCTGAAGTAGTTCTTTGAAGGTCCCTTGGAGCATTAAACACAGTCAACAACAGCTTTAACAAAAGAAGTAAGTTATAATAATTGTCACTAATATTTTGACCATCACAAAGAGCATGATTTTTTAGCAAAGATGGTTATTTTAAATATATATTTATAAATTAGATACATGTATTAGTATAGTAATATGTTTTGTAAATTATAAAAATATGCAAAAATCAGAAATAGAAAACAATAATGTAAAGATAAATTAAATAAAATTATAAATAGTTAATTTTAATGTCATCAAAGTATTTAGCTTTAACTAAAATATTGATAATAATCAACTTATATGCAATACATTATATTTATATTTATTATGTAATATTAATAATATTAATGTGATAAATATAATTAAATATTTAGAATTTTAAAAATTACCTGTTTAACAGGATGAAGTCATTTCAATGAATGATTCTAAATTTAGATTATGTACTTCTTTTATTCCTTTTTATGAATTTATTGGGGTGACACTGGTTAACAAAATTATACAAGTTTCAGGTGCACAATTCTAAAACACATCATAGATATTGTGTGTTCACCACCCCAGGTCTATTTTTTGTTCATCACCATTTATCCCCCCATTCCCTCCTTCATCTCTCTCCACACCCCTTTCCTCTAGCTGTCACCACACGATTATGTATTTCTATACCTAATTTAAATGACTTCCATATCTAAGAAATATAAGTAACATGTATACAGCATCCAGATATAATATGGAAAATATAAGTGGAATAAAATTGTGTAAAATGATAGTGGATCTAAATCTATATCTATTTCAAAGCATCCTATTTTAACCAGTTATTATAAAATTAAATATATTATTAATATATTTAGCCTATAATGTGGCTAATGAAAAACATTGCTAAGAAGTGTGAAATCTGTCTTTATATTTTATTTGTAGG
This sequence comes from Phyllostomus hastatus, assembly GCF_019186645.2. NCBI lineage: Eukaryota > Metazoa > Chordata > Mammalia > Chiroptera > Phyllostomidae > Phyllostomus > Phyllostomus hastatus. Next base: position 5,090,033 of record NW_025333543.1, read on the forward strand.
TTTTTTAACTATTATTATGTGTGTGAAACCTTTGAAGTCACTTGATTTTATGTATCTGTACACCCACTTAATACAACATCTATAAACTGTGGTATATGCAAGATGCTGACACCAAGTGAACAAGTGTGGGCTCTACCCCATCTCTGGTCTGGAGACCCCCTGCTCTTTCCTTCCAGATCACCTCACATACTGTGTACAGGACATAATCATCTGTAATATGCATCCAGTGGGCTTGACAGTGTCCCTTTCTACATTTTAAAGCAGTGAGATTTAATTTACATCTTCAGTTTTTTTTAAAAAATAAGAATACATGGAAACTTTGATATATTCTTTTACCTCCCAATACATTTCCTCCAAATGTAAGATGGCAAGAAAGGCAAGGGGGATTAAGCCAAGCCAATGTAGGGTTGACGAGTAGGACAGTATTTATTAGTAGCAGAAATGTGGAACATCTCAGGTAAAGAAGTGAAGCAAGGGAAGCAGCCAAGGGTCATAACTCAAAGAAAACAAGTTCACAGGAAGTCCTGTCCCATTCCACTGGGGAAGAAATATGTTAGGAACCAGGACTGGTAAGACTGGAAGAGGAAGCAGTCAACAGATGGCAGTACAGACAGGGAGAAGAATAGAAAAATGTCCAGAATTGAATAGATATTAGAAGAAGCCCAATCTGTTGGGCTTTGGAGAACCTGTGGCTAATGGAGAAGCTGCTGTGTGACACTATCACTGAAAACATATCTAGTCTCACTTTTCATGCAAGGATCAAATAGATAAATATGTTATCTGTTAATTAGCAATGCAAGGTTCAAACATAATAGGACAGGTAACAAGGGTTTGTTGAACATCTGTAGTCCTATCTTTCCTCTTGAAGCCTGAAACCTGGTTAGGGAGAAAAGACAAACATACAGAGAAAGTAAAATAACAAGCATGTTACTATATAGCACTTAAAATTCATTAAGTGTCTATCATGTACTAGGAGAGTGTTGGTTGCTTTACAACATAATCAAATATACAGTAACCCAATGAGGCTCATGTTAGGTTTATATTTTAGGTGAACAAAGCTCAGAAAGGTTAAGTAACATACTTAAGGCCATATCCACACAGGCACTAACTGGCAAGCCTGAAATGTAGATCCACAAAGGAGATTGTGCCCTTGCTCATAAATACCAAGTTTTCAATATGTAGGCTACTGACACAAAATTGGACACCAAATAAATGACACAGAAAACAAGAGCTGAAAATTTTTAAATAAATGTATAAATAGAAATAAAATAAAATAAAATAATGCAGAGCTACAAAAACATAACCTGGGGAACTTCCAGTCAAGATGGTGGTGTAGGTAGAAACCCTTTGCTTCCTTGCACAACCAAAAGGAGGATAATAACCAATCTAAAAACAATAAACAACCACAAATGCAATAAAATCAAACTGCATAGAACTCCAACAACCAAGGAATTAAAGAAACATTCACCAGGTGGGTAGGAGGGACCAAGGTGGGCAGACAGGCTGGCAGAGAGAACTCAAAGCAATGTACTGAGAGGATGAGGTGGGGCTGGCTGAGAGGAGAGGCACCAGACCTTGTGGGTGAGGCGGGGCTGGCTGAATGGGAAACTAAAGACTCAAGCGAGCTATAAACTACCACAGAGGTTGCCACAGCAGGACAAACTCCCAGTCTCACCCAATAGTGTTCATTGGAAAGTGGGGCTAGAGCCAAGCAAGCAAGCTGCACTGTTCCCTCTATGACCCCTCCCCCATAGGCAGCACCACAATGGATCAAAGAGGGTTGCCTCACCCAGGTGAATCCCTAAGCCCCCCCCACCCCACAACATAACAGGTGGGCCAAGACAAAGAAATATGGCCCAAATGGAAGAATAGATCAAAACTCCAGAAAAAAACCTAAGTGATGAGGAGGTAACAACCTATCTGATGCAGAGTTCAAAACACTGGTAGTCAGCATGCTCACAGAATGCACAGTCACAAAATGAAGGAACAAAGGCTACCAAAAGTGAAATAAAGGAAAATGCACAGGGAACCAACAGTAAAGAGAAGAAAGCCTGGACTCAAATAAATGATCTGGGGAAAAAAAGGAAGAAATAAACATCCAAACAGAACAAAATAAAGAAACAAGAATTCAAAATAATGAAGATACTTAGGAACTTCTGGGACAACTTCAAACATTCCAATATCTGAATCATAGGAGTGCCAGAAGGAGAAGAGGAAGAGTAAGAAATTTAAAACTTATTTGAATAAATAATGAAGGAAAACTTCTCTAATCTGGCAAAGGAAATAGAATTCTAAGAAGTCCAGGAAGCCCAGAGAGTCACAAAGAAATTGGACTCAAAGAGGAACACACCAAGGCACATCATAATTAAGTTACCTAAGTTTAAAGATAAAGAGAGAATCTTAAAAGCAGCAACAGTAAAAGAAAGAGTTACCTAAAAAGGAGTTCCCATTAGACTATCAGCTGATTTCTCAAAAGAAACCTTGCAGGCAAGAAGGGGATGGAAAGAAGTATTCAAAGTCACGAAAGGCAAGGACCTACATCCAAGATTAGTTTATCTAGCAAACTATCATTTAGAATGAAAGGGCAGATAAAGTGCTTTGCAGATAAGATAAAGTTCAAGTAATTCACCATTTCCAAGCTCTTATTATAAGAAAGGTTAAAGGAACTTATCTAAGAAATAGAAGATAAAAACTATGAACAGTAAAATGACAACAAACTCACAACTATCAACAACTGAACCTAAAAAAAGAGAAAACAAAAAAAACTAAATAAACAACTAGAACAGGAAAAGGCTCAGACAAATGAACATCACATGGAGGGTATTCAGTGGGGAGTGGGAGAAGAAGAATGGTGGGGAAAGGTATAGGGAATAAGAAGTATAATTGATAGGCATAAAATAGATGGGGAGAGGTTAAGAATGGTATAGGAAACAGAGAAGTCAAAGAATTTATATGTACAACCCATGGACATGAACTAAGGGGGGATGCTGGAGGGTTGGTGGTGCAGGACACAGCGGGGATAAAGGGAAAAAAGTTGGGAAAACTGTAATAGCATAATCAATAAAATATACCTAAAAATCATGATGTGTGAGGTGTGTGTGTGTGTGTGTGTGTGTGTGTGTGTGTGTGTGTGTGTGTGTAAGAGTGTAATTACTATGTGTTAAGTAATAAGAAGAAATGCCTTTATATATGCAAACAATCACCACTGGTCATTTCTGACTTTGCTTCTGAGACACTTATTGCCAGCACAGATGATGCAAACAGACAGTATCTGGTATCTTGTGGTCAATTTGGGTTTACTATGAAACCCAGGATTGAATGACACTACCTTACTTTACTTCCCAGTATGAAGTAAACCCAAGGATAAAGTTAATGGTGTATGACTAATGCTATCATAAATTTCCAGCCACTACTGAGCTATTTGCAAGCTGCTTGTCACTATATAGTCAACTTACTTACCCCAACTCCCTTTTTATTATCCACCATCAACTATTTTTTTTATGACTTTGTGCTTCACCATGAGAGAAACACAGCAAACAAATTCATGAAGTTCCCCTCTGTACTCCAGATGGCTGATGTGTGTCAGGTCTGAAAAATCCAGTAAATCAATGGATGCATGCTGCTAAATATCTGTTTAATCTTGGTCCTACAAGATCATAATTTACATGGTTGTCAATTAAAGAGAAAGTATTTTTCACATCACCAATTATAGTTTGTGCTCTGGAGACCCAATAATAAATAAAACCAATTCACAAGAGCAGTATTTCTAGAATAAAAAATACAAAATGCAGTGGGATGTTTGTACCTTTTGTACCATCAGTCTTAGTGCTTGAGCTCAACAATAGCATTGCCCTGTTAGGTTTTATGAAGCTAGGGTTTATAGTGTTATTTTCACTGTAAGGTATTCCAGATATGTGAAATATTTCATTTAGAATAAAAACTGCTTTTGACAAATAAAGATACTGTAATTGAAAGAATAAAAAATGTAAAAAGCTATGTTATATAAATAAAATAAAATTTTATTTTATTTATATAACATAGCTTTTTACAAATAAAATTTATTTTATTTAATAAAAAATTGAGGGTGGCAGGGGGGATGATGGGGCAGGGGAAGTGGTGGTGGGAAAATGGAGACAACTGTATTTGAACAATAATGAAAATGAAATAATAATCTCAAAATAATATAAGAAAAGAAATTAAATGCTAATTAGTATAGAAAAGAAAACATGGATGAAAGAAGCTTTCTTCAATTATTTGCATGTCACTTTCCTTCACATCAATCCCCATGTAAACCATTGTCTTCTTCAATGTTCAAGTTTGCATTCTGTGTTAGTCCTTCACATTCATTTAGCTGTTCTATTCAGAGTCCTTTTAATCTTTGAGATTTTTTTGCCATGCAAAATCAGCCATGAGAACTAAGAGTCTCTTTGAGAAGCTAAAGAAGTTGAAATGTACAACCACCACAGTATCAATCACTGTCTATTGTTCATTTGACTTGCTTACATTCACAGGTACAGATTTTTAATATTCATTTCTTATTCTGGATCTGATACAAACTTTATTCATTAGATATATGGTAGGTGAATAAATGGATGAATAAATAAATGAGTAACATAAGGAAGGAAAAGTAGATTTGTACTGTGTTGCTCTCTGACAATGGGTGTCAAGATATGATTTCCAGATTTAGCAAATAAAAATAGATGATGCCCAGTTAAATCAAACCTTCAGATGAACAATGAATATTTTAGTGTAACTATGTACCAAATATTGATGAGCACCTTCTATTTTATCTGGATATTATTGAATTACAAAGACACAGATTTCAGGTCCATATAAGGGGAAAAAAGTAAAGGCTTCTAGAAACATGGTTGGTACAGAGAACATTTCAAGGTAACAAGATGCAAGACCCTGTTTGACCACAAAATGGATGTCAGAGGATCTCTGCACATACCTTGAGTTTGGTAAATCCTTTCTCCCATCTTTATTAAGCACTACGTTTTTTGTTTTTTTTTTATTTATTTAATCGTCATTGTATTTTTTCCATTGTATTTTTACTCTTTAGTCACCTTATACCCTCCTATCCCCAGCAATCACCACGCTGTTGTCCACGTCCATGAATCCTTTTTCCTTTTTGCTCAATTCCTCCACCCACTAACTTCCCCCCTAGGTGTCATCCTGCTCTCCATCTATGAGTCTGTTGCAATTTTCCATGTTAGTTCAGTTTGTTTATTAGGTTCCACATATGAGTGAAATCACATGGTATTTCTCTTTTTCTGAATGGCTTATTTCAATTAGCATAATGTCCTTCAGCTCCATCCATACTGTCTCAAAGGGTAAAATTTGTTCCTTTTTTAAAGCGGAGTAGTATTCCATTGTGCAAATGTGCCATAGTTGTTTTTTCAACTCTTTTACTGATAGACACTTGAGCTGTTTCCATATCTTGATGATTGTAAATAATGCTGCAATGAACATAGGAGTGCTTATGTTTTTCAAATTAGTATTTTCAGATTTTCAGTTCCTTCAGATATACAGTATTTCCAGAAGTGGGATATTTGGGTCAAAAGGCAGATACATTATTATATTTTTGAGGTATCTCCAAACTGCTTTCCATAGTGGCACACCAATCTGCATTTGCAACAATAATGCAAACGATTCCCATTACTCCACATCCTCGCCAGCACTTGTTTGTTGATTCATTGATGATAGCTGTTCTGTCAGGTGGGAGATGATATTTCACTGTGATTTTAATTTGCCTTTCTCTGATAATTAGTGACATTAAATATCTTTTCATAAGTCTGTTGGCCATCTGTATGTCCTCTTTGGAGAAGTGTCCATTCAGGCCCTTTCCCCATTTTTTAATTGTCTTTTTGGTGTTGAGTTTTGTAAGTACTTCATAAATTTTGGATATTAACCTCTTATCAGATGTGTTGGTGCATATGTTCTCCATTCTGTGTGTTATCTTTTTCTTTTGTTGATTAATTCATTTGCTCTGCAAAACTTTTTAGTTTAATGTAGTCCCATTTTTTATGTTTTCCTTTTTATCATTTGGGAAGATATATCTGATAAAATATTACTATGAATAATGTCTGATATTTTGCTGTCTATGTTTTCTTCTATGGTTTGTATGGTTTGGGGTCTAACATGCAAGCCTTGATCCATTTTGAATATATTCTTTTGTGTGGTGTAAGAAAGTGGTCTAGTTTCATATTTTTTTATGTATCTGTCCAATTTTCCCAACGCTATTTATTGAATAAATTATTTTCAGGCCAATGTATGTGTTTGCTTACTCTGTCAAATATTAACTGACTATAAAGTTGTGGGTTTATTTCTTGGCTCTCTATTCTGTTGCATTGATCTGTGTGTCTATTTTTATGCCAGTACCATGCTTTTTTAATTATTATGGACTTATAGTTTGATATTATGTAGTGATTCCTCCAACTTTGTTCTTCTTTCTCATGACTGCTATTGCTATGAGGGGTCTTTTGTGGTGGCATACAAATTTTTAAATATTTATTCTAGTTCTGTGAAATATGTCATTGGAATCTTGATAGGAATTGCATTGAATCTATGGGTTGTTTTGGATGGTATGGACATTTTAATGATGATATTTCTTCCTATCCATGAACATAGTATGTGTTTCTGCTTATTTATATCTTCTTCAATTTCTTTCTCAGTGTCTTATAATTTTATGACTACAAATCTTTTACATCCTTTGTTAGGTTTATTACTAGGTACTTTTTGGTAGCAATACTAAATTGGATTGTTTTCTTAATTTCCCTTTCTTTTAGTTCATTAGTGGCATATGAAAATGCAACTGAGTTCTGGATATTAATTTTGTATCCTAATACTTTGCTGAATTCACTTATTTGTTCTAGTAGTTTCTTGGTGGAATCTTCAGGGTTCTCTATGTACAGAATCATTTTATCTGTGAATAAAGACAGTTTACCACATTTTTTCCAATTTGGATACCCTTTATTTCTTCTTCTTGTCTGATAGCTGTGGCTAGGACTTTCAGTACTCTTTGAATAAGAGAGGTGAAGATGGACATCCCTGTTTTATTCCCGATCTTAAGGGGAACATTTGTAGTTTTTTCCCATGGAGTATGATGCTGGCAGTGGGTTTGTAATATACAACCTTCCTTATGTTTAGGTATGTTCCCTCTAATCCCACTTTGTTAAGAGTTTTTATTATAAATGGGTGCTGGATTTTATCAAATGATTTTTTTGCATTTATTGACATGCTCATGTGGTTTTTATTCTGTATTTTGTTTATGTGGTGAATCACATTTATTGATTTGATAATGTACCAACCTTGCATTCCTGGAATAAATCCCACTTGATCATGGTGAATTATCTTTTTGATGTATTGCTGTATTCAGTTCTTTCATATTTTGTTCAGGATTTTAGCATCTATGTTCATCAGTGATACTGGTCTGTAATTTTCTTTCTTTTTAGTGTCTTTATCTGGTATTAGAATTAGGATAATGCTGACCTCATAAAATTGGATTGGGAGCCTTCCCTCCTCTTGAATTTTATGAAATAGTTTGAGAAGGAGAGGTGTTAGTTCTTCACAGAATGTTTGGTAAAATTCACCTGTGAATCCATCTGGCCCTGGGCTTTTGTTTGTTGGAAGTTTTTTGTTTTCACTAGTGTAATCTGTCTGTCCAGATTCTCTAATTCTTCTTATTTTCATTTTGAAAGATTGTACATTTCTAAGAATTTATCCAATTGCTAGGTAGTCCAGTTTTTTTAGCATATAGTTGTTCATAATATTTTCTAACAATCTTTTGTATTTTTTGGTGTCAATTGTTATTTCTTTTCTTTATTCCTGCTTTTATTTATTTAGGTCTTTTCTTTTTTTTTGATAAGTCTGATTAAATGTTTGTTAGTATTGTTTATCTTTTCAAAAACAAGCTCTTAGATTCATTGGTCTTTTGCATTGTTTTTCTAGACTCTATTGCATTAATTTCTGCTCTGATCTTTATTTTTTCCTTCCTTTACTCAATTTGGGCTTTGTTTGTTCTTTTCCAGTTCCTTTAAGTGTAACATTAGATTGTTCATTTGAGCTTTTTTCTTGTTTTTTGAGATAGGCCTGTAATGCTATGAATTTTTCTCTTAACATTTTTTTTATGTTAAGAGAAATTTTGAGTCCCACAATTTTCAAGTTCTTGTGTTCTCATTTTCATTTGTTTCAAGTTATGTTTTGATTTCTTCCTTGATCTCACTGTTGGCCCATTCATGTTTAATAACATGTTATTTAGCTTCCATGTGTTTGTTTGTTTTTCAGTGTTCTTGTGGTTGATGTGTCATTTCAAAGCATTTTGGTGAAAGAAGATGCTTGATATGATTTCAAACTCCTTAAATTTATTGAGATGCGTTTCATTTACCAACATGTGGTCTATCTTAGAAAATGTTCCATGTGTTCTCGAAAATTACATATATCCTCTTTCTTTGGGGTGAAATGCTCTGAGGATATCAATTAAATCCATTTGATCTAGTGTGTCCTTTAAAGCCACTTTCTCCTTGTTGATTTTCTGCCTGGAAAATCTATCCACTGAGGTCAAGGGGGTGTTAAAATCTCCAACTCTGACTGTATTTTTGCCAGTCACTCCTTCTATGTCCATCAAGGTTTGCTTTACATATTTAAGTGCTCCTATGTTGGGTGAGTAAATGTTGGGTTGTTCCCTTTATCATTATGTAGTGTTCTTTGTCTGTTACTATATATAGCCTTGGTCTTAAAGTCTATTTTGTCAGATATAAGTACTGCTATCCCAGCTTTTTTTTCCCTACCATTTTCATGAAATATATTTTTCTAACCCTTTACTTTTAGCCTGTGTGTATCTTTGAATATAAGATCAGTCTCTTGAAGGCAGCATACATATGGTCTTGTTTACTTGTCCATTCAGCTACTCTATGTCTTTTGGTTGGAGCATTTAAGCTATTTACATTTAAGGGGATTAATGATAGATACCTATTTATTACCATTTTTTGTTAGATTATTTTCTTCTTTTTTTCTTTTACTGTGCCCCTGTCCCCATTCTTCTTCCCCTTCTCCTTCTCCTTCTCCTTCTCCTTCTCCTTCTCCTTCTTCTTCTTCTTCTTCTTCTTCTTCTTCTTCTTCTTTTTCTCCTCCTCCTCCTTCTCCTTCTTCTCTCCCTTCTCCTCCTTCCTTCTTCTCCCTTCCGCCTCCCCCCTCACCCAATCGTCATTCTTCTCTCCTCCTCCTCCTCCTCCTCCTCCTCCTCTTCCTCTTCCTCTTCTTCTTCTTCTTCTTCTTCTTCTTCTTCTTCTTCTTCTTCTTCTTCTTCTTCTTCTTCTTCTTCCTTTTCCTCTTCCTCTTCTTCCTCTTCATCCTCTTCTTTTTCTTCTTCCTTCATATTCTTCTTCTTCTCCTGTTTATTATTTTTAAAGCAAGACCTTTAACATTTGTTGTAGTACTGGTTTGGTATTCACAAACCCCTTAAGTTTTTCCTTGTCTGGAAAACTCCTTATTTCTCCTTCAATTTTAAATGATAGCTTTGCTGGGTAAAGTAGCCTTGGTTGCAGTTCCTTGCTTTTCATTGCCTTGAGTATTTCACACCTTTCCCTTCTGGCCTGAAATGTTTTTGTTGAAAAATCAGATGACAGCCTACTTGGTGCTCCCTTATAGGAGGATATCTGCTTTTCTCTCTTATGTCTTCTAGAATTCTCTTCTTGTCTTTAAGCCTTGTCATGTTAATTTAGGTGTGTCTCAATGTAGGCCTCGTTTGGTCCAACTTGTTTGTAACTCTCTATGCTCCCAGGAATTGTGGCTTTTTTCTTCACCATATTAGGAAAGTTTTTGGTCATTATTTTTCAAATGGTTTCTTGATCCCTCTTCTCCTCTGGTATCCCCATGATGTAGGTGTTGTTATGGTTCATGTTGTCCAAAATATTTCTTAAGTTCTCAGGATTTTTTTAAGTTCTTTTTTTCTTTTTCCTGCTCTGCCTGGATGTTTTTACCTACCTTGTCTTCCAAATCACTGATTTGATCCTCTGCTTTATCTTACCTACTGTTTATTCTTTACAGTGTTATTTAAGTCAGATATTTCATTAATTGTCTCTGATTGGTCCTTTTCTATGTTTTTTTCATTCTGTTGAGTATCCTTATAATCATTACTCTAAACCCTTTATCTGATAAATTGCTTGCCTCCAACTCAGCTAGCTTTTCTGTAAAATTCTCTTGTCATTTCATTTGGGATCTGTTTCTTTGTCTTCCCATCTTGGCTCCTTGTTTGTATTTATATCTATGTATTAGGTAGATCTACAAATACTCTGGTCTCAGTCTTTGTCAGACACTGCTTGTGACTGGACCTGTCCACTTATTTGGAGCTAACAGTTGCACACAGCATGTGGATCCTTCTGCTGTGCAAAACTGTGTTCAGAAAGAATGAAGCTGTGCATCAAAGCCCACTTTTCCTTGCACTGGGCCCTGGGAACGGTCACCTGAAGTCTCTTAGAACTCCCAGTAATTCACCTGAGTTGTTAAACTAATCAATTATATAGCCTCAAGATATAATCAGCAGCTGGCTTAAATCCACAGGATGGGGAAGAGTACTTCCTGTGGGCAGGGTTATTGCTTCTCTTTAGGCTGATACCACTTGGAAAGGAGTGTTCTGAGTGGGAAAGATGGCTTGTGCAGTATGAGGAATGACTCAGCATAGAGATCCTGGTGGCTGTTCTTTCTGATCTCTTCCCAAAGCCACCAATCTAAGACTTTTCTCAAGCATCTCTAGTCCACTCTGCTCCCTCTCTGCTGGAACCCAGGGTAAGTGGCTCCAAACAAAATTTTGGTCTCTAGCCATCTCTCCCTGGCAGACAGAAATCCTGCTGCTTTTCACAGCTGGGTGTTATCTGGATTCCTTTTCAGCTCTGGTGCTATAGGCTGGGGAGCCCAGCTTGGAGTTTAGACACCACACTTCTCAGGGGGAACCCCCACATCCCCTGAACTATCCCTCCAAAACTTCAGCTGTTCCCCATGGGAGCCCAGCCAGCCTGGGAGCATGAGAGCATGATTCCTCCATACTCCTTACCAGTCTCACTGTGGTGAAGTTATTTCTTTTGTCCATGGTCACAAGACTTCTCTCCAGCTAGTGTTCAGTTGGTTATTCAGGATGATTTCTCTACAATTTAATAGTAATTCCAGATTAGTCCTAGGAGTAGGTTAGTGTAGCTTCTACTTTCTGCTCCACCATCTTGCATCCTGAAGCAATCTCTCTTTTGATAAAATTTTTGCACGGGTGATCCAAGGCATTAAGAGTGAATATATTCCACATGTAAAGTCTACACTTCACATTTAAGTGATGGTTTAAATGCAAAACTCAATTGACCACAGTTTATTTTTATTTATTTCTTGAAAATTTTCAAGAAATACTCACGTGTCAGTTTATTTTTATTTATTTTTCCTGAAAAATTTCTAGTTTACTTTTTTATTTTTAAGTGAATTTATTGGAGTGATATTGGCTAATAAGATTATATAGCTTTCAATTTTACAATTCTATGATACATGGCCTGTATATTGCATTGCATGCCCACCACCCAAAGTCAAATCTTCTTTTATCACCATATATTTGACACCTTTTACCATTTACTATCTGCCACCTCCCCCTCTTGTAACTACCATACTATTTCTGTGTCTATAAGTTTTCATTTGTTGCTTTCAGTTTTATATCCCACATACGAGTGAAATCATATGGCCATTGAGACATTTTCTGTATGACTTCTTTTCCTTAGTTTGATATCTCATTAACCATCCATGTTGTCACAAATGTCAGTATTTCATCTTTTCTATGGCTGAATAGAATTCCATTGTATATATGTACTACATCTTCTTTATTTAATATTCTATTGAGGGACAGAGGTTGTTTCCATGTCTTGGCTACTATGAATAATATTACAATGAGCATAGGGGTGATATTTCTTTGCAAATAATTATGTTCAAATTTTTCAAATACCTGGAAAAGAGGTTGCTAGTTCATATAATAACTCTATTCCTAGTTTTATGAGGAATTTCTATAATGTTTTCCCCAATGTTTGTACCAGTTTTACATTCTCACTAGAAGTGAACAAGGGTTCCTTTTTCTCTACAACCTCTACAACAGAGGTTATAATACTTGTCTTGTTGATAGTAACCATTCTAACAAGTATGAGGTTGTATCCAACTGTAGGTTTTATTTGTACATCCCTAATAGCTAATGAAGTTGAGCATCTTTTTATACACCTGTTGACCATTTGTATGTTTTCTTGAGAGAAACATCTTTTTAGGTCCTCTGCCCATTTTTAATTGGATTGTTTGTTTAGTGTTGAGTTGTATGGTTACTTACCTGTTTTAGATATGAACCTCTTGTTGGAACTGTTGTTTGTAAATATTTTCTCCTATTCATTTGGTTGTCTTTTTTGTCTGTTTCTTTTGCTGTTCAGAAAGGTTTTAGTCTGATATAGCTCCATTTATTTTTTTTATCTTCACTTACATTGCCTTTGCTGTCAAATTCATAAAAACTTCTCTATGATCAATTCCATAAATTTAGTAGTTATATTTTCTTCTATATATTTTATTGTTTCAGGTATTTGATCCAGTTTGACTTAATTTTTGTATATGGGGACAAAGAGTAATCTAGGTTCATTCCTTTTCATATGGCTTTCCAGCTTTTCCAGCAACATTTATCGAAGAGGCTTTTTTCCCCACTGTATCTTTTTGGCTCCTTTGTCAAAAATTATTTGACCATATATATATTTGGATTTATTTCTGAGCTTTCAACTCTGTTTCATTGGTCTGCGTGTCCGTTTCTTTGGCAATGCTATGCTGTTTTGATTATTGTTGCTTTGTGGTATACTTTAGAATATGGAGTATGATACCTCCAGCTTTGTTCTTTTTTCTCTGGATTGCTTTGACTACTCAGGGTCTTTTGTGGTTCCATACAAATTTGATGGGTTTTTTTTGTCCTATATCTTTAAAAATGTCAGTGGAATTTTGATGAGAATTGTTTTAAGTATGTATATTCTTTGTGTAATATGAACATTTTAACTGTGTTGATTCCTGCAAACCACATACAGGGAAGATCTTTCCATTTCATTGTGTCCTTTTCAATCTCTTTTAATAACGCTTTGTAGTTTTCAGTACATCCTTTGTTAAATTTATTCCTAGGTATTTTATTCTTTTTGTTGCAATTGCAAAAGGAATTTTTCCATTTCTTTTCTTTAAACTTAATTATTAGTATAGTATATTAGTATAGTATAATTTAATTATTAGTTAGTATATAGGAATGCAATGGGTATTTGTACATTGATTTTGTATCCTGCACTTTACTATATTTGTTAATTGTGTCTAATAGTTTTTTGGTAGACTCTTTAGGATTTTCTATATAAAAAACCATGTTATCTGCAAAAAGCGGCCATTTCATGTCTTCATTCCCATTATGGATGCCTTTTATTTCTTTCTCTTTCCTGATTGCTCTGGTAGGACATCCAGCACTATTTTGAATAAGTGTGATGAGAGAGGACATCCTGGTATAAAATACAGTGCATTATTGATATACTTTAAATAACTGAGGTTCAGGTTGACCAAACTATTTATTAATTTTAATTCCACTTCTGCCCTAACTTAAGGTATTCTAAGATAAGTTGTTTTAATTCTGTTGTATAGCTATGAAACACAAATTCTATTATCTGATTCACTAGGTACCCTGTAGGCTGATGGGCTCAGTACAATCAAGATGTGCATTGCTATACAAAATAAAAAGTAATCAGTATTATTAAAATCCAGCTAAGTTTCTCATCTTTGTTACAAATTTCTTTTCTTTATTCTTGTATTTTTATTAACATTTCAAATTATGGTAACTAAACTCATTTTAAAGTATAAAGTATGAAGAATTGTATTGGTTCCTCTTTGATATGCTTTTATAAAAGCAGAGCATCCTCATGTTTAAATTGTTGATATTCATAAAATATATCTTATTTAGAATTTGCTGGAGTATTGCTCATTAAAAATCAATGCATTTTAATATATCATATTTTAATAAAAATGAGCATTTTGTTGATCAAGGATGTGAGTTTACAGCAATGAAAACATTTTTGTACATATACAATGCTAAATGCACAAAGTTTATTAAAATTTTAAAGTTAATTCACTAGCTTTTCATGTATAAAAAGCATTTCTAAAACAAAACTTCTATAAGATACAGCAGGAAATAAGAAGGGACTACACAAATCTTCAAAAACATTCAATATATCTTATTTTTATAGTAGGTGTACACAATGATCTCTTAATAGTAATGTTCTTTGCAAAGGTCTGGTCATCAGTGTACCTCTTTCTATGAGAGTCCTCAAAACTCAACCTTGAATCTCGAAGTTGGGCAGCAGATAACACTCCTGAACCAGTTGAAAGGCCTGAACACAGGAAAATATTTTAGAAAATGTGCTCACCACCATCTATTAAACTTTTTGTAAAAAGCTTGATATTTGTATGTTTTATGAACAACACTTACAATAGAAGCTACTCCTCTGATCTCTGAGAAATGCTGTGATACAGTGTCACCAAATCAGGACTTGTATTAGACCATTATAAACATTATAATTGGAATATTCAAGAGGTATTTTTATATCTTTATTACAACTCCTAAAAAGCAATCTAGGAAAGTTTCATTTAAGAAATCAACAAAGCCCTGGCTGGCATAGCTCAGTGGATTGAGTGCGGGCTGCGAACCAAAGCATCGCAGGTTCGATTCCCAGTTAGGGTACATGCCTGGGTTGCAGGCCATGACCCCCAGCAACCACACATTGATGTTTCTCTCTCTCTCTGTCTCTCTCTCTCTCTGTCTCTCTCTCTCCCTCCCTTCCCTCTCTAAAAATAAATAAATAAAATCTTTAAAAAAATAAATCAACAAAATGGTAATGTTGAATCAGATGCCACTCTTCTATGTTTGTGCAATGACACCAATTTTAAAAATCTGAGTAATGGTGCATTCTGTATTACAGTTTTATAAAGGCATCAAATTTTCTAGTGTGAAGCACAACAGTGAAAGATAGCCTTATGGCATATTTTTTATTTGTTTACAAATAAAAAGTAACCTAGTGTAACAGGAGAACTCTCCACCCCCAGAAATGGAGAGGGGTGGAGAAGCACTAAAGACTGCACATGCATGTGTCACCCTGGCAACCAAGATAATAAGCACAAGATACAGAAAGAAGAGGCATGGCAAGGCTAGTGTCAAAAACTGGGAAGATGATTGGATGGGAAAAACATACCTTCCCATCGGCTTCTTCCATGCTGAAGATTCTGGGGGAATCTTTAAAAGGAAAGTAGGTAGGAATGCTGTTCTCTTTTAGATTCACCCCTCTTTTCCCAATGACAGGGACTGGAGTTCCTGGGCCCTGGACTTTGGGGACTGGGTGGCCTGGGAACATTCAATTTTCCTTTCCACTGAACTCTGTCTCCAGAGTTATTGCCTATAGGCCGTAGGCAGTGGGACCCCACTAGCTCCATTACAGTAGTGGTGTCCAACATGGGGCCTTAGTCGCTTGTGGCAGGTTGACCACTCCCTGAGTGCTTTAAGGCAGGCCTAGAACGTAGTGAGCTCTGGTAAGAGGGGAGGAGAGGAAGCTCAGGCTGGTGGACTTGGGGAGGTTTGGGCCAGAGGACTCAGGGAGAATCAGCCTGGCAAGCCCCGCATCCTTCCTCCGGGCAGAGAACCATGTTGGCTGCCACCCAACTATGGACCACACTTGGTCTCTGGACAGCAAACACTACACCCCTCTCTCAAATGGGGAACCCCAGGTAGCTGCCACCCACCTTCTGCCCATGCTACCAGTTCAGGCCCTCCAAGCCCCATGCCCCTTCCTAGATTGGAAGCCATGGTGGCTGCTGCCCACACATGCCCCATGGCAATGCCGGCCAGTTGGCTATGGAACCAGCACAGCAGGGGATGGTCAGGCCTCGTACCCCTCCCTGACCATTTCATGTTTGACCAAGAGCACTACAGGTACTGGGGGCAAGGCTGATAAGAAGGGTGCAGTGGGATGGAGGAAAATGAGATTCTTTCAGGTCTCAGGAAACAGGTCTTGGGAAGACCAGGCTATAAGCTCTGAGACCTTCCCCTATGTGTGTAGCTATGGGAAACCTCTTAGGCAGCCACTTGCCAGAAGCCTGCTTGCTCCTCTAGTGGCAGGGACAGGGGATTGTCATCAAGAAATCTGTGTATATCTACAATAAATAAAAATTCAATTTTCCTTTCCACTGGACTCTGTCTCCAGAGTTATTGCCTATAGGCAGTAGGCAGTGGGACCCTACTAGTTCCATTACAGTAGTGGTGTCCAACATGGGACCTTAGTCACTTGTGGCAGATTGACCCCTCCTCCATGCGGTGGGACCGTGGCTCTTCCCAGTTACTGGGAATTCCTCTAAATACCTGCTAGGGGTGTAGGCCACTTAAACATGCCTGGCAGGTGGAAAAGAAATGGGTCTGGGAAAGGAATATACTTGGGGAAGAAGGAAGAATCCCCTGAGATTTAGGACTATGAACCAAGATCCGTTGAGAACTGGCAATTTGTTGGGGGTGGGGGGATAGGGGTCACTGCTTGGGTTCACTGTTTGTGAGATTAGTTGACAGAAAAACTTGCTTGTGAGCATTTGTTAAAATAATGGACTCTGGATGCCAGGTTTCTCTGTATGTTACCAGGTTGCTTCTTTTGGTGATAGGGTTGGGCCTATTATGTATCTGGGCCAGCAGAGGCCATTCTGATTTGATTCCTGGAGGGAACCCACTGCATAGAATTTTAGCAGACTAGGGTACATATACCCATTATCCAATGTGCAAGGAAGTATTGATTTATTAATGTAATATTTCATGGCCTATGTACATTTTGGATTGTGGGGCAAGGTGGCCCATAGATGGTTCTTTAGATGACTATACAATTACGCAACTATTCAGTTGGTTGCCTTTTTTTTTCTTTCGCTGTGCATAGGGTTTTGTTGATGGAACAATATTGGCAAGAGTTACATAAATGGGATGAAATCAGTTATGTCAAGGCATTTATGTCATTGCATAATAGGATTTCACCAGAGACAAAAATCCATATGATGGTGCAGAGAAGGAGAAACCTCTCCTTGATAGTACATAGGAAGAGAAGGAGAATGAAGAAATAGGCTTCATTAATGTCTTGAACTCAAGGGACACAAGGTTCATAGCAGGAGGAGCCCTTCCATCATCATCCCCACTGCAAGCTACCCCTGAAATAGAACCCAAAGAGGCAATGGCCCCACCCATGTATGATGAAAGATGAGGCTCCCCCTTGGAGACCTATCAGGGCACCCAATTTAGACAGGGAACCTCCCTATACCATAGGCAGAGTAAATCAGAAAGACCAGCCCACTGGATACTATTGGGCTCATACCTGTTCTCCACTACACTCTTACTGAATTGGAAAAATTCCAACCCCTCCTATAGGATTGATCCTCAGAGAATGGCATATCTTATTACCTCTGTTTTTGCCACTGAACATCCAACATAGGCAGATGTACAGTATCTGCTCAATATCTTGTTAACAATGAATGAGAGATGACTGACTATAAATAAGGTTAATGAAAAGGCCCAATATCTCCACCAAGAGAATCCCACTGGGACACTCAACACAGGTAGGGCAATTCCCTTCACAGAGCCTGACTAGAACCCAAATGTTTAGGGTCTAGCCTTTCTAGAAAATTACCCAAAGTTTATCCTGCAAGGGCTTAAGAAAAGAGTGCCTAAGCAAAAGAATCTGAATATGATACAGGCCCTCCAGAAAAAGCCATTGAGGACCCTTCTGAATTTTTAAACAGGATTAATCAGGGCCATAGAAAGCACACTGGTGCAGATCTTTAGGCACCAGACAATGTGCGGATGGTGAACATGACTTTCATTGGGCAAAGTGCCCAGGTATCAAAAAGAAACTTCAGAGTTTAGATGGAACATTGGGAATGAATCCCTCTCAGCTGGTAGACATAGTCTTTAAAGTCTACAATGTCTGGGAAGCAAGGAAGGTAAAACAGGCCATGGTGTTCTTAGAAACAGGGTGGTGAAATAAGAAGAGATGGGACCCTAAAGAAGAAAAGAGAGGCCCACTAGGGGCCAGTCAATGTGCCCATTGCAAGGAGGAGGGCCATTGGAGAAAGGAGTGCTTGAATATCAAAAGGGAAAGTACAGATGGAAATCCTAACCAGGAAATGTTAAAAAGGCAAGGGAGCCTGATGACAAATGAAGATGCCCAAGGGCTCCCTTTGACATCTCCCAACCTATTACTATTTTCCCAGAGGAGCACCAGGTATAGTTGATGGTGGGGAACAAGCCAATTGACTTTCTTGTAGATATGGGAGCTGCATACTCAGTGGTAAATATAAAAGTAATCAAGGAGAGTTCAAATATAGTAATGGTTACTGGAATAACTGGACAATCTACAAAACAGGCATTCCTTAAACCCCTAGGATGCCAGATTGAGGATCAAAAGATCATACATAGTTTTCTCCACATACCAGACTTCCCTGTTTCAACACTGGGCTGAAATCTACTTTGTAAATTGCATGCCCAAAAAACTTTTTCTCCTGAAAAGCAGCAACTATGTATAGAGATCCCACTGGAAGGTGCTCTCCAGCTCCAGGTACAACTGACCTGCCCAGAATGTCCTGAGGTAAAATCTTCCCACCTGAGATCTATGAACAGGTCAACCAAACTGTATGGGCTGCTGAAACCCCAGGTAAAGCAGTTAGTATCCAACCCATAAATGTTAACTTAAAAGGGGGTGCATATCCCATGGAAGAAATAGTGCACCCTCAAATAGGAGGTTTTAGAGGGGATTCAGCCAGTATTTCAGAAATCATTGAAACTGGCACTAACTCAATCATGCCAGCCTCCTTATAACACTCCCAACTTGCCAGTTAAAAAGCCTTGCATGGATGAATATTGATTTGTACAGGAATTAGAGCCATAAGTGACATTGTTCAAGATGTTCATTCTATGAATGCCTAACTCCGGTACTCTGTTGACCATGGTGCCTAGAGAGAGCAAATGGTTTTCAGTCCTAGAGTTGAAGGATGCCTTTTTCTGAATCCCAATAGGTGAATTGTTGTTCAACTTTGAATGATAGGTCCCCAAAATGAAAACCATGCTGCATTACTGCTGGACTGTGTTGCCGCAAGGATTGAAGAACTCCCTGACTATAATTGGTGAAGTATTACCCAAGAAATTAAGGCATATTCAATTGAAATCAGGAGTTCTTCTGAAATATATAGATGACATATTGATAACTAGCAGCACCTACAGGGATTATTTTCTCAACACCATCACAGTCCTAAATCATTTGGCACAAAGGGGTTATGAGGTTTTACCACACAAGGCACAGATTTGCAAACAGAAGGTGGCATACCTAGGATTTGAACTGAAACAGGGAACAGGGAGCTTGATGAAGATAGAAAACAAGGCATTGCTATACTAAAAGTCCCAGAAAACTGAAGGCAGTTTTTTGTGGGTTTTTTTTTTTTTCAGGATTATAAGGTTCTGCCGAATTTGTATTAGGAACTTTGGCCTTATAGCAAAACCACTTCACAACTCCTTGAAAGGACTGGACTCTGAACCTTTTGAATGGACAAGGGATTGTCAGGTAGCATTTGATACCTTGACGGAAAACCAGGTAGCATTTAATACTTGGTTTTGGCTCCCACACTAGAATTTCCCAGTTTACAGAAGCCTTTCAAAATGTGTATTCATGAAAGGCTGGAGACTAGACAGTGAGTAATAACCCAGACTCTGGGAAACATCCTCAGACCCATAGCCTATGTCTCAAAGAAGTTGGATCATATGACAAAAGGATGGCCACCATGTCTTCAAGCAGTGGCAGCTACCTGTGACATCTTACAGGAAGCTGAGAAGTTTGCTTTGGATTGGCCTACTATTGTATTGGTACCACACCAGGCCCTAACTTTATTGGAACAGAAAGGACAATATTGGCTGGTGACAGGATGCCTGAGGAAATACCAGGCCATTCTGTTGGACAGCCCAATATTACCTTGGAGACTACCATAACTTTGAATCTGGCTATTCTACTCCCAGACACAGAAGGAAACTCAGCCTTCTAGCATGCCTGCTTAGAAATCATTGATCAGGTTTATTCGAGCAGGCTGATTCTACTGGACCAACTATTGGCAGTACCAGACTGGGAGATGTACACAGGCAGGAATAGCTTCATGGACAATGGACAATGATGAATTGGGTGCATGGTAGTCACCGTAGACAAGGTAATAGAAGCCCAAGCCCTTGCACTGGGAACTGCAACACAAAAAGCTAAATGATAGCACTTATGAGAGCCACAGTGCTATCCTAGTGAAGGAAGGTGAACATCTAGATGGACTCTGTATATCCCTTCATGTTAGTCCATGCCCATGGGGCAATATGGAAGGAGAGATGACTCTTAACTTTGGAGGGCAAGGATTTTAAACATGCAAAGGAGATTTTACAATTACCAGAGGAAGTGGATCTGCCAGACCAGGTTGCCATTATGCACTTCCCAGAAAACCAAGGGGATGGTTCCCAGATGAGCCAGGAAAGCCAAACTGCTGATGATGCAGCGAAACAAGCAGCTGGAAAGATGCAACACTTAGGGGTTTTGATCTGCTGATTGAACTCATCAATTTTTTTAGTACAAGATATGCTTTAATTTTAAACCATATATTCCTTGGACTTGTCAAAATTTAAACCTCATTATACAGAACAATATTAGGAACATGCCCATGAATAGGGATTCACTAACACTGATCCCAATTCCATATGGGGGACCAACACCCATGGAAGGATCTTACTTCCTGAGACTTTAGTATATTCCATCCTCAAACACCTACAGAAAAGGACTCATTATGGAAAGGAAGCTTTGATGGACCTCATTAGATCGTATTCTAAAGGCCCCCATTTGCAAAGGACTATTCAGAGGATTACCCAAACCTGTCAGATATGTGCCAAAAATAATGCTAAAACAGAACATACACAAGAGAAAAAGGCAGTAGAATATAAAGACTTATGTCCATTTGAGGACTAGTAAGTAGACTTTACACAAATGCCTAAAACCAGAGGAAATTTCAAATGTTTATTCATTTTCATGGGCACTTTTTCTGGATGGTTAGAAGCTAACCTTCCAGAACTAAGAAGGTGACTGAGGTAGCAAAACTTCTACCTAAAGAAATAATTACAAGGCTTAGACTTCCTCACAGTATTCAGAATGACAATGGACCATCATTCACTCTGGAGATCTCCCAGAATGTTGGACAGACATTACAAATAAGGTGGAAACTACATGAATCTTGGATACCTCAATCTATGAGAAAGACTGAGAAAATGAATCACTCAATAAAGAAGACCCTGGAAAAATATGCCAGAAAATGCATTTGAAATGGGACCAGGCACTTCTGATTGCTTTGCTCCAGATTGGGGTAGTGCCTAGAAGTGGGCTTAAATTAAGCCTTTTTGAAATAGTTTATGGGAGTAAACTATCAGTTTACTCCCATAATATATCAAAATATCAGTTCTGGGAGTGCTCCCCACCCCCAGATATGGAGCATGAGTACAAAATTAAGCAATATGTACAACATTTAAGGTAAATACTAACCATTCTGCTTAAATTTGCTCAATTCATGTCTGCCTACCCATCTGATGAACCCTTATACCCATTCTAGCCAGGGGACCAAGTCTTACTTAAAAGACTTAGAAGACTCAAGGACTTAAACAGCAGTTAACTAAGCAATGGACTGGTCCCTATGATGTCTTCCTGACAACATATTCTTCTCTAATGCTCATGGGAATTAAGCCTTGGATCCACCTTGTATGAATAAAATGAGCACCACCTGTGGAGCTTCAAACCCTGCTTCTGTGGTTGATGCTGAAAATGAAAGCTGGACTTGCACTCTAGGAGGAGATTTGAAATTTCTCCTTTGGAAGAGGATAGTGAGCCCCAATGCCAAGTGACAATGTTCCTTTATGTGTTCAAAGATTTAGAGGTTTTTAGCTCCCAGATAGAGTTTGAGTGTGGTCCATTCCATTGTTAAAAAGGATAAGGATTGAAAGTGAATTATGGTTATTTCTGAGTGAGTAAAGTCTGTGAAGGTTGTGAAGGCTATAGAATGGTGTGCCCTTTAAAAAAAAAAAAGAAACCTCAGTGCTTGGTTTGAGTTATTTTTGTTTCTTGCTTTCTGATCTTTGGGGGACTTGGGAAACTTAGCTTAGGAATCATCTATCTCTTCCATTTGGGGCTTTGAGCCATTTGGACCTAAGAAAGGTCATCTCTTCCTAGTTAGAGCTCTCTTAAAAAGGCAAGAGAGCATGTCCCTTCCATGAGATTAGTTGGTGAGACATAATGTATCTCCCAGCAGAGCAGTGGATGCAAGGGTAGGTGAGAGAATGCCTCTACCATTGAGGCTTTGTGCCATTGGCTCTGGGTAGAATCCAGCTAGGATGAAAACATATCTCTGCCATTTGGGGCTTCATGTCATTTGGACCTAGGAAAGGTCACCTAGAGGAAGTTACAGCTGGCTGAGGTGAGATGATGTCTCTATCATTGGGGCATTGTGCCATTTGGGACCTGGGAAAGGTCATCTGTGAGACCAGTTACTGTGAACAGTTGGTGGGAGACAAGATTATAAGGCTAGTTTTAGTACCCTCTTATTTCTTTGGAATACTGTATCTGCTTTGGATTTTTGTTTTACTATTTTGAAAAGTAATTGAGGTTCCTAAAGTTTAAAACTTCACATTAGGTTAGGAAGAAAAGTAATGAAAGATATAAGGCATGGAAATGCAATTTTGGTAGATATTGGTAGGACAAAGATTTTCCTTTTTGCTTTTTATTTTTCTCCCTACCTGAATCCCTCTAGAATTTGGCATTCTTAATAAGTAATGATATAAAATTTCCTTTTCATGAAACTGATAATACTGGTTACAAATTATGGTTTTAATAAACAAAACCATTTTGATTGGAATGTCATGCCTAAAGGAGGCACATCTGGGCTCTTGTTGCTACCAGAAAGCCTTGAGGAACTAAGATTGACTTTGGAAATAGTCTGGTACCTTGTTGGGTCATGTGGTTCACGGCAGTCATTCCAGGGAAGGAACAAGGGTTGCTTTTAAAACATGATGGGAACTTCAAGGACTTAAGGAATAGTGGTACTACAGGCAAAGACAATGGCAGTTGTGAGGCTTGGATTTTATGCCCCAAAGGACTGTGTAAAGGTCAATCTGAAGATTCCTTGTGGAAGTTCCAGCAAAGCAAACTTAAAAAGGCCTACGTTTTCAGTGCTGCTCTTGTTGTTTTTATGCACAATGAGGCAAAATTGAAAATTTGCAGTACTTTTGAGGCTAATGAGTGTAATCTTAGATAGAAGAATCAGGTTTTATGGAAATTCACAATGCTCAGTTATGAACATGAGACTCTAGTGCAGCTGTCTTCAAGGTTTGTTTTCACTTGAGAGTTGAACTGGTTTGACCTGATGACATCAAATAGTCACTGCTTAGTATCATTTCAGCAAGAGCACTGGAACTGAATGGAACAATCTTCTTAAAAGATTGTCTGTGGACTCAGAAAGGGTGTAGGCCACATTTGAAAAGCCCACCTGTATCACTGCCTCTTAGGATCAAAAGTTTGGCTGGACTAAACACTGAGTTGTTGGTGTATGGGGCTGTCTATTGGCTTCACTTTAAGACTGCTTGTTTTTCTACTTTAATAGTTTGGATAGAAAAGGTCCAGGAGTGTTAAATTGGGAGAATCTCAAATTATCCCCCTCAGCCTAATGTAAGTTGAGTATATTAGGCAGTTAAGACTTTAGACAGATGTGACATGCCTTGCATACCTTTCTCCAAGAAAGCCATATTTCTTCTTAATCAGGGACACTGTATAATTAGTTTCTACCTTTGTAATTTACTTTTTATAGTTTTGATTGTGCCTTCTAACACTTGCCAAATCTGTCACCTCCAGAACATGACAAATATGCCAACTTATCCAGTAATACCATCCTTTGGACATCATACATTCTATTTTCCAGGGACAACCACCTAATCTGGGCTTTGCAAGATCCTTCTCCTTCATGTGATGGCTCCCCTCCACTCCAGACCCTTCTTTGTTAGGGACCTCTGGACAAGTGGATAGGTAGGACTATGCATCTTGGTCAGCAGGAAGTAGTTACTGAAGAATGAGACCTTCATCTATCTGTCTACACTTGTAAGATTACAAGTGTCCAGAGTGTTAAAGAAGGAAATTGTACTGGGGGAGAACTCACCCCCATAAATGGGGAGGTGTGGAGAATCCCTGAAGATGGAGCATGTGTGCATCACCCCAGCAACCATGATGATGCACACATAATACAGTAAAAAAGAGGCATGCAAGGATGGCACCAAAAATTGGGACTGTGATTGGATGGCCAGGATATACCCACTCATCTGTTTCTGCCATGTGGGGGGGGGGCGGTTTGGGGGGAGCCTTTAAAAGGATAGTAGGTAGTAATGATACTCTCTCTTGGATTCTCCCTTCCTTCCCAAATGACTGGGGCTGGAGTTCCTGGGCCCTAGACCTCGGGACTATGTAGCCTGGGAATGTTCCTGCCATGCCTACCTGAATGCTCCACAGTTGGCCTAGAGTGTAAGGAGCTCCAGGAAGAAGGGAGGAGAGGAGCCTCATTTTGGAAGGCTTGGGAAGGCTCAGCCAACATACTCAAGGAGGCTGGGGCTGGCAAGTTCCATGTCCTTCCCCTAGGTAGGGAACTGTGGCAACTGCCACCCAGCCAGGGCCCACGTCAGAGGCCATGGACAGATGAGCCCCTCACTCCATGGTGGCTGCCTCTTGCCTGTAGCTCACACCTCTGACTCAGGCCTGGAAAACCCCACAACCCTTCACAGGCTAAAAGCTGTGGACTGCACACATGCTAGTGCAGTCCAGTTGGCTATGGCACCAGTGAAGCTGAGGATGGTAAAGCCCCACACACTTCACAGAACATTTATGGCCTGGCCAAGAGCACTACCAGTACTGGGAACAAGGCCAGTTAAGAAGGGGGCAGTGGTGGGGTTAGAGGAGATTTGGGCCAGCAGGTCCCAGGAGGTGGCACAGCCAGGCAACAAATCCCATGCCCCACCCCTGCACATGAAGCCATGCAAAACTGCTGTGGCAGCCAGCTACCAGTAGCCTGCTTGCTCTACCTGTGGCAGAGTTGAGTGTGGGCATCAAGAAATATCTGTACATCTATAATAAATAAAATTTTCATTTTCCTTTCCACTGGACTCTGTCTCCAGAGTTATTCCCTATGGGTAGCAGGTGGTGAGACTGCACTAGTTTTGTTCCACTAGCATACCAGTAGTCAGAATCCCTTATGGTGCTTGGCTTAGGATAAAATAAAAACTTCTATGTCTTTTATGAATACAAATACTTGGAAGCACAGACAATAACAACAAACTTTTTATTATATTCATGTTTCTGGGTATAAACCATATTCAATTATTCAAAAGAGTATTTAAAAGCAGATTTATGGCACTCATCTCCTACTATGACCACATCAAAATTACAATTAAATTATAGAAAAATCAACAAAGATGAGCATCTTCTGTTCAGAAGTCCTACAACTACGAATATAAAAAAGAAGTCATGTTGAGACTGGTCAGAAAGGCAGAGATACAACACTGGCTGGACCCACACCTACACGCGATACTTGAGAACTCAATGGGAAAATGCAGCTATAGATGTGCCCCACTAGGAGCAAGGGGTCTCAGCCCAACAATGGACTCTCCATCCCTGAACAGCAGTACTTGAAAGAGGAGTCCACATAATATATGGCTGTAAAAATCAGTGGGAATTCCTTCCATTTGAGTGAGACCAAAGGCTGCTACAAACCCATGTATTCTCTAAAGGGACAGCACATAAAGTATTGGTTGCAGGTGCTTACCCTGGGCTCTGGTGAATTGAAAGCAGCTCAGTCCCAGAGTTATACAGAGAGAGACTGAGCTGCATGGCTTCAAAAAGAAGTCTAAAAGGGCAGCCACCAAGTTTCTATGTTGAATTCTCCTCTTGTACAGCCTATATGCGCCATCTTTCCTAAATAGGTCACTTACCCCAAAAGGCATTAGCTAATGAGCCATACTAACTCCACCCTGATGATTCCTCAAGGCTCTTCCCTACACAACTTACATAATATCTGAGGCTCCCTGGTGACAACCAACCTTATCCCACATTGCACTCTGTCAAAAAACACTCCTGAGGAATTCTGGTCACACTCAGTGTGACAGATACACACAGGGAGAAACTGCACTGCATGGCTTCAGGGTGAGGACTATCTTCACACACAGCCAACAGGCATTACACTTCCTGTATAGAGTCCTTCCCCTACAGAGCATTAGCCTGGTGAACTTTACTAGCTCCACCCTGGTGAATCCCTGATACTTTCACTCATAAAATTTGCATACCAGCCAAGTCTTTCAGTGGCTAAGCCTTGCTTCAGCCAACAAGCAACAGTGGATCTCGAAGGGCTGTGGGTCTCCTGTTTAACTTTCTGAGCTGCTATGTGTGGCAGCAGGTTTCTTTTCATAGCTTAGTCCTACCCATGGGCACCCAGGCCAGTATAGTCAGCTTCCAACCATGGATTACTTTGTAGCTTTTAACAAGTGACCCTGAACCTATCACAGGCAGTGTCTTATATTGACATTCAGCAGAGTCCTTCCCTAGAGGCCCAAGAAGCAGCACATCTGATGGCTGGCTTCCAGACCACAGCAGAGCACCACAAGTTAGGTCCACAAGTAGCACATCCAATGAAAGGTCTCCAGACCCTCCTGGGATGAATTCCACTTCATGGAGTCAGCTCCTGCATAGCAACTCATATACTTTGGGCATGGTCAGTCCTCATACTGAGCCATCCTGAGGGTCAGTCCAACCCACAGATGTGCCAGTAGTAATCCAGACTCAACTACAATATGAGGTTACATATAACACTACATGGAACATTCCTGGATCACACTATTAGATGAGTCTCCCAGTGATACAGGAAGACTGTATCACTGGGGCCCAGAGGATACCTACTACATAAGGCCAACTTATCAAGCTTGGAAGACATAGTGGATCTAAATAACAAATATAAAGAGGCATCCAGAATACAAAGGAAAAGAAACATGTCTCAAATGAAGTGGAGGCAAACAAGGTACCAGATACAGAATTCAAAACAATTGTTATAAAAATGCTCAAGGAACTTACTGAGAACTTTGACAAAGAGTTAGTGAGCATTAAAAAGGACATAGAAACCATAAAAAATAATCAATCAGAAATGAAGAATAAAATAACTGAAATAAAGACTACACTAAAAGAAATCAACAGGGAATTAGATGAAGCAGAGGATCAAATCAGTGATTTGGAAGATAAGGTAGCAATGTAACTAACCAGATCAGGAAAAAAAAAAAAGGAAAAACTAATTTTAAAATGAGGATAGCTTAAGGGACCTAAAGAACAACATTGAACATAAATAACATCCACATCATAGGGGTAACCACAGCAGAAGAGAGAAAGCAAGGGATTGAAAACCTATTTAAAGAAATTAAACTTCACTAGCCTGGTGAAGAAAGTAGACATACAAGGCCAGGAAGTACAGAGAGTCTCAAACAAGATGAACCCAAAGAGGTCCATATCACATGTATTAAAATATCAAAGGTTAAAAACAAAGGAAGGGTCTTAAAAGCAGCAGAGAAAGACAGATAGTTACCTGCAAGGGAACTCCTATAAGACTGTCAGCTGATTTTGCTACAGAAACTTTTCAGGACAAAATAGAGTGGCATGAAATAGTCAACCAAGATTATTCAGCAAGGATGTCATCTAAATTTAGGGGGTGGGAAGTAAATACAGACAACTGTAATTGAACAACAATAAAATCAATTAAATTAAAAAATAAACTAAATTTAAAACTTAAATGAATGAATGAATGAATTTAAGAGAGAGCTAAACAGCCTGCTAAACAATAAGAAGCTAAAGAAGTTCATGACCACCAAACAAGTCTTACAAAAAAATGTTAAAGGGACTTTTTTTAACAAGTCAGAAAAAATAAAGGAACTTAAATATGAATAATAAAATTGCAAAAACTACATACTATCAATAATCACTTTGAATATAAATGTATTAAATGTTCTAATCAAAAGATACAGGAGATCTAAATAGATAAGAAAATAAGATCCTTATATATGCTGTTACAAGAGACCCAGTTCAGATTGAAAGACACATACAACTGAAAATAAAAGATGGAAAAGATGCTTTATGCAAATAGAAACAAAAAGAAAAAGCTGGAGTAGGAATGCTCACATCACCAAAAAATATATATATATATTTTTAAATCTTTCTTTCCTTCTTTTTTTTAAATTTTTTTATTTGTTTATTTTTAGAGAGGGAAGGGAGGGAGATAGAGAGAGAGAGAGAAACATCAATGTGCGGTTGCTGGGGGTTATGGCCTGCAACCCAGGCATGTACCCTGGCTGGGAATCGAACCTGCGACACTTTGGTTCGCAGCCCATGCTCAATCCACTGAGCTACGCCAGCCAGGGCTCAAAAATATATTTTTAAGAAAAGGTTATATTAAGAGACAAAACAGACATTGCATAATGATAAAGAATAGTAGCATATTAACTTTGTGAATATTTATGTACCCAACATTAGAGAAATTAATTATATAATGTGAATAGTAATAAAATAATAGAAATAAAAGAGAGATTGACAGTAATAAAGTGAGTCATGGTAGGGGACTTTAACATCCATTAACATTTTATGTCTTCCAGATAGAAAAATCAATGTAGAAACAGTGACCATAATAACATAAATAGGATGAATTAATTCATATTTTATAGAAACTTTCAACCCTAAGCAACAGAATATACTTTGTTTTCAAGTGCACTTGGAACACTTTCTAAGATAGAGCACATGTTAATCCACAAACCAAATCTCAATAAATTTAAGAAGACTGAAATCATATCAAGCATCATCTGCAATCACAATGGTATTAAACTAAATATCATGTGTAAGAAGAAAATACTGAGAAAATACACAAACACATGGAAGCTAAATATCATTACTAAATAATGAATAGGTTAACAATGAGATCAATGAAGAAATCAGAAGATACCTGAAACAAATGAAAATAAAAATACAACAACCCCATATCTATGGGACAGAGAGAAAGCAGTCCTATGAGAAGTTCATAGCAATGCAAGCCTCTCTCAAGAAACAAGAAAAATCTCAAATAAAGGGCATAACTTTACAGTTGAAATAACTAGAAAAAAACACACAACAAAGCCCAAAGTTTGGAGAAAAAAGGGAATAATAAAGATCACAGTGGAAATTTTTAAAAATATGGTCTAAAAAAAGACAAAACATATGTGAAACCAAGAGTTGAGTCTTTGTAAAGATAAACAAGTTTGCTAATCCTTTTACCAAAAACATCAAGAAAAAGAGAGATAGGACCAAAATAAATAAAATTAGAAATGATAAGTAAGAAGTGACAACTGACACTACAGAAATTCAAAAGATTATAAGAAAAGACTATGAGCAATGATATGCCAAAACTGAACAATCTAGAAGAAATTAATAAATTCCTATAAACATACCATCTTTCAAGACTGAATCACAAAGAAATAAAAATATGAACACACCATTATGACAACTGAAATGAAAAAATAATTTTAA
Source organism: Phyllostomus hastatus (assembly GCF_019186645.2). NCBI lineage: Eukaryota > Metazoa > Chordata > Mammalia > Chiroptera > Phyllostomidae > Phyllostomus > Phyllostomus hastatus. Next base: position 5,119,744 of record NW_025333543.1, read on the forward strand.
AAAACTCCCAACAAAAAAGTCCCGGACAAGATGAAATAACAGATGAATTTTATCAAACAATCAGATAATTAACACCCATCTTTCTCAAACTACTCCAAAAAGTTTAAGAGAAGAGAAGGCTTCCAAAGTGATTTTATAAAGACATTATCCTGATTCTAAAACCAAGGACATTACAAAAAATAAAAACTATAGTTCAATATCCCTGATGAACATAGATGCAAAAACTCTCAATGAAATATTTGCAAACCAAATTTAACAATGCATTAAAATCTCATACACCATAATCAAGTGGGATTTATTTCTGGGATGCAGGGTTGCTTCAATATTCATATATCATTCAATATGATTCACCACATAAAAAAATGAAGGATAAACATTGTATATCAATTGCTGCAAAAAAGCACTTCACAAAATCCAGTACCTGTATATGATAAAAAAAAAAAAACTTTCAGCAAGTTGGGAATAGAGGGGAAAATAGCTCAGTAAAGGCCATATATGGCAAACCCACAACTAATATCATACTAAATGATGAAAAGCTAAGTGTTTTCCTTAAAATCAGGAACAAGACAGTATGTCCACTTTCACTACTTTTATTCAGCATGTCACTGGAAGAGGTAGGCACAGCAAGTAGATAAGAAAAAGAAATAAGAGACATCCAAATTGGGAGGGAAGAAGTAATAATATCCATGTCATTATTTGCAGATAACATACTATTTTATACAGAGAACCCTAAAGACTTCATCTAAAATTTAATAGAGCTAATCGATAAATTCAGTGATATAGCAGAGTATAAAATAAATATTCAGAAATTGGTTACATTTTATACATCAAGATGAACTATAAGACAAAGAAAGAGAACAAATGACTGAGTCATGCCAAGACAATGACACAGATAGGCTTCAGCAGATGCTCTGGAGCACAAGGGGCCTGGAATGCAATCATTGCAGTTGGGCAACCCAGAGTGGCTCTTCAGGCAGGTGCCTGGCTACTGGATTGGAGGCATAGTGCCATCCATCCATGCTGCCACAGTGTTGCTGCTGAGCTGTTGGTCATACCAAGCTCAGATGCAGAGCTAGATGATGTTTTCCATGTTCCAGAAGTTGGTGGGGTTCACAGCAGGCTCCAGACCGCAAGGAGCACACCCCTGCAAGACTGCAGCCCATCAACCAGGTTCTGCAAATGCATTTTGCCAAGGGAGTACTGTTCAAAGTGAAGATAGTGATTGGAGAAGACAGGAACACAAACAAGATAGCTCTGTGGCACTAGCTGCAGAGCAAGAACTTTGTGGAGAAGTTCATCCTCACCCAGGAAAACCAGATCATCAGCATCCACTGGAACTATAAAACCACTGTTGGTATCATAAAAGTTGAGTTCTGGGATGTAATTGACTAAAGAAGTTGCAAATGGCAGAATGATGGATTGATGATGAGAAACCACACCCTGGAAGCAGAGTTTGAGATGGCCCTGGAGGCTGAATTCCTGGACATGTACAAGAATTTTAATGAGGCAGTAATGATATTTGACATCACTAAGCAGTGGACCTTCAGCTACATTCTTCAGGAACACCCAAAGGCGTTCCCATGTGCCATGGGTGCATGCTGAGGAATTACCATGACATAGGTGAGTATAGCGACATCCAGCCTGCTGACATGCATGACTTCATTGATATGTTGGACAGGCCTCCAGACTCTTCCTACTTCCAGTATGCTAAGTTTTCTATGAAGAGCTTTGACCTGAAGTACCTTCATAAATGCTTCAATATCCTGTTCCTGAGGCTCCAGACAGACATACTAATGTGGCAAACTGGAGACAAACCAACTGGACATGAACACCATGCTGGAGGAGCTGGAGGTATAGCGGGAGACTGAGGACCGTAACTATAGCATCTTCCTAAAGATGATGGCAGCACACATCCTCAGTGGTGGCCAATGGGCAGAGCCCATCCTTGAGCTCCCAGTCACTGGTGATAGTTCTGAGGCCATGTCCATGGGGAACTCCAGGCTTAGCAAGGTCAAGCCAGCCCTACAGCTATGCCTCCACCACATCCCCTCCACCTTCCCGTCCCTGCAGTCCTCTCTGAATGCAGTCACCAGCACATTCTGTGTCCCCAGCCAGCCCATCCCAGTGACACAACATCATTTCCTGGCTGTTTGGAACTTCTCCTGCTGCTTAGTGGACCCAGTTCCTGCCAGATCCACTTGCAGCTACAGAGGACCCAGTGAAATTCCAAACCCTGGAGGAATTTTTTCCTGCAGATGGCCCTGACCACAGTTTCCTGGACAATATAATTCCCTTGCCCTTAGGACAGCAACAGCGATGGGGAGACCCTGGGAGGGACCCTAATGGTGCCACATTTCCAGGATAACATAGACCTTAAAGATAAGCTATCCAGCAGGCCCCTGCTGATGATGGACATGTCCCCAAGGAGAAGACCACTCTTTCCAATGGGGAGGTAACAGGACATGCTAAGCCCTCTGTCCAGGACCCCATAAGTGCTCCAAGCCAGAAACCAAACAATCCTGTACAAAGGCCTGGAGGCACCACAGGGGCACAGCTCCCAGGGCAGCAGAGCCCCCTGGGCCCCTTCCCTCGTGTCTGACAGCTCCTCTCCAGGGCACAAGGACAGGGAAGAATTGGCACTATTGCCAGAGAGAGACCCAGAGGAGCCCATTGCTGCCCAGATCTTGTCCTTTATCAGGGAGGACACTGACTTTAAAAGCAACTTGGACATGCCAGAAGGAGGATGAGTTCCTGGAGTTAGAGGACATGGCCCTACTCAGCGGTCCTCACACCCAAGCCCCCTGTCTCTTCCTTCAGAGTAAAAGATGACACAGATCTCTTCTGGATGGGGCTGGAGGAAACAGGTCACATGATGAACACACGTGAAAATAATAATAAGAAAGGCAGAGAGGAGTGAGAAAAGGCTTCGAATAAGGGGAACAGCATGAAAAAAGCAAGGACCAGGAGGAAGGCTGGGAGAACCAGCAGTGGCAACAGGGTAGGAGGATAGAGGTGGACGCTGGAGGCCTTCCTGCGGGAGGCTTTGTGTGGCCCTCTCCTGAGGCGGGGATTGTAGGAGTTCTGGATTGGACTGCGCCTGGATGCATGCCACTTTGTGCAATCTAGGGGCTCCAAGACTGCCCTGCAAAAAGCAGGCAGTGGGTGTCCACCCTGTACTTCTCAGAGAGGGCCAGAGGCCCAGGAGGCCCAGGAGGACATTAACAGCGGCGGCAGCATCCTGATCACTGTATGATTCTGGCTTGCCCAGCCCAGGGCATGCAGGCTGCCCAGCTTCCTGCATGGCTCCACCTGAGCTGTGTGCCGCTGGTCTCAGGGACCTCTGGGCACATCTGCTGACACTGGAAAGTACTGTAAGTCTCCCCGGAGAGACTCTTCCCAGGTACTGTGCCCAACATCACACCAGCTTGGACGTGTCTCCAGCTAGAGCCAAGATGCCTTCACTCATTTCCTTTTTCTTCTTTCACCAACCATAAAGCTCTTTTATTTTTTGCTTTTAATAATGCCCCTTAAAATTGCATCTAAAAATTAAAATACCTAGGAATAAAATAACAAAGGTTGTAAAGGACCTATACTCAAAATTATAAAACATTTAAAAAATAAACCAAACAAGATAACACATAAATAAGATCATTTGTTGTGCTCATTGATAAGAAATGTTAACATCATGAAATCATTCATATTACCCCAAACAACCTATCAATTTAGTGCAATATTTATCAAAATACCAATAGTGTTTTTCACAGAATTAGAACAAGTAAGAAGGACAATGATAGAGGTATCACACTACATATATCAAAACAAAACAGCATGTTACAGGCATGAAAATAGACACATAGATCAATGCAACAGAATAGAGAGGCCAAAAATAAACCTCTCTACATATAAATAATATAAAAGAAAGAAGGCAAGAACATACAATAGTCTATTCAAATGGTGGGAAAACTGGACATGCACAAGCAAAAAAAAGTGAAACTAAACCACCTTTTTACACCATATACAAGAAAAAACTCAAAATGAATTAAAGAGTTAAATATAAGACTATATAACTCCTACAAGAAAATATAAGCAGTAAAAATCCTGACATTTCTCTTAGCAATATCTTTTAGGGCAAGAGAAACAAAAGAACAAATAAACAAATGGGAATACATCAAACCAAAAAGTTTTTGCACAGCAAAGGAAATCATCAATAAAATAAAAAGACAACCTACTGAATAGAAGACACTTGTCAATGATACATCAAATAAAGTGTTAATATCCAAAATTTAAGAATAATTTATACAACTCAACACAAAAAAAATCCAATTATAAATTGGGCAAAGGACCTAAATAGCCACTTCTTTAAAAAAGACATACAGAAGTCCAATAGACATATAAGATGTTCAATGTCACTATTCATCAGAGAAATACCAATTAAGAAAACATCAGCAAAATGAAAAGGGAACCAACCAAGTGGGAAATTATATTTTCAAATGATACCTCAGACAAGGGTTTAATCTCCAAAATATATAAAGTACTCACATGACTCCACTCCAGGAAGACAAACAATCCAATTTAAAAAATGGGCAAAGGGTCCTGGCTGCTGTGACTCAGTGGATTTAGTGCTGGCCTGCAAACCAAAGGGTCATAGGTTTGATTACCAGTCAGGGTACATGCCTGGATTGTAATGCCAGGTCCCCAGTTGGGGGTGTGTGAGAGGAAACCACACATTGATGTTTCTCTGCATGTCTTTCTTCTTCCTTTGCCCTTCTATAAAAATAGACAAAATATTTTTTAAAAAATGGACAAAGGACCTGAACAGATGCTTCTCCAAAGAGAACATACAGAGGGCTTAGAAACATATGAAAGCATGCTCAATATCACTAACCATCAGACAGATGCAAATTAAAACCACAGTGAGATACCACATCACACTGGTAGAATGGTTATCATAAACAAATCAACAAATAACAAGTGCTAGCAAGGCTGTGGAGAAAAGGGAACCCTAGTACATACACTATTAGTGGGAATGCAGACTGGTGCAGCCACTGCAGAAAACAGTATGGAATTTCCTCAAAACTAAAAATGGAACCGCCTTTTGACCAGGCAATTCCACTGCTGGGAGTATACCCTAAGAACCGTGAAATACCAATTCAAAAAAATGTATGCACCCCAATGTTCATAACAGTGTTATTTATAATAGCCAAGTAATAGAAACTACCTAAGTGCCCATCAGTAAATAAGTGGATCAAAAAACTGGTACATTTACACTATAGAGTACTGTGCAGCGGAAGGAACTCCTACCAGTTGCAGTAGCATGGAGAACTGGACAGCATTATGCTAAGTGAAATAAGCCAGGTGGTGAAAGATGAATACCTTATGATCTTACCTAGAAGTAGAAGCTACTCAACAAAACAAACAAGCAAGCAAAACAGCACCAGAGACATAGAAGTAAAGAACAAATTGACAGTAACCAGAGGGACAGGGATGTGAGATAATAGGGGGAAGAATGGGTCCCCCCTATTATCTCACAAACTTAACTTACAAGCAAAATAGAAACAAACTCATAGATAGACAGCAGGCTAACAGTTCGAGGGAGGCATGTATAAGGGTTGGAGGGATCGAGCAAAAAAGAAAAAGGACTTTTGGACATGGACAACGGTGTGGTGATTGTCAGGAGGGAGTGTAGGGGGATAAATGGTAGTGGAAAATACAATAATAGAAAATATTTAAAAATAAAATAAGATATCACTTCATTCCTGTGAAAATGGTTGTCATCAATAAATAAACAACCAGTGTTGGTGAGGATGTGGGGAAAAGGGAACCCTTGTGCACTGTTGGTAGTAATACTAATTGGTGCAGCCACTGTGAAAAGTTGTATGGAGTATTCTCATTAAAATTAAAACTAAAAACAGTGGATTGAGCGTGGGCTGGGAACCAAAGTGTCCCAGGTTCAATTCCCAGCCAGGGTACATTCCTGGGTTGCAGGCCATAAACCCCAGCAACCACACATTGATGTTTCTCTTTCTCTCTCTCTCTCTCTCCCTCCTCTCCCTCTCTAAAAATAAATAAATAAAATCTTTAAAAAAAAAACAAAAAACTAAAATTACATTATGACCCAGCAATTCCACTTCTGGGTATATATCTGAAGAAACCCAAAACACTAATTATAAAAGATATATACACCCTTACATTCATTGTAGTATTATTTACAATAGTCAAGATATGGAAGCAACCCAAGTGCCGATCAACAGACGAGTGGATCAAGAATAGTACAAATATGCAGAGGAAAATTGCTTGGCTATAAATAAATTAATTCTTACCTGTTACAGCAATATGGATGAACCTAGAAGGTATTATGCTAAATGAAATAAGTTAGACAGAAAAAGACAAATACCACTTGATTTCACATCTATGTGGAATCTAAAGAACAAATAAATGTCCAGACAAAATAAAAACAGACTCATAGATAAGGAAAATGGATTGATGGTCATGAGAGGTGGGGATGCTATTTGCAAAGGTGAAGGGATTGATAAGCACAGATTGGTAATTACAAAATAGACATGGGATGTAAAGTACAGCATAGGGAATATAGTCAATGATATGGTTATAACTATGTATGGTGCCAGATTGATACTTAAATTATCAGTGGGATTGTTTTGTAATATATAACCATTTGTAATTGTTTAACCACTATGATGTACACCTGAAATACAAAATATAAAATAATATGAAATAATATTAAAGGTCAACTGTAATTAAAATAAAATTTAAAAGTAAGTAAGAGTGAATTGTAAACATAATAGATAAGAAACAACATTTATAATATTCACCACAGATAATAAGAAAAGTAAGTCAACCTTTGAAAAGGGAGAAAATATTTGCAAATACATATCTGATAAGGGATTCATATCTAAGATATGTAAGGACCTTATACAGCTCAATTAAAAAAAGAAAGAAAGAAAAACCCCACAAATAATCTATTTAAAAAATGAGCAAAGGACCTGCTATATTCAAAAAGACAGGATATAATTAGTGATGGTGAGGGTGTGGAGAAAATGGAACCATTGTACACTCTTGGTAGGAAATGGTAATTTGTGCAGCCATTGATGCAAACAGTATGGCGGGTCTTCAACATATTAAAAATAGAACTTATATATGATCCAGTAATGTCACTTCTGGGTATATATCCAAATAAAATAAAATCACTATCCCATAGAAATATGTGCACTTGATATTCGCTGCAGCATTATTCACAATAGCCAAAATATGAAAATAATCTAAGTGTACATCAACGAGTGAAGAAAACTATATGTGTGTATACAGATAGTGACTATATGTGTGTATATGTATATATGTAGATATCTATATATCTACATATATAGTCACTATAGTCACTATATATAGTCATATATAAAATTCAGCTACATAAAAAAAGAAATCCTGCCACTTTTAATAACAGGGATTAAAACTGGAGGACAATTGCTAAATGAAACAATCTAGACACAGAAAGACAAATACTGTATGATTTCATGTATATATGGGATCTAAAAAAACCTAACTCATAGAAACAGAGTGTAGAATGTGAGTTGCCAGCAGCTAGGTGATGGTGGAAATGGGAGATGTTGGTCAAAGGGTACAACCTTTCAGTTATAAGGTGAATAATTCTGGGGATGTAATGCACAGCATGGTCATAATAGTTAATAATACTCTATTGTATACTTGAAAGTTGGTAAGTGGGTAAAAACTGTTCTCAACACAGAGGGGAAAGAGAGAAAACTCATATATGAGATTATGAATGTGTTAACTAAATTATAATTTCACAGTATAAACATATTATCACATTGTACACCTTAAAAATCATGTACAAGTTTAAAAAATTAAATATTTATTGTTTGCTATATACTTAATTATGCAGATTTAATTATAATCATCAACTAAAAATAAAGTTATGAAATAAGAAAAAACTGAATACTAGTATAGAGTTATATTACTTAATATAATTCTAAATGTAAAGCAAATTGTATAAAAATACACAGTTGTAACCACATTGAAATTGTATATGCATATTATAAGGATTGTACAAAAACAATGCAATTCATTTTTGCATGGATTACACTAATAATTATGGGTGAACATATATTTTGCATTTTTCTTTTTATTAATATGAAATTTTACAACAAAAAACCCTGTATTGTACTGCAATATGCACAATATCCTTTCTGCAGGTTTCAAGGCTTTCCATTGTTTTTGCCATAAACAAATTCCTTCCTGCATCACCCTAACCACACTCCCTGATAACAGTACAAGATGAATCTACCTGTTGATACCAAGATGGTAAAAGTTCACAACTTTCTATTTTTTCATTAAACACATTCTTAGCCATTTTTAAGACGGTTTAGAAATGCTTTCTACAGAAAATCTACTCAAATAACATACTCCAAACGTCCATCACATCCTACCCAACTATTTTCACTCTGATGAAAAGAGGTCTCAGGTTTACATTGTCCACTGAAGTACTGCCCAACAAGATTCAAAATAAATTATTTTATTTAATTAGAAGAAATTGGGATTGGAGATCCTCCCCAAAAGCAATAGAATTCAGGCCCATTTTGTTTTGCTAACCCTAACTCTAGCCATGAATTTTCTTTACATTTAGCTTTTATACACATACAATATCATAGTCATCTTGCATAAATGAGAATAATTTATTTACAAATGACACTTTTAGATGTTAAGTAAAGCAACTGATTAGATTATATTTATCTTCAATAACAGGTAAGCTTTGGATGTTATTCTATCTAATATTGCATTTAGATTTGTTTTGACAAAACAGAGAAAGAGAAGTAAAGGACATCCTTTTCCTTGAGTTGTGCTTGAAAATTGTAATAATTAATCATTTGTTACCTAAGGAATCTGTATCTTGTGCTTACAGTCTATTTTTCAGACTTCATTTTTTTTAAATGAAAAGAGTTTACATTCAATATTATTTGTATCAGTTCCAGGTGTATAGCAAAGTGGTTAGACAATCCTGTATCTTACACAGTGGTCCTCCTGATATTGCAAGTACTTACCTATCACCATACATAGTTACTAGAATGTTATTGACACTTACTGTACCTTTTTACATATGTACTTTTTATTCTTTTCTAAATGTGAGCTTGTTGAAGGATAGATTATGTCTTGCAAAAGCTATAGAAAATATCTGATCATCTAATGTTCAAACTAGATTAAAAAAATACCCAGGGCTTCTATGAACTGAGTTCTAAGCCAGTGCTGGAAATACAAATCTGACTAAAACTAACACAATGGTCTTCATTATCTAGTAAGGGGAAGACAGATAAAAATATAAGTAATAACAATGAACTAAATCTTGGCAGGGGCCTTATTTAGATGATAAAGTTATAATGAACAATTTTTGATCTTTTAGATTTTGATTTAGGAGTTATTTATTGTATACATATTTAGAAACACAACCTTCTCTGCAAATATCAGTTTTTCTAAAAGAGAATAATCTATCAGTGGCCATCTACATTCAGAAACCAAGTGCAGCAGGTTAATACGTGAACTAGCTGCACTGGCCATAGCAACTTAAGGTTTAGGAATCAGTGGGCATTAAATACTAGCAGAATAATAATAGGAAGATAAACATGCCAAATGAAATTCTTCTGCAAGTGCTTCAATTTACAGGCTAGCTAAAACATAAATTGAAAAAATTCTTATGGAAAAATTTTAACTGAAAAATGTTTATAAGTAAGAATTTTCTTTGAAAATAAGGACATTAAAATTGAAGTTTCTGGTTTATCAATATTTAAAATACTAGACAGGGTCATCCTACATCTATATCATTAAAGGAATAAAAACTGATTTGTAGACAGTCATTATGATCTTCTCAGTGATGGCCTGCAACTCTTTCCATACTCTATTTTATGATATTTTTCTTTTTACTTTTTAATTTAACTACCTGGAAAACAAGTAGGAAAGACTTCAGCAATATATTTGACATGTACTTGTAAAATCATACAGCAGATCAAAATCCACAAATAATCTAAAAGGGGCAAAGTTGCCAGAGGAGAGAAAAGATGAAAAAATGATAAACACATTCAGAAAGAATCACACAAAACAGAGAGCTATGGCCCAGGCTCCACGGGCCACCATGGGCCATGGGCATTGTGTTTCACAGCCCCCATAAGTAACTTGTGTTTATAGTGCAGGCACTAATTCAAAATACTCATACACTATATTTCTGGAAAAAACAGGGTGTCTGATTGACTACAGATATATTTATGTTGTACTATAATAATAAAGGGCTTGGAATATAAAGAAATTTATATGCATATAGAAAATTTACCTCAATATACTACTTAATACCATTTATAATAATATCAGGAGCATAATCTTTTTAATGTTATCTCAGTTTGAAAGCTTTAGCAATTTGTATTTTAACCAGCTAGCATGTGTGCTTTAGACTGAGTCAGTTTAATTATAATGATTATTTGAACTAAATGTCTAATAAGATCTTTTATATATCCAAATGTAGGTATGTTATAAATCTATAACTGAATATTTTCATTAGAGAAGGTACAATATTAGTGATTGGCTCTACAAAACTCACCATCAACATAATATGCCATAAGATGAGTTTCTTGAACCTATGATGTCATATATTTTCCAAAGAACCTACTTTAGTATAATTCAACTAATAACTTGGTCATGTATTCATTTGCTATCTTTGTCATCTGTGTATCATTTCCCCCCATTTCTTCTCATAATAAATGTCTCTTTCAAAATAAATTTTAACCTTTATTAGTAGAAATAGAAATCAAAATAAAATATTTTATTTGTAAAACATTTTTATTGATTAAAGAACAGAATAATTGATGAGAAAAGACAACCTGCAAAAAATATTAAATACTTCCCTAAGAAGTGGCTTACATATTATTGATACTTTGCCTTAACTTTACACTAATATGCTCAATGACTTTATTCAAAGATCAGCCCATGTTTGCCCTCATTTTTAAATAAATACCATTGGCTTAGAGTGTTTAATAATCAAGACTTTACTATGTATTCTGTTCTCTGAAAACTGTCATGGGTTAAATTTATTCTAATAAATGGAAACAATTTGGGGGATTTGTTGAGTACCTTCAGTGATTTCATTTTCCCTTGAATATAATTTATCTGACATAAGAACTTGATTATATGCTCATGGGAAACATCCTTCTTTTTGATCATAATTAAAGAATACACACATAATAGAAATATGGTTCACAAATAGACTCTATGATTCAGCATTTTAAAGCCTGTATAACATTATTAAATATGCCATTTAATGGTAGGCCTTTCAATGATTGGTATTTCAGATGAATTTAATTAAGCACTAATTTGTCTTTAATCATAGATCTCAAATCTCTGTATTGTACAAAATATCATATAATTGTATATTTTATAGGCAAAATGGGTAGAACAATCAAGACATTAAAGGTTATTATATAGCCTGACTAAATTACCCCAGCTATTAATTTGACATATTTTTACTTAGAAGACAGAATAAGCCTTTAAGTAAAAGCTAGAAAGTTGAGGTGGATGGAATATACAGGGTCTGGCACAAATAACACCACTTTTTAATTACAAAAACTTTTATTACAAAATTATAAGCATGTAATTCTGTAACATAACAATATAACATTCAGGCTGACCATATGCCATTGTAGATGAAATGTGCAAATAGATGTCCATCTTGTGCAAGACATTCACATACCCTACCAACCACACTCAAGCAGGCGTTACTTCTGCCAGATCCTGTATCTATCTCCTTAGTTATCTCAATGAGCATGGTTTTAGTTGATTATTAGTGGACAACTGACGTGTTGCATATTAATATCTTAACACATGAGAAAGATTGAAGGTTAATATAATGACATTTTTTCTCCCAGGTTTTTTGAGATATAATTGACATAGCAATTATGTAAGTTTAAAGGGTGCCATGTAGTGATTTGATGAATGTATATGTTGCAAAATAATTACCACAATAAAGTTATTTAACACATCCATCAATTCACATCATTTTAATTTTTTATGTATGTTGAGATTTTTAAAATCTGCTCTCTTACCAATTTCCGAGTATGCAATACAATATTTACTCACTATAGGCAGGGTTTCCTTTTTGTGACTAAGTAATATTCATTATTCATTTCATGATGGACACTTAGATTATCTTGATAACATCACCCTCCCCTATAATGAAATTTTTGTTAACAAGTTGGACATGTTTGAACCGCGATAGCAAACTACTTTAGAATACTCCCTTAACTAAATTGCAACAACTGACATATTTAAAATACTCCAGTTTATAATGTACAATCTTATTAGCTATCTTCAAAAAGAATTTCATATATTCTTTTTTTGAGATCTTAAAACTCTATTAATCAAACTCTCCTTCAGACAAATGTGGGAAGATTATTATTCATGTATTTTCACTTAGCTAATATTATAGTAGTTTATAAGATAAATGTAAATTTCTCATTGAGTACAATTTTCATTTAGAGCCCAAAACATTAGTGTCAATTATAGAGAATATATTTAGAATCTTACCATTTGGTGTTGGTCATCACAGTGGTGATAGTGGTCTTTTTAAAATTTTATTTATTTTTTAAAGTGACCAGATGGGAGGGGGAGGAAGATAATGGTAGAAAGAAGGAGAAGGGATTAGTCAAAGAACATATATGAATGACCCATGGATGTGGACAACAGTGTGGAAATTGACTGTGGGAGCAGGGGGTGGGATGGGTGGAGGAGGTCAAAGGGGAAGATATTGGGACAACTTTTAATAAAAATGATTTAATAAAAAGAAAAATTTCACATCTTCAATTCATATACCTACACACAAGTATAAAACAAAAAGAGTCAATTCTAGAAGCCAAAGAAAATAAAATACATACCTGAGAGTGGGTTCATATATTCTATTTTAAAAAATTGCTTTCAGAAGATCTGGTAAACTCTTTGATAATTTATCTTAATCACAAAAATCTTCCAAGGTCTGTCATTGTCTGGAATAATTTTTTTTTTTTTTTTGCGTCAGCTACTTGTACCACTGTATCTATTTCTTGAATCAGATGCCTAATAGGTTTAGCAAGAGAGTAAAGGAAGGGAAATATGAATAAATATTCTTAAGATAAAGACGATGTTCTGTGGTGTTATCCTGACACCATTAAGAATAATTTATAGCTGGCAAAGCATTTATTTTTCTCATCTATACTCTTATAGCTCCTGATTCCCTTTTTGCTTTTCTGTATCATATTGCCCTAGAATTACTCCTCTCTGAGGCTTTAAGCAAAATAGAAGGTGGATAGTCTGATATGCTGTTGGCTCAAAGAATGGATAAATCTATAGACATATACTTTTGGAAATATTTACTGTCACTCTGTATTGAACTAATACAATATTCACCTGAAAAGTGAAGGAAATGCATTCACTTGATCTTAGCCAAAAGGCCAAGAAGCGATGAAATGCATTCAAATTGCTTTAATTTCCTACATAAACTCCTAAATAGCTACACAAATAATTCATAAAATACAGCTCTACAAACTACAGTAGCCTCCCCCCAATCTGTGATTTCCCTTTTTGAAAATAAACAATTCAGAAGTTTTAACTGTGCACTTTTCTGAGTAGTGTGATGAAATTTTGTGCCCTCCCACCTGGCATACAAATCATTCCTTTGTCCATGTATCCAGGCCACATACACTACCCATAAATCACATTAATCAGTAGCCATATGGATTATCAGATGGCCAGTCCTGGTATTACAGTGTTTGTGTTCAAGTAACCTTTATTTTACTTAATAATAGTCTCAAAACACATGAGTAATGATGCTACCAATTTGGATATGCCAAATAGAAACTTTTAAGTGAAAAATTTTGACTTAACAAGGAAATAAAAATGTTGAATGATGATGTTGCTAAGATCTATAGTAAGGACAAATCTTTTACCCATGAAATTGTGAAGAAGACAAAAGAAATTTATGCTAGTATTGCCACTGCACCTCATACTGCAAAAGTTATGGTCACTGTGTGATAAATGTTTAGTTAAAGTGAAAAAGGCATCAAATTTGTGGTGGAAGACAAGAACAGAAAATGTGTTCTGAGTGACTGTTAAGGTGTTCACCAGAAGGCATTGAGCCCATAGAAAGATTTCAGCAAGACTGTATATGTGTGGGGAAAAAAACAATACATACAAAATTTGGTACTGTATGTGGTTTCAGACACCTGCTCTGGGTCTTGGAATTTATCTCTCACAGATAAAAGGGCACACATAAAGGTTTAGTTAGCAAACTTAAAAAGAACAAATTCTGAAAAGGGCCAGAATATTTTTTTCTACTAGTTAGGGGAAAAGTTTTCTTTATTGATTCTTGTGGATGGAGTGAGTCTTTTTCTTTGTCATCTAAAGTGACAACTGGTGCATATGGGTAATCCTGTAAGGATGTCGTACAAGTGAAACATATAAAATTGTTTCTCACACCCTTAATACCAACACTGAATGTGCCACTAGGTTGTTTTATGACTATAAATATAAATCTGTATTTAATGCTAACACTGAAATGTACATTTTTTAACTTAATTACCTAAATATTTAAAAATACATTGCATTGTAGATTTCAGAATTATATACACATGCTTATACATCAATCTAGTCTGGTATTAAATACAGTTAATTGTGAAATGTATTCAACTACAAAAATTTTAATATAAATATATTTGTACCCTAAGGAGAAAACACTACAACTAAATGATAAATTGGGAAAGCAAATAAAATGAATTCATATAATTAAAATCTAATTGCAAATATACCAAAAGTGCCATTAATACTACTCATCTAACCAAGCACAATTTCAAAAGAAGAAAACTGTGTCTATTTTAGCTTTGTTTTCCACACACAAATATCATTTCATTCAAGCAAAAAAAAATTCTGATTGAGAATTAAAATGTAACTTAAGATATCTTGGGAGGGTCTAATATTTTTTAAAATTATAAGTGAACTTTATTCTCTCAGAAAAGTAACTGTAAATTTTATTGTAAATAAGAAAGAAGCAAGTACATTTTTACTACTAAAGCTATAAATTAGTCTTCCAGTCAGCAAACCATCATAATGTAATTTGCAACAAGGAACTCTAAATTCCTTACTCTTTCTGAACTCCTTATTGGTATGTCATATATTCTTTACAGAGAGGAATTGTTTAAAATCTGTGTTAAATATCTGTGCTAACCTAATTGGACAAAGTGTGGCCAATGTCTACAGTACCAATTATAAAATCTGTTAAATTGCTTGTGTGTACATTTCACAATAAAAATTTACTCAACACATATAAAGTTTACTAAATCAATATCTGTGATTAAATTAAAGTTCAGGTGTGATATATAGTATTTGGTGAGTTAAATATACACAAAAATTGCAAAAATGTTCATTGACCTTTGGCTAATAATCCAGGTAAAATCTCATTCTAATATATATAGATATAGATAGATAGATATATGAAAAAAGAAAACAAAATTCATGAATTAGCTGTTTTTTCTACTATGCATATCAGCTGTGATTTATACGTGTACATTGCAAAAAACTTACAAAAACATCCTTTTAAAATTATATTAAATGTATTAGGGAGACAATTAAATTACATAGATTTCAAGTGTACAATTTTATAATTCATCATCTGCATATTGCTTTGAGTGTTCACTACCCAAAGGCAAGTCACTTTCTGTCACCATATATTTGAACCCCTTAAGCCCCTTCATCACCCATTTTTATCTAGTCACTACCATATTGTTGTCTGTATCTATGAATTTTTGTTTGTTTGTTTGTTTGCTGTTTTCTGTTTTAGATCCCACATATGAGTGAAATTACATGCTTCTTGACTTATTTCATCTGACTTATTTCACTTAGCATGGCTGTGGAGGGCAGGCCTGAAGCCATGTTTAGAGAATGCACAGTGGAGCAACAACTCAGGAACGATACAGCCCCTCAGCATGCACAGTACAGCGTGGCAGACACCATGTGCTTATCTGAAGGGTAAGACCACATTCCCAGAACATGTGCCATAGAGCAACACAAACCACATGTGCCCATCGAGGTTGCACAAAACATGTGTCTATCAGAACTAATGTAAATATGTGCCTGTCAGAGCTAATGCATATAAGTGCCTATCAGGATTTAGGAAAATATTATGTGCTTATCCAAATTAAGAGAAATATGTTATGGGAAATTGTGCAAAATCAAATGACTTTGCAACCAAAAGAAGCATAAAAGCAAAAGACTTCAAACCATGGAAGACACATCTGAAGAGTGAGTCACTTTGTGATGTCCCGTATGTTCAGGCCTCATAAGCAAAAGAGCTTCACTGGGACCCCGACCCTCAGACTCTGCCTTGCAAGATACCAACTGCCCAGCCAGGTGCCTCCTGAACCTGGAATGATCTGAACTTTTTGGACTTGGGTTCCTTAGTCCCTGATTCTCTTGTGTGATGTTATTACTGATTGTTTCTGAGTGATTATTATTGTTATTAGGTTAGTATGGATTTGGGTTGAATCTGCATTAATAAAAGCTGAATGAATGACATAGTCACCTGTGTTGACTCACTGCTATTCATCAGTGCCAGTGTAACCTGTAAGGCCATATAGGTGGCCCAGCACTTTTCATTCTTAAGGCCTGGGTCAGACAACCTGAATGGAGACCAAAGTCTGACATAGGAACACACAGGTCTGATGTAGGGAGTGTGTGAAACAAATACTTGCAATAATGGTATTCTCGACATCCATTCGTGCTGTTGAAATGGCAATATTTCATCCTTTCTTATAGCTGAGTAGTATTTCATTTTATATATGTACCACATCTTCTTTATTTAATCATCTATTGAAGGATATTTTGGTTGTTTCCATGTCTTGGTCATTGGGAATAATGCTGCAATGAACACAGTGGTATCCTTACAAATAAATGTTTTCAAAATTTTCAGATATATATCTACATATATGTGGGCAAATAATTTTTGACAAAGTAGTCAAAAATACAGTGGAGAAAAGAAAGTCTGTTAAATTAATGGTGCTGGGAAAATAGGAGAGCCATGTAGAAATTAATGAAAATAGTCTGCTATTTGTCACCATACACACACACACACACACACACACACACATTAAGGAAGATTTTATTATGTTGCTATAATTCCAACTATCTGTAAGGCAAAAGTTTAAAAAATAAAATGGGTTACCATTTATCTTAGTGTTGTCAATTTTAGGGAACAGAGGTTGGTCAAATTAACTTGATCTTTTAAAAAATCAAACACTGAAGAAGACAAAGAAATATATATTGTCTTCAATGAAATATATATATGATATATATACCCTCTATGTATTTCACCAATTGAGTTAAGAAGAAGCAAAAATAGATTTAATAAGTCAGGATATAAAAGGTGATACTAAAGCCCTATGTGACTTATTCAGGAAAAGTACAATGTTAATATTGGAAACTTTCCATAAACATGGTTTTAAGGGTTGCTTCTCAAGAATGATGATTTTTTAAGGCTTTGTGTATAGGGAGCCCATCACACAGCTATAAATGGAAGTATCACTTTATATTAGTTCAAAAGAAAAAAGAAAGATATACATTCCTAATAATAACCTTAAAGTAACACAAGAATTTACTAGCAAAAAACTGTGGAAGATACCTATATAAGATATAAAGGACAATAAATATATGCATGTAATATAAGCACATATATACTAGTGTTGCAATTTTTAAAGATTTTATTTATTTTTTAGAGAGGGGGAGGGAGGAAAAAGAGAGGGAGAGAAACATCAATGTGTGGTTGCCTGTCACGCATCCCTTACTGGGGACCTGGTTTGCAACCCAGGCATGTGCTCTGACTGGAAATCAAACCGGTGACCCTAAGACCATGCCAAGCATTGTTATCTTTTCTGTCCCCATAGCATTTTATTTACAAGAATGTTATATAAATATACTCATTCAGGATAAAAACTTTTGTAACTGTCTTCATTCACTTTGCTTAAGGCTTTCAGATTTCTTTATGTTGCTGAATACATAGGGAATGCATTCCTTTAGGTTGCTTAGTAGTATTTCCTTGTATAAATTTACCATACATTGTTTGTCTTCTTACCAGGTGATGGATACTTGTGTTTTTCTAGTTTATGACTATTTTGATACAAAATAATATAAACATTCACATATAGATTTTGTGTTTATACATGTCTTCATTTTCTATTGCTCCATAACAAATTATCATAAACTTAATGACTTAACAAAACATAATTCAATTATATCAATATTTCTGTGCATCAAAATTCTGGCATAATAGGGTTTCTTGTTCAAGATGTCACCAGGCTCCAGATATGGGTCTGCTGGGGATGGATTCTCATCTTAGGTTAGGGGTCCAATTTCAAGAACATTGGTTGCTGGCATAATTTAGCACCTTATATTTTCAAACTGAGGGTCCTGCTTACTTGCTGGTTGTCAGCCAGGGGCCTATCTTAGGTCCTAGAAGTCACAAAATTTTTCTTGCCATATGAATACCTACAAAAAACCTATTTTCTTTTTTAAGACAAGAAAAGATTGTTTGACCTGGAATTATTCTGGCTTTAATTTGTCTAACAAATAATAATAATAATAATAATACAAAAGATCAATGAAACCAAGAGCTGGTTCTTTGAAAAGATAAAGAAGATTGACAAACTTTAAACTAGACTCATTAAGACACAAAGAGAACCCAAATAAATAAAATCAGAAATGAAAGAAGAGAAGTAACAACTGACACCAGAGAAACACAAAGGATTTTTAAGAAATTACTGCAAAGAACTATATGCCAACAAACTGAACAATCTGGAAGAAAAGGGTAAACTCCTAAATACAGACAATCATCCAAAAAGGAATCAGGAAGAATCAGAGAATCTGAGTAGAAAGATTGCAACTACTGAAATTGAATCAGTAAAAATATATTTTTTAAAAAAGTCTTAAGCTGGATGAATTTTACCAAGTATTTGAAGAAGAACACCTACCCTTCTCAGAAAATTCCAAAAAATTCAAGAGGAGGGAAAACTCATTAGCTCATCTTATAAGACCAGTAACATCCTATTTTCTTTTTCTATTTAATTTTTATTGTACTTTTCCATTACCATTTAGCCCCCTTACACTACCCTCCCCTCAGTAATCACCACACTGTTGTCTATGTCCATGAGTCTTTTTTCCTTTTTGCTCACTCATTCTACTCCCTAAATCTGCCCCAAAACTAGTTGTCATCTGCTCTCCATCTATGAATTTGTCTCTGTTTTGCTTGTTAGGTCAACTTGTTCATTAGATTCCACATGTGAGTGAATTCATATGGTATTTGTCTTTCTCTGACTGTCTTATTTCACTTAGCATAATATTCTCCAGGTCCATCCATGCTATGGCAAAGGGTAAAATTTTCTTCTTTTTTACAGGCAAGTAGTATTTCATTGTATAAATGTCCCAGAGCTGTTTTATCCACTCATCTATTGATGCATATTTGGGCTGCTTCCATATCTTGGTGATTATAAATAATGCTGCAATGGACATAGGGGTGCTTACGCTCTTGTGAGTTGGTGTTTTGGATTCTTTTGGATGTATTCCAGAAGTGGAATTGCTAGGTCAAAAGGCAGACACATTTTTTTTGAGGTAACTCCATACTTCTTTCTATAGTGGCTGTAGCAATCTACATTCCCACCAACAGTGCAAAAAGGTTTCTGTTTCTCCATATCCTTGCCTGCAATTCTTTTTTGTTGATTTGTTGATGGTAGCCATTATGACAGGTATGAGGTAATATCTCATTGTGGTTTTAATTTGAATTTCTCTGATAATTAGTTATGTTGTTTCCCTTAAGATCATGAACAAGACAGGGGTGTCCACTTCCACCTCTCTTATTCAAAATAGTTCTGGAAATCCTAGCCACAGCAATCAGACAAGAAGAAGAAATAAAAGGCATCCAAATAGGAAAAGGAGAAGTAAAATTGTCATTATTTGCAGATGACATGATACTGTACATAGAAAACCCCAAAAAGTCCATGAAGAAACTACTAGAATTTACATATAAATTCAGCAAAGTGGCAGGGTTAGAAAAACACCCTATTTTCAAAACCAGATAAAAACACTACAAAGAAAGAATATTATATTTGGCCTGGTGAACATATATGCTAAAATCCTCAAAAGATATTAGCAAACCAGATCAAATAATACATTAAAAAGATGATACACCATAATCAGCTAGGATTTATTCCAGGAGTGCAAAGTTGTTACAATATTAGCAACTCAAAAAACATAATACTCCACATAAAGAAAATAAAAGATAAAAATCACATGATCTCATCAACAGATGCAGGACAGTCATTTGATAAAATCTAGCACCAATGTATGATAAAAAGTCTCCACAAGGTGTGAATAGAGGAAACATACCTCAATCGAATAAAAGCCATATATAATAAATCCACGCCAACATCACACTCAATGGGAAACTACAAGCTTTTTTCTTTAAGGTTGGGAACAAGACAGGGATATTCATTTTCACCACTCACTCAATATAATACAGGAAAGTCTTTGATGTAGCAATCAGAAGAGAATAAAAAATGAAAGGCATCCAAATTGGAAAAGAATTAAAACTCTCATTATTTGCAGATGACACGATACTTTACATAGAGAACCCTAAAGATCCAACAAAAATATTACTAGAGTGGATAAATAAATTCTGCAAAGCAGCAGGATACAAAATAAGTATCGAGAAATCTGTTGCATTTTTATACACCAACAAGGAACTATTATAAATGGAAACTAATAAAACACCCCAACTAATAATTGCTTCAAAAAGAATGTAGTACCTAGCGATAAATTAACCAAGAATGCAAAAGACCTGCACTCAGAAAATTATAAAACACTGAATAAAAAAACTGAATAACATATAAATAAGTGGAAGCATATACCATATTTATGGGGGAAGAAGTAACATCATTCAAATGTCCATACTACCCAAAACTATATATAGATTCAATACAATTTATATCATGATACTATTAGCATATTTTACAGAACTAGAACAAATAATCCATAAATTTATGTGGAACCACAAGACCCTGAATAGTCACAGCAATCTTGAAAAAGAAGCACAAAGTTGGGGGAATCATGCTACCTGATATCAAACTATACTACAAGGCGATAGTAATTAAAACTGTATGCTACTAGCATAAAAACAGACATATGGATCAATGGAACAGAATAGAGAACCCAGAAGTAAACCTGTGCCATTATAGTCAATTAATATATGACAAAAGAGGCTAGAACATACAATGGGCTAAGGATAATCTATTCAATAAATGATGTTTGGAAAATTGGACAAGATGTATGCAAAAAAAATGAAACTAGAACATCCTCTTACACTATACAGAAGAGTAAACTTAAAATGCATTCAGAGCTTAATATATTAGACTCAAAACCATAAAAATCCTAGAAGAAAACATAGGCAGTGAAATCTCAAATATTTCTCATAGCAGTGTTTTTTTCTGATATATTCAGGCAATGGGAGCAAAAGAAAATATAAACAAAAGGGACTACATTAAACTAACAAGGTTTTGCACAGCAAAGGAATCACCAACAAAATGAAAAGACAACCCACTAGTGGGAGAACATATTCATCAACACATTTGATAAGGCGTTAATATGCAAAATTTATGTTTTTGTTTATGTTCTTTTAACATTTCAACAACCAGTTCAAACTCCTACTTTTTGACCATTACCACTCAGAAACCCTTGTCTAATCTTGAAATATGTAGCAACCCCCTAGTTCCTAAAGATTTGTCATAATTATTTGCTTTACCCTGGGTTTACCTCAAGAAATAAAGCATGATGCAGTATGCCTGAATAAACCAGATGTCTTCTGACCATTTGGACTATATCTTTATTACCTGATTGAATCTGGTACTTTCCCCAGTAAGTTCTACAAATTTACAAACTTAGGTCTAGGTTGTGTCTGTCTTTGCTCTTGGTTCTAGAGTGTGATTTTCTCAGCACTAGCAAGCCAGATGTTAGTACTTATGCTGGTTTCCATTAAAAAGCTGGTAATAATAATGTATTTTGTAATTCCACTGAAGACTGGAAAAGTTTCACAAAGAAATGAAGTCAAACATTACAAATCACTCCACCGCCTCTTTAGTTTCAATCCCACAAATCTCCTGCCACTCAAAGAGCTCATATCCCCCCTGTGCTATGCACATTCTCCTGGAAAATGCAACATGCATCTCTATATATCTTCTATCTGTCTGTCTGTCTATCTATCATCTATCTGTTTATCATCATCATCATCTATCATCTACCTCTCATACAGACACACACACACACACACACACACACACACACACATGCATGCACATGCTCCATTCCTCTGCCTTCCTTTCTTCTTATGCAATCCTCATCTTCTTAGTGATTCTACTGTATGAGATAATTACCTATTTGCACATAAATGTCAGAACTATTTTTACAGATGGACATCTAATCTGTTTTTTAAAGATTTATGTGGGAAAAATGTTTTCAATATCCTACTTTGAACTCTAAATGGTTTTTGCTATCAATTTTTCTCTCTTAATAAGTTAAAATAAATGTTAATTCCAGTTTGTGGACAGAAGGTTTATCTTTAAGAACACACAATAATCATTTTAATTTAAAAAAACTTTCAAAAATAAGTCCCACAGGAAATTCATCCAGATCTATATTTCACAAAGTCGTTTCCTAAATTGTTGTTTAAGTATGTACTTGTATCTAAATGCAGCAAAAAATGACTTTGACCTTATATATAAGGCATAGTACAGGCTTCCACACCAGAGAATATGTCTCTCTCTGCATACAATTTGAATTGCAACTGAATCTAATTCAGAACCAGTTTGTGTTATTTCATTAAATAGCTTAACATTTTGTATGTTAACACAAGCACATTCCTTTCAGATTACTGTATAAATTGTTATTAAATAAATCAAAATTTTAAGGTGTGTTAATTAATATTTTTTCAAGACAAAGCCTTATGTTTTCTTTAATAACACAGGTTATTTCTGAACATCATGAGTATCTCTGATTACTCTTTCACCAACTCATTGGACTCATCAACTCCAATTCTGATTAATGTGCATTATACAGGGAAAGATTGAAAAGAGAGGCAGTGGTTTAAAGTAAAAAGCTGGAGATGGAGACTGAATCTGTCCACTCAAATGTTCCTGATTAAGAGGATATTAGGAATAAAATATGAAAGCAAAGGTTAAGAATAGGTCAAGGAAGTGCAAAAACTAAGGTTGTTTTTCTGCCCTAAACAATAAATTTTCAACCAGAAATTCAGTGCATATCATATAAACAATGATTTTATTTTGTTTTATGTGGGGTTTTGTGTCTATGTACTGTAGGCAGAATCATATTGCTCTCAAAATTTCTCTGGCACACTAAGTATTCTACATCCTACTTACATGCTCGATGAGAATTAGAGGAAAAGTAGTGAAAATCAGAAGCATATTAGGAATCTAAATATGTCATTATGTTTTGCATGTGCAGTGCCCTTGGGATAAAGAGAAAGAAACGATGACCTTGATATTTAAAACTTTTTGTTGGGTTTCATTAGCATTTCTCTTGCCCAACAAACATAAGTCTAGAATATAAAGTGGCAAAGACAGTTGGCTCACAGATTATTCCATGTGTTCTCTTATACTTCTCAGTTCTTGTGCAGTTGGGTGGGGCCATGTGAGTAGTTCTGGCCAATGAAATTATGCTACTTGTCAATGTAAAATTTAAACCCATAGAGAATATTTATGAGTTTATTTGAGCCAAGTTGATGACAATCGCTGAGAAGCAAAATCTCAGTGGATTGAGAAAATGCTCCAGAGAATGACAGTTTTGCATCATATTTTATACATTACAATCAGTGGAGGAAGAGCAAGGGATTACATGAAATCAATTGGTGATAAATTAGGGAAGGCAGAGAAAGCAAAAAGGGGGAAATCTCTGAGACTGGATAAAATGTAAAACCAAAGGACACATATTTATTTTACATTTGTGGGTATAGGATAGTTAGCAGTTAACAATGAACACAATAGCAATAACAATGAGGGGTTCTATTATTCTGCTCTGGGGCAGTAAAGGGTCATATGAAAGATATATTACTATAGATGCAAAAAGACAATAGACAAGCTCAGCTAAGGTAAAAGACCTTTTTCAGGGAAGATACTGGCCTATGACATGACCACATGCGATGACTCGCTTTTAGTTAGGAAGTTTTAATTTCAGACTATTCTATGTGGTTACTTTAGCTCTGAGTTTGTGAGACTACCATGCAGGCCTCCCATGAGCCTGTCAGGTTTAGTATGTGGCCCCTTTTGGTTCATACACTTGTCTGCTCCAGATCAAAGTGTTCTGCTTGTCATATATATTCCATTTGGAATGCATGGCTTTCCCCACATACTGTTCAGGTATAAGGTAGTGGGGCCTCTGTCATCCAGAGTCCCTGAGTGACTGTGAATCCAAGGCTCTAGGCAAACCCAGCTGCTAAATTGCCCTGGATCAAAATGGCCCTGGTCAAGATCAAAAGAAAATATTGCTGGGTGAAGTGACTGAGATTATGGGACTAATTTAATACTTTAGCATATTATAACAAAAGTGTAAGAATAATGAAAGAAATGAAATTACTGAAAGAACAATGCAGATAAAAGGAAGTTGTTTTTTCTACCTGCTTCTCCACCATGAAAGACAACCAGAAAGAACAGTCAATCTCACATTGTCATGTTTACAAAACATATGAGCACAATGTTGGTGATGAACATCAGAAAAATCACCTATCAAAGACATTTATTTATGTATGTATGTACTTTCATATCTACATATATAAACATATATTTAAACATACTCCAAGTATTTTATGCTCTGTGAGATTTAAGATAGAACAGTTAAAACCCAATTTTCAATCAATTTATCAAATTTTTAAGCCTCTTCTTTGAGTGAAGTTCTTAGTCACTAAAGCCAGCCTGTCTTTGAGATTATGTTTAGTTGTCTATCTTCAATACCATTTGACAGATATGATTAACTAAGAGATGTCTAAAGATTCAAAATACATAGATTAACACAGAATAGACATCACACATGTCTTTTGGGAGTGCAACAAACTCTTCAGAAATAAATTTGTTCTACCATCAATCACCTTCCTGGTTATAATAAGTGCATCCTTCCCCTCATCTCAATTGTTCAATTAGTAATTTACTGCCACATTCCTGAATTATTATTTTTCAATGTTGACATAATTTATGGTTGTAAAAGGCAGTTTATGATATTCTTCAGTCAGTGAATTAAAACATATGTTACATTTGGGAGAATGCAAAGCACCTAATCCATGTATTGGAAGAAGAAATGGATGAGTATAGAAACATAGAAATAACACAACCAAATATGCTGGCAACCTTAAAAAGTCTTTGTGACAGTAAGCCAGGCAAACTATGTAATAGCATGATTAGCTAGTATAGAGGATGTCATCTGAAATGATCCGAGTCCAGCATAATCATAACTTTTCCTGGGATTTAGAGATTTGGGAACTACCAAGTTTAATCATTCCTTCCTGGCAACTGTTGGAAGTTGAGTTTTCCACCATGTCAAAAAGAGTTTTCAGTAAGATAAGTAAAAACAAAGGGAACAGATATAAAGTTTTAGTTGTGCAAGGTAAGTACATCTTAGAGATCTTCTTTACCATATTGTGCCTATGGATGTTGAAAACTTGCTTTTCCACAAAAGCCTTTTTAAGAAAAGATAAGATATTAATCAGTGAAAACAGTTCTGACTTTTGCAAACAATGAGTTAACAATTTGTATTGTACATTTAAAATCTGTTATGAGGGTGGTTCTCATGTTAAATGTCCTTACCATAGTAAAATTAAAATTTTAAAAAGATAATGCATCCAAAGATACTGAGATAAGCCATTGAGGAAACTGTAAGTTTTGGGTTCCATTATTTCTGAAACCTTAGTTGTATCTCTAACTTTGGATTCTGGTACCTCTACGCAACTCAGATTTTAACTAGATTGCCTGTCTATTAAGACCTTGCTAATGGATTTGAACTCTAGGTCCATTGTTTGTAAATAATTTGTAAAACTTCCCAAGATTTCTGTTATCCACTAGGGATCAGAGTTGAGGGATAGGATGTGAAAGTGGCTTAGATTTCATGCTCATCTCTGGCTTCTGATGAATTTATTCTGTTTATTTTCCTAACTGATGATATTTCTGATTTGTGTTAGTCTAGTCATGGATTTTAGCTTCAATCTCTTTCTGTAATTCTTTGAAATGATTTAGCAAACCTCAAAATAACAACAAGAAAATACAGTGGTTCTAAAACATGGCATTTGTGTGTGTGTGTAAATGTGTGACAATTTTTACTGAAGATTTGAAGAAGCCTGAAGAGGATTTAAAATAATGAAAAATAAACAATTTTCAGTATTCAATTTCTAATCATCCTATTCCAGGATTTCTTTTCCTACTTGGGCTTGTTGTCCAACTCAAGAATTCCAGCTTATCCCTATGCTACTGATTCTGTAACAGAGAGGTCTGGCCAGATTGCTTGGCAAACAGGAGGGACATCCAAGAGGGGTTGAGAATTGCCAAAGATGGCAGAATGAAATTGCAACTGAAATCACATGACAGGTTTCCATACCCCTGGGGAAGGGTAAACAAATAACATGGTCTGTGACACAGCTTGCATGCAACCTGCATGGGCTGAAAAGGTCACAATACAAGAGAATCATGGAGGTGAGCATGGCGACATGCACCCTGAGCATAGATGCTTTGCCCTGCATGCAGCTAGAAAACCTTCCTACCTGCTTCTGGCTCATGAAAGCAGAAGGAGGAGCAGAGACACTGCATGAGCTGACAAGCATGGTAGACAGCCTAAATTGACAAGTTGGACATTCCTACAGTGTGTAGGATTTTGGGAAACAAGATTTTAAATGGAGGGTGCAAAAAGACTCATCCCCTTTTTATGTATACTCTTTGCTTGCATAATTGGGAGCCAGTTCATGGAGGATGAGTGGGATACATGCTATGCTAGTGGTGGGCCCATAGGATACTACAACCCTGCACCACATGGCACAGGTCCTGGACTACTCCATTTCTCTTGTTCTGAGAGCAGCACACAGACATGCAGGCCAAGTATGTTTGCTGGTCACGGTGGCACAAGCAGATTGAGTGCTGGAGTCCTGCAGAGAGAACCCTTTACTTGACTAGCTTCAGTGATCTGGCAGTGAGCCCCAGCCCCAGGAAGGAAGCTGCAGAGAGGCCATGAATGACACACCAGCCCCAAAAGTGTGCACTCCAGAGAGCGCGGGCAAGAAGAGAAAAAGAAAAAGAGAGGGGGAGAAAGTAAGAGAGGGGGAGGGGGAGGGAGAAATGTGGGAGAGAGAAGGAGAGAAAAGGAGAGAGAGGGATAGAGAGAGAGAGAGAGTGAACCTGGCACTGGAGAGACAGAGACCATTTGCATAATAGCCTTGGGCTCCAGAAGGACAGATAAGAGTGGGGCAGGGTGTCTGGACACTGATTGTGGTCCTGAGGGTGGCTGCTTCTTTCTGTGTTTTGCAGAAGATAATGACTTGGAGCTTGGGATCTCCAACTCCCCCATATTGGGAAACCTTTTAACAAAGTTCTTTTTCCCCCCACCAATTATTGTCTTATGCTTTGGACAATGGCAGGTGGCCAAAGCCCACTTTGTTCAGTAGCAATTCCTTTCTCTACTTCAACTTTTCCTTCTCAATTTCTTTCCAGGAAAACTATGAATTATTCTCAGAGCACTGCTTTGAAATTCAACTCAAAGCCAAGGTTTACATATTCAAATTCATCAAAAGACTTGATAGAAATGAAATTAATTTTACAGTGTCTACCCTCCTCAGGCAGAAGCTGTCATAAATAGCACTTTCCCCAATACCTCTATAATAAATCTGCCTTTTCATTTGTGCTAGGTTAAACTTAAGAGTCCCAAACTCACAAAGACCAATATAGATTATTAACATCTATTATTTATTACAACATTTAAGTGAAACCCTGCACTTTCAAGCACATGTTTTTCCCCTGAGGGAGACAGCCTCTCTGGTTCAGTAAAATGTCATATGCAATACTTTTATTAAAATTCTCTATCTTCATATATGTAGGGCACTTCCAGTCACGGCAATACATAGTTGGCAAGCAGAGGTCTTTGGGGACATGCTTTAATTGACAAGTGTAATAAATGTTGAAGTAAACAGAAGTGACATAATTAATATGTGACTATAGAAGGCTTTAAAAGAGTTATATTTTCTGCAATTCACAAACTACTCATTTAGTGGGTAAATCTATCTTTCACAGAACATTCAAAAGTGAAATTAAATAGCCTTAAATTATCACATTTCCTGAATGTGATAATAGTGGTCGAAAAAGTATATTCTAGGAAAATGTATATTCTAAGTGTTTAATTATTAGCATTTCTCCCTGGGGACTTCTCCAAACAAGTGATATATTCTACAAGTAATTTTATTTACAAACTTGCGGCTGAGATGATATTACTCCATAGATCCTACAGTTTTGGAAAAGTCAGTGGCAGAAAAAATACATGTGAAATTTGTGAATAACACTAGGAGGAAAATGAAAATTTAGGTTCCTGAGCATTATATGCTTTTGAAAAAGAGCTTCTGGCATACTCTTTGGCCACAGTACACTTAACCATGTGAAATTAAGTGACATGCACCCAGAATTGCTCAGCATGATTTGGGTCCTATAAAACCCACCAAATTATAAAGTCAGGAGAGCTCCACAGAAATCCATCAGAAGATGGAAATAATACATCTGGACCAGAGGACACATGTTAGCTGCATGAGCAGATTATTCCTGGGTTTGGCATGATACACACACAAACACAATGGCTATGAAGGGTACACCTGATCCTAACAGCACAGGTAGATTTATCTAATGCTACCACCACTTCTCCAACACACCCTCCAATAAGACCAATGCTGAGCCCTCAGTATGACACTAGTCCTTGAGAGACCAATCAGCCTTTGTTGCAAGTTGGCTATATAGGGTCCCTTCGGTCTTGGAAAGGTCAACAGTTTATATCTTATGCATAGACTCCTATTCTGATTATGTGTTTGTCTTTCCTGCCTTCAGGGCATCAACTAGCATCACTACTTGGGAGTTTACAGAATACCTGATGCCATACAAGATGAGCATTCAATTAGGAAAGTCACTTTATAATCAATGAGGTATAAAAGTGCACTTATGACTCTAATATCCATTAGTCTTCTCCTGCACCATCCAGAAGTTGCTAGCCTAGAAGAACATTGGTATAGTCTGCTGAAGGAGCAGAGGCACCAGCACTGAGGCAATCCCCATGAGGATTGAGCATATTCATCCCATATGCACATTGAATTAGGGACTTTTGTAATCTATTTACAAAATGGGACAGAAACATGGATCTGGGAAACTTTGATGGCAGAAGAGGTTCCACTTACCATCACTTCCAATGATCCACTTTGAGACTTTACATTTCCTATTCTAACAATTGTGGACTTTATAATTTTAGAGTTCTGGTCCTCAAAATCTTCTCACTCTCACCAGGGAAAAGACCAAAGTCTTATTGAACTCTAAGCAATTGCTGCCACTTGGACTCTACATAGCTATGGATCAGTCAGTAAAAAGAGTTGCAAAACATAGGCAGAGTTGCTCTTAAAAATGGAGACTGGTTTGTCTTTCAGGTCTTGCTTTTAAGATTAGTTAAATTGGACCAAGCTGTGCTTAATCTAATCTAACTATTCATCATGATGGGGACAAGATCCTTCTATGGACTATAGCCAATTCCCTGCGAATACTGAGGTTTTCTATTTCACCAACAAGCAATGTTACTTCTGTTCTTTCAGGGCCATTCTTTCACTAGCCTTAAGGGAGAACACATGTGCTGATATGCACGCTGCTGAATATTGATGAGGGAACCTTCCAAAAATCTCTGCAATTTTCTTCCTAGCTTTCTCTTTCTAGTACTGTGTCTTTGCAAACTGTAGCCACTTTGGCCTCTTTAGGCTGTAAACCCCAACTTCTCAACTGGAGTTTGTCAGGTTTAACTGGGTTTCCCACCTTGAAAACTTTCTCAGAGTAAGCTGTGATAATCATATGACTTTACCTTATTTGTTGCTTGTTTTTCAAGGATCACTGTCCTGGGTGATCCAAGGTGGCAGAGGAGTAAGTGGACACTACACTAACATTCTGACAGGACCAATCTGGAATTAAAACTAATTGTAGAGAAATAGTCCAGAATAACCAACTGAACACTAGCTGGAGAGAAGCCTTATAATCATGGGCAGATGGAAGAAACAACTTCACCATAACATGGCTTGTAGGGAGTGCAGAGGAGGTGCAAGAAGGCTGGCTGGACTCCCACAGGCAGCATCTCAAGTGCCAGAGGGATATTTTAGTATCCAGGGGAATTCTCCCTGATAAGTGTGCGGTCTAAACCCCAAACAGGACTCCCCAGCCTACAGCACCAGAGCCAGAAAGAAACCCAGATAATATCCATCCAGCTGTGAAAAGCAGCAGGGTTTCTGTCTGCCAGGGAGGGATGGCTAGAGATGCAGAGAGCCTCTTAAAGGGCTAATACATAAAGTTGTGTTTGCAGCCACTTACCCTGGGCTCCATCAGAGAGAGGGCAGAGTAGATTAGAGGTGCTTGAGCAGAGTCTGGGACTGGTGTCTTGGGAAGAGAGCAGAAAGAACAGCTACTAGGATTCCTAGGCTGTCATTCCCCATACTGCAGAAGCCATCTTTCTCAGGCAAAGCACTCTTCTCTAAGTGGCATCAACCTAAGGAGAAGCAAGAGCCCAGCCCAAGGAATTACTCTGCCCTATTGCTAGGTGCTTAAGCCATAATGCTGATTACAGTTTGATAAGGTTAACAGCTGATTGGTTTAGTAGTTGATGAGTTTAACATCTAAGGCAAAACATATTTTTTTTAAAAAGCAGCCAAAATGGGAATACAAAGAAATAGATCTCAAATGAAAGAATAAGAGAATACTCCAGAAGAACTAGATGAAATGGAGGCAAGCAATTTATCAGATAGAGAGTTTAAAGTAATGATTATCAGGATAATCAACAGCATGGGACAAGACATAGAAACCATAAAAAAGGACCACAGATGAATAAAGATTACAATATCTGAGATAAATAACACACAGGAAGGAATAGATAGAAGTTTAGATGAAGCAGAGGATAGAATCAGTGTTTTTTAAAACAAGGTTAAAAAAACAATGAAGAGCAGCAAAAAGTAAAAAGAATTTTAAAAAATGAGGAGAGCTGAAGAAACATTTTGGACAACATGAAAGATGACAACATCCACATCATGAGAATAACAGAAGGAGAAGAAAGTGAGCAAAGGATCAAGAACCTATTTGAAGAAATAATAACTGAAAACTTTCCTAATCTAGTGAAGGAAAAAGTCACACAAGTCCAGGAAGTATAGAAAGTCCCAAACAAATTGGACCCAAAGAGGCTTACACTGAGACACATCATAAATATAATAACAAGGCTTAAAGATAAGGAAAGATTCCTAAAAGCTGCAATATAAAAGCAAGTAATTACCTCCAAGATAGCAACAATTAGGCTGGTACCTGATTACCAAACAGAAACATTTCAGGCCTGAAAGGAATGGTGTGAAATATTCAAGGTGATAAAAAACAAGGACCTACAACCAAGGCTATTTACCCAGAGAGGCTATCATTTAAAATCAAAGGAGAGACAAGGAGCTTCCCAGACAAGAAAAAGCTAAAGGAGTTTGTGAACACCAAACCAGTGCTGCAACAAATGGTAAAGGGCTTGCTTTAAGGAGAAGGAGGAGAAGAAAGAAAGAGAGAGAGAAAGAGAGGGGGGGAGGAAAGAAAGAAGAAAGAAAAGAAAGAAGGAAGAAAGAAAGAAAGAAAGAAAGAAAGAAAGAAAGAAAGAAAGAAAGAAGAGAAAGAAAGGAGAGAAAGAAAGGAGAGAAAGAAAGAAGAGAAAGAAGAAAAGGAGAAAGAAAGAAAAAAAACATAGGAAAACAATGTAACAATAAAATGGCACTACATACACATCTATCAATAATCACCTTAAATGTAAATGTCTTAAATGTTCCAAACGAAAGACATAGGGTAGCTGAATGAATAAGAAGACAAAACCAATATATATGCTGCCTCCAAGAGATGCATCTCAGATTAAAACATACACACAGACTAAAAGTAGAGAGTTGGAGAAATGTATTTTATGCAAATGGAAAGAAAAAATAAAACCGAGGTAGCAGTACTTATATCTAACAAAGGAGACTTTAAAACCAAGGCTGTAGTAACAGACAAAGAAGGACACTACACAATTACAAAAGGACAATCCAACAAGAGCAAATAACTGTAGGAAACATTTATGCACCCAACATAGGAGCATCTAAATATGTAAAGTAAATATTAATTGGACTTAAAAGGATAAATTGACAAAATACAGTCATCGTTGGGGATATTTTCACACCCCATTGACCCCAGTGGTTAGATCTTCAAGGCAGAAAATCAACAGGGAGACAGTAGCCTCAAATGACACACTAGATCAAATGGATTCAATTGATATCTTCAGAGCATTTCACCCCAAACTGCAGAATATACATACTTTTCAAGTGCATGTGAATGTTTTCTAGGATAGACTGCATGTTGGGACTAAACAAGTCTCAATAAATATAAGATGATTGAAATCATATCAAGCATCTTTTTTTACCACAATGCTACGAAAGTAGAAATCAATCACAGCAACACTGAAAAACACATGAAGACATGTAAGCTAAATAACATGTTATTAAACAATGAATGGGTCAAGAATGATCAATAACACAATCAAAAGATAACTTGAAACAAATGAAAATGAGGACAAAACAATCCAAAATCTGTGTGACTGGGAAAGGAAACAAAAGAGGGAAATTCACAGCATTACAGGCTTATCTAAAAAAAAAAAACCCTCAAATAAACAATCTAAGTTCATGCTTAAAGGAACTTGAAAATAAAAAAGCCCAAAGTGAGTAGAAGGAAGGAAATAATAAAGATCAGAGAAGAAATAAATGAAATAGGGTCTAAGAAAACAATGCAAAAGACCAATGAATCCAAGAGTTGGTTCTTTGAAAAGATAAACAAGACTTACAAAACTTTAACCAGATTCATTAAGGAAAAAAAAGAAAGGACCCAAATAAATACAATCAGAAATAAAAGAGGAAAAATAACGACTGACACCAAAGAAGCACAAAGGTTTATAAGAAGGTTTTATGAACAATTATATGCCAACAACTTGACACCATGGATGAAATGAATAAATTTATACAAACATAATCTTCAAAAAATAAATCAGTAAGAATTAGAGAATATGAATAGACAGATTACACCCAATGAAATGAAAGCAATAAAATAAAATTCCCAACAAACAAATGCTCTGGACCAGATGTCTTCACAGGTGAATTTTATCAAATATTCTGAGAAGAATTAACACCTCTCCTTCTCAAATTATTTCATAAATCTAAGAGAAGGGACAGCTCCAAATTTTGTGAGGCCAGCATTATCCTCATTTCAAAACCAGATAGACACTACAAAGAAAGAAAATTGTAGGTCAATATCCCTGATGAACATAGATGCTAAAATCCTCAATAAAATATTATCAAACCAAATACAGCAATGCATCAAAAATGTCATACAATGTGTTCAAGTAGGATTTATTCTGGGAATGCAAGGTTGGCACAACATACACAAATCAATAAATGTCATTCACCACATAAACAAAATGAAGGATAAAAACCACATGAGCACATCAGTAGATGTATAAAAGCTTTTGATAAAATTCAGCACCCATTTGTAACATGCCTAAACATAATAAAGGCCATATATGACAAACCCACTGCTAGGACCATATTCAACTGGCAAAAAATACAAGCACTTCGCTTAAGATCAGAAACAAGACAGGGATGTCAACTTCCACTTATCTTATTGAACATAATACTGAAAGTCCTAGTCCACAGCAATCAGTCAAGAAGAAGAAATAAATGTCATCCAAATTGGAAAGGAAGAAGTAAAATTGTCTTTATTTGCAGATGACATGATACCATACATGGAGAATCTCAAAGTCCACCAAGAAACTACTAGAATGAATAAATGAATTGAGTAAAGTAGCAGGATACAAAATCAATATCCTGAAATCAGTTGCATTTTTATATGACAATAACAAACTAACAGAAAGGGAAAATAAAACAATTCCATTCACAACTGCTTCAAAAAGAATAAAATATCTAGGAATAGCACTAACCAAGGATGTAAAAGACCTCTACATGGAAAGTTTAAAGGCACTGAAGAAAGAAATTAAAGAAGATACAAATAAGTGGAAGCAGATACTGTGTTCACGGATAGGAAGAATCAACATCACTAAAATGTTCACTACCCAAAGCAATCTATTGATTGAACAATCTATTATCAAGATTCTAATAACATATTTCACAGAACAAATATTTCAAAAATTTATATGACATCAAAAAAGGCTGTACATAGCAACAGCAATCCTGAGAAAGAAGAACAAAATTGGAGGAATCATGCTATCTAATATCAAACTATACTACTAGGCCAAAGTAATCAAAACAGTCTTGTACTGGTATAAAAACAGACACATAGATCGATCGAATGGAATATACAGAGCTATGAAATAAACCCACAGCTTTACATCAATGAATATTTGACAAAAGAAGCAAGCACATACAATGGGCTAAAAATAGTTTATTCAATAAATTGTATTGTGGAAAATTGGACATATACATGCAGAAAAATAAAACTAGACCATCTTCTTACACCACACACAAGAATAAATTGAAAATGGATCAAAGACTTAAATGTTAGACTGAAAACCATAAAAATCCTAAAAGAGAACATAGGCAGCAAAATCTCAGATATTTCTCATAGAAATTTTTTATCAGATATATCTCCTCAGGCAAGGGAAGCCAAAGAAAAACATAAACAATTGAGACTACATCAAACTAAAAAGTTTTGCACAGCAAAGGAAAACATCAACAAAATAAAAAGACAACCCACAGAATGGGAAAACATATTTGTCAATACATCTGATAAAAAGTTAATACCCAAAATTTATAAAATACTTAACAAAACTCAACACCAAAATACCAAACAACCCAATTAAAAAATGGGCATAGGACCTGAACAGACACTTCTGTAAAGAGGACACACTGATGGCCAATAGACATGAAAAGATGCTCAACATCACTAATCATCAGAGAAAAGTAAATTAAAAGCACAATGAGATACCATCTCACACCTATCAGAATGGCTATCATCAGTAAATCAACAAAAAAGTGCTGGGGAGAATGTGGAGAAAGGGAACCCTTTTGCACTGTTGGTGGGAAGGCAGATTGATGCAGCCACTGCAGAATGCAGCATGGAGACACCTCAAAAAATTAAAAATGGATCTGTCTTTTGACCCAGTGATTCCCCTTCTGGAAATATATCCTAAGGAACCCAAGACACTAACTCGAAAGAACATAAACACCCCTATGTACATTGCAGCATTATTTACAATCACCAAGATATGGAAGCAGCCCAAGCGACCAATAGATGAGTGAACAAAACCAATATGGGACATTTACACAATCAAATTCTACTTAGCCATAAAAAAGAAGAAAATTTTACCTTTTGCAACAGTATGGATGGACCTAGAGAACATTATGCTAAGTGAAATAAGCCAGTCAGAGAAAGACAATTACCATGTGATTTCACTCATATGTAGATTCTAATGAATAAACTAGTCTAACAAGCAAAACAAAGACAGATTCAGATGGAAAGTAGATCGCAGCTAGTGGGAGGGCAGTTAGGAGTTGGAGGAATTGAGCAAAAAGGAAAAAAGGGCTCATGGACATGGACAACAGTGTGGTGATTGCTGTGGGGGTAAGGGTATAAGGGGTCTAAGTAGTGGAAAAATACAATAAAGATTAAATTTGAAAAAGAGTATCACTGTCTTGCTAGAAACCATTGTGTGTGTTTACAACACGTATCTATCAGCATGATTAATGTCTTATTTTTGTTATTTCAGGTGGAAGAGTAAATTCAGTCCCCGTTGCTCCATCTTGGTCAGAAGCAGCTATATTCTCACATTAAGCTTTGTAAGTACCAACTTATATTTCAAATAGTAGTTATTCACTTTCTGTTATCTCCTTTTTTAAAGTGACACTAGAGATAATTTGTCAGCTCTATTTTACACTATTCTTTAAAGTGGAAATGAAAAAAATTAAAACTCTCTAAGCATAGAGATTTCACTCTTGAAGAGTGATCTTCACTATGAAGATACACTCTTCATATTCAGACTCTCCTCTTTAAATATTAAAAGTATTCTCAGTGTGGTATATTTATTTTAGGTTACTTTTTATTTTATTTTTTCAATCACTATTTATCCCCCTATACACTTTCACACCCCCACCAACACCTCCCACAATCACCACACTGTTGTCAGTTTCCATAAGTTTTTTCTTTTTTTTTTTTGCTCAATCCCTCCACTTTCCCAGCACCTTCTTCCCCAGCCCTGCACCAGAACAGTAAGCCAAATCCCTATGAGTCTGTCTCTGTTGTGCTTGTTAGTCAAGTTTGTTCATTAGATTCCACTTATGAGTGAAATTATATGGTATTTTTCTTTCTCTGAAAGGCATGTTTCACTTAGCATTATAATCTCCGGGTCCAACAATGCTGTTACAAATGTTAAGATTCCCTTTTTTATGACTGCATACTAATCCATTGTGTAAATGAACCACAAGTTATTCCACTCATTTATTGATGGTGACTTGGACTTTGTCCAGATCTTAGCAATTGTAAATAACTCTGAAAAGAACATAGGGTTGCATATATTCTTTTAAATTAGTGTTCGGGTTTCTTCAGATAAATCCCCAGAAGTGGAATTTCTGGAACATAAGCAAGTTCTATTTATTTATCTTCTGAAGTAACTGCAGAGTATGTCTTCTTTGGAGAAGTGTCTATTCAAGTCCTTTGCCCATTTCTGAATTGAATTGTTTTGATTTTTGGTATGGGGGGGGTTGTATTGAGTTTTATAAGGTCTTTATAAATTTTGTATATTGTCACCTTATCAGATGTATCAGTGAATATGTTCTCCCATTTAGTGGGTTGTCTTTTCATTTTGTTGGTGAATTCCTTTGCTGTGCAAAAACTTTTTAGTTTGATGCAGTCCCAATTGTTTACTTTTTCTTTTATTTCTCTTGCTTGAAGAGATATATGAGAAAAAAATATTGCCATGAGGAATGTCCAAGATTTTACCATGGGTGCTTTCTTTTCGGATTTTTATGATTTTGTGTCTAAATACTTAAGTCTTTAATTCATCTTGAATTTATTTTTGTATGTGGTATTAAAAGATGGTCCAGTTTCATTTTTTGCAATTATCTGTCCAATTTTCCCAATGCCATTTATTGAATAGATAATCTTTTCCTGTTGTATTTTTTGCCTTGTTCATCAAATTTTAATTCACTATAAATATTGGAATTTTTCCTGGCTCTCTATATTCTGTTTCTTTGACACATATGTCTGTTTTTATGTCATTACTTTGCTGTTTTTATTACTGTAGTCTTATTTTATAGTGTGATATCAGGTAGCATGATTTCTTCAGCTTTGTGCTTCTTTTTCAAGATTGCTGTGATTATTTGTCGTCTTTTGACACTTCATATGAATTTTTAGAATATTTGTTCTAGTGCTGTGAAATACACCATGGATATCTTGATAGGAATTTCACTGAATCTTTAGATTGCTTTGGGTAGTATGGACATTCTAATGATGTTATTTCTTCACATCTTTACTTATTTCAATATCATATAATTTTTTAGTATAGATTATTTACATTCTTGATTAAATTTATTTCCAAATACTTTATTCTTTTTGAAGCAATTGTAATTGGGATTGTTTTCTTAGTTTCCCTTTCTGATAGTCCATCATTGGCATATTAAAAATATAACTGATTTCTGGATCAATTTACATTTATATTATCCTTCTACTTTACTGAATTTATTCATCAGCTTTAGTAGTTTTTGGTGAAATCCTTATGGTTCTCTATATACAATATCATGTCATCTGTAATAATGATAGTTTTACTTCTTCCTTTCCAATTTGTATCAGGAACAAGACAGGAATGTAAACTTTCACCACTCTTATTCAACATAGTACTTGAAGTCCTAGACACAGAAATCAGACAAGAAAAATATTAACTGTATTTTGAGATTTATTGCCCAAAGCACATGGCACCTTGGAATTGGTTACCTGTTAAATTATTCTCAGTGTTATTCAAAAGAGAGGAAATACATTTTCCAAAAGGAGAGTCTATAAATATGTTCTCTAACTCAGAAATGTAATAACTTCAAAGCTTCTGATTCCATGTGTAAATAGTATATGGAAATTCATAAGAACTTCTGAGAGCTTTTATTTTAGGCCTTAATATAAGCTTTTCAATAAAGGTGTATTCAGCTTACTCCCACTTAGTTTTAATTCAATTAAAAAGTTGTATATGGAGACTCTGTTATGGACAGAGTCCCACAGTGTCATTGTTACAGAACAGACCCCGGGGGAAGTGAATAATATACTATTACCGAATGGACCCACCCTTGTGCTCCAGGGGTCCCCTACCCTGTACTAGGTTCACCTTGCCTGCCACCAGGGAAAGCTGTCTCTCAATGCCAGAGACTGGTGAAAAGGAAAGGGGTTATTTATTTAAAGAGTTATACAACTTAAGAGTAATGACTTAACATCTTCACTGAGACCCCAAAGTCCTTTAGAATACCCACAAATGCACAGTCCTTCCTTCTCCCTCTGCCCAGTCTGAGGTATCTCAGAAAAAGAAATAGAAGTCTGTTGTTCTTCTCTGCTCAAGCCACATGGTCCCCAAAAGACCCCATATGGCTGCCACACCTGGGTTTTAAGCCCAGTGCCAATCTTCCTCTGCCCCACCATTTCCAACTCCTCCCACAATTAGCCACAGCTGCCAGCATTCCCATACTTTTCCAGCTTTACAGGGCCACCAGAGTAAGTCCAGGAAGGTGTGACCCTGTGGTGTGGAGTCAATTCAAGTTCTTACACAGGCTCTGTAACCAGGAGAAGTTGCCTCCCAGTCACACCAAGGGCTGAAGTCACTCCCATCCTCCTGGCTCAAAGCAAGGCCACAGCTGTTTAACATATCTATGAAGTCCATTAAAGGTTTTAGATATGTTAAACCACTGTTCTAGAGGTTATCTACAAACTGGTGCTATTCAAAATAATTCTCAATGGCCCTGTTCCATGTGTCCCATCCCCCAGTTCAGACTTGTGAGGGTGAGGACATCATTCATGTATGTGTGTGTGTGTGTGTGTGTGTGTGTGTGTGTGTGTGCATTTTTTTAATATTTCCTGAACACCAAGTTCTGGACTCCATTACAAATCTCTAATTGGGCCCACCCCCTTGGCTGCACCCTGTTACATTATGAGGAGGAATGGGCAAAGCCAGTCTTCAAACCTAATTTCAGTACTATACTGTACTTTAAGACAATTTCTATACACATCAACATGGTAAATGTCAAGTGTAGTGGTTCCAATAAACTCCTGTGTAAAATTAGAAATGTGTCAAGTTTCAACTAGAAATAATAGGACAAAGCTGTTAAGAGAATGGCACCAAAATCAGCACATGTGTGAATGTATTTGGTAAATCTGAGGAAAATCGAAGCTGTTAGTGCATATTGACTAGGTAAGGTATAGCTGATATGTATGAGAGTAAACTGGAGCATGAGAACTAAGCCTTTTTTGTTGCCAAGTGGAAAAGTTTCAACTTAATGAGAATAAGAGCTTCTATAGATTTTGAACTTGAGAATAACTTTGTCAGCAAAATAATTAATACATGATTGTGAGCATGAAATAAATAGAGAATTAGGGCATTGCATGGATATATGAGACATCAGAAAACAAAAAAATTAGGACAAAGCAGAGGTATTTATATAATATTTTATATAATGTGCTTCTTTCAGAAGGTAAAATTCTAAGATAAAAGAATTAATAGCAGCTGAGGAAGGAGATGTGAACAAAGAGTGACAACTGGGTTCTAAAAATACTCCTAGTAATGTCTAACAAACTTGAAAACTGCTAAATTTCAGAAACAAATACAAACATAATACCATTTTCACTTTTAAAATTATCAAATGTCAAAAAAATGAAAAGACCATAAAATTTTAAGAATGCCCTTAGGCAATGCATATCTGGAAACTTAAACAGTTTAAATCCATTGTCCTCATAATTTTCCTTTAAGGACTCTATTATAATACAAAGAAACTCAAAAAAAACACTATATGTAAAGAGAGTACCCACATTATTACTTGCATTCTTAAAGCATTAAAAATAGTTTTAGTTGTTTAAGCAAAGGAAAACAGTACTTGAATCCTGAATAAAGTCTCTAACCCTTCTGCATCTCAGGGGTTATCTTTACATCTAACCATATTTCAGTAAATTCTAATCTACACCACTTTCATACTATAATGGGAGTATATTCCTTTCCCATAAGATTATATGATATGAAACTTTAAGACTTTCTAGCACCACATATCACAACAGGAACATATGTATAAGGAATACAGAAGAAAAAAAATGAAAAAGAAAACAGCAATGAATATAAAAATATGAAGACTTCTGGTCAAGATGGAGGCATAGGTAAACATGCTTCACCTCCTCACACAACTACAGCAAAAATTACAACTAGACTACAAAGAAAATATCACCAGATTCATGAGAAAATCAGGCTGTGTGAAAGTTTGACAACCAAGCATTCAAAGAGGCCACATTTTCCAGATGGGTAGAAAGGGCAGAAACAGAGAGACATGGAGACACAGAAAAGTGGAGAGGCATGAAGAGGCACAGAGGCACAGAGAGGCAGAAAAATGGGAGGTCCCACATTCAAATGTGGTAGATTAAAATTGGGAGGGATACCTTGGGAGCATGCAATCTCAGCTCCAAATCATACCACCCAGGCCAAGGTCCCAGCTCCAGGAAGATAAGTCCCAAGAACTTCTCAATGTAAAAACCAGTAGGGGGGTTGGTGGTAGAAGAAACTGCAGGATTCGCAGAAGAGTCCTCTTAAGGGGCCAGCAAAGGTCACAGCACTTATGCTGACCCACACTCCCTCTGGGATTCAGTACCAAGGCAACAGTTAGGAGGCACAAGTGGCATATAAGGAGAAATTGGGGAAAAAATGGCAACAGGGAATGTGCCAGAAGACAGCTTTCTCCCAGGCAAATCCCTAGAGGACAGGCAGTGGCATTATCCTCTCTCCAAGCCCTCCTCCATACAAAGCCACAAAGTGGTGAAACAGGTTTCCCTGTCCTGGTAATTAACTAAGGCTCTATCTCAGACAATTTATAGATGACTTTTCTACAATAGGCCATGCTACTAAGACAGGGAGTCAAAGCAGCTCTACCTAATACACAGAAACAAAAGCAAAAAGCCTGCCAATTGAGTAGACAAAGAAACATGGCTCAAATGAAAGAACAGAAGGAAACTCCAGAGAAGAACTAAACAAAATGGAGATAAGCAATCTATTAGATGCAGAGTTCAAAACGTTGGTTATCAGGATGCTCAAATACATCATAGAGCATTGCAACAGCATAAAAAAGACCCAGACAGAAATGGAGGTAGCATTAAGTGAAATAAGTATGAGGATAATTTGGAGGGTTAACAGCTGAGAGAGGATAAAGGGAGAAAGGAGAAATGGTACAGGGATCAAGAAACATAATTGCTAGGAACAAAATAGACAGGGGGATGTTAAGAATAATATAGGAAAGGGAGAAGCCAAAGAACTTACATGCATGATTCATGGACATGAACTAAGGGGGAGTATTAATGGAAGGAAGGGGGATACCAGGCAGTAGGGGGCAAAAGGAAAAAATTGGGATAACTGTAACAACATAATCAATAAGAAAAAAAGAATTAAAAAGTTAAGATAGAATGAGGAGCCTCTGGGACATAGCCAAGCATACCAATATCCAAATCATAGGATTTCTAGAATGAGAAAGAGGAAAGAAAGTGGTGGGGGATAAATGCAGACAACTATACTTGAATAACAATAAAGTGGTTTTTAAAAAAAGATTTAGGAGACAATAGTTGAATAAGTTTTCACAAGTGTAGCTGAACCAATAAATCTCTTTTGACTGGTAATGCTGGAACAAAAAAGGGAATCAAAAACTTATTTGAAAAAATAATGAAAGGACACTTCCCTATTTTGGTGAAGAAAATACATATACAAGTCCAGGAAGCACAGAGAATCCCGAACAAGTTAGACCCAAGAGGACCACACCCAGACAGATCATAATTAAAATGTCAAAGGTTAAAAATAAAGAGAGAATCTTTAAAACAGCAAGAGAAAAGCAGCGAGTTACGTGCAAAACAGTTCCCATAAAACTGTCAGGTGATTTATCCAAAGAAAGTTTGCAAGCTAGATGCGACTGGCAAGACGTGTTCTTTTTTTTTTTAAGATTTTATTTATTTATTTTTAGAGAGAAGGGAAGGAGATAGAGAGAGAGAGAGAAACATCAATGTGCGGTTGCTGAGGTTCATGGCCTTCAACCCAGGCATGTGCCCTGACTGGGAATCAAACCTGCAACACTTTGGTTCACAGCCCGAGCTCAATCCACTGAGCTATGCCAGCCAGGGCACAAGAAGTGTTCTAAGTGATGAAAACAAGGACCTACAACATAGATTCCTCTATCCAGCAAAGCTATCATGTAGAATTGAAGGGCAGACAAAGTGCTTCCCTGACAAGGTAAAACTAAAGGAGTTCATCACCAAATCATTACTATATGAAATGTTAAAGGGAACTATATAAGAATACAGCGAGTTTTGACAACATTGGGCATTTGGATACAACTGCCTAAGTACCACAATCTTTTCTATTTCACAGGACAATAAAGTCTTGATTTTGCTTAAGTTGGTCCTTGCAATGGGAAAAATCTTGACTTACACATTTTAATGATATTCTGCTGGACAGAATAGGGATTACAATGTTTTTTAAATTGCTTATAGCCCTGACCAGTGTGGTTCAGTTGGTTTGGTGTCATCCCCAAAAGTAAAAGTCCCAAGATTCATTCTTAATCTGGGCATATGCCTGGATTGTGGGTTCGATCCCTATCCAAGTGTGTACAAGAAACATCAATGTTTCTCTCCCTCTTTTTCTCCCTCCATTCCCCACTCTCTAAAAATTAATAAATGAAATATTTTTAAGAAAAAGATCAAAACTATGAATATTAAAATGGCAATACATTCACAATTATCAACAACTGAATCTACAAAGCAAATTAATCAAACAAGCAAATCAGGAACAGAATTATAGATATGGAGATTATTTGGATGGTTATCAGCTGGTAGGGGGAAAGTGGAGAATGGGAGAAAAGGTGCAGTGATTAAGAAGTACAAATTGGTGGGTACAGAATAGACAGAGGGATGTTAAGAACAGTGTAGGAAATGGACTAGCCAAAGGACTTATATACATTACCCATGTACATGAACTAAGAGGGAATTGTATGAGGAAATGGGAGTATCAGGCAGAGGGGCACAAAGGGGGAAAATTGGGACAACTGCAATAGCATAATTAATAAAAATATTTAAAAATATAATTATGAAGTATTTGTCTTTGATAATAATTTGAAAAAAAACCTTGCTTTTTAACATATGCTAATGTGATTTAGGCAGTCTTCTGCTTTAAGAAAGTCAATAACAACACAAAATTAAATTAAATATGATCATCACTTTCAGAGAGTTTACTGTTTAGTGGAAGCACAAAAAAGTATAATGTACACTATTAATAAATAAAGACAATATCTAGCAAGTTCTATTGAGTAGATCATCTCACTGTGCATCACTTAGATGGTCTCTCATCTAAAAATTCAGAAAGAATTTTTATTTTAATGAAGTTCCATTTGCTTATTCTTTCCTTTATGTCCCTTGCTCTAGGGGACATATTGGTGAAAATATTGCTGAGTGGAATATCTGAGATTTTCCTGCCTATGTTTTCCTCTAGGACTTTTATGGTATTGCAACTTATATTTAAGTCTTTTATCCATCTTGAGTTTATTTCGGTGTATGGTGTAAGTTGGTGATCGAGTTTCATTTTTTTGCATGTAGCTGTCCTGATCTCCCAACACCACTTGTTGAAGAGGCTTTTTTCACTACATTTTACGCCTCTGTCTCCTTTATTTAATTTTAATTGACCATAGAGACTTAGGTTCATTTCTCTAAAAAATACTATTATACATTTACACAATGAACTACTACTCAACAGAAAGAAAGAGGTCCTACCCTATGCGACAGCATGTATGGAACTGGAGAACATTATGCTAAGTGAAGTAAGCCAGGTGCTGAAAGACAAATACCGTATTTCTTCTACCTATTTGTGGAAACACAAAACCAACAACCAAGCAAAATATAACCAGAGACATTGAAATAAAGAACCAACTGACAGTAACCAAAGGAGGAGGGAGGGTGATAATGGAATAAAGAAGGAGAAGGGTCATCAAGGAACAAGTGTAAAGGAACCATGGACAAAGTCAAAGGTAAGACTGAGGGTGGGAAGTACGAGTGGGTGGGATGGGAGAAGGTGGTGGAGGGAAAGTGGAGACAACAGTGTTTGAACAACAATAAAAAAATAAATAAATAAATAGAAATCCAGAAAGTAATGTTTTAAATAATTTAAGGTAATAATTGCCATATGCTATAAAGTCAGTTATAGTTTGGATCTATAAAAAATATTTACAAATTATTTTAGTCTAGTCCTAAGTATAAATTGGTAGAGAAAAAAAATTTAGTT
Organism: Phyllostomus hastatus; assembly: GCF_019186645.2. Lineage (NCBI taxonomy): Eukaryota > Metazoa > Chordata > Mammalia > Chiroptera > Phyllostomidae > Phyllostomus > Phyllostomus hastatus. Next base: position 5,164,669 of record NW_025333543.1, read on the forward strand.
TTTCTTTTAGGATACAATATTTTTTAAAGTAAAATGCATACAATTTTTAATTTATTTAAGATTTGTAGTATCCTATTTGTAAGAACCCCATGAGCATACCTATAATTTAAATTGCAATCTCAGGAAATATGTTTTGGTAAAAGTGCTTTAAAAGTGCTGACAGGCTATTAATCTTTTAAAAGGCAGACTAATTCATTTTTTCATGTCACAGATTGACTGTTTTAAGAAGCATAATTTGCTGATAAAGTTATTGCTATTTTTCAGTTGGTACCAAACAAGCTCACCGAGTTAAATTGCTATTGATGGAATAACCAGATGTTGAGATACCTACTACACAGAACACTATAAAAATTAAAGCATTTATATCATAAAAGTTGAACACATATTGTAGATAAAATATGCCACATGAACCAACCAGTTTTTGAATCTCTCATTGTATTTCTCTACCCATACATTAAATATTTGAAATGCTGTTAGTTACTTAGGTTAGTTGAGAATACAGCAACATTCATGGTTGAATTTACTATTAGAAGCATCATTTTGATTTATATTCCATAGCTAACACCATCTATATTAGGAAAATAAAATAAATATAAAAAATATATATACATATACATATGTATATGAACTGTGAAACATTGCTCCATAACTATAGATATAAAACTAGAAGAGTTTTCAAGGCAGTATTTTTGTTCAAAAATCTGACATTTTTCACAAATCAGAATGCACTAAAAAACATAAATAGTTCTCCTTCCTTCCAGTGTTATGATTTTATTTTTTAAAAGGAACAGTCCTATTATAAAATATTTTATGTTATTATCAGTTAAATAGGCTCTGCTTGACTACCTTGCAATTTAATCATTCATAGCCTTAATTGGGGAGATATAAATTCTAAAATAAAAACAACTGACTTAATAATAAACTCTTGGAATAATGCCTATTTCTAATTTGGATTTCACTGTACTTTATAAACTCAAACAATAAAACCCAATGTATCAAGAAAACATTACAGTAGACCAGGTAAACTACTATGATATATAGTATTTAAAAATATAATGCATAAACTGTATTAAACATAATTTATGTGTATAATCAGAGCAATAATGGAAAATAAAAAATAGCTATTAAGTTATAAAGTTTATAGACTGACAGAGTTTATAGAATACAATTTATATAGCAATAGAATATATATCGCATTTTAATGCATATCTTTAAAATGTTTACCTTAGTTAAATATACTCATTAATCAAATAGACAATGAAGATTTTTTTAAATGGAATAGGCAAAGCCATGAATCTTTAGAACAAGATAGTATAATAAAAAATTAACAAACAATATTAATGAACTTGTTAGATCAGTATGAGCAATACAGTTGGAAGAAATTCTGCTTCCTAAAGTCAGGGAAGCCTTCACTGTACAGAGAGAGAAGGATCTTGAAAGACAAGTACTTTCCTTAATTGAAGATGGAAAGTGTTTGCAAGGGCACAGAGACTGGGAATAGTTTTTCATATTAGGTATCAGCAAATAGGTTGGTGAGATCCCATCCCTGGACCCTTTCTGAGGAAATTCCATACTGTTTTCCACAGTGGCTGAACCAATCTGTTTTCCCACAAACAATGTACTAGGGTTCCCTTTTCTCCACAACCTCACCAGCACTGTTGTTTGTTGCTTTGTTTATGATGACCATTCCGACTGTGTGAAGTTGTATCTCACTGTGGTTTTAACTTGTATCTCTCTGATAGCTACTAATGCTCAGCAACCTTTCATATGTTTCAGGGCCCTCTGTATGTCCTCCTTGGAGAAATGTCTCTTCAAATGCTTTGCCCATTTATTTAATTGGGTTTTTTGTCTTCATGGTGTGGAGTCATGTGAGTTCTTTATATATTTTGGAGATCAAACCCTTGTCCAGGATATCATTTGCAAATGTATTTTCTCATATGGATGGTTCCCTTTTCGTTTTGCTGATGTTCTCTTTAGCCATGCAGAAGCGTTTTATTTTGATGGTGTTCCATTTGCTTATTCTTTCTTTATGTCCCTTGCTCTAAGGGACATATCAATGAAAATATTGCTGCATGGAATATCTGAGATTTTCTTGCCTATATTCTCCTCTAGGACTTTTATTGTGTTACCACTTTTATATATAAGTTGTTCATTCACCTTGAGTTTATTTTTGTGTATAGTGCAAGTTGATAGTTGAGTTTCATTTTTTTGTATGTAGCCATCCAGACACCATTTTGTTGAAGAGGCTATTTTTACTCCATTTTATGCTTCTGCCCACTTTGTCAAATATTAATTGACTATAGCGACTTGGGTTTATTTCTGGGTTCTCTATTCTGTTCCTTGATCTATGTGTCTGTTTCTTATGCCAGAATCGGACTGTTTTGATTACTGTGGTCTTGTAATATTGTTTGATATCAGGTACTGTGATCCCTCTTACTTTGCTTATCTTTCTCAGAATTATTGTGGCTATTCAGGGTCATTTATTATATCATATAAATTTTTGAAATGTTTATTCTATCTCTGTGAATATGTCATTGGTATTTTAGTATAGATTGTGTGAAATCTATAAATTGCTTTGGGTAGTATGGGTATTTTGATGATGTCAGTTCTTCCAACCCATGAATATAATATATGATTCCATTTATGTGTGTTCTTTAATTTCTTCCTTTAGTGTTATGCAGTTGTCTGAGTACAGGTCTTTTAGTTCATCGGTTAGGTTTATTCCTAGGAACTTCATTGTTCTTGTTGCTATGGAAAGTGGGATTTTTTTTTACTGATTTCTGTTTCTGATATTTCATTATTGGTGTACAAAAATTCCTTTGATATCTGAATATTGAATTTGTAACTCACTGTTTTGCCAAATTCACTTAGGTGGAGTAGTTTTTTGGTAGAGTCTATAGGATATTCTATGTATACTATCATGTCATCTGCAAACAATGACAGTTTTATTTCCTCCTTTCCAATTTGGATGCATTTTATTTTTTTCTTTGTCTGGTCACTGTAGATAGGACCTCCAATACTATATTGAATAGAAGTGGTGAAAGTGGACAGCCTTGTCTTGTTCCTGACCTTAGTGGGAAGGCTTTTAGTTTTTGCCCATTGAGTATGATGCTGGTTGTAGGTTTCTCATATATGGCCTTTATTATGTTGAGGTGTGCTCCCTCTGCTCCCACTTTGCTGAATGTTTTTATCATAAATGGGTGCCGTACCTCATCAAATGTTTTTTCCACATCTATTGATATGATCATGTGAGTTTTGTCTTTGCTTTTGTTTTTGTGAGGTATTAGGTTTATTGATCTGTGAATATTGTACCATCCTTGCATCCCTGATATGAATCCCACTTTATCATGGTGTGTGATCTTTTTAATGTATTGTTGAATACAGTCTGCTAATATATTGTTGAGGATTTTAGGTCTATGTTCATCAGTAATATTGACCTGCAGTTTTCTTTCTTTGTTGTGTCTTTATCTGGCTTTGGGATTAGGATTATGCTGGCCTCATAAAGAGTTTGAGTATATTCCCTCTTCTTGGATTTTTTTAAATAGTCTGAGAAGGATATGAATTAACTATTTCTTAAATGTTTCTTTAACTTTTCCTGTGAATCCATCTAGTCCAGGACTTTTGTGTGCCAGAAGTTTTTTGATGACTGGATTTCACCAGCAGTTATCAGTGTCTTCAGGCTTTCTTCTTATTCCTCATTCAGTTATAGAAAATTGTATTCTTTTAAAAATTTGTCCATTTCACCTAGGTATTCAAATTTCTTGGCATATTGTTGTTCATAGTAATGTCTTACAATATTTGTATTTCTGTTGTATCAGATGTAATCTCTCCTCCTCCATTTCTGACTTTATTTATTTGGGTCCTCTGTTTTCTTCATGAATCTGGTTAAAGGCTTGGCAATTTTGTTTATCTTTTCAAAGAACCAACTCTTGGATTTATTGATCTTTTGAGTTGTTCTTTTAGTCTCTCTGTCATTTAATTCTGTTCTGATCTTGATTATTTCCTTCCCTGTACTCACTCTGGGCTTTGTTTATTATTGTTTCTCCAGTTCTTGTAGCTGTAGAGTTAGGTTGTTTATTTGAAATGTTTCTATCTTTTTAGGTAGGCCTGTATTGCTATAAACTTCCCTCTCAGGACTGCCTTCACTATGTCTCATAGGTATTAGACTATTGTGAGTCCATTTTCATTTGTTTCCAGTAACTTTTGGACTTATTCTTTGATCTCATTATTAGTCTATTCATCATTTAGTAGCATGCTATTCAGTCTCCATGAATTTGAATGTATTATTTCCTTCTTTCTACTTGCTCTGGGCTTTGTTTGTTGCTGTTTCTCCAGTTCTTGTAAATGTAGGGTTAGGTTGTTTATTTTAAATATTTCTATCATTTTTAGGTAGACCTGTATCACTATGAAATCCCTCTCTGGACTACCTTCTCTGTGTCTCATAAGTTTTGGACTGTTGTGTATTCATTTTCATTTGTTTCCAGAAACTTTTTGATTTCTCTGTTGATCTCATCATTAATCCATTCATTGTTTAATAGCATGCTATTCAATCTGCATGAATTTGAGAGTTTTGACTTTTTTCCTTGAGCTTGGTTTCTAGTTACAGGCTCTTGTGGTCTGAGAAAATGCTTGACACAATTTCCTTGAATTTGTTGAGGCTTGTTTTGTGTCCTATCATTTGGTATATCTTTGAAAATATTCCATATGCATCTGAAAAGAATGTGCATTTTGATTCTTTGGGATGAAAGGTTCTGTATATGTCAAGTCCACATGATCTAGAGTGTCATTCAGCACCACAAATCCTTGCTGATTCTTTGTTTGAAGGATCTATTCATTGTTGACAGTTGTGTGTTAAAAACCCCTAATATAAATGTGTTGCTGTCTATATCTTTCACAATGGTTGTGTGTTCTTGATGAATTCTACCCTTGTGTATCATAAAGTGTCCTTCTGTGTCTCTTTTTATGTCTTTTTTTTTTTGAAGTCTATTTTGTCTGATATAAGTATTGCAATCCTGGCTTTTTTTCCTGTGTATTTACTTGGTATATTTTGTCCCAACCTTTCACTCTCAGTCTGTGTCAGTATTTTGTTCTGAGGTGGATCTCTTAGAAGCAGCATATGTGCAGGTCATGTTTTCTTATCCATTCAGCTACCCTATGTCTTTTGATTGAAACATTTAATCCATTTACAGTTAAGGTTATTATTGATAGGTACTTACTGCCATTTTACTCCCTTTACACCTGTGTTTCTCTTTATCTCACTCTTTGTCTTTATCTTCTTAAAGCAGTTATTTTAGCATGTCTTGCCATGGTTTGGCAAGTCTATTTAGCATGTTTTGCTGGTTTGGTGGAGGTATATTCTTTTAGCCTTCTTTTGTCTGGAAAACTTTTTTCACCTTCCATTTTAAATGAGAGCCTTGCTGGTTATGGTAGTCTTGGTTTCAGGCCTTTGCTTTTCATTACTTGGAATATTTCTTGCCATTCCCTTCTAACTTGTAGTGTTTCTTTTGAGAAGTCAGCAGCTAGGCTTAGCAGGGCTCCCTTGTATGTTACTTCCTGTTTCTCCCTTGCTGCTTTTAATATCCTGTATTTGTCTTTGAATTTTGCCATTTTAATTATGATGTATCTTGGAGTGGGCCTCTTTGGGTTCTTCTTGATTGGGATTTTCTGTGCTTCCTGGACTTGCATGTCTTTTTCTTTCTCTGATCAAATTAGAGAACTTTTCTGTCATTACTTTTTCAAACAGGTTTCTTATCCCTTGCTCTTCTTCTCCTTCTAGTATCCCTATTATACAGATATTATTATGTTTTATGTTGTCATTCAGTGCCCTTAACCCCTCTTAGGTTTTTCTGGGTGGGGGGTGTTGAGTGGTTTTTCCTTTTCTTGACCTTTTTGGGAATTTTTTCTACCTTGTCCTCCATCTCACTGATTTTATCCTCTGCTTCATCTAGCCTGCTTTTTATTCCTTCTACTGTGTTCTTCAATTCAAAAATTGTATTCTTCATTTCCTCCTGGCTCTTGATGGTAGTTTCTATGTCCTTTTTTATCCTGTTGTAGTTCTCAGTAAGTTCCTTGTAGTTTTTTTTTATAATTCTCACTGAGCTCATTGAGCTTTCTTATAACCATTGTTTTGAACTCAATATCAGACAGGTTACTTGCCTCTATTTCATTTAGCACTCTTTCTGGTGACTCTTCCTTTCCTTTAGAGTGGTGGTTGTTTCTTTGTCTCCCTGTTTTAGGGGAAGCTCTTCTCACTTGCTTCTGCTTTTTAAATTGAGCTGTTTTGACTCACTGTGTCTGTGGTCTGAACTTCTATGGTAGGATACCTGTGTGAGTCAATAGTGTAGTTTCCTTGATCTTCTGAACTTAATTCTCTCAGGATATCCTTTATGCCGTTTATGTTGGCTCTCTGGATATAATTGTGTTTTGATTGTTGTTGGGTCATTCTTTGGTGGGCCTTCCCTGCAGCTGGTTGACTGAGGGTCACTCCACCTACCACACCTTTATGCTTTTGTGCAGGTGCTACCAGAGCAAAACCACAAAGCCCAGCAAACAATCCCACACCCACAAAATAACTCCCATTCCCAATTCCAGTATCAACAGCAAATAAAACTATATTAATAAGGGTGTAAAGAGACTAAGAAAGGAGAAAGAAAAACTATTAAATAAAGGAGAGTGAATATGAGATGATGTACTGAAAGATGAACTTGAGAAGGTAGATGGGAAAGCACTAATAACTGTAGGGAATCAGAGCAATTCAAAGAGAGAAAATAAAATTTACAAACTAAATAAAAAGGAGAATGAAGAAGGTAGAATGGATTAAGGGAAGGGAGGCATGTAGTATTGGGTTTAAACAGACATTAAAAAAAAAATAAAATAGCCCTGGCTTGCATAGCTCAGTGGACTGAGCATGGACCTCAAACCAAAGGGTTGCTGGTTTAATTCCCAGTCAGGGGACATGCCTGGGTTGCAGGCCAGGTTCCCAGTGGGGGCCATATGAGATACAACCACACATTGATATTTCTCTCTCTCTTTCTCCCTGCCTTCCCTTCTCTAAAAATAAATAAATAAAATCTTTAAAATAAAATATAAAGTGAAAGGAAGACAAAGTAAGAAGTGTAAATAAATAATAAAAAAGAGAAAGAAAATTGAAGAAAAAGATCCACCATACCACTATCATCAACAAATAACCCACAATTAATATGGGCGAGATGGGAATAAGAGGGAAAAAAAGAAAGAAAAGCTTAAGAAATATCTAGAGGAAAGGAAAGTGATTTCGAGAAGATAGAGCAAGAGTACATACTAAGAATGAGGAACAAAACCCAGGCTAAGATGGAAAAATTAAAGTTTGAGACAAAAACTAGTAGGAGAAAGGAACAGTACAATGTGAGATTTGAAATACAAAAATAGTGAAGATCTAGAGATAAAATTGAAAAAAATGCAACTACCCTATACACAATCAATGAGTAAAGACTGCTAAAAGTGGAGAGAGAATACAGGTATTTAAGAGGTGAGGAAAGAATATAAGGTGACCATTGACAAGAAAATTGGTTTTGAGAAGCTGGACAGGAGAGATATAATAGTAAGGGTGTGGAATCGAAACAAGTTGTACCAAGAGAGAAAACCAAATTTTAAAATGAAAATAATAAGAGGAAAGAAGAAGGTAAAATGGGGTAATATAAGGGAGAGGGAAAATATGTGAATTGAAATAAACTATAATATAAAATCTAGTGACTTAATATGCACAAACTTGAAGGACAAGAAATGAATGTTAAAAAGCTATGCAGGAAAGAAAATATCGCAAATCATGGAGAAGACCACAGTGGAATTTATCTCCATATTATCTAGTATTTACCACTGTATTTTATTTCTGGATAACCCTCTGGTGATGTCAGATGTTGACTCCATCTGGGCTTAGGCAGCCTGTTGGAGACTACCAGTGATCTACTGTCTGTGGCTGATTCCTTCAGTTGTTAATCTAGTCAGTCCTCACTCAGCAGTCAGGTTTAAGTACCATAGATGGGGTAGAGTCCCTCCTGGGGTCAGGGCTATTATTTCCCCTCAGGCTGCTGCCACTAGGAGGGGAGTGGTCTGCCTGAGCAAGATGGATGCTGTGGTACTGGGAGATGACTCAGCACTGGGATCCCAGGTGCTATTCTCTCAGTTCTCTCCCAAAGCCTCCATCCTTAGTTTCTCCTCAAGTTTCTCTAATCCACTCTGTTCCAAGTCCCTTTGCTGGAGCCCAGGGTAAGTACCTGCAAATGAAAATTTATGTGTTATCCCTTTAAATAGCTCTTTGTGTCTCCAGCCATCCATCTCTGGCAGAAAGCAGCCCTGCCATTTTTCACAGTTGGATGTTATCTGTGTACTTTTCTGGCTTTGGTGTTTTAGGCTGGGGATCCCAGCTTAGGGTTTAGATCTCACAATTCTCCAGGGGATGCAACTGGCCACTTAAATATCCCTCACGCAGTTCAGCTGCCACCTGTGGGTACCCAGCCAGCCCTTCGTGTCTCCCCTGCACTCCCTACCAGACAGGTTATACTCAAGCTGTTTCTTCTGTCTGTCTGTGGTTTTAGGGCTTCTCTCTTCACTATTGCTCAGTTGTTTGTTCCAGATGATTTCTTCACAATTTAGTTGTAATTCCAGATAGGTCCTGGGAAGAGGTTAATGTAACCTTCACTCACTCCTCCACCATTTTGGATCTCCCTACATTATTCAGGGACTTGTGCCTAACATGTAGTGCTAAATTGCAGGTGGTAATCTTACTCTCTAGATTGTTCCATATAATCTAATATTGACAATAGTCTCAGGAGATATGAGATGCTAAGAATATGGTGACCAAGCTTACCTTGTCTGATCTTAAGTTTACTCAAAAAGTCAGCTTAAATAGATTCCCAAACAAATATTAAAAGTAAAAAGAAATTTATAAATAGGATGAGTGCATGACCTGGTTTGCTTAGGATTTTCCCAGGTTATACCACTTATCCTTAGAAATATGCACAACTTTCACTCTAAAAATTGTGCTGGTTTGGATGGTGAAACATATTATCACCCAACCTATAAACTGGGACACAAGAAATTATAAATCTAGGTGACATAACAACCATATCCAGCCTAAGGGAAAAGAAAGGAAAGAAGGAAGGAATCCCCAAAGATCTGAACACACAACATGATATATCCCTTAATGAAACTGGCTATATCTACTATCACATTAAATTTCAATTGTCTGAACACCCCAATTAAAATGCAATTGTCATATTGGACAAAAATTAAAAGCAGACTATATGCTGTTTTACAAAAATACCAATTTAAATAAAAAGTTAAAAGAGGTTAAAAGTAAAAGGATAGAAAAAGACACATGTTAACAATAGTTTTTAAAATCTAGTATGGCTACATTAGTATTAGACAATATTAATTTTATAACACAAATATTAAAAAACTCATTTCATAATGACAAGTGAGTTATTCAAGTGACATAACAATCCTAAGGATGTGTGTGCTCCTAGTAACAGAGCTTCAAAATACATAAAACAAAAACTGATAGACCATCAAAAGGAAAAAGACAAATCCACCAAGAGTTATATATTTCAATAACCTGTTTTAATAATTGATAGTACATGTAGAATATATAGAAGACTTGGAAAATATAAACAATCATATTAACCTAATTTGTGTTTATAATGCACTTCACCCAACAGCAGCAGAATACACATTCTATATAAGTGTACATGGAAACATATTCTCATCCATAAAACAAGTCACAAAAATTAAAAAGCATTCAAGTCAAACAATGTGTATTACATGAATGCAATGGAATTATAGTAGAAAGAGTAATAGAAAAATATCCAGAAAACCCTCACACATTTGGAAGCTAAATAACATACTTCTAAATAACATATGTGCCAAAGATGAAATATAATGAGAAATTAGAAAGGCTTTTGAGTTTAATGAAAATACAACATGTTTATTTACAACATCATTGCAATACAATTAAAGACCCAATGTAGATTTTTTTGTTTGTTTGCTTTTTTGTTTTAGAAATTGAAAAGCTGATTCTAAAATGATATAAAAATGTAAAGAACTTTAATAACTAAAACTATGACATTTCAAGACTTATAAAGCTACAGGAATTAACACAGTATGATATTGACATAAAGATAGGCAATTAGATCCACAGAATAAATTCCAGGTAGAGACTCATACATATATAGGCAATTGATTTATGACAAAGGTGCAAAGGTAATTCAGTGAAGAAAGGATAGTCTCCTCAACAAATGGTGCAGGAACAATTAGTACCCATGTGAAAAATATGGACCTCATGTTACATGTTATTACCACAATTAAAGTAAAAGCCTAATGCAAGTAGAGAAAAGGTGGGGACTTTATGGTTTAATTTTCTTTTTACTGGAGGAGAGGGAAATTATACCTTATTAAAGGTTGCTTTTATAAGCTTTGGGAAAAGATTACTATCTTCCAAACTGGGAAATTTATAGCCTTTTGATTCAGTTACTATGGGGTTAGGTTTCTCTGATTCAGAGTCTAAAAGAAACTAATTGAGGGTGGGTCTCCAAGATACTCAACACCTCTTCACCCAGAACAAAGAACTTGTCATGTAATTTACATATTAACCATATATTTATGAATTTATTTAGTAAAAAGTTTCTGCTACTAAAAACATGTTGGAAATTATTTGATCATAACAATGCAAAATATGTTTCTCATCAATAAATTTGAAATAAATTTGTGTGTGTGTGTTCTAGAGTGTGTGTCAACTTCTTTCCTAGAATGCTAGAAAACCACCCATTTGCTAGAAAATCACTTATTTGCGGGTAGGCACATCTATCTGGAAACAATGATAGGAAAACAGTATTTCCCATATTTGCCTCACTTAAAATCATTGTGACTATTAAATACTGTTTACTTTAACAGACTATCTATTTACAACTGCAAGATGGAAATTTTGCACAATAGTAAATACAGTATACTAATTGGTATACTGTATTTACCAATTGGTTAATACAATTGGAATAATTGGTTATTTTTCAAAAGCTTGAACACAAAATAATTTGACTCAACAGCTCATGCTGTCCTCAATGTTATTCTGTTACTATAGGGGAATAAAACCCCAAGCAATCACAACCTTGTAATTTCTATGGACATAAGTTCTGCCTATTGTGTGGGCTACAATTGCACAATTTGAACTCTTAAAAACATAGTATTCAAGCTTTTTTTCTATTATTGTCATTTGAATTTTGTTTGCTTGTTATTTAAGTATTTACTTAATGGACATTAACAGTTTAAACATTATGTAGTATATTTTTTCTGGCTTATAACAACAGAGAACAACTCCTATTAAGATTAGGTACAGCAATGTAATTTGATAGCCCCTTGATATTACTTAAAGTTATTCTTACCTGTATTACCAAGCTTCCTTCCAAAGCTCTAAAACACTTTAGTTTTGACTCTTATTGAACAAGAGATTTGGGGACAGCAATTGTGGATACTATATGACGGCATAACATTGAACCATGAGTTAAAAGGAGACTTATATGCACAAAACTATTTTAGGCGGCATCAAAAATTATGTAAGCAGCCTTGGCCATTGTGGCTTAGTTGGTTGGAGTGTCATCCAGTAAAATGAAAGATGGAGTGTCAGGGCACATGCCTGGGTTGAGTGTTCATCCCCCCATCAGGATGTGTGCAAGAGGCAACCAATCAATGTTTCTCACATAAATATTTTTCTTTCTCTCTCTCTCCCTTCCCCTCTCTCTCAAAACAATGAATATACTCTCAAATGAGGATGAAAACAAGTATGTAAGCATACTCCAAATTTCTAATTTTAATTTGTTCTAAAGAGCATTGCAAGCCCTTTATTAATCCAATCTGGCAACACTACAGCATCAAAAATATCAAAATAACTTAAGGTGTATGGATAACTGCATAATATGTAATACTGTGAGTTACTTGAAGGCAGGGATATTAAACTTTTTCATCTTCCTATCTCTGGCAGTTGGCAAGTCAGACACAGAGCATATAACATGTTAATAGTTGAGTTAAATTCCAAAATAAGCATCTACTTTTTAATTTTCATTTAGAAAGCAATATCTATCATATTTAGCCATACATAATGTGCATTTCATTGCCCAAATTTTTGAAAAGGTTGTATGTTATACATGAGTCATGCCTAAAATTCCTTGTATCTCTTTTTGTGTTTTGTATTTATTAATTTTGTTACATAAAATTTCTTATACCATAATATGTTAAAAAATAAATGCTAAAATTTCTTTATAATTCAAAAAACAAGTATCTAAATATAAATAAATAAATAATTGAATTAAAAAGTTAAAACAAAAGATTTATTTCCCAAAAGTTTTGGCCAAAAATGTGTATACACACTATACATGGTAAAATATGGTATATAAATTTCCATAACACAAAAAAGTAAAATTTTAAAACACATTAAAGTTAAAGTAAAAATATATTATATATTGAATCCTTCAATGAGATCCTCTCATGGCTTTTTGGATGTTGAAAGTCAAAATCTGTTCATACGGTAAGAATGCCTCTACTAACACTACAATAAATACAAATGATGGAAAAAGTTAATATTCACAGTGGCTTTTATATTAGTACCACCTCAAGTTTATTGAGTTTGATCTCCATTAGCATCTTTACAGGTTACTGTTATTTATTATTTAATAATTGCTGGATTTTCAATATATAAATATTTTTCTTTTTAAAGGTAGACCATTTCTTTAAACCGCAAAGTAAAACAGATGATTTAGTTGAAGAACATACTGTATTCTTGACATAGAAAAAATTGGACATTTAATACAGACATGGCAAGATAACTACTGTATTTTTCGGACCATAGGATGCACCTAGGTTTTAGAGGAAGAAAATAGGAAAAACATTTTTGAGGCAAAAAATGTGGTAAAATATTTAATAACATAAATAACATAATATCTCACCAATGTAAATGTAAACAGAACTCAACAGCAGCATTAACAACCATTATTTCTCCCAAATTTGGTGGGGGGAGTGCATCTTATAGTCCAAAAAATATGATAATTATGTTAACATGCAACATAAATAATTGATGGGTATGCAGTAAAATGAAACAAAATGTTTAATCACACAATATTACATAATGCATCACTGAGGTAACCTTTGGCTGAGATTTGCTTTCCAGACTATAGAACAAAGTACATTAGTGCCACTTCCTGATAAGTATAATGATCCCAAAGAGGAGATCTAACTTTGAAGAAAGCCCCTTACTTATTAAGTAGTTCATACTTACTAATTTGATAAGTGGAGAGGGGAAGCCCATAATTTCTCCTCCAATGGTAAGACTGTAGTTATTATTTCTTAAATACAGTAATATGGGGCTTAAATTTTTTACCAAATAAAGCTTTAGAAAAATTTTAGTACTTTCCTTCAAATTAAATCATGAACAATTGTAGCTTTAGTAATATGAATATAAACTAAATGTATAGGGACATGCATAAATTGTCTTATATTATGATATTAACTTCCTACAAAAGCCTGTAAGAAGTAATTCCTCATGAAAGCCTTTCTTATTTCATTTGTAAAAATACTTAAATAAAATTGGAGGGAAAGATATTAGAATCTTTTACTAGGGATCTGATGTTCCCCATACATAAGTTTTCTGTACCTATTTTTAAAAGAGCCTTTCCCAATTGAAAACATGCTTTAATAGTTTCTTTATAAATGCTGTTTGTGGGTCTAATTTCTATCAGAATAGTCATTGTTTTGAATTCTTATATCACTGTTATGAGTTCTTCTGTCACACATGCTCAAAGTTAGCCCATTTCTTTATATTTGTAATTAAATGAAAATATTATACAGACATGCCTTTACCTTTTTATCTCCTACTTAAGTTGTAGGTGATTTTTGCTGCTGTTTCATGAAATTACTAATATTTTACACAACTTTTAAAGAAATTATACCAAACTACATATTTAATAAAATATTGCTGCCTAAGTGATTGATTAGGGATTGCTAAATTTAATAAGTTAAGAACTAGAAAATCAGTGCATGTAACATCCATGAAGGTAAAGAGGTTTTTCTATTTGGTTCAAAGTACATTCTCAGTACCTATAAACAATAACCAACATATTGTAGGTGTTTGGTTTATATTTATTGATTTTCTTAATGAAAGACCTAATTGAACATAGGAATTTATTAATATAAGGTAAAAATTAATAAAAAATCTAATTTGAAGCTTTTATTTGAACCTCCATTTATTTCTTATGTCTCAAAATATTTCAAATGGAATGTATACACACATACTTTTATGCAATACATAAGCTACATTGATTTACATATAAACTCTTAATATGAGATTTTTTTGGCGCTCTTCTCTGTCTGCCCACTTCCTCTTAGCAATGTTATTTATGCTTAAGGTTTCAATTAGCTCCTCTATGTAGGTAACTCCAAAATCTCTACATATAGCCATATCTTCTCTCTTCTATGCTAGATCAACCCACATGTCAAACTCTCTACTAATATACCTGTATATATACCTGGTATAGCCACTAAATGAACTTGTTTTATATACACTCAGTCTAATAATAAACAAATTTCAACATATGTCCTCATAAATACACTTCTTTTTTACATGTTTCTGTTAATATCTGATCATCTTCCCAAGTAATCAGACTTAAAATTCTAGTAAACCTCATATACTCATAAATCTCCCACAAGAGATATGCACTCACACCTGAGTACAAACACAAAAACACAACACACACTCACACCCATTTCTAGTCTCATGTCATACGCCCAGTTGAAACCCTAATTAATTCTCATGTAGCTAGATTCAGTAATTAGCCTCATGACTAAGAAGCTTCTCATGTCTCCTCACTGCTTAGCCTCCTAATTTTTACTGTCATTCAATCAACCTAGGGCTGCATTACTTCTAAGCATCTTAATCAAAACACAAGCTCAATGTGTTAAATGAATAAATGCCTCTGGACAAATAAATTGGGGGAAAACTAGATACTTTCTAATTTAAACAAATCATTTAATCTAAAAATAAAAATTCCCAAAACTCACCATTCACTCATCTCTCCCACCCAACTCCAGGCCCCTCTGGCAACCATCAGTCTGTTCTTTGTGTGTATGAGCTTGTATTTTTTTTCTTTTTCTTTTTTTTTAGAATCCAGTTGTGAGATCATGCAGTATGGCTTTCTCTGACTTATTTCACTTAGCATAATGGACTTGAAGTCCATCAATGTCGCAAATGACAAGATTTCATTCTTTCTGTGACTGAATAATATTTCATTACATATCACAATTTATTTATCTATCAGTAGACACTTGGGTTGTTTCCATATCTTGGCTATTATAAATAATTCCACAATGAACATGAGGTACATTTTGAGTTAGTGTTTTTATTTTCTTCTTATAACTACCTAGAAGTAGAATCACTGAATCATATGGTATTTCTATTTTTAATTTTTTGAGGAATCTGTATACTATTATCCGAAGTATCTGTACTAATTTACAATTTCACTAATGGAGCACAAGATCTTCTGCACATTTTTAATCAGATTTTTTTGCTACTTTGTCTGAATTCTTTTTTTGGATATTAGCCCTTATCAGCTATATGATTTGCAAATATTTTCTGGTAGGTTGCCTTTTCGGTAGGTTGCAGATACTTGTAGTGGGATGCAGTTCTACTTATTTACTTTTGATTTTGCTATTGGTTGTCAGATTCAAAAATCATTGCCAAGACTAATGCCAAGGAGTTTACTGCTGTTTTCTTCTAGGAATTTTATGGTTTTAGGCCTTATGTTCAAGTCTTAAATTCATTTTGAGTTAATTTTTGTGTATGGTGTGAGAGAGTGGTCGAGTTTTATTCTTTTGCATGTGGTTTTCCAACACCATTTATTGAAGAAATAACCCTTTTCTCACTGTGTATTATTGACTCTTTTGTCATAATATAATTCACCATATAAGCATGGGTTTATTTTGAGGTCCTGATTCTGTTCCATTGATCTATTGTTATCCCCCACTACACTGTTTTATTTCTGTAACAACAACTTTCAACCTTTTTTTTCTCATGGTACACATCGACTGATACTCAAATTCTGCAGCACATGAAAACATATTTTTTGCTGATCTGGCAAAAATAGTTTTGATTGATTTACAAAAAATAATAATAATTACTGTTTTTGCTCCAGAGTGACTTTTTTAAAAAATCAGATGTGTATACTTGTGCATAAGGACTTCTGGTATCAAGAATTAACCAATCAGAAACAACCTCATTATGCAAAGTGACCAATAAGATGCAACTCTGTTATATGACCTCTATATCTGTGGTTCAACAAAGGGCATTTGCACCAGAAGTTATTGTTGTGTTTGCCATTGTTGTATTTTTATTTGACAATCTAAATAAAAAGAGGTCAGTCCCCTGATAAAATAGGTATTGCATGTTTTAAAATTTCTTATGGCACACCAGTTGAAAACCATTGTTCTATACCTTTGAAACATAGTTTGAAATCAGGGAGCATGATGTCTCCAGTTTTATTCTTTTAAAATAGTTTTAAATATGTGGGTGTTTTTTTGGTTCCATACAAATTTTAGGATTATTTGTTCTATTTCCTTGTATTAAAATGCCACTGGAATTTTTATAGTGATTGCCTTGAATCTTTAGATTGTTTTGCATAGTATATACTTTTAATAATATTGATTCTTCCAATCCATGAACAAAGAATATCTTTCCATTTATTTGTGTCTTCTTCAATTGCTTTTATTAATGTGTTCCAGTTTTCAATATACAAATTTTTCACCTCCCTGGTTAAATTTATTTCT
This sequence comes from Phyllostomus hastatus, assembly GCF_019186645.2. Classification (NCBI taxonomy): domain Eukaryota; kingdom Metazoa; phylum Chordata; class Mammalia; order Chiroptera; family Phyllostomidae; genus Phyllostomus; species Phyllostomus hastatus. Next base: position 5,181,505 of record NW_025333543.1, read on the forward strand.
AAGTATTTTATTAATCTTGATGCAATTGCAAATGGTATTATTTACTGTATTTCTCTTTCTCTTTTTTCATTTATTTATTTACACTGTTGTTCAAGTAGCATTGACTCCATTCTCCTGCTTCCACTTTCTCCCACCCCACCCACCCCAACCTCATACCCTCAATCCCACCCCTTTTGTCTTTGTCCATGGGTCCTTTATACATATTCCTGACAACCCTTCCTCATCTTTTCCATTGTCATTCTCCCCCACCACTCTGGGTACTGGCAGTTTGCTCTTTATTTCAGTGTCTCTGGTTATATTGTGCTTGCTGTTTATTTTATTGATTAGGTTCCACCGATAGGTAAGATCATATGGTATTTGTCTTTCATCACCTGGCTTACTTCACTTCACATAATGCTCTCCAGTTCCATCCATGCTGTTGCAAAGGGTAGGAGCACCTTCTTTCTTTCTGCCATATAATCTTCCATTGTGTAAATGTATAACAGTTTTTTGATCTACTCATTTATGGGTAAGCACCTAGGTTGCTTCCAGCACTAGGCTATTGTAAATTGTGCTCCTATGAACATTGAGGTGCCTATGTTCTTTTGAGTTAGTGTTTCGGGGTTCTTAAGGTTTAACCCCAGCAGTGGAATTGCTGGGTCAAAAGGCAGTTCCATCTTGAATTTTGAGGAAATTCCATACTGTTTTCCACAGTAGCTGCACCACTTTGCATTCCCACCAACAGTGCACTAGGGCTCCCTTTTCTCCACAACCTCACCAGCATTTATTGTTTGTTGATTTGTTTATGATGGCCATTCTGACTGGTATGAAGTGGTATCTCATTGTGATTTAATTTGCATCTCCCTGATGGCTACTGATACTGAACATCCTTTCATATGCCTCTGGGCCCTCTGTATGTCCTCCTTGAGGAAGTGTTTGTTCAGGTCCTTTGCCCATTTTTTAATTGGATTGCTTGTCTTCCTGGAGTAGATCATGTGAGTTCTTTATGCATTTTGGAGATCAAACGCTAGTCTGAGGTATTATTGGCAAATACATTTTGCCATACAGTTGGCTCCCTTTTCATTTTGCTGATGTTTTCTTTAGCCATGCAGGAGCTTTGTATTTGGATAAACTCCCATTTGTTTATTCTTTCCTGTGTGTCCTTGGCTCTAGGTGACATATTGGTAAAAATATTGCTTTGTGGAATATCTGAGATTTTCCTGCCTGTTTCTCCTCTAGGACCTTATGGTATTGAAACTTATATTTAAGTCTTTTATCCATCATGAGTTTACTTTGGTATATGGTGTAAGTTTCATGTCAATGATTTTAATTTTTTTGCATGTAGCTGTCCAGATCTCCTAGCACCATTTATTGAAGAGGCTGCTTTTGCTCCATTTTATGTTCCTATTTCCTTTGTCAAATATTAATTGTCCATAGATACATGGGTTTATTTCTGGGCTCTCTATTGTGTTCCATTGATATATATGTCTGTTCTTATGCCAGTACCAGACTGTTTTGATTACAGTGGCCTTGTAATACAGTTTGATGTCAGGTATTGTGATCTCTCCTACTTTGTTTTCTTTCTCAAAATTGCTGCAGCTATTCAGGCTGGTTTATGGATCCATGTACATTTTCGAAATGTTTGTTGTATATCTTTGAAACATGTCATTGTTATTTTAATAAAGATTGTGTTGAATCTATAAATTGCTTTGGGTAGTATGGACATTTTAATGTCAATTTTTCTAATCCATGAACACAGTATATGCTTCTATTTATTTGTTTCTTCCTTAACTTCTTTCTTCAGTGTTGTATAGTTTTCTGAGTACAGGTCTTTGACCTCCTTCATTAGGCTTAGTCCTAGGTACTCTATTTTTCTCATTGTTATAGCAAGTGGGATTTTTTCCTGATATCCATTTTTTATATTTTGTTGTTGGTGTACAAAAATGCCTTCAGTTTCTGAATATTGGCTTTGTATCCTGCTGCTTTTCCAAATTCACTTATTAGGTCTAGCAGTTTTTTGCTGGAGTCTCAGATAGTTTGTTATTAGTATGGAAATGCAACAGATTTTTTATTTTTTGTTTTGTTTCTTGCAACTTGACTGAATTTATTAGTTCTCGCATTATTTTTATGGAGTCTTCAAGGCTTTCTATATGCAATGTCATGTCATGTATAAATAGTGAGTTTTATTGCTTTCATTCCAATTTAAGTGCCTTTAATTTCTTTTTCTTACCTAATTGCTCTTAGAGGGACCCCCCTCCAATTCTATTTCAATTAAAGTGTGAGAGTGGGTATCCTTCCTTATCTTTATGATCTTAGTGGGAAGACTTTTAGTTTTTCACCACTCAGTGTGTTGTTAGATGTGGATTTATTACATATGGCCTTATAATGTTGAGGTATATTTCCTCTATATTCATTTGGATGAGATTTTTTTATCATTAATAGATGTTGAATTCTGTTAAATATGTTTACTGCACTATTGAAATGGTCATATAATTTTTATACTTCATTTTGTTAATGTGATGTATCACAGTGACTGATTTGCAACTATGAATCATCCTTGCATCTGTGGAATAAATCCCACTTGATTATGGTATATAATATTTTAATGTATTGTTGAATTTACTTTGCTAATACTATATTTAGAATTTCTGCATCTGAGTCGACCAGAGATATGGGCCTATAATTTTCTTTTCTTGTGGTTTCTTTGTCTGGTTTTGGTAACAGGATGATGCTAGCTTCATAAAATGATTTTAGTAGAGTTCCTTCTATTCTTTGGAATAATTTGAGGATTGGTATTAACTCTTCCTTGTGTATTTGTTAGAATTCACCAATGAAGCCATCTTGTCTTCAATTTTTGTTTTTTGGGTGGATGTTTTTGATTACTACATTTTTTAAAAAAGTAAAATTGGTATATTTACTTTATAGCCTTAAATAGACTAATGTAAATGGGAGTTAGAAACAGAGGAAAAAATACGCAGTTTTTTCCTCTCTGACATGGACTATGAATTTGTTTATGTGAGACCATCTCTTCAAGCACCATCCCATACAAGGTGCTCTGGAAAGTACTAACATAGAGTATCATCATGATAACTTCTCTCCTCTGCTTGAAAATGTAATGGTAAAGAGAGCATACACTAAAATCTGTGGTGTCCACTATGCTAGCTACTAGCCATGTGCAATCATTTATATTTAAATTAATCAACATTAAATAAAATTTTAAAATTCAGTTCCTCAAGACACTAGTCACATTCCAAGTGTTCAGCAGCCAGCCACATGGGATTCGTGGCTATCATATTGAATAGCATTGCTGTATAGTAAAACTAAGTGGGTTCAAGTGTCCTAAACTGCTTAGAATCTCCATTTCCTTATTTACAAACTGCAGAAAGTAATAGAATCAACTCACAGATTTAAATTGATAAGTAAATGGGTAATTTGTACATAGCAAATGCTCAGAGCTGGAATTGGCATATAGTAATAATTCTGTAAATGTTAAGTAATATTATCCATTAGCATCACTAAAATTGTTCTTCATCACCTATGGAGTAAAAATTTATAATTTTCCACTCAAGATCTCTCTGATCTGTCCCCATTCACCTTCTAACCTCTGTTTCTGCTCTTTGTTTATGTGCAAACTGACTTGTAATCAACCTTAGAGGTCCCAATAAATATCCCACAGTTTTCAGGCTCTATACCTTGGCTAAAGCTCTTTCCTTTGCTGTAATTGCATTGTCAATTCCTATCATCACCACATCTAAATCCTGTTCATATTTAAAGTTGAGATCAAATTGTACCTTTACCACAAAGCTAGAAATAAACTCTCTCACCCCTGACTCCCATGGCTTGCTATCTGAATATGCTATCGGAAAATCCGGTCTTGTTTAATAATTACTTGTGTATATGCCTTATTTCTTCTACATAAATTATCTTATAAATCATGGTAAATTATATACCTTATGAAGGTGATCAATGAATACATCCTAAATAATTAAGCAAATCATACTTTAATATAAAGACTAATTTTGCACAGTTTAGCCCATACCTCACTATGTGATATATACTATTTGCAACTACACCTTCTATGATATTCAGGATCTTTGTATAGTCTAAAATTCACTCTTTCATTAGACATATGAATGCTAAAAAGATCATTTATTTTCCCAATGGGAAAAAATGCCATCATAGTACCTTATTGAATCAATGGACTATTAAAATCCAACAGAGCCATAGTTATTAATATACATACATGTTTTACTTGGAGAAATTATTTTAAAATCCTATTTTCAAATAACTGGTTTCTAACTAAGGTTATGCTGAAACACAAATAAAATTTAAAACAATATTCTTGCTTGATATAAATTATCACTGAAATTTTATCACTGGGTATCCTTTCTTCTTGTTTCAAGTGCTGATCATCAAGTGACAGAGGGAAAGGACAAGAACACATCCATCCTTAATGAGCAGAGAATGTGATTTAATGAATGTAGAACATTTTTAAAAGGTGAATTCAATAATTAAAAGTACTCCAGTTATGAATATGTCATATAACTGAGCAATATTTATAAATACAACTCACATTAGACATGTTAAAGGATATTTGCAATGTACCAAAAACTGTTCTTTTATTGTTAGACATAGTGAATAGGAATTTTCAACCTGTTTTAGAATGCTGTCAACATTTGTCAATGGAAAAATATTCCAATTTCTAAGAGGGCTTTAAAGATCTCCTAAGAGCAAAGACACAATTTTAGCTTTGCTATGACAGTGACACATAATAAAAGATCTATCATTGATTATAAACATATTAATAATGGTAATACTTTTAAGTGAATACGTTTCTATTGTTTATAGCAACACTTGTATAAAATTTTTGTTACCAGAAAACTGGGCAGTTTAAAATTAAACTTTTAAAGTTTTCACAAATGACTCCACTGGAGGAAGACAACCCAATTAAAAAATGGGCAAAGAACCTGAACAGACAGTTCTCTAAGGAGAACATATATAGGGTCCAGAGACATATGAAAGGATGCTTAGCATCAGTAGCCATCAGAGAGATGCAAATTAAAACCACAGTGAGATACCACTTCACACTAGTCAGAATGGCCATCATAAACAAATCAACAAACAATATGTGCTGGCAAGATTGTGGAGAAAAGGGAACCCTACTGGAAGCAACCTAAGTGACCATCAATAAATGAAAGGATAAAAAAATCTGTGGTACATTTACACAATAAGATACTATGATGCAGAAAGAAAGAAGGAACTCCTACCCTTTGCGACAGTATGGATGGAACTGGAGAGCATTATGCTAAGTAAAATAAGCCAGAAGATGAGAGAAAAATACCATATGATCTCACCTATAAGTGGAACCTAATCAATAAAACAAATAAGTAAACAAAATATAACTAGGACATTGAAATAAAAAAAAAATTGACAGTAAGTAGAGGGGAGGGGGGAAGGAGTAATGGGGGAAAATAAATGGAGGTCCATCAAGGAACATGTATAGAAGACACATGGACAAAGCCAAAGGGGATAGGTTTGAGGAGTGGAAGCAGGGATGGGTGGGGTGGGGGGGCCATGGTGGGGTGAAAATGGAGATAATTATACTTGAACAACAATAAAATAATAATAATAAAAATTTTAAAAAAGAATATGACCTTTTGGGTAAAAGTCGGTTTTATAATTTTTTGTGCTCAGATCTATATTTTTTCTCCATGAGGTACATATTAATAATTATATGTTTGGAAAATACTTATCTAGACACTAAATAACTATTCATCTACAATTGATTTGTTAAATTGTGAACATTTATGCTTTAGTTCAATCTCCTTGGAGAACACTATCATATCAAAGTAGGGTTCCAAGAATTCAATAATTTGCTAAATTTTCCAATGCCATTTGGTTAATAATCATTTTTAAAATGTTTTTCTTTTTTATTTCATATATAAGCCTTCCTCCATTCAATATTAATTTACCACACATGATCATCAGTTTCAGGATTATCTGTTTTGTTCTACTATTTTGACTATCCCGGAACCATTTCAACACTGTTTTCAAAATTTTGTTTTTATAATCTATTTTTAATATCTATTAAAGCAAATTTTCTGTTATCACACCTTAAAGCTTGAACATACAAATGGAATGTGGCCTGAACATGCATGACAAGAAAACTCTAATCAACTGCTTATGCAGCAACCAGCCTAGGAAGCCAACCCATAACCTCTACAGCAAAGAATGGTCAGGACTGATCAATGGCTGCCAGCTTTCCATGTCTGTCCCAGAGAGTGTCAAATAAATATGCTCCCTAAATCAATCACATGAGATGACCCTGTTCTAGTCACTTCCTCCTCCACTCCCCATGCCTACAACCTCTAATCAGAGCATACCTGAGGCTCCCCCTGTCTTTTACTCTGAAGTTTTCCCACCGCACTGTTTGCCTTTGAGTCTCTGCCAAACACAAGTGACTGTGACTGACTCCCTTTCTGTAGCAAATGCTGAATAAATAGCCGCTGTTCTCATTTGGGTTTTTCTCATTTATTTTGTACACCTTTTCAAAATTCATCAAATAATCACTTTTGAGCCTGCTCTTACTTTTCTCTTACAAAGGAGTATTAACCTTAAACACCAGTAAGTTCCTGGGTGCTGTGTTTTTAGCTATGAAAGTATAATTTCCCCCATGGAATACTATTTAAGTTAAGAAGTCCCCTGGGCCTGAAAAACTTGTTCAGGGATATTTTAATGAATAGTGTCTGAAGCTCTAGTAGAGACTTTTTTGTGCTTGTATTAGGTATGTTATTGGACACAGAAGCAGTCTCTACTATAATAATGCCATGTTTCCATTTAAAATATATAAAATTATAGAGTAAAGAAATTTTCTAGTATAGCAAAAGGCCCAATATATAAGGTAAATTACTCATATTTATGAACTACAATGATTAGTAGTCTTCCGTGACACCTTTGAAGAGCTGATGTTGCTTGAGGTCTAGGAAAATTGGGTGTCTTCACAAACTGAGGTATGTCAAAGACTTAGGCTCAGAATCACAACCTTTGTATTCACTAGGAGAGATTCTGCTTCATGCAATACAGATGACCTGCCTTGGAGGCAGGGCTGGGATGGGGGGGATAAATGAGGATGCAAGGTGATGGGGCGTGAAGGAAGATGAACTTCCTGTCTTCACATAAGCACAAAGAGGAAAAAGGACTCAGGATACCAAGGGTAAAGGCATTCTAAACTAAAGCCCAGGAGAGTAATAACTAAGTTGAACATCAAAATACAAAACATACAGTTTTGTATTTTATTAAAAATTCAACTGAACAAAACTATAAAAATAAACATAAATGATCTGTATGACAGTTTTTAGGAGGTTTCATTAACTATTCTCACTATCAATTTTTTCTTGACTTCAGTGATTAGAATTACTCATACATATAACTTGGAGTAAAAAGTTATATAATATGATTCTGTTGGAACACAATAAATTAACTATGTTTGATTATTTATAAAAAATTATTATTAAATCAAGTTAAAATTGTTGATTTTCTCTTCAACAAAAATGTTATAAATACTGAGACTATACTAATTTTCATAGGTTACAAAGCACTTCTTTGAAGAAAATAATTGTGTTATTTATTTCCCTTGCAAAGTCCAATTTTTAGAAAAAAATCACTTAAGCAGCAGGAAGCAATGCTAGAGGTAAAAGAACCTAGCAACATGCTAGTCAATATCAGATCCCATGGGTTTAGGAAGACAGAGGTGATGGGAAGATTCAAAGCAAAGTTCAGAGGGAGAAGAGAACTATACAGAAAAAGAATCCCAAGTATTTACATAAGGATCCCTCTGAATGTTAGCTGAGTACCAGCAGGGCATGAATAGAGTGAAACTCCCAGAGCTGGACAAGAAAGTCAGGGAAGTTTTAAACTGAACAATTCCCAGACATTCTCTCTCTGACTTCTCAAAATGGGGAGTCTTGAGTTATACTCCAGGACATTCAAACATTCATCAGAATCCCCAGGAAAGACCAAAGACAGGTGCATGTGTGTGTGTGTTCATACATATACATACATCCATGTATAGACAAGTGAGCATTATGACAATTATAGATGCTGAATGTATATTTGTGATGTAGTATATATGCATATATGCACCTGATGTATATATCACATACATGTGTATGGAAAGACAGAGAGAGAGACTTGGATGAGTTTCTGAGATCACCGAAGGAGAACTCTCATAAAAGGCTGAATAGAGCTCAGTATTTAGCCCTAACAATCATAGAGGACCATGTATGTCTCCTAGTTCCAAACTATGCCTCTTTCCAAGGCAAAATTTTAGCTTTACAAATGTAATTACATTTCATTCAATACTAAGGAAGAGAATTTAAGAGTTGTAAAATGCTACATTATCAGTTGCTAATTTCTTTTTTGCAGCTGCTAATTTCTGAATTAAGTTTTTTAATTGAGCTTATTGGGGTGACATTGGTTAACAAAACCATACAGATTTCAAGTACATAACTCAACAAAACATCATACACATACTGCATTGTTTGCCCATTACCCAAAGTTTCTGCCACCATTTATCCCCCTTTGCCCTCTTCCACCTCCCCCCACCCCCTCTGACAATCACCATACTATTATCTCTCACTGTGTGTTTACATGTGCATGTATATATACATATACATCTATATATATATATATATATTGTTTTTGCTTAATCCTGTCACTTTTTTTCACCCAGCCCCCCAAACCCCTTCCCTCTGATGGCTGTCAGCCTATTCTATGTATCTGAGCTTCTGTTTCTATTCTGTTTTTTAATTATTTTGTTCATTAGATTCCACATGACTGACATCATATGGTATTTGTCTTTCTCTGACTGATTTATTTCACTTAGCATAATATTCTCTGGGTCTATCCATACTGTTGCAAAAGTAAGATTTCCTTCTTTTTTATTTATTTTTATTTTTTATTTATACTTATTTTCCTCCTATACACACCTCCACCTTCCCCAACTCCCTTTTCCCTCTGGCAATCACTATGCTGTTGTTAGGAGTTGGTTTTGGTTTGGTTTGGTTTGGTTTTTGTTTTCTGGTTTTTCACTTAAGTCCTTCAGTTTTTTTACACAGCTCTGCAAAACCTGTCCACTCTCACAGCTGTCAGTCTGCTTTCCAGCTATGAATTGTTTCTATTTTGTTTGTTAGTTTTTCATTACATTCCACATAAGAGTGAAATCATACTGTAACAGTGGGAAATTATAACCCACCCTATCATTCTTTAGACATTGTCTCTTTAAATGTTAACTCTGACTAATATGTCGCTTGTAGATCAACAGCAGATTTATATAAGAATCCTAGAAACTAACTTCAAAAGGTGGACTCCAACCTTTAGGTTGTCAGCTCCAGGAGATTTGCTGGCCTCCAAACATGAGGGTGGGATGACATGAAGACAGGATGACTAAACCAGGATGATGCACATCAGACTATCACTTGCCTTAACGGAATGGACTTTGCTAGTCTGCATGTACAGAAATTTTCAACCTCCTCCCTTGATCTTTTTGTTCCATTCCCCTCTCCCTCCTAACAAAAATATTTGCCTCCAAAGAATCCCCCATCTTCCCATGGAGTTGGGCTTTGAGACGTGAGTCCCCCATCTTCCAGGTGGCTGGCACCTGAAAATAAACTGCTTTCCTTTACATCTGCACCTGCCTCTTCAGTGTTGGCCTTCAAAGCACCCAGCAGCTAACCTGCATTCTGTTACAATAATAATGGTCTTTTTCTCGCCAGCTTATTTTACTTAGCATAATGCTCTCCAGATTCATCTATGCTCTCTCAAAGGGTAAAATCTCCTTCTTTTTATGGCCTTCTTTTTATGTAGTAGTCTACTGTGTAAATGTACCATTTTTTAATCCACTCACATACTGATAGACTCTTATGTTGTGTCCAGATCTTGGCTATCATAAATAACACTGCAATAAATATAGGGGTGCATATATTTTTCAAATACTTGTTTTAAATTTTAACAGCATGTGATCATTAAGTTTTAAATTCTTAATTAGTTGGAAGGTGAACAAGCTATGTCATGACCAATTTTTGTCTGCATGTCAACCAGCCAGACTAATGTATTCTGAAATGGAACTAAACACTTTCTTGATTTCTTCCTAATTAAGATATTTATTCCCCTTTTATTTAATTTTGTATTGTTGTTCAATTACAGTTGTCCCACTTCATCACCAGTTGCTCTCCCCTGCCCCATCACACCCACTCTCCCACACACAATCCTCACCCTGCTGTCCATGCCCATGGGTCCATTATACATATTCCCTGACTAGACCCCTTCCCCTTCTTTCCCCTGTAACCCCCATACCCCTCCCCTCTGGTGACTATCAGTTTGTTCTTTATTTCCATGTCTCTGGTTCTATTTTCCTCACTTGTTTGATTTAGTTGATCTCACCTGTTCCACTTACAGGTGAGATCATGTTATTTGTCTTCCACCACCTGGCTTATTTCACTTACCACAAAACTTTCCAGTTCCACCCATGCTGTTGTGAAGGGTAGGAGCTCCTTCTTTCTTTATGTTGCATAGTATTCCATTATATAAATGTACCCCAGTTTTTTGATCCACTCATTTACTGATGGGCACTTAGGTTGCTTCCAGCACTTGGCTATTATAAATAACACTGCTATGAACATTGGGTGCATAAGTTCTTTTGAAATGGTAGTTCAGGATTCTTAGGGTATAATCCCATCAGTGGAATTGCTGGGTCCATCTTGAGTTTTTTGAGGAAATTCCATACTGTCTTCCACATTGGCTGCACCAGTCTGCATTCCCACCAACACTCGACTAAGGCTCCCTTCTCTCCACAACCTCACTAGCACTTATTGTTTGTTGATTTGTTTATGATGGACATTCTGAAATGTGTGAAATAATATCTCATTGTGATTTTAATTTTCATCTCTCTGATGGCTACTCATGTTGAGCAATCTTTCATATGTCTATGGGCCTTCCGTACATCCCCCTTAGAGAAAAGTACGTTCAAATCCTTTGCCCATTTTTTAAATTGTATCGTTTGTCCTCCTGGTCTGGAGTCAGGTGAGTTATTTATGTATTTTGGAAATCAAACCCTTATGTGAGGTATCATTGGCAAATATGTTTTCCCATACAGGTACTTCTGTTTTCATTTTGCTGATATTTTCTTTAGCCAAGCAGAAGCCTTTCATAATGATGAAGTCCCATTTGTTTATGCTTGCCCTTATATCCCTTGCCCTAGGTGACATATAGGAGAAAATATTGTTTCATGGGATACCTGAGATTTTCCTGCGTATGTTCTCCTCCAGGACTTTTATGGTATCACAAATTATATTTAAATCTTCTATCCATCTTGAGTGTATTTTTGTATATGGTATAAGTTGGTGCTTGAGTTTTATTTTATGTTCCTGCCCCCTTTGCCAAATATTAATTGTTCATAAAGATATGGGTTTATTTCTGAGCTCTCTATTCTGTTCCATTTATTCATTTGTCTTTTCTTATACTAGTACCAGACTGTTTTGATTACAGTGGCCTTGCAATATAGTTTGATACCAGGTATTGTGACCCCACCTACTTTGCTCTTCTTCCTCAAAATCACTGAGGCTATTCAACCTCATTTATGATTCCATCTACATTTTTGAAATGTTTGTTCTATATCTGTGAAATATGTCATTGGTATTTTGATAAGAATTGAATTAAATCTATAGATTGCTTTGGGTAGAATGGACATTTTAATAGTTAATTCTTCTAATCCATGAACATGGTATATGCTTAATTTACTTGTGTCTTCCTTAATTTCTTTCTTCGGTGTTGTGTAGTTTTCTGAATATATAGGTCTTTTACCTCCTTGGTTAAATTTATCCTAGGTATTTTATTTTTCTTATTGCTATAGTAAATGGGATTTTTTTCTAATTTCTATTTCTGATATCTCATTGTTAGTGTACAAAAATGCCTTTGATTTCTGAATATTGACTTCGTGGCCAATTGTTTTCCCAAATTCACTTATTAGTTGAGTAGTTTTTTGATGGATTCTATAGGGTTTTCTATGTACACTGTCTCTATGTCATTTAAATCTGCTCTGATCTTGATTATTTACTTTCTTCTACATGCTCTGGGCTTTATGTTGTTGCTCCTCTAGAGGCCATTTATACATATGTCATCCCTACAAGTCCAGTAAACCTGCCTTATAAATTATTAGTGCATCCTCCAGTATACCACTGAAATTTTAAAGGACATAATGCAAAAACAATTTTCACAAAGTTGCTTTGAAAGTACAGAATTATTTAATATTAAATAATTTGTTAGTAATACTGTTTATTGAGTGTATGTGAAGTGCCTGGAATAATTCAAATTTGTTTGATTCTCATACCAATACTAAAAAGAAGGAAAAATTATTAAAGTATTACCTTATGAATGAAAAATCCTAGAGAAAAAAAAGTTTTAAATAACTTTGAATAAAATTATTTTTGTAAGGTCACTTTAAAAGCCAAATAGAAATATTTATTTTATTTTGATTTATAAGTATTTGAAGTATTCATTTGGATAGAAAAAAAAATCCTCTCAGATTAGAAATTGATAACTGTTAATTCTCTAAGAAGACAGTAGTTTCCCACAGCTAATCAGATTTAAAAGTGGAGGCCCCAGCATGGCATTTCCTTTGTCTGCTTTCCAAAAATTAACTCCAGGCTACTTTTATCCCTTAGGAAGCGAGCAGCACATAAGGCCAACTATCACCCTCTTGGGAACTTTTCCAGTGGATTAACTGTTCTCATAAGTCAGGAAAAGACTGTTTTCAAGGTTTAGTATGACCTCTACCCCAACAGTGAGAAAATCAGATGAAATTTATGCCAAATAGATGTTTAATAACTTTGATGAGAAACATTTCCACCAACGGCATCTGGTCTCTAATCTTTGGCATATATCCTTATAGATAAATATCAGTATACTGTTGAGAAAAATAATTTGGCAAATAATTATGTAGCTTTTGACAGCTGAAAATTTTAACATATTTGGAAAATTATCCCACAGGTCATATGTTTAAAAGGGCTAATAATGCTGCATTTGTGGATACCAAAGGTATTTATTTGTTTTTGTTTTGCCTTTTTGTTCCTTGAGCTGTACATCAGTAGTGAAGAACAATGAGCAGATTCAAAATAAACCCAAATTAGAAGTATTACTATTAAAAAATTGTTTCAGATTTAGACTAATTTAAAATATACAAAAGATACCTAGCAACAAATATGTGGTGAGCTCAATTCTAAGGGTTTTTAATGTTTCATCTAGGTTGTTGTTTTTGTTTTCTAACTACTCAAAAATAATGAAACATTTGGTTTAAAAGTAACATTTGCTATCAACATAAGGTACAATGAAACTTACATATAAACAAAGTTTAGATATTGCCATGGAATTATTCATAATAGGATTTTAGCTGCTATTTAAAATATTTAACATTGACTATTTCTTTACTAGAACAAACATTGGACAATGATTATAATCAGTCACTCGGGCTCCAGGGTTCAGGCTGGTTTAGGGAAACCAATAATTCAACCTTCATGACTAACATTGTCCAAATCCCAAGAAAATTCTTCTCCACATCACTAGATGTGTATTTAAAACAATGGCAAAAAGTTTGTTCATCAGATTTCACATATGAGTGAAATCATAAAGTATTTGTATTTATCTGACTGGCTTATTTCACTTAGCATAATGTTCTCCAGGTCCATCCATGTTGTCCAACAGGGTAAGAGTTTCTTCTTTTTTCATGGATGAGTAGTATCCCACTGTATAAATGTACCATAGTTGTATTATCCCCTCATCTACTGAAGGACACTTCAGTTGCTTCCATATCTTTGTTATTGTAAATAATACAGCAGAGAACATAGGGTTTCATATAGTCTTTTGAATTAGTGTTTTGAGTTTCTTGGGATAAATTCCCAGAAGTGGAATCACTGGGTCATAGGAGAATTTCATTTTTAATTTTTTTAGGAAACTCCATGCTGTTTTCCACAGTGGCTGCCCTGATCTATGTTCCCACCAACAATGCTGAACTGTCACGCTTTCTCCACATCCTCACCAACAATTGTTATTTTTTGATTAATTGATGATAACCATTCTGAGAGGTATGAGATATATCTCACAGTGGTTTTAATTTGCATTTCTCTGATAATTAGTGACATGAGGTATCTTTTCATATGTGAATTGGCCATATATATGTCCTTTTTGGAGAAGTGTCTATTCATGATGTCCTTTGCTCATTTTTAAATGGTTTTTTTTGATGTTGAGTTTTATAAGTTCTTTATAATTTTGGATATTAGCCCCTTAACAGATATATTAAAGATATTGGCAGATATGTTCTCCCATTTAGTGGGTTGTCTTTTGATTTTGTTGACAATTTCCTTTGCTATGCAAATAAAAATGCAACTGATTTCTGGATATTAATTTTGTATCCTGTTACTTTACTGAATTAATTTATCAGTTCTAGCAGTGTCTTAGTGGACTCTTCAGGGTTCTCTAGGTACAGTATTATATCATCTGCAAATGATGACAGTTTTATGTCTTCCTTTAAAATTCTGATGCCTTTTATTTCTTTTTATCATCTGAATTCTGTGGCTAAGACTTCCAGTACTATGCTGAATAAGAGAAGTGAAAGTGGACATTTCTGGGGATGGAAGGTTAGGTGGTGGAGGAATGCAGAAAAAAAAAGAAAAAAGAACTCATGGACATGAACAACAGTGTGGTAATGTAAGGGTGGGAAGGGAGTGGCTAAAGGTGGAAGAGTATAAGATGGATAAATGGTTTTGGAAAAAATACAATAAAAATAAACTGTTAAAAATATAAATTAAAACAATGGCAAAATAAGTCCATAAAAGTCTAACAATTGTACTATTGTTGATGCAGGTGTCAGAGACTAATTTGAGTATTGGGAAAGATTTGAGTAGTGGAAACACTTAGGAAAAAGGAAAAACAAATTAATCAATTTGTCAAGTTCTTTCTTTCTCACAGAAATCATTAGTGACGTGGGTTCTCTCACAAGTGCTAATATTTCCAGGTAATGCCAACTACCCATTTCCTTGCTTCTTATTTTGTTCCAAATTGAGTTTGAGAGAAAGTCAGAAATTAGGGTAATATAAGCAACACTTGCACTTTTAACATTAAACAATTTCTATTACTATTTAAGTTGTATAAATGTAAGCCTACTATAACATGTATGAATGTAATAGAGTGGCATGTATGACTATTTTTCAGACTAGATAGGTACTGAATGAAGATGAACTTTCCAATTGTTCCACATCCTTCTCACAAATTAATATTAACAGGGGAAATAAGGATAATGGTCATCAAAAAACATGTATAAAGGACCCATAGACAAAGCCAAAGGGGGGTAGGATTGAGGATGGGAGGAAAGGGTGGAAGGTGGGGGAGAATGGTGGGGGGAAATGGAGACAACTATGCTTGAACAATAATTTAAAAATCTTTAAAAAATTCTTATCACAAGTCTTTTTTTTTTATTTTAGCCATTTGCTAATGACTTAGTTCTATTGGTAAAGGGAAAGGAAAAAACAAAGATTTTACTTTCAATCCAGAGGCATTCTTTGTGCTATAGATGGTAATCCATAGAGTTTGAAATCTAGGTAATGTAGGTAAATGTTTGTTAGTAGGTAAAATGGTCTTATTGGTAGCTACAGCTCTGACCTTCATCAGAGCAATTCATAAATGACACAATGTTTCTCTGGATCTGCTCCAAGATGAAAATCTTGAGTAAATATATATAAAATTTAATTCTATAACAAATGCATTATTTTTTGTCATTTCCCCCCACCATGCTCCTCCACACCAGGCATCCCCACCTCCCACCCAGCCATCCTACATCCCTTTGGCTTTGTCCATGTGTCATTTATACATATTCCTTGACAATCTTTCCCCCTAATCCCTCCAATATCCCCTCCAACCTCCCCTCTGATTATTGTCAGTTTGTTCTTTCTTTTTTAAAAAATATATTTTATTGTTTATGCTATTTCAGTCATCCCATTTTTTTCTCCCTGTTATTCCTCTCTGTCCTGTACACTCCTTCCCACCATCATTCCGCCACCATAATTCATGTCTATGAGTCATATATATAAGTTCTTTGACTTCTTCATTTCCCATATTATTCTTAACCTCCCCTTGTTTATTTTGTACCTACCATTTAGGCTATCCAGTTCCTGTGCTTTTTCCCCATTCTCCCCCGTCCCTCCCCACTGATAACTCTCCATGTGATCTCCATTTCTGTAACCCTGTTCCTGTTCTAGTTGCTTGCTTAGTTTGTTTTTGTTTTTGGTTTCTAGGTTCAGTTGTTGATAGTTGTGAGTTTGTTGTCATTTTACTGTTCATATTTTTGAAATTCTTTTTCTTAGATAAGTACCTTTAACATTTCATATAATAAGGGCTTGGTGAGGATGAATACCCTAACTTGACCTTATCTGCGAAGCACTTTATCTGCCCTTCCATTCCAAATGAAAGCTTTGCTAGATAGAGTAATCTTGGATGTAGGTCCTTGGCTTTCATGACTTTGAAAACTTCTTTCTATCCCCTTTTTGTTGGTGAGGATTCTTTTGATAAATCAGTTGATAGTTTTATGATAACTCCTTTGTAGGTAACTGTTTCCTTTTCTCTTGATGCTTTTAAGAGTCCCTTCCTATTTTTAATATTGGAAAGTGTAATTATGGTGTGCTTTGGGGTCTGCTTCCTTGAGTTCAAAATTTTTTGGATTCTCCTAGCTTCCTGGACTTTCTGGAAGTTTATTTTCTTTGCTAAATTAGGGAAGTTCTCCTTCATTATATTTTCAAATAAGTTTTCAATTTCTTGCTATTCCTTTTCTCCTTCTGGAACCCCTATGATTCAGATGTTGAAATATTTAAAGTTGTCCCAGAGCTTCCTAAGACTCTCCTCAGTTTTTGAATTCTTATTTCTTCATTCTGTTCTAGTTGACTGTTTATTTCTTCCTTCTGCTCCAAACCATTGATCCGAGTCCTGATTTCTTTCCCATCACTGTTTGTTCCATGTACATTTTCCTTTATTTAACTTTTCATGGCCTTCACTTCTTACTCTATTTTGCAACCACACTCAACCATTTCTGTGAGCATACTGATTACCAGTGTTTTTAACTCTGCATCTGATAGGTTGTCTGTCTCTTCATCACTTAATTGTATTTTTTCCTCAAGCTTTGATCTGTTCTTTCATTTGGGCTATATTTTTTTGTCTTGGCATACCTGCTACATAGTAAGGGGAAGAGCCTTAAGTATTCACCAGGACAGGGCAACCCACTTTGCTGTGTTGTGGCACTGTATGTGGGGAAGGGGTCCAAGAGGGAACAGTGCTGCTTCCCCAGGTCTTGACTGGCTTTCCATCACTTCCTCTGTTACACGTAAGCAAATGGCCATTCTGGTGCTGATTCCCAGGTGGCTGGTTTTCTGTACATTCTATGACCCTGTGAGTTTCTCCAATGAACTCTCCTGTGAGACTAGGAGTTTCTCCCACTTCCTCAAACTCCATGTTGTTGTTTTTTTCAGTCAGAGGTTTTGAGGCTTTATTTCCCTGTGATGGAAACCTGGGTTGTGTGGTCTGTCTTGCTCCCCAGTTGTTCTTACTGGTTTATCTGCATGCAAATGTGGGACCACCTGGTCCTCCAGCCACCACCTTGCAGCTATTCCTCTCTACCCCGGCTGCCAATCTCTGCTCCTCCTACCAGTCTGCATGAATGTTTCTTCTTTAACTCCTTGGTTGTTAGACTTCCTTACAGTTGAAATTTCTGGCAGTTCTGGTTATTTTTTGTTTTTAAATTTGTTGTCCTTCTTTCAGTTGTGTGAGGAGGCAACGTGTATCTACCTAAGCTTCCATCTTGGCCTGAAGTTGGTTACTGTCAGTTTGTTCTTAATTTCAATGTCTCTGATTATATGATCTCACCTATAAGTGGAACTTAATCAACAAATCAAACAAGCAAGCAAAATATAACCAGAGACATTGATTTTATAACTACTTTTACCATAAGATAGGAATGTCAACTAAATGCTGGTAAAGGAATTAGAATTAATTTAAACACAGTACAATATTAACTGTTAGAGTTAATTGAAATAATCTCTTTGATGAGAAAATCATGATTTTGAACATAAAATAAAATTAATTTTGAATTTGCAATATCCAGAATTATTTGATATAAACTGCTATAAGTTATTAATAATGTTAGCAAAATCTATTAAAATTCTAAAGAGATCCAAATTTGGCAACTTCTCTTAATAAAACATAACTATATATATATATTTAATTTAGGGAAAGCATTTTTTAATCAAAAGAAATTTTGCATGATAAGGACAATATTAATAGCCTATATTAGGACAACAAATCAAAAATATTTTGCATGACCATAAAGGAAAAGATTTATGTACAAATTACCTTGAAACTAATTCCTTCAAGAATATATTTGTGGTATTATAGATCAAGATATAGTCTTTAATTAAAGAAATATTTTTAACAAATTGAGAAATACTCTAAGTTTGCCACAGACAACTTCCCATTCAAGTTAAAACTATGGTTCAAGTGAAAGCAAATCATAAGTTGGCCAGTGACTGATGGCTTGAGGATTATTTCCTGAAAAGAAAAGACTTGGTGTGGGTTAGATCCATTCTCTCTTTCTTTTTATTTGTAAAAAATTTCAGTTAAGAATTACAAAGAGAATCCACAGATGGGGTAGACACTTGTGCTGAGATGATAATGAAGGATCATATGTAAGTGAAGGAACCAGAATAAGTCAGTGAGGGAGGAGGAAAGAACATACTCACAGAAATAAATAGAGATGAAAGCCCAGGTAGCTTCATGAAGGAATGTGAACAGGGAGCCTAAAGGTCCAAATACTGTCAAGCTCCCTGTTCCATAAATATGCAGGTAAACTTTTCTGAGAATTCTATGAGATTTCCCTGTAAAGAAACCTTGGTCCCACAATATACAGTTCCTTAGCACTCACCTCCTTGCAATTTTTAGTTTATGTTTCTGTCTCTCTAGCAGACAGCTCACAACTCTAAAAGACAGAATCTTATTTGCATTCATATTCTCAATGCCTACACATATTTAATGCTCAAAAATAACTTGGTAAATTCATAAAAATATATTTAATTTAAGAATCAGATCCCAAGTCCTCCCACACTTTCGACTTCACCAATTGGAACAGAAGAACAGAATTAGTAATGTCACAAGTTCAGGTGGAAGATAATTGAACAGAAGGAAATTACTTTTAACAGTCCTAGCTTAAGGCAATAATTCTCAAACTTTAGTGTGCATCAGAATCACTTGAAGGACTTGTTATAGTACTGATTCCTGGGCCACACCCCCACATTTCTGAATCAGTAGATCAGAGGACAGGCCAAAAATGTTTATTTCCAACAAGTTCCCAAATATTGCTGATGCTTCTGGTAAAGCACCTTATGTGGAAATCCATGGCCTTAAGGGAGTGGGAGGCTTGGAAAAGACTGAGAAAGAAACAGAGGACACCAAGAGAATTGGCCTCATAGACTAAGAAACATTTCTCTGCCAGAAAAAAAAAATTAATTAAGAGGCTGTAATTGTTAACTTAGTATTGATTGGTAAAGTTTAATTGGTATTACTCTTTTAAGCAAATAGAGTTAAAATGACCATATATCTAGGTTTGTCTGGAAGAGTCTTGATTTTCTCCTATAGTCCAGCATAATAATTAATAGTGCTTCCTTTGTCTCTGAGAAATGTCCCAATTAGGACACTAAATTATATGGTCATCTTACTTGCTTATAAAAACAAAATAAAAATGTATGGAAATTGAAAACAGGTTGACAGTGACCAGAGGGTAGAAGGGAAGGAATTTCAGGGGGAAAGAGTGAAGAGTTTGTAGGGACAAGTTTAAAAGACACATGGACAATAACGGAGAGGAAGGTGGAAACAGGAAGAAGGTGGGGAGGGCTGGGGTGTTGGACTAGGGTGGGAGGGAAATGCAGAAAACTGTAGTTGAACAACAATAAAAAAAAGAGAAAAGAACAAAGTGTATGGAAGCTCTGAGGTGTGTTGCTTCTCAGTCTCTCCAGGCAACAGAATGAATGAGCTGGTGAAAAGAAGAAATAAAGATCTTTATCTATTAATGTCCTTTCCAAAAGATCATTGGAAAATACTGAGTATCAGACACTTCCCAAGACAGAGAGACAGTACTCTGAAAACCAGGCAGAGGAAAAAGTATGTTCCAGTCCTAGAATCAGGATGATTAATAGCTAGATCTTCCTTAGTCCAGAATAAACATTCTTTTTGGTTGCTAGGCCTTTCCAGAACACACAGAAGAAAAAAATATCCCCAGTTATTCTGACTGAGAACAGCAGAGAGAGAGAATCCAGAAAGAAATTTCTTTTTCCACAAACTTCCCAGGGAATTTAGATGTGTGCTGTCCATCAGCCATACTTTGAACAACATTTCAATAAATGTGAACAAGTTCTGAGGCATTAGTCTTCCTAATAGTGATGACACTTTAAAATATTAACCCAAAGGAATAACTTTATAATAGAATAATCTAGAAATCAGCTGGTTCTACACCCATGCCACTCTTTTCTACCTAGAAAAAAACTTTCAGCAGTTCCAAGATCTCAATTCCATTTTCCAGTACTCAAGTGGGGGAACAGGCTAGAAGGAAGAAGAAAGTCATGGCAGGAGCAAGGCCTTGATATTAGAGCATCTTAACTCCCTCACCCACTTCTTGAAATTAGTAGTTCCCTAGTACTATTAGCAATTCATGGTAGAAGAATCTGTGAATTACTTCCACAAAAACCCTCATGTCCAAGGACATCAGGCATTGTCATTAGGGGCAGGGTAACCCATAATTGTCAATAGAGATATAATAGCACCTTACAATATGAAGGCACCTTGGCTGCCATGATTTGAAGTTATCTTTATTTAGTAGAATTTGCATAATCTTTAACAAAGTTTTTTCTGACTTGATTCCTTTTCTCTCAGTAATATAAAATTTGCATGACTCAAATTTGACATATTAAGAAGGCCTGCATAAATATGCATTTTCCATTGAATTTATGATATAGCCACACAGAGCATATCCTTGACATCATGTTACCTTCTTGGTCATGCATTGATATTATAATGTTATTTAGTATAAAATTGCATTGACAGCATCTCAGAAGTGCTGTGACAGCATTTTAGTTTTCATCAAAGTGAGAATTAAAAGTACATTTTGACAAAAATATCTTGAAGAAAAAACAACCAAATTTCACTTTAACATAATTATATTTTTCAGAAAATAATTTAATTATTTAATGCTAGTTAGAAGTTTATTCAGGATCAATGGCAGAAGGAGGAAGTAAATTTTACTGAGAAACATTTCCTAAGAAAACATAGGAAGAAAATTCATCCATTTCAAGAAGCAGGACTGTACCCAGATCCTCCAGTTTTTTTTCCAAGTACAAGGCAATATTATTACCCCCACTTGACAGTTTTTGTCAGATAATTGTATCAGAAATAATAATGCAAATTATAATAGGCATTTTGCAAGTTTGCATTTAAAAATGTTAGTAGAGTTAAGCAGCACAGTCCACATCAAAAGTAAACTGATTTTGCTTTCTGAATTTTAAAGTGGGCCAACAACCTGTTTAATCCCAGTGATTCATTTTTTAACACATTTTTCAGGATTAAAATGACAATATTTCCTCTTAGGCTTATTTGTCAATTGCCCTCACACCACAGCTGCTGAGTAGTTTTGGCACCAGAGAGAAATAAGAAAAGGAAAAATAATAATAACTAGAATTCATGGAGTTCCACCTATGCATGAAGCACTGTACTAGCCAAGTACTTTGCAAGCAAATTCTCATTTATTTATAACAAAAATATTATGAAGAAATGCAATTTTTATCCACACTGTATAGATGAGGAAGCCGAGCCTTGGAAAAGAGAAACTTCTAAAGGCATATGGCTAGCAAGTGGTGGAGTTAGGATTTGAGAATCTCTGGCTCTAATGCCTCTTTGAAAGAAGTGAAAGGGAAAAAATGGGGCCAGAGCTGTGTGTGGTTGGGAGTAGTTGAACACATCCTCAGGTGTTTCCAACCCAGGCAAATGTTGCCATCTCCCTTCCCAGCTGGGAGGCTGTTGGGAGGGAAATACTTCTGACCCACAGTAGGTGGAGGAATCAATGATGGATGCAGTGAAGGTGAATCTAGAATGGACTTTGCCAGGCCATTTCTGAGAGAGGTTGCCTAGAGTAAATACCTGAGGAGTTTATCCAGAACAGATCATCAGAGCAAGGGAATACAGGTCTCCTATCAGGAGCCTAGTGACTGTCTTGATTGCCAGGAAAGTGTGAACAGCAGCAGCTGGACCTCACAAGTTATATTAGAGTCAGTAATTTACGTAGATCTATTTAATGCACAATTATGGGCAGCCATATTTCCCTAAGGTCTTAGATAAGATATGGTATTAGTACTAAATTCTTTTTTTCTAACTATAAGCTAAACTAGTTGTCAGTATTTGCCCACAGTGAAATCCTGCCAAGTAGCATGCAAGTTAAGTTCTAAACATCGATAACTTCTTTCCTAAGAATGCCATTTGCCAAGCCATCAAGGGACATGTGAACAAGCATCTGACCTGAACTTATTTAGAACAGTTATGTACATTTTTTCTTATTAAATTATTTAATACTAATATGTAAGTTAACTTCTTCAAAACATTAAATCCACTAATTTCTTAAGACAGTTGCTATGAGTTTATAATATACCTTAAGAATCATACAATCAGCTTTCAGGTCAAATTTACTTCCCAGAGATTCATTCATCTTGATTATTTCACAATTACAAACTTAAAGGGTTACAGTAAGACAAGTGACTCTCAAGAGATTTTTAAATAAATTAACTTTTTAGTTGTGTTTAAATAAGCTCTAGACATGGGAAATAGGTGATTTTCAATTTAAGAAAATGAGCTATCAATGTGTTGACTTCAGTTTAGAAAAAATATATCATTGTTTGAATAATTAACAAGAGAATAGCTGCTACTTTGAATCTCAAATTCTATTGCTAAAAATCATTCTTGGTGATTTAGCTTTATATTTAATAACATAATATGAAATGTATAAAATTCTCTTTCATATATGTATGTGTGTATGTAGATGTATGTATAATATTTATACATAAATATATAGAAGAAAGAAAAGATAAAAACATATACACATAATTGTTTGGGCCAGAATTTTATGATTCTAACAGAATATCTTCTATATTGACAATTTAGTCCAAAAAAAAGTAATATCTACACATATGTGTTTAAAGGTCTTAGATTTATAAGAACTGTAAACCCCCGTTGATAATCCAACCCATGCCCTCCATCAGTTTTGTTTTCATGCCTTTCTTTTTCTTTTTTATTCCTTGGGTGGCTAATTTTTCTTCCCCAAATAAGACTATTGTATCTAAACTTTATTGTGCAAACAATTTTATATGTACATTAGCTATTGACTTATGATATAGATAAGGATGATGTCCCTTACACCCCCTCATCTACTCCTTTGTTAATATTGTTTAAGTACTACTCAGATTAGTCAACTTTGAAAATTCAAGCAAGATATTAAAACCTGCGTTTCTTTTTTTTAATAGTTCTGTAACTTCTTAGCTTTTATTTTCTTTCTTTTTTTTAAGATTTTTATTTATTTTTAGAGAGGGAAGGGAGGGAGGGAGAGAGAGAGAGAGAAACATCAATGTGCAGTTGCTGGGGGCCGTGGCCTGCAACCCAGGTATGTATCCTGACTGGGAATCGAACCTGTGACACTTTGGTTTGCAGCCTGCACTCAATCCACTGAGCTATGCCAGCCAGGGCAAAACCTGCATTTCTTATACCACAAACCATAACCAATATCTTTTGACTTCATATTTGGTAAGATGAGGACACCTGCAAAGGTCAGATGAAGGTTGATGGATGATAAGAAAATAAGTTATCTTTCTATCCCAGTGCTTGAATTATATTTCCTACTCCATAGGCCCATTGCTATGACTCTTGTGTCCCACACAAGGGAAGTTCTTATCATAAAATTTAAATAAATTATCCATTTTTATCACTTTACCATATCCATAATATCTTTCTAAGCTCTCAATCATCATACATTTTATTGAGTCTGTTTTTTTTTTATCTCTGAACCACACTTTCAAAAACCACAACTTTTAGTGGGGTTTTAAAATTATTTTTTCAATGATTTTATTTATTTATTTTTAGAGAAAGGGGAAGGGAGGGAGAAAGAGAATGAGAGAAATATTAATGTGTGCTTGCCTCTCACATGCCCCCTACTGGGAACCTGGCCTGCAACCCAGGCATGTGCCCTGGCTGGGAATTGAACCAGCCACCCTTTGGTTTTCAGGCCAGCCCTCAATCCACTGAGCCACACCATCCAAGCCTGTTTTTCTTAGTACTTATATTAACTAATCTCATTATTTCTTATATACTTTAGAGTCTTTTTCAATTCTCACATTTTGACAGCTCTTTTGAGGTATAATTGACACAAAATTTTATATGCAATTATCTTCTAATTTTGAAATATATTAGATATAAATACTTTAGACTTAAAGAAAAGTTGCAAGAAGAAACATTCATCCAGACTGGTAAAAGGGGTGGAGACAGGCAGCCAGGGCAGAGAGGAGTGTGGCCAGATGGCTGCTGGTGGACCAGGTGGTCCCACATTCTTGTGTGGATAAACTGAGAGGGACAACTGGGGAACGAGACAGATTGTGCAACCCAAGTTTCCAGCTTGGGAAAATAAAGCCTCAAAACCTCTGACTGAAAAAAACCTGTGGTAGTTGAGGTAGTGGGAGGAACTCCCAGCCTCACAGGGAAGTTCACTGAAGAAACCACAGAGACCTAGAATGTACACAAAATATTAATTTAAAAAAAAAAAGGAGAGCTGTAAAAACGGTGCAGAGTCCCCCTATATCAGGGGTGTCTAATTCATTTTCACCAGGGGACACATCAGCCTTGTCGTTGCTTTCAAAAGGCCAAATGTAATTTTAGGACTGTATAAATGTAACTACTTCTTAATAGTTAAGCAAGAGCTCAGCACTGCTGTCAAGTAAAAACAAGGTGTTGGGCCAGATAAAACAAGGTGGAGGGCTGGATGTGGCCCACAGGCCTTGTGTTTGCCACCTGTGCCCTATATCCTTTAGCTAGAATCTCATAATGGTAGCATTGTGTAATGATCAATATTAAGAAATTAACATTGGTATGATACTATTTACTAAACTGGAGGCTTTATTGGAGTTTCAACAGTTTTCCCTAAAGTGTTCTTTTTCTGTCTTAGGATCCAATACAGGATCCTGTATAGCCTTTAATTGTCATAGTTTATATCCGATCTGTAATAATAGTTCCTGAGATTTTCTTGTCCTTTATGAATTTGACACCTTTCAAAATTAATTATCAGGTATTTTGTAGAAAAGTCCTCAATTTTGAGTTTGTCTGATATATCTTTATAACTAGAAGAAAGTTATGAGCTTTTGAAATGAATATCAGAGAGGTTATATATGCTCCTTCTCAGTGCACAATTTTATTGCATATATTATGTAGATATATATTATTACTGGTAATGATGTCCACGATGTTTTTTTTATCATAAAGTTACTTTTCCCCCTGAGTCTATGCAAACATTCTGTTTCTCCTTAGACTTTGCCCACCTGAATTTATTTTTATTCTTGTCCTTCAATTTGGTATGTTGGTCCTCTTAGTAGTTCAAGTATTTCCCTGCCTCTCAACTAGTGATAGCTTTCCCTGGTTGTTTTCTCCACCTGCTATCTTTTTCACTAGTGTTCTAAGAGCAAAAGTGTTCATTTCCCCTATTCCCACAGAAGAAGCCCCTTGTTCCTAACAGGAAAGAGAGGAAAGTGTTCTAATGGAGTTGAGTATTCCTTCTATAGCAGCACTTCTCCCTACCCAGTGTTTCACCATGAGAGAGACTTCTTAGAATTCTTTGATGTGATTGCCTCCCATGGTTTATGGAGATAAAAAATGCACTAGAATGCAGATTTCATTTCTCCTGTGATTTGTTCTGTAGCTCTGTTATTTCTTCTCACTATTTTTAGGTTCACTCATATTCATTCACTTGTACTCAAATGTCTGTACACATTTAAAGATAAAGAGGCAGAAATGTTTATTTCAAGCTCAATCTGTGGAGAGAGGCTTGCTGATGGCTGGCTCCACTTCAGCATGATCACGTGGGGCACCAGACCATATTTTATCAATGGAATGCTTCACAGATGAAATGTAATGGGTTTTGTTCTTCATTTCCTAGAGGTAGATTTGGGTTGATGACTGTCCTTCATATAGACTTTAATCTCCACCTTTTGTACCTTCACAGTATCAATATCATCTCTCCAGAATTCAGAGATTCTCTGTCTCTATCAGGAAGATCATCTTCTGTTTAATCAACATACTCTTAAACATATTCTAGGCTGTGGCTTTCTTGGCATGGTTTTATCTGTTAGCAGTTTTCAACCCATTTCTTATCTCAAAAGTGTACTTAAATCTATTATCTACTGACTACCTCCATGTACAGTTTATAAATTGTGTGCCTTCAAAATTATCTCATCATTTTATGATTAAAGTGTTAAAAATAAGCAATTAGTTATTTTGAACCAAAGCTAAACATTTTATTTCTGATTTAATTAAAATATGTATTTTAAGAATAAATTTTAATTATAAATATAGTATTTTGTAGTTGTTACTCATCAAATAATATATTTTAGAGGTTCTTAACCTTTTTTTTCTCTTTGGCCTTATAGTAAAGTAAATAGAGTTATCCCAAAACAGATATATAGTATGAAGGACTTCGAAATAAGAAGCAAGGCATAAAGTTGCCTTTGGAAACAGTTATATTATGAATACTTTTTTCTATTTGTCAGTTTGCATAAGTACATTGTGGGATAGAATGAAAAGAGCAATGGACTTGGAGTAGAATGTAGACCTATACTCTAGTATCTACCTTTATATCTCAGTCTCCATATATTGGGTAGTTTCCCATGGTAATAATTTTGGTCTTTTCCAGTCATAAACTTTATTATTCTAAGCCTTTGATCTCTTTATTTTATTGTCTTCAACGATGTTTTGGATCCTTGAGGCTATTAATTCAGCTTCATTGGTCAAAGTATTAATTTTTTGTCACCTAACTTACCTAGCAGACACAAAGTTAACTTTCTGAGCATTATGAATGTCCCTCTATGCTGGACTCTATAACCATAATGCCTTTCACTCCTACAGTATTTTCCTAAGAAAATTTTCCAGGTACATAAAAATTTAAGATAGGATGAGGGACAACTTCAAGTAGTTCAACTTCTAGGAGGTCATGTTCTGTACTAAAGGGTCATGCCATTTAGAAAATGAATCAGAGAATGCCAATGGCCAAAGGAAAGCAAATCTGTAAATTGGCCAACACTAAGACTTCATGACAGCAATTAGATAATTTATTCAAATTCTTCTTTTTTAAATCTAAACATGATATATAGAGGGAATAAAATTTGGCAGCATTAGTTGAAAAGATGCATATGAGGGTAAGTCATGAAAAAGCAAAGTCTAGGTAGAACACAAATAAAAATATGATCATGTTTATACAAAATATAAGTCAAAACTGAGGTAAATAGAAGCTTTTCATAATAGAAAGTGAAGTGAGGCCTTGGCTGGGTACTCAGTTGGTTAGAGAATCCTCCCAATACACTAAGGTCATGGGTTCAATCTCTGGTCAGGGCACATACAAAAAGCAAGCAATGAATGCCTAAATATGTGGAACAACAAATTAATCTTTCTCTCTTTCTCTCTCTCTCTCTGTAAAATCAATAAATTAAAAATAAATTTCAGTGAATCAAATGATTACAGTGGAACCAGAAAAAGGAAAGTATATATTTCAGTGGCAGTAAATGGAGGATATCTTACTGAATAAGGACTAACTCTTAAGTAAATTTTCCTAGGTCCAAAACTACTTTTTTCTTTCTTTTTTATTGTTATTCAATTACATTTGTCCCAGTTTTTCCCCCATTGCTCTCCCATTTCCCGCCCCCAACACCCCCACCCTTCAGTCAGTCCCCACCCTATTGTCCACTACCATGAGTCCTTTATACATGTCCCTTGACTAGAACCTTCCCCTTCTTTCCCCATTTTCCCTCTCCCTTCCCCTCTGGTCACTGTCAGTTTTTTCTTTATTTCAATGTCTCTGGTTATATTTTGCCTGCTTGTTTGTTTTGTTGAGGTTCCACTTAAAATTGAAACCTCACAACCTGGTGTTTGTCTTTCACAACCTGGCTTATTTCTTTAGCATAATGCTCTCCAGTTCCATCCATTCTGTTGTGAAAGGTAGGAGTCCCTTCTTTCTTTCTGCTTTGTAGAATTCCATTGTGTAAATGTACCATAGTTTTTTGACCTATTCATTTACTGATGGGCAATCAGGCTGTTTCCAGCACTTGGCTATTGTAAATAATGCTGCTGTGAGCACTGGGGAGCATAGGTTCTTTTGAATTGATGTTCCAGGATTCTTAGGGTATAATCTCAGCAGTGGGATCATCAGATCAAAAGGCAATTCCATCTTTAGTTTGTGAGGAAATTCCACAGTGTTCTCCCCAGTGGCTGCACCACTCTGCATTCCCACCAATAGTGCACCAGGATTAACTTTTCCCCACGTCCTTGCTGGCACTTGTTTGTTGATTGTTTATGATGGCCATTCTGACCTGTATGAAGTGGTATCTCATTGTCATTTTAATTTGCATCTCTCTGATGGCTAGTGATGTTGAGCAATAGTTCGCATGTCTAGGGGCCCTCTGTATGTGATCCTTGGGGAAGTGTTTGTTTCAGTCCTTTGACCATTTATTAATTAGATTGCTTGTCTTCCTGGTGTTGAGTCATGAGAGTTCTTTATATTTTAGAGATCAACACCTTGTCTCATTGAGAAATGAGACGTCTCATTGAGGTTTCATTGAGAAATATGTTTTCTCATACAGCTGCTTCTCTTTTCATTTTACTTATGTTTTCTTTAGCCATTCAGAAACTTTCTAATTTGATGTAGTCCCATTTGCTTATTCTTTCCTTTATACCTCTTGCCCTAGGAGATATATTGGTGAAGATACTGCCAGTTTCTCTGGCCTAGTTATGGATTCCCATTAGACTACATTCATCCTCATTCTCATGTGCAATATAACCACAATGTTACTATTAAAAGTAAGCTGAATGATCTCTGTTCTAACCACCAAAATAATCCAGATTATAGCCCTTACAAGGTCTAACAGTGTCTTCTTTGCACTTACCATGAATGTGGGGTATAAACACCAGGGCTTCTTGATATGGTATTTCAAGGATTACAGATGCTAGAAGAAAATTGATTCACCAATCTAAATGCTAGCGAAACAGTAAATATGCCTACCCATTTTCATGCTACTATCAAGTATCAAACAAAACATTCACTCATGATACATACACTGCAGGAGTAATTAGAGTTTACCTAAAGTACAAACTGTGACAGGCCATGATTTCTTCCACTGGTTATCAAAAAAAAACACCATACTCTGAGACATTCTAAAATGTCCCTACACTGAACCAACAGAAATCTACAAATCTAGTTAAGATGCTTGGATTTGCCTTGCCTCACAGGACAGTAAGGCATGACAGGTTTCAGCCTGAGGTCATCATGCTTTTAATTCATGACATCTTTATTATTAGGTTATAGCTGCTAAAAATGAATAACCTGGAAGTTTCTTACACAGGAGTAATGAAAAATAGGAAAAGAAATATTCAGACTCATAAAGGAAGGAAAATGAAAAATAGAAAAAGAATGTCTAGTATAATGTTGTAATAGCAATATATATATATATATACAATATAAAATAGTATATGATATTTGGCTTAAACACAAAAGGTTTATCTTAAATATTAACTCAAAACATATTACTAGTGTCAATGAAACTGGATTGTTTATATATCCAAGTCCATTTTACTTTAACACATGAATATTTTACATATTAAATATTTGATTATTAATCACATGTGAAAGTATGTGAATATAGTCACAAGTTTTGCTTTTCTCGATATTCAACATAAGTAATCCATGTAGTTTCAAATAAAAAATCCAAATGAATACAACATTCCAGATTTTCATTTAGAAATCAGGACTGAATTTTAGTTTCCAAAGATTTTAGAATTTTTAAATTATAATTGAGTAACAGATAGATTCCATCTGTTTCTTCAATAAGATCATATAGTATATGAAGCATCTTTATCTCAGCTATTACTGAGAAGATAAATTAGCCCTGGTGAGTGGCTCTGTTGGTTGGAGTTATCCCCAGAAATCAAAGGATCAAAGTATCAAAGGGTGCCTGTTTGATTCCTGGTCAAGGTACATGCCTGGGTTGTAGGTTCGACCCACCATCAGGACGTATACAGGACACAAGTGATCAGTATTACTCTCTGGCACCAGCCTCTCTCTTTCTCTCCCTCTCCCGCTTTCTCCCTTGCTCTTCCCCCTTTTCTCTCTCTCTAAAACTCAATAAAAACATTTTTAAAACATTTTTAAAAGAAGATGAATATATAGTGCTTTAACATATATATAAAGTTAAAGTAATATAAATTTTATCTATTTCAACAAATTATTTTTTTAAGATTTTATTTATTTATTTATTTTAGAGCGGGACAGGAGGGAGAAAGAGAGAGAGAAAAACATCAATAGAGCAATTCACTATGAATGAAAAACACTCTCCAAGAGGAAAGTGAAAATAACATTGACTGAACTGCTACATGGCTCACATTTGATAGACTTTGTTACAATCTGTGTGGGAAATTTCCAAAATCATACTTTGACCTCTTCCCTTAGATAAAAAGAAAGAGAGGGTTATACTTAATATACTTAAGTTTAGATGTTATATTTTGGTTCTACTAGAGGTGAGTAAATTAAAGATAAATCTATACTGGTCCACAAGACCTAGGCACAAAAAAGTATCAGCTTAGAATATTACTAATTTTAGTCTGCATAAATAAGATTTACAATTTATCTAATAATAGATTCCTTCTTCTTTAAGGAAAAAAATTTTCATGAAAGTTTCCACAATGAACATAACTGTGAGGGAGATAAATCTTATTTCACATACAAAAACCAAGAGATAAGGGCTTATGTAAGAGCCTGGTCTTACATAATTAAAACTACAACAGGAATTAAAACTACAGCTGTTGGCATACACTTTCTGTTTATATACAATCCTGAGATCACACAAGCCAAGCCATTTAGTGTCTAGTGTTCAGCTTAAGAGAGGCAGCAAACCCCATATAGTCAGATCTCAAGAAAGGTCAATAATATAAGTACAACAGCAACTCATATCTTGAGGATAATAGATTATAAAGCTATTAATCTTGCTTTTAATTTTGGTGAGAAACTGTATTGGAACAAAAGATTAGTGTAAGTCCTTTCTCAATAGCATCCAATAGGCTACCCTCCCATCTTTTTAAATCAAAACATGGCAATGAGCCCTAGATGTTATGGTATGGCTCACTGAATTGAATGCTGGCCTGAGAATCAAAACATGGCAATGAGACAAGATTGGTTAAAATAAAATCTTTCCTAGGACTATGAAATCTTGGACCAAATTTCAGGGACTATATAAGCAAGACTTCTGAAACATTAGTCACAACCATCCTATATGGCAGATATACTGACAAAAAGACTGAAATTACTTGCCTAACATGACATAACCAATGCATGTCCAGCTGCCTGCTGCTACAAGAGCCAATATTTGAGAGGCAGGTGCTGATGTAAAGGAAAGTGGTTTATTTTCAGGTGTCAGAAACCTAGAAGATGGGGAACTCATGTCACAGAGCCCATCTCCACATCTCAATGCAGGCAGAGGTTTTTATAGGGAGGGAGAGGAGAAAAAAACAAAGAGATCATGAAAGGAGGTTGAAAATTCTCTATATGCAGACAAGCAAAGTCCATTTCGAGAAGGCAAGTGATGATCTGGTATGTGACATCCTGGCTTTACAGACTTTAGCCTTCATGGATGAAGGTCAGCAAACTCCCAGAGCGTGGATGCCTGATGCTTGGAGTCTGTATCTTCTGAAGTTAGTTCTTAGGATACTTATACAAACATGCTATTTATCTACAAGCTACATATTAGTCAAAGTCAGCACTTACAGAAACAAAAGAATTATGGGACAAGTTACCATTTCCCACTCTTAAAATGTCACTCAGTAAATGACATGAAAAAGCACAGAGACCTTGGCAACCTCATTCCAAGTTATTGATCTAACTCTTTGCTGAACTTTAGTATCACAGAGTCAACTATAAATATAGTGAGACTATGTCCATAGGGAACAAACTTATACTTTCTCCTGAAATTCCACTGAGTTCCTTGTAGAATGCTCCTCTGAACTTGAAATTATTAGGCTTGGCACAGCATTTTGAGAAAGGAGAACAAGATAGGAGAGATCACAATACCTGAAATCAAACTATATTACAAGGTCATGGTAATCAAAACAATCTAGTACTAGCATAATAACAGACACATGGATCAGTGGAACAGAATGGAGAACCCAGAAATAAACCCAAGTCTCTATGGTCAATTAATATTCAATAAAGAGGAAAGAAGCATAAAATGGAGTAAAAATAGCCCCTTCAATAAATGGTGTTGGGAGATCTGAACAGCTACATGCAAAAAAAATGAAACTTGACCACAAATTTACACCATACACAAAAACAAACTCAGGATGGATAAAAAGACTTAAATATAAGTTGTTACACCATAAAAGTCCTAGAGAAGAACATAAGCAGGAAAATCTCAGATATTCCACACACCTCTAAGATATGTCCCCTAGAACAAGGGACATAAAGGAAAGAATAAATAAATGGGACTTCATCTAAATAAAAAGCTTCTGCATGGCTAAAAATAATCAGCAAAATGAAAAGTGAACCAACCATATAAGAAAATATATTTGCCATAGATACCTCAGATAAGGGTTTGATCTCCAAAATATATAAAGAACTCACATGACTCGAGACCAGGAAGACAAACAATACAATTAAAAATGGGCAAAAAATGCCCTGGCTGGTGTAGTTCAGTGGATTGAGTGCGGGTTGCGAACCAAGGTGTCACAAGTTCGATTACCAGTTGGGGAACATGCCTGGGTTGCCGGCCATGGCCCTCAGCAACCGCACATTGATATTTCTCTCTCTCTCTCTTTCTCCCTCCTTTCCCTCTCTAAAAATAAATAAATGAATGAAATCCTAAAAAAAAAAATGGGCAAATGGACATGCAGACACGTCTCCAGGGAAGACATACAGAGGGCCCAGAGATGCCCTATGAAAAGATTCTCAGCATCACTAGCCATCAGAGAGATGCAAACTAAAACCACAATGAGATACCACTTCACACCAGTCAGAATGACCATCATAAACAAATCAACAAATAAGTGCTGGTGAGGAAGTGGAAAAAAGGGAACTCTAGTGCACTGTTGGTGGGAATACAGACTGGTGTAGCCACTGTGAAAAACAATATGGAATTTCCTCAGAAAACTAAAAATGGAAATGCCTTTTGATCTGTCAATTCCACTGCTGGGAGTATACTCTAAGATCTGAAATGACAATTCAAAAGAACCTATACACCCCAATGTTCATAGCAGCACAATTTACAATAGCCAAGTGCTAGAAGCAACCTAAGTGCTCATTAGTAAATGAGTAGATAAAAATCTGTGGTACAACCTGGCTGGCATAGCTCAGTGGATTGAGCGTGGGCTGTGAACCAAAGTGTCGCAGGTTCGATTCCCAGTCAGGGCACATGCCTGGGTTGCAGGCCACGGCCCCCAGCAACCACACATTGATATTTCTCTCTCTCTCTCTTTCTCCCTTCCTTCCCTCTCTAAAAATAAATAAATAAAATCTTTAAAATAATCTGTGGTACATTTACACAATGGAGTTCTACAAAGCAGAAAGAAAGAAGGAGCTTCTATCCTTCACAACTTCATGGATGGATCTGGAGAGCATTGTGCTAAGTGAAATAAGCCAGGTGGTGAAAGACAAATACCATATGATCTCACCTTAAGTGGAACCTAATCAACAAAACAGACAAGCAAGCAAAATATAACCAGAGACATTGAAATAAAGAACAAACTGACAGTAGGCAGAGGGGAGCGGGAGGGGAAAAAGGGGGTGAAAGGGGAGGGATCATCAAAGAACATGTATAAAGGATATATGGACAAAGCCAAAGGGGTTAGGATCAAAGGCAGGACGTGGGGATGGGTGGGGTGAGTGGGAGTGGTGGGGGGAAAATGGAGACAACTATACTTGAACAAGAAAAAAATTAAATAAATAAAAATAATAATAATAAATAAAGTATTGGGCTTGGGCTTGAACTGGATGCCCTGCTTTGTTTTAAACACACGCGCATGCACACACACACACACACACACACACACACACTGAGAGAGAGGGACATTTAAATGTATTCTAAAACATGTGCCATTTATTGAGACTATTCAGTATGGAGAAAATCTCCAAGGGAGCAACTTCCCATGTGTTCACAATTCCTTTTTTTATTTTTGTAATTTTTGATATGTATTACCTGCAGTAACATTGTGACAGCTCCATATGTTGGATTGACACACAATACTTAGAACAGATTTATCATATTTGGTCTTTGGGTAAATAATAAATGATTTATACCTGCCTAAATATACCATTCTGAGCCATTTCATTCCACCAGGAAAATACAGGTATTTTTTCCTCTTAAAAAAATTAGGGGGGCTAAGATGGCGTCAGAGTAGAAAGGAGCAGATTCAGCTTCTCTCTGCTCAGGGGAGAAAATCCTGACCGATCTATGGAGTAGAGAAGCAAGCAACCAACATACTTCAGCATATGTGAAAATAGGGGACAAAGGATTGTGGCAGAACCGAAAAACCGGACCCTAAGAAGAATGCTGCAACAAGGTAGGGTCCCAGGGACCAATGTGTGGTCTGGGGGCTGCAGCCCCAGGCCCAGGGCCCACTGCTGGGTTTGCCACAGAGTCCTTGGGAGAGAGCCGGGACAACTGCTCCCTCCCCAGCCAAATAAGGTCTGAGCAGCACTGGGAGGAATCCAGGTGCTAGCAAACACACAAGGGCTGTGAGCACCTTTGGAGGCTGTGGACAGCGGAGGGGCTGGGTCACACATTGGGCCCTGATCCCCACAGTCACCCGTCTGGCTGGAAAGTTTGGCTGTGGAAGAAGCCAGGCCACTGTGCGGAGCAGCAGGCTTGAACAGGAGGAATTTCTCAAGAGGAAGGAGTGAATAGACAGACACTGGGGAATTCTCCTAAAGTGATCAGTCGCTTCAGCCTCCCTGCCACCCAGCCGTGGGCGCACGGGCGCACATGCAGGGAGAGCATCCACGCACCCCGGTCCACAGCAGTAACCCTGGGGAAAGACCTGATTCCCACACCCAGGGCACAAGGCTGAGGAGCCACGTTAGCTTTCCAGACAGTGAGGGAGCCAGTACGAGCTCTGCTGACCAAGGAAGAAGAGCCATACCAATCACCCCTCAGCATGCCACAGCCAGCTAGAGCAGAAAAACCGCTTTGGCCACTTTGAAACCAAGAGACTTTTTAATTTGATTCTATTTTTTTAACAATTTTTAATTTTTTAATTTTATTGTTTTTATTCTCTTTTGATTTCTTTTTCCTCTCTTTCCTGATTTCTTGTTTTATTCCTTCCTCTTTCCTTTCCTCCAATTTTACTTCTTCTTCCTTCCCTCGTCTGCTTTTTCTATTTTTACTTTTTTAAATTTTTTCTAAATACCTACAAGTGAGACAAAATCCTGGATCTGTGAAAAGACCAAAGTTGAACCCAAACAAGGGGCATCACAACAGCTAGGACAGTGAGACAAATTTCACTTGCTATTACAGAGAACCTGCAAGTTATTGCATATTTGTATTATTATTATTTTTCCAATATTTCTACATCTTTTTTAATAGTATTTTTATATCCCTCTTCTTTTTGTATAGTCTGCTTTGCTAGTCTGGATATATTTTATGACCTGACAGCTATCCCCTGATATCTCTTTCCATACTGTATTGCTAATCTACTGTTCTTTAACTCACCTGTGTCCCATTAGCACACAACTCGAGGTTCTGTACTCCCTATTCTTATTACCTAGATCTCATAGATTCTGTCATATGATTGTCGCCATAATATTATTGTAAATAACTGCTGTTCCATGCAATTGTAATTACTTCACAATACCGCCCCCCCCCGATCTTAACCCATTTCAAAGTTTCCTAAACTCTATTACTATAGTGGTTAACTCTATTCTCTCACACACTACACCTATTTACTATCCTTTACTCTCACCTTACCTCAGAATCTCACCTCCCACAACCTCCCTCCTTTATAGATCCAACTCACAATCCTTCCTTCCCCAACAAGAGTCTTATCTTCTTTCCATCATTTTTAAAAATCAGCTAGCTGGGTGGAAGATCACAGTTAACACTATACATAGTCAAAGGATCTCCTATCTCTTCCCTACTTGCTGCTACTGTAAATATCATAGAATTCTCTGTTGCTGTCTTAATCCATTTTGCCTTCCCCCTCCAACTGATGACAAAAAAGAATAGGTGAAGGCAGTGAACACCAGCATACCCACTGGAAGAGGAAACCCAACAACAAAGGAACCAGTAACAGATAACAACAGAAGAAGGTGAAGGAGGGAATGGTAACCACACAAACCTCAATCCAGGACCTATCTGGAAATACAACTAAACAGTAGAGACAGTACCCAATACAAACAACTGAACAAAAGCAAGAGAGAATTCTTTAAACCTTATACACACGGAAGAACCAGCTTCAACACAACCTGCCCTCACCAGCACAACAAAATACAGGGGGTGGTGGACAGAGTGACCCTCATTTAACCAGCTGGTGGGAAGGAACCACCAAAGAAAGAATCAACAACAATCAAAACCCAAAGGCAAACACAAAGCCAACTTAAATGACATCCCAAGACCAGTGAGCTTGGGAGATAAAGGAAACTGCACCACTGAAACTAACTGCTATTCTACTAAAGAAGTTCACACCACAAACCCAGGGAGCCAGAACAGATCAATTTAAGAAGTTGAGGCTAACAAGAAGAGTCTCACAAACAATGGGAAGACAGAGAAACAATCCCCAAATGAAAGGAAAAGAGGAAGCCACAGAAAGAATGCTAAATGAAATAGAGGAAATTCAACTATCAGATATTGACTTCAAAGCAATGATGATCAGGAAGCTCAATGAGCTCACAATGAGCTACCAGAAAATACAGGGAAGCTACAACGAACTCACTGAAAACTACATCAACATGAAAAAGGAAATAGAAACTCTCAACAAGGGCCAACAGGAAATAAAGAATACAATATCTGAACTGAAAAACACAGTAGAAGGAAGGAAAAACAGGATCGATGAAGCAGAAGATCAGATCAGTGAGCTAGAGGACAAAATAGAAGAAAAAAAAAACAGAAACAGAAAGAAAAGGAAAAGAGGCTCAGAAAGAATGAAGAGGGATTAAGAGAAATGCAAGACAATATGAAGCATAATAATATCCGTATAATAGGGATACCAGAAGGAGAAGAAGAAGAGCAAGGGGTTGAAAACTTATTTGAAAAAGTAATGAAGGAAAACTTCCCTAATTTGATGAAAGAAAAAGTCACACAAATCCAGGAAACACAGACAGTCCCAATCAAGAGGAACCCAAAGAGGCCCACCTCAAGACACATCATAATTAAAATGGCAAAATTTGAAGACAAAGAGAGAATATTAAAGGCAGCAAGGGAAAAAACAGGAAGTAACATACAAGGGAGCCCGAATAAGGAACAGCTGACTTCTCAATGGAAACACTCCAAGCCAGAAGAGAATGGCAAGAAATATTCTAAGTAATCAGAACCAGAGGCCTGCAACCAAGGCTACTTTACCCAGCAAGGCTCTCAATCAAGATAGAAAGCCAAATAAGAAGCTTCTCAGACAAAAGAAGTCTAAAAGAATACACCTCCACCAAACCAGCTCTGCAAGAGATGCTAAAGGGACTGCTTTAAGGAAAGAAAGGAAAAGAGAGAGAGAGAGAGGAATACACGTACATAAAAGGCAATGAGTAAGTACCTATCAATAATAACCTTAAACATAAATGGATTAAATGCTCCGATCAAAAGACATACAATAGCTGATTGGATAAGAAAACATGACCCACATATATGCTGCCTACAAGAGACCACCTCAAGATTGAAGACCTGCACAAGCTGAAAGTGAAGGGCTGGAAACAAATATTCCAAGCAAATGGACAGGAAAAAAAAGCCCGGGTAGCAATACTCATATCTGACAAAATAGACTTCCAAAAAAGGACCATAAAGAGAGACCCAGAAGGTCACTTCATAATACTCAAGGGAAGAATCCATCAAGAAGACATAAATATTGTAAATATATATGCACCCAACATAGGAGCACCCAAATACATGAAGAAAATCTTAGAGGACTTCAAGAAAGATATTGACAGCAACACAATTATTGTGGGGGATTTTAACACCCCACTATCAAAAATGGACAGATCTTCCAAACAAAATATCAACAAAGATACTGTGGCATTGAACAATACCCTAGATGAAATGGGCTTTACTGATATACACCGAGCCCTCCATCCCAAAGAAGCTAAATACACATTCTTTTCAAATTTACACGGAACATTTTCAAAGATAGACCACATGATAGGACACAAAACAAGCCTCAACAATTTCAAAAAAATTTAAATCATACCAAGCATTTTCTCAGATCACAAGAGACTGAAGCTAGAAACCAACCCCAAGGGAAAAATCCCAAAACACTTGAAATCATGGAGGTTAAATAGCATGCTATTAAACAATGAATGGGTCAAGAATGATATTAGGGAAGAAATCAAAAGGTTTCTGAAAACAAATGAAAACGAACTCACAACAACCCAAAACTTATGGGACACAGCCAAGGCAGTCCTGAGAGGGAAGTTCATAGCGATAGAGGCCCACCTAAAAAACTTAGAAACATTTCAAACACACAACCTAACCCTACGTCTACAAGAACTCCAAGAACAACAACAAAGACAGTCCAGAGCAAGCATAAGGAAGGAAATAACCAAGATCAGAGCAGAATTAAATGACATAGAGACTAAAAGCACAATTCTAAGGATCAATGAATCCAGAAGCTGGTTCTTTGAAAAGATAAACAAAATCGACAAGCCTTTAAGCAAACTCATCAAGAAAAAAAGAGAGAAAACCCAAATAAACACAATCAGAAATGAAAGAGGAGAGATTACATCTGACACCACAGAAATACAAAGGATTGTAAGAAATTACTACGAAGAACTGTATGCCAAGAAATTTGAAAACCTAGATGAAATGGACAAATTTCTAGAAAAAAATATAATCTTCCAAAACTCAATGGAAAAGAAGCAGAAAGCCTGAACAAACCAATAACAGCAAAAGAAACAGTAATCAAAAAACTCCCAACACACAAAAGCCCTGGACCAGATGGTTTCACAGGAGAATTCTACAAAGCATTTAAGGAAGAACTAACCCCTATCCTTCACAGACTATTTCAAAAATTCCAAAAAGATGGAATACTCCCAAACTCTTTTTAAGAGGGCAACATCATCCTAATTCCAAAACCAAATAAAGACACAATGAAGAAAGAAAACTTCAGGCCAATATCACTGATAAATATTGACGCTAAAATCCTCAACAAAATATTGGCAAACCACATCCAACAGTACATTAAGAAGATAATACATCATGACCAAGTGGGATTCATCCCAGGGATGCAAGGATGGCTCAATATTCGCAA
Source organism: Phyllostomus hastatus (assembly GCF_019186645.2). Classification (NCBI taxonomy): domain Eukaryota; kingdom Metazoa; phylum Chordata; class Mammalia; order Chiroptera; family Phyllostomidae; genus Phyllostomus; species Phyllostomus hastatus. The sequence continues at coordinate 5,221,336 of NW_025333543.1, forward strand.
ATCAGTAAATGTAATACATCACATAAACAAAAGCAAAGACAAAAATCACATGATCATATCAATTGATGCAGAAAAAGCATTTGATACAGCACCCATTCATGATAAAAACACTCGGCAAAGTGGGAATAGAGGGAGCATTCCTCAACATAATAAAGGCCATATATGAGAGACCTACAGCCAACATCATACTCAATGGGCAAAAAATTAAAATCTTTTCCACTAAGATCAGGAACAAGACAAGGCTGTCCACTTTCACCACTTCTCTTCAATATAGTACTGGAAGTTTTAGCCACAGAGATCAGACAAGAAAAAGAAATAAAAGGCATCCAAATTGGAAAGGAGGAAACAAAACTGTCACTGTTTGCAGATGACATGATAGTATACATAGAAAATCCTATAGACTCCACCAAAAAACTGCTGACCTAATAAATGAATTTGGCAAAACAGCGGGATACAAAGTCAATATCCAGAAATCAAAGGAATTTCTGTACACCAACAATGAAACAGCAGAAGCAGAGATCAAGGAAAAAATCCCATTTGAAATAGCAAAAAGAAAAATAAAATACCTAGGAATAAACCTAACCAAAGAGGTAAAAGACCTGTATTCAGAAAACTACATGACACTCAGGAAAGAAATCAAGGAAGACACAAACAAATGGAAACATGTACTGTATTCATGGATTGGAAGAATTAATATCATCAAAATGTTCATACCACCCAAAGCAATTTACACATTCAATGCAATACCTATTAAAGTACCAATGGCTTATTTCACAGACATAGAACAAACACTTCAAAAATTTATATGGCACCATAAACGACCCCAAATAGCTGCTGCAATTTTGAGAAAGAAGAGTAAAGTAGGAGGGATCACAATACCTGACACTAAACTGTACTACAAGACCACCGTAATCAAAACAGCCTGGTACTGGCATAAAAACATGCACATGAACCAATGGAACAGAACAGAGAGCCCAGAAATAAACCCAAGTCTCTATGGTCAATTAATATTTGACAAAGGAAGCAGCAACATAAAATGGAATAAAAATAGCCTCTTCAACAAATGGTGTTGGGAGAACTGGACAGCTATGTGCAAAAAAATGAAACTCGAGCACCAACTTACACCTTATACAAAAATAAATTCAAGGTGGATAAAAGACTTAAATATAAACTGTGACAGCATTAAAGTCCTAGAAGAGAACATAGGTAGGAAAATCTCAGATATTCCACTCAGAAACTTTTTTACTGACATGTCCCCTAGAGCAAGGGACATAAAGGAAAGAATAAACAAATGGGACCTCATCAAAATAAAAAGCTTTTGCACAGCTAAAGAAAACAGTATCAAAATAAAAAGAGAACCAACTGTATGGGAAAACATATTTGCCAATGATACCTCAGACAAGAGTTTAATCTCCAAAATATATAAAGAACTTACATGACTCTACTCTAAGAAGACAAGCAACCCAATTAAAAAAATGGGCAAAGAACTTGAACAGATACTTCTCCAAGGAGAACATACAGAGGATCCAAAGACACATGAAACAATGTTCAATATCACTAGCTATCAGAGAGATGCAAATTAAAACCACAATGAGATACCACTCCACACTAGAATGGCCATCATAAACAATTCAACAAACAACAAGTGTTGGAGAGGTTGTGGAGAAAAGGGGACTCTAGTGCACTGTTGGTGGGACTTCAGACTGGTACAACCACTATGGAAAGCAGTATGGAACTTCCTCAGAAAACTAAAAATGGTTCTGCCTTTTGACCCTGCAATTCCACTGCTGGGACTATATCCTAAGGACACTAAAACACCAATACAAAAGAACCTTTGCACCCCGATGTTCATAGCAGCACAATTTACAATAGCTAGGTGCTGGAAGCAACCTAGATGCCCATCAGTAAATGAATGGATCAAAAAAACTATGGTACATTTACACAATGGAGTTCTATGCAGCAGAAAGAAAGAAGGAGCTCCTACCCTTTGCAACAGCATGGATGGAGCTGGAAAGCATTATGCTAAGCGAAACAAGCCAGGCAGTGAAAAACAAATACCATATGATCTCACGTTTAACAGGAACCTAAACAACAAAACAAAGAAACAAGCAAACATAACCAAAACACTGAAATAGAGGACAGACTGACAGTGACAAGAGGGGAGAGAAGAGGGAATTTCAGGGGAGAATGGGAAGGGTTTACAGGAACAAATTTAAAGGACACATGGGCAAAAACTAGGGGGAGGGTGGTAATGGGAGGGAAGTGGGGAGGGTTGGGTGGGTGGGCTGGAATGGGAGTAAAAGGGAGAAAACTGTACTTGAACAATGATTAAAATAAATAAATAAATACCAAACTACATTTAAATAAATAACATTATAATTATGACATTTAAAAATTCACAGTAAAGCCAGAGACCTCTTTCTCTTTCTATTTGCAAGGCTACTCATCCCGGAGGGTCATGGAACACTATGGAAAGACAAGTTGTTTTCTTTTGGAGGAGCATGGCCTCTCTTCCGGGAGGGTTCCTATTTCTCATTCTCTCATTGTTCTTTCCTTAGTGGTGGATTCACGTCCAAAAGGTTGAGGGGAATTTCTTATGACAAATTACAAAATGACCTAGATGCTTCCAGTGCATAACTGCAGGGCACTTGCTTCCAAGACCCTTGTAAATTAACCCTCAGTTTCTGCTCTGCCCCAGCAGCTGCTCTTGCATAACTAGGGCACAGGGTCAGACAAACAACTGTTCAGATGATGATGAGCTGGTGACCACACCTAAAATAGCAAACATGTCAAGAGATCTGTGACATTTGTTTGAAAGGTTGTGTGATAAATGAATGATTTTTTTCCAATAAAGTAAGCAATAGTTCTGTCATTTTAAACACATAATAGTTAGGAGACTTGTTTTACTTAGACTGGAATATTATGCCAGGGACAAAGTCCATACAAAGAAACACACAACAAAAAGTAGCAAGAAAAAGAAGCAGTTAAGTGCAGCCCATCAGCCAGCAGTTCATCCATGCATCTCTACAGAGTCCATCTGTCTGTACCATACACTGAAATGGAGGAGTAAACTCGTCAGGCCGCTACTCTAACAGGAAAATGGGCAGCTGTCATCACATAACTCCTCCTGCACCTTAACCAGACAAAGTAAATCATTCCATAGGCTGAAAACAAAAAAACATAAGTACACAATGTTGCTCTTTTCTCCAAATAAAATCCACACTAAAGGTCCTATGTGACTCCAAATATCCAAATAGAAATGGGGTCCTCTGAAATGTCAAAGAAAGAATTATTTTGTAAAGAAAGAAAGTACACATCAAAATAGTCTAATTCCACATGTGAACAACAAAATACTGTGTTGCCTGACAGCTCCTCATGTCCTCCGAGGGTGGCTGGGTAGCTCCTGCACTGTTCCCACAAAGAGTGCCTAGTCTACCTGATTGCACTGGTACCTAGTGCTCTTCTCCCTCAGAAGGACAGAGTCTTTTCTTTGAGTTAAAGCAGGGGTGTCCAAACTTTTGGCATCTCTGAGCCACACTGAAAGAAGAAGAGTTGCCTTGAGCCACGCATTAAATATACAAACACTATCAAAAACACAAAGACATTTCCTAATGTTTAGAGTAAATTTACAATTTTATGTTGGGCTGCATTCATAGCCATCCTGGGCCTTGCGGTGGAGACACCTGAGTTAAAGGATGTGCACTGGGCAGGGAGACCCTGCTGGAACCAGGTTTCCTTGTGTGGTTTTATTTATTTTTTTTTATTTTAATTGTTGTTCAAGTACAGTTTTCTGTCTTGTGTGGTTTTAAAGTTCAGGTGTCATTTCCATCTTTAAAAAGTCTTAAGTCCACCTGGGTTTTGTGTTTTCAGTTCTGTTGTGAAGTCCAACCGCAGTGCCCTCTGCCCACATAGAGAATGTGTTCTGAGGTCAGCAGTGAGAGACAGTGTCTCCTTTTGGCACCACAGAGTTAACAATAAAGTAGGAAAGCTGTCCTGGCTGCTAGTTCTGAATGCCCTTCTTCCTCACAGCACCAACAGCATGTCCATCCATACCCAGGGCATTGATGATGTTCTCATTGTCTTTGGTGCTGACCAGCTTCAGCTCCTGCTGCTCCAGCTGGTCCCTTTCTGGTGCTTTGTGGTCAGGAAGTCTGATGCTGATACCTGTGTCACCAGCATGTACAGAGGACTCACCCCTGCATTGTTCACCTGGCCAGGCATAACAGGGATCACCAGGCTGAGGCCCTTTTGCAGTTTTTATTAGTAGCTGCTGCTGACCTAGAGAGAGGTGCCTATTACACATGATGACTATCTGCACAGATATCATTCAGGCCCTGCTGGCAGAAGCTAGGGTGGCCTAGTTCATCTCAGTAACAGGTTCCACTTCCACTTTTTGGTGATCTCCATTCTTCTGCAGCTCTGCCTTAAGAGGGGCCAGCAAGGCCTCCCGAGTGATTGATTATAGCTTGCCTGGTGACAGTGTTCCTGTTCCCTGGGGCCAGTCCAGCCATGCTGGTGTTGGATGCAGCTGGGAACTTGTGGACCATGTGAACCATCTGCATGACAGGCTGCTGGGAGGCTGAGGTAGTCATGGGGGCAGAGACAGTGTAGGTGTGAGCAGCTGTCACTGCACTGCATCATGAAGGGCAGCTGTCACTGCACTGCAAATAAAACAGACTGACTAGACGAAGTATCATGCACTTGACAAACCACGCCCCATGGATGACAACCAAGTTGGGCTGTGAGGCACCAAGCTTGGGGCTCCAGGGGGTGCCAGCAAACCTTCCTACCCTCCACAACAATGGAGGGACTCTTAATGGAGACTCTTAAGAGTCTGGACCAATGGACCACACCAATGGAGTGAGCAGACAGAACTCCAGGGTGATTAGGAGCAGCTTGGATACTTCCAGACAAGAGTGGTCCCAGAGGGGGTCTAAAACAGGCCACTCCCCTAGGCCATCTTTTTCTAAAAACTTACTTTATTAATTTGCTTCCAGAGGCAGGATCTTTCCTCCAGAATGAGCCTTTGCTTGGTTCCTCCTGGGAAAGTGGTATTTTGATGAAATGACATTTCAGAGAGAGATTGTGGCGAGCTGAATTCTACCAGCCCATGTCCACAGTCTTGCAATATGGATAATTTTTAGTGATGTGTGTAAAAATTCCATTTAGGGTGAGCTGCTTATCGGGAGCAATCATAATTGCTTGTACTATTAATTGTGTACAGAAATACACAGGGATGGCTTTAATCATCCTTTGTGCTATTTCCACCTAAAGCTTCCTTTTCATTTTCTGGCTGCACATTGTCAGCCATTAAATTTAGGTCAGATGGTATCACATAGCCAGTTTTGGACCCTAAAAATCCTACTCCCCAGGACTGGATGGGCAGGAGTTTGCAGCACTGATGGTTCCCCTGGAGGAGATCAGGGGGCTGATGACTTGGGATGTGGTGTCTGGAATGCTGACAGTCACGGGTGAGATGTGTGCCTACATCTACTATACCAGGGACTTGGGTTTCTCCTGCTTCTTCTTCCTCTTCTTGCTTGACAGGGCAGTGGATGCAATGTTTGTGCTCAGGCACCTGAAAGTACACAGGTGTGACAACTGCAGCGGTGTACCGAGCCTCTGGAACACTCTGTCCGTGAACATTCCATTCTAACGGAGGCAGCACAGGTAGAAGTCACCGCCCACGTGGCCCAGGGTGGCCCATGCTCACGTTCACAGAGCCCTGCGAGTCGTTGTGGGTGATGGTCATCAAGACCTTCATCCTCAGGTAAAGTATTCAAACTGGCGGTCCTCAAGGCATGCCACAGCTCCACCACCAGGCAGGGACCGTCTGCCCGTGCCTACGCTAGCCTGGTGGCTTACAGGAGGCTCGCCAGTGGGTCTGCACTGCTGGGCACCTTCTGCCACAAAGCTGTAGCCACAGAACTGAGGCTAAGCAAGGCCGCCACCTGGCGAGTAATAAGCGAAGGCTGTTGACACTTCATTTTGAAGCTCCTATGGATCTTGGATGGAAGAGAGGGTGTATGTGCTAGAGCTGAGCTAGAGACAAAACTAAAATAAATACATAAGACAATAAACATTTTTATTTTCAAATAAACATCCTATCTAAATAACTTCAAAGCATTTATACTTCAGATATTACATAAAAGAAGGGTAAACTTGTTATAATTAATCATTCATCGCCATATGTAAAACATGATTCTATAAATACTTATTTATAGAATTTATAGAAAACATCATCCCAATATTATATCTTGAATGTTCTTCTAGAGAAAAGGAAGAAAAATAAACCATTAAGCAATTAAAACAAAAAGAAAAATGCAAGAGGAGGTATGGGCATGGGAATATTAATAATAACCAAAAATATGTATATCTCCTAGATATCTTGGGTAAAACTATTTTAAATCTCCATCTACTTCTGGTAAACAATTTTGGTTTTAAATTTAAAGTCCTGTGTTAATTCCCACAGAACTGACAAGTCCCAGTAAGAGTAAATGAGGAAATTATATACTTGCCATGCAAGTCCACTTTCAATGTGGCTACAGAAAGATGGCAATACTAAAAACAAGCTACTAAAATTTATATTTAAAGAAACATTTTAACCTTACAATATTGCTATTGAATAAATGGAAAAGGCACAAATTTTTAAATCTTTAAAAATGAAAACTCAGGAAAAAATCACTTCTGTTGACACTGGAAATTGGGAAGTTATCATAAAAGAGTTGGCTGGTTAAATCCATCATCTGCCATTCTACTTTCAGAGTTTAAACAAAAACAGAAAATAAGCAAATAGCATCATTGACTCTGCACATAATTGAATAATTGTATTATTTAATTCTAAACTTAAAAACAGAAGTTAAATATATAAGTACCTTCTAATTCTGAAGAATGTAAGGAACCCATGAGTCTGGTTCTTTCCCTACAAAAGGAAGAGAGAATGGCAGTCAGTAACTTCCAGAATCACCAGAGGCTGCACTGAAAACACTAAAAACATCTATGACATAGCCTCTTGTCCTCCAGCTTATGGGAGAAATGATGTCAGAGTAATGCAGAAAGTGCTATGACAATGATAACTGCTGATAACAATAAATATTATAAATATGTATCCACTGTAACATTTATGACATACTAAGTGCAAGGCACTACACTAAAGCAATTTATAAGTATTACCTCAATGAATCCCCTATGAGACAAGTACTATCATTATAATGAAAACCCCATTTTGCTGACGAGGAATGGGAGACCTGTGGAGATTCATGGTACTCACATATTAGAGGGCAGATGGTAGATTAAAACACGCTTTGAGGTTTGAGGCCAGGACTAACAACTATGCCAACCAGAGGGACACTTAAGAGTTCTGTGTAAGTCTAAAGCAGGGGCACTTCCCATCAGAAAGATTCAGGAAAGGCTTTATGCTAAGATGATGTTCCAGAAAGTAGGAACAGAGAACTAGAGTATGGAGGTATGAAATAGTCCCAGAGGTGTCCAATTTCTCTTTTCTCATACATGAGAAAACCATAAAGTGCTGGTGAGCTGAGTGAGGATGGGGACCCTGGTGAGTCTAGGTGTAGTGTGGATACCGTGAACCTTTAAAAGATTTCTAACAGGAAGTAAATAACAGATCTAGGTGGTAAAAGACAAACACCATATGATCTCACCTATGAGTGGAATCTAATCAACAAAACAAACAAGCAAGCAAAATATAACCAGAGACATTGAAATTAAGAACAAACTGAGAGTAACCAGAGGGAAGGTTGTCACGGCCACCGACCACCAGTGACCAAGGAACGCTGCAGATGGCTCATCAAAACATGAGAAAAACACATGGACAACCGAGTCCTGTGGAGAAATAGAGACGAAAACGGCCACTCTCTCTAGTGGGGAGTGCCTTGTCTTTTTGGCCAAGCAGGCTTTTGTTCTTGATTACAAATACCATTTGCAAATTACAAGTAGTTAGCTTTGAAAGGCACTGGCAGATCTCCTGCTGGGATCCTAAGCCACAGATTTTGGGGTTTTACCATTTAAAAAGACTACAGGACTTAAATACTTAGTTTCATCTCCTCCCTGTGCCTTCATATTTTAATTAAAGAGCATCCTCCAGCAAGCAGATCTCACAGGGTCTTTCATATTCTATGTCTCAGGCCTGATTACCCTGGGGGTCCTCCGACTCTGGTCTGGACTGCACCGTCCCTGTTATTTCTGCAGGTCTGAGTCAGGCAGAGGAGACAAAGGCAGCTGGGAGACTTGGATTTCTCAAGGACTCAGGCTTTGGCAAAGCCGAGGGGGCAGGGGTCAATGTTGATCACCCTGTCATTTCCACAGCCCCCTGAGTCTCTTCCCTTAGGGCATTCCCACATGATCACGTCTACTTAGATTCATTCTCTTTCCTAGGGAATTGTTACCTGTCATTGTCTGCTGATCACAAAGGGAGCCAGGCATTAGAACAAGCAGCGTTCATGCCAGGGAAATAAGTTTTTGTCTCCTTAGTGTCTCCTGGTTCAGAGGCCTCTTACTTCAGAGCCATAGTCACAGGCGGTTACAGATTCCTAAGACCAGGCAGGGTGGACCTCAACAGAAGGTGGGAGGGGATAATGAAGGGAAAGTGGGGAAGGGTTTTCAGGAACATATATAAGAGACACATGGACAAAACCAAAGCGGGGTAGGATCAAAGGTGGGAGGTAGAGATGACTGGGGTAGTGGGAGTGGTGAGAGTGGTGGGGGGGAAATGGAGACAACTGTACTTGAACAACAATAAAAAAATAAAAATAAAATAAAATATTTTTAAAAAGAGAAATCTGTTCAGTAGTTGTGTATGAGAGCATGGGGAACAATTTGAAGTGGATCAGACTACCAGGGTGAGATGAGAGCCAAATTGGACCAACAATATAAGGCTGTGTTATTACTTCAGTGTTCATAGTCTAACACATAACAAGTGGTAAAGATATGTTAAACTGTTGCATTTGCCCCTGAGGAACTGAACCTGTAACCAGAAAAGACACCAGTGTTTGGGCTGCCTGTCACTACCAAATCCAATAAACAATGACAGCTATTGAATCTTTTATAGGGGCTTTATTCAGATGGCTGGCAATCCGAGAAGATGGTGGGTTCATACCCTAACAAAACATCTTCCCCCTTCTTTCCTGGCCAGATCTTTTTATAAGGGGGGTGGGGAAAGGCAAACAATGTGTGGTGAAGGCTTTGAGATTCAGCCATTGCAACATTCCTGGGCCATTAGCTGTCTCCAAGGGGGAGGGGTAGTCATCTGCTTCTTCCTGGTACAGATGTCTTCAGGCAGTAATCTCTAACCAATGCCCCAGGAGGTCAGCTGCTTTTCCCAGACACCAGGATGGGCCTTATCTGTAGTTTCTGAAACGAAAGCTTAACAGACACATTACCTGCTAGATTTATGGCTATATACCTTAGGCTAAAATTTTCCAAGTCTTAAGCCCCCTATCAAACCCTTAATAAATATTCTATTAATCTAAATATTGTGTAATTCTTTCCCCAGCTTCCAGTGCATATGACCTAAATCCAGCGTAGGAATTAGGTGATTCTTTCAAATAAGCAAAATATATTATACTTCTCTTCTATTGTATTTCAAGACAAAGGGAAAAAAATGTCCACATGCTCAATGCTGCAATCTGTTGTCTCAATGCCATTCTGCCTCCTCTACATGAAACGGACCTCATACATGTACCATATTTTTAGGACTATAAGACACACTAGACCATAAGATGCACCTAGGTTTTAGAGGAGGAAAATAGGGGAAAATTTTTTGAAACAAAAATTGTGTTAAAATATTTAACAACCTGTGACCCCACTCCACCAACCCCCACACACACAGTGAGCCAGGTAAGCTACATTCGAACTATAAGACACACCCTCCTTTTCCTCTCAAATTTGGGAGAAAAAAGTGCATGTTATAGCCCCAAAAATACAGGCATATGCATACAGATGGTGGGTGAATGACTAACAACATGAAAGTAAGTTAGAAACTTAAAGAGCTAGATAAATACAAATGGTTATATGAAATTCTGCACATTAAATAATTATATTCACTCTCTCCATTTGATCATTCAAGTTGTGGCTTAAAAGATTAGCAGAAAAATGAAAAAAAAACCTAACATGTTTAATAAGTATGTCAATGTCATTATAGAGGCCCTGAAATTCAAAACACAAATATGCCTTAACAAAAGAAGTATTTCTTTATCGTTGAAATTCTAAACCTGCTTAGAAATTAATAGTGTCTTAAGACTCTATTAAAGTTAGAATATAACTTGTGAAGAAAAGCTATTGTTTATACACATATTTTTTTCCTTTCATTTGACAGCCAAGGTTCCATTAGCAACAAAAGAACGTGTATGTGAGTGAATTCTTTCCAAATACTTTCATAAAACATCAATTTTTCCTAGAATAACTAAGTATAATTTTTCACTTATGTTTATGTCAAAAAATAAAAAGTATTTGACAGTATTAATTTTATAAATATAATTCTACTTAAATATATAGAAGGACTTTTCATTAGAAATTTTTTTCAATAGAAAAAGGTAACTACCTTGATTATTTCATTTTTGATGGATGTTTTAATGCATATTTTTGTTTGTCTTAAAAATTATAATTCATATTTCTTATATGTAACTCTTATTAGGGTTCTTTAATATTTTATGTCACTGGATAATAACCATGCCAACAAAGTATCTATTAGTTTAATGTTTTCACATGGTTAGCATTACAGCTTATAATAATTGATATTTTACTTTTGAGGTTAAACTTCAGACATACTACCTAGGGCAATGCTTTTTTAGAGACAAATGTTTAATCCAGCTGGCAGTGCCTGGGGCAAAATATTCTGAGGGCTGGACTTTTGATTTCCTGCCCTTGCCTTTTCAGAATGATGTTGGATATCGTTTTCTTTGGTAAATGCATGCCAAATTTAACACAATACCTATATAGGCGTCTAAAAGGTGCAAAATAGTAACTCAAAAGGTAACTTATTTAAAGTTATCTTAGCCAAGTAATAATATAAAAAGCACAGTAAAATCAACTAATTTAGCAAAACATACTAATTTAATAGACAGAAATATCTTGAAAATGTATTCAAAGGTTCTTTTGTTGCCTGTTTAAAAACTTCATCAGCAAGGGTACGGGGAAACATCAGTTTATTTTGCCCCTACTAAGTGCCAGAAACTGCTCAAGGTGCTTTGTCCCATTTGAGAGCACTTACATTATAACTATGAGGAGACTATGTCTCACTTCATTCAAGCTGGGAGCAAATATTTTGCTACAGTTTATAGTGCATGAAAACTTAAGGTCATAATCACCATAAACACTTTTATAGGATTTAAGACAACTCACACTTATCTGTTGAAATCACAACTTATTCTTTTGCTGTGTTTAACTGTGTTACTCCCCATGGTTTTGGCAAAATGATGCAAAACTAAATAATATCATCAACCTCGATCCATGACCAGTTACTTCAACCTAATTTTACTATGTTCATGTTCCTGACTATTTCACACTTGGCTAATAAGAAATGATTACTTAAACAGTTTGAAAACAAGAGCAGTGAGTTACAATGTACAGTTTACAAGGCTTCAAACCGCAGAGGATATATAAATACAGAGAAATTTCATCCACCAGTTAACTGAGCCAGATTACATAACCTGTTTGTGAAGTCAAGAGTCTTAGCTTTAGCCGCTTAAATTTAAAGAGTGAAAGAGTATAAGAATATTCTCCCCTTAGTACATAAGTTTTTTTAGTATGAAAAAAATTCTTCTTAAGTTTTCAACGTACTGGAGAGAAGGAACTTTACCAAAACTTAAAATAATGAATCAGAAACCAGAGTTCATTGACCTTAGTTTTCAACTGTGTGAATCATATGATACATGGGTTGAGAGTCATTTCATTACTCTGCATTTCTTTTCATTTAATTGTAAGATATGAACAATGGTACCTCACAGGTATGATGGGAAACAAACTTTATTTATGTTTTTACCAGATGTTGATTCTTTTTACTGCACATATTTTGTGAAAGTTGGTCCTCAAGTAAGGGGGTAGGAAAACATTAATGGTAGCCACATCATTAAATAAAACTCATCTCAGGTAACAGATGTCATAAAATTGAAGAGCAACTTTCTCTAAGTTTCATGTGGTGCTAGAAATCCCCATCTCTGCTTCTCAAATACAGTAGTCAGTATTCCACTTTATTCCTGTTGTCTATAATATAAATTTCTGTCCTTCATTCACACAGATCATAAAATTTAGAGTCATCTTAGAACACTTCTTAGAATTAATGCTCAGGAGAGCCCTTATTCTATTTTTTAAATTTTAATAATACATTTTATTTAATTCAACATATCAAAAATATATCAACATGTACTTTTACATTCTTTTTTATATGCAATTTCTTTGTTTTAATTTATTGTTGTTCAGTTACAGTTGTCCTGCCTTTTTCACCCTTGCTCATCCCAACCCCATCCCCCCGCACTCCCACAGTCAATGATCCCCATTGTTCATGCCTATGAGTCCTTTATTCATGTTTCTTTGCTTCACCTTTCCGATTCCTTCTGTTATCCTCCTTCCCCCTCCCCTTTGGTCTCCACAAGTTTGTTCTTTATTTCCAAGTTTCTGGTTCTATTTTTCTCATTTATTTCTTTTATTTATTAGGTACCACTTATAAGTGAGATCATATGATATTTGTCTTTCACCACCTGGCTTATTTCACTTAGCATAATAGTCTTCAGTTCTATCTGTGCCGTTGTGAAGGGTAGGAGTTCCTTCTTTCTTTTTGTATTCCATTGAGTAAATGTACCACAGTTTTTTGATCCACTCATTTACTGATGGGCACTTAGGCTGTTTCCAGCACTTAGCTATTGTAAATAATGTTGCTATGAACATGGGGGTGCATTGGTTCTTTTGAATTGATGCCTCAGGATTTGTAGGGTATAGTACCAACAGTGGGACTGCTGGATCAGAAGCAGTTCCATATTTAGATTTTTGAGGAAATTCTATACTGTTTTCCACAGGGGCTACACCAGTCTACATTCCCACCTACAGTATACTAGAGTTTCCTTTTTTGACAACCTTGCCTGCACTTGTTGTTTGTTGAAGTTTCTAGGAACAGAAATAAGTGCTTTTAAGGTTTTGCCTAGAGCCTCTGCAATCACTAAAATGGCAATAAAAGACTGCCACATGCAACTTCAGGTCAAGTTGGAGGCATAGGTAGACATACTTTGCCTGCTTGTGAAAACACAGAGAGAATCACAACTACATCTCAAAACAAATAACAACCAGAACTGTCAGAAAATCAAGCTGTATGGAAATACAACAACCAAAGATTTAAAGAAGCCGCATTCATCGAGATGGGTAGGAGGGGTGGAGCTGTGGAAATGGGCAAAGAGGTGTGGAGATGGGTAGGACTTGGAGATGTGTCAGCAGTGGAAGGGGCAGTCACACACTCATGTGTGGTGAATAAAAATAAGGAGGGATACTGTAGGAGTGAGTGATCCCAGCCCCAGGCCAGACCACACACCTCAGGGTTCCAGCTCCAGGAAGATAGATCCCTATAACTTCTGGCTGTAAAAACCAGTGAGAGTTGGGGCAGCAGAAAAAACTGCTGGATTTTCAAGATAGTAAGTTTAAAGGGCCCACATGTACTTAGAACATATGAAAACCCACCCACTCTGGGGTTTACCACCAGAGCAACAGCGGGAAGGGCACCAGTCACATATAGGAAGTGGGCGAAGTAACTGGAAATGGGGAGAGAGCTAGGAAAACCTTCAGAAGCCAGGCAGCAGCATTTTCACCTCTCCAAGCCCTCTCCCCACACAAAGCCACAAGTGGTGAAGGGGGTTGTCCCACCCTATTGATTATCTAAGGCTCTACCCCACATGATTTACAGTTGCCTTTCCTAAGACAAGGAGTCAAAGAAGCTCTACCAAATACACAGAAACAAAAACAGAGAGGTTGCTGAATTGAGTAGACAAAGAAATATGTCCCAAATGAAAGAACAGGAAAAGAGTTAAATGGAACAGAGATAACTAACCTATCAGCTACAGAGTTCAAAACACTGGTGCTCAGGATGCTCAAAGAACTCACTGAGTACAGCAAAAACATAAGGGGAAAAAATGAAGCTTAAACTAAGGGAAATAAAGAAAAATCTGCAGGGAACCAACAGTGGAGTGGATGAAGCTGAGAAATCAACAATTAGGAACACAAGGAAGGAAAAAAAGCATTCAATCAGAACAGCAGGAATAAAAAAAGAATTTTAACAAAGGGGAATAGGCTTAGGAACCTCTGAGACAACTTCAAACATACTAACATCTGAATCATAAGGGAACCATAAGGAGAAGAGGAAGAGCAAGAAATTGAAAACTTATTTGAAGAAATAATGAAAGAAAATTTCCATGATTTGGTGAAGGGAATAGACAAACAAGTCAAGGAAGCACAAAGAGTCCCAAACAAGTTGGACCCAAAGAGGACCACATCAAGACACATCATAATTAAAATGCCAAAGGTTAAAGGTAAAAAGAGAATCTGAAAAGCAGCAAGAGAAAAGCAGAGAGTTACCTTCAGAGGAGTTCCCATAAGACTGTCAACTGATGTCCCAAAAAAAACTTTGCAGGCTAGAAGGGACTGGCAAAAAGTATTCAAAGCGATGAAAAGCAAGGATCTACAACTAAGATTACTCTATCCAGCAAAGCTGTCATTTAGAATGGAAGGATAGATAAAGTGCTTCCCAGACAAGGTAAAGCTAAAGGAGTTCATCATCACCAAGTCATCATTACATGAAATGTTAAAGGGACTTTTTTAACAAAAAGAAGATCACAACTATGAACATTAAAAGGGCAATATATTTATAACCACTGAATCTTAAAAAACAAACTAAGCAAACCAGCAGAACAGGAACAGAATAATAGATATGGAGATGATTTTGAGTGTTGAGAGCTAGGAAGGAGAAGGAGAAGAATCGGGGGGAAGTGCAGGGATTAAGAAGTATATTTGGTAGGTACAAAATAGACATGGGGATGTCAAGAATAGTATAAGAAATGGAGAAACCAAAGAGTTTATGTGCACAACCCAAGGACATGAACTAAGGCGGATGCATATTACTGGAGAGAAAGGGGTACCAGGAGGTGGGGGCAAAAGGGGGAAAAATGGGACAACTGTAATAACTAATTAATAAAGATATTTTAAAAATAAATAAAAAATAAAAAATAAATAAAAAAATAAAGGATGACAGGAGAGAGAAAAGAAGAGAAAGAAAAGAAGAGAAAAGAAAAGAGAAAAGAAGCAAAGAAAAAGGGAAAAGAGGGGAGGGGAGGAGAGGGGAGGGGAGGGGAGGGGAGGGGAGGGGAGGAAAAATGCCAGGTGCAAGAATTATGGGATGATTCTGTAGAAAAGTGAAGGAAGAAGGAAGAAAGATGGTTTCCAGTATGAGACAAAGTCAGCCAGTGAAAAAGAACTGTAGAAGTGTGTACTCAGAGTGACAGCTTCAACAAAGAGACTGTCTCTGTACTCCCCATTAACTGGGAATCATCAAAGGTAATGATGTGGCGAGCACCAGTGAACTTCCCCAGGTAAACACTATAGATGTCAAATATATTCTTAAATTTTAAAATGAAGGTAACCCAAAGCTTTAGGTGTCTTCAGATAAATTCCCAGTAGTGGAATTGTTGAGTCATATGGTAGTTCTATTTTTAGTTTTTTGATGAACTTTCATACTGTTTTCCATAGTGGCTGTACCAATTTTCAATTCTACCAAAAATGCACGAGGATTCCTTTTCCTCCACAGCTTTGTCAACATCTGTTGTTTGTTGGTTTATCAATGATAGCCATTCTGACAGGTGTGAGGTGCTATTTTATTGTGGCTTTACAATAATTTGCACTTCCCTGATGATGAATGATGTTGATTTGCCACCTGTATGTCCTGTTGGGAGAAATGTCTATTCTGTTTCTCTGCCCATTTTTTAATTGAATTGTTTGTTTCTTTTAGTCTTTAATTGTAAGAGTTCTGTTATTATATTTTGAATGTTAACCCCTTATCAGATGTGTCATTGGCAAATATTTTGTACCATTCAGTAGGTTTCCTTTTCATTTTGTCAGTTTCCTTTGCTGTGAAAAAACTTCTTAGTTTGATGTAGTCTCATTTGTTTATTTTTTTTGTTTCCCCTGCCTGGGAAAAATCATCAGAAAAAAATATTGCTAAGAAAAATGCCAGAGATTTTACTGCCTATGTTTTGTTCTAGAATTTTTATGGTTTTGAATTTTACCACTTTTTCTCTTTTAGTTTACTGCATTCCATCACAGTCATGGGGAGGGATAATTGCATACTCATATGTTTTAAAAGACCTTCATATATAAGATCTTTATTTTTCTTCATATCTTTTTTTAAAGATAAAAAATCAAAATGGAGGAAAAATCCGATAAGAAGACAAATTAGAAAATAGCCACAGAATATTTTGTGTCAGCTTTTGTTAGATCAACCAAACACAAAAAAATGCCAAGAAAGAAATTAAAACTTGAGACTGCTTTTTCACAAATGATATTGTAGATATAATTTTATTATATACAAATAAATACATAAATTCTATCTCAAGCCAGTTTTCACAAGAAGGAGATGCTAAATGGATAGACAAAACCAAATTGGGAGCATTTTGGGGCCTCTTATATGTAGCTGGTTTACATCGCAGCAATCACCTAAATTTGCAGAATTTATAGACTACAGATGGTAGTGAGATTAAACTTTCCAGACTATAATATCTTTACAGAGATTTACATTTATTCATACTTGTATCAGGTTTGATGACAAACTTACCTGCTTCAGGTGCCTGAAAGTGGACAAATTAAGCAGCTGTGGGAGACGTTTTCTCAGCATTTGTAGAAAATTGTAAGTTATGTTACTATATAAGACAGAACATAACGATAGATGAAATGTTACCTGGATTTAGAGACAAATGTGGGTTTACACAATATGTTCAATCCAAGCCCAGTAACAATGGTATAAAAATTTTTGCTATGATCAATTCAAAAGTATTTTACACAGGAAATCTTGAAATGTATGCCAGTAAGCAGCTCAAAGGTCCTAACTTGATTACTAATAAATCAGCAGATGTAATCAAAAGACTTGCAGAACCCATTTACTCATCTGGATGTAATATTACAGCAGATAACTGGTTCACTAATATAAATGTTATCTCCAACTTGAAAAATAAGTGACTCTCATATGTGGTACTGTTCATAAGAATAAACCCTAGTTACCCCTTAAATTTGTGTTTTCTAAAACATGACATGAAAAATCCAACTCATTTGCAGATTGCATACTTTTATCTCATAGTCCCAAAAAGGGAAAATGTAATTATAGTTTCAATTATGCTTTTCAATGATACCATAAATTTACATTTGCAAAAACCTGACATAATAGAATATTACAATCAAATGAAGTCAGGAGTTGACACTGTGGATTAAATAATAGGTACATATAATGTAGCCAGGAATACCAGAAGATGGCCTATGGTTACATTCTACACAATTGTGAATATTGCAGGAATAATGCTCAGACTATTCATATGCTAAACAGCAGTGTGAAAATAAGGCACAAAATATTCATTAGAAATTTCATGATACAGTTAGTATCAGGACAAATAAAAAGGTGTTCCAGGTCCTTCCAGATGTGAATAAGCCTTTATACCTAAAACTTGAATTTCAAACACAAATTTAAGGAAATTCTAACAACATAGATACAGCTCCCTCAACAAGCAGAAAAAGGAAAAGATGTGTTAGGTACTCTGCATCCAAAATGAGTCACTTATCAAGCTATTTTTCCAAGTGTCGTAAAAAGTGCTCAGGCCTTCAGAACAGCAATATTGTTTACAACGACTGTTACAATGTTTTGCCAAGCCAACTATTGAATATTCTGATTAATTAATGTTAAAGACAGTTTTTGGTTTTATTTTCTAGCAATATCCATGTCTCCACTATTCAAAAAGAAAAAATTTTATTCCTTATGTTTTTATATTTCTTTAATAATTTCTAGATTATAACTGAAAAATAAATGAATGTATCTCTCAGATACATGCAACCTACAGTGTAATTTTTTTTTACTGCGACCTCCACAATGTTAAAAGCAAATTGTTTTCACTGTGATGTTGGACACTGCAGGTATCTGTCCATGGGTCAGCAGGGACCTCTGAAGCCTTTTTTGTGACCTAGATATTTTTCTTCTCCCACCCTGTGGCTTTTTTCCTAACAGACATTCATGACTTTTATCATCTCATAGCTATCCAGGCTGCACTTCCTAAATTTTAAGCACTTTAATCAGAGTTTAAATTAAAAGTGCTGTTTGTCAACATTTAACACCCAGTGAAAGCCCAACTTTTATGACAAACCCTTGAGTGTTTTCTTAAGAAAATGATGCTTCTCATCACAGCTTCAGCATCTCCTCTTTTTTAAATTTTAATTGTTATTCAAGTACAGTTTTCTACCTTTCCCCCCATCCCAATCCTCCCCACCTCCCTCCCATTTCCACGCCCCCTTGTTATTGTCCATGTGTCCTTTATACTTGTTCCTGCAAATGCAAAAAGATGCTCAGTATTGCTAGCTATCAGAGAGATGCAAATTAAAACCACAATGAGACATTACCTCACACCAGTCAGAATGGCCATCATAAACAAAGCAACAAACAACAAGTGTTGGAGAGGTTGGAGAGAAAAGGGAACCCTAGTGCCCTGTTGGTGGGAATGCAGACTGATGTATTCACTATGGAAAACAATGTGGAATTTCCTCAGAAAACTAAACATGGAACTGCCTTTTGACCCATCAAGTCCACTGCTAGGATTATATCCTAAGAACCCTGAAACACCAATCCAAAAGAACCTATGCACCCCAATGTTCATAGCAGCACAATTTACAATAGCCAAGTGTTGGAAGCAACCTAGGTGCCCATCAGTAAATGAATGGATCAAAAAACTATGGTACATTTACACAATGGAATTCTATGCAGCAGAAAGAAAGAAGGAGCTCCTACCCTTTGTGACAACATGGATGGAACTGGGAAGTATTATGCTAAGAGAAATAAGCCAGGTGGTGAAAGACAAATACCATATGATGTCACCTTTAACAGGAACCTAAACAACAAAACAAACAAACAAGCAAAATATAACCAAAGACACTGAAATTGAGAAAAGGGTGAAGGGTTTGCAGCATCTCTTCTGTATTGATGCTCGGTTGCCCCTGCTGATCTCCATTTCCTGGCTTCTTCTCCCTCTCACTCCTTTGCTCTCCTATGTAGTAATCTGACAAAAGAAATGATTGCTGCCTAGCACCCCTTCCTCACTCCCCTCCCCTGCACTACATATGAGTTTTACTATTCAAGTTTTACTATTGTCATAAAGGTGCTTGTGCTGGCTTTTCTAAAAAAGTAATCATAATAATAACACACACACAAACATACACATGTCCTTAGGCCGACCAGTCTTTCCCTCACTCTGGCCCTTACTTAGTCTCCAGTTTTAGTAGAAACAAAAGAAAGATTATTTAGCAAATTGAAGGAGAAATAATTTGATCATTATCTAAAAAGCTGTTATGAGAACAAAATGAAAACTATTCAACTAAAACTAATATAGTTAAGAGAAATAAACAAACAAATTTGATGAATTCACTTTGGGCTAATTGACCTAGAGCCATTTCTACATCAGCCTGTCTCTCCAAAAGTGATGTTAGCAAAAATTTTAATAGAAGCTGGCTGGAGCCAGGTTATGCCTCATTTACATGGATAACAGAACTCTCATCTGTTCCCTAGTACAGTACATCTTGATATAATACTTATTGCACATTAGTTTATTCTTTTCATCTTTCTTTTTCTGTTTACTTTTATCTCATCACTTAGATTTTCTCTACTCATTGAGCATAGAGAGACTTAAGGAGAGAATCATTATTAAAAGCCTTTTATCCAAATAGCCTGGTATTTCCAGAGTTTCTAGGACAGTTATTATACATTCTATTTTCTTGGGAGGGAATGGGCCCCACCCTTTAGGCATACAGGTCTTTATTTATGGAATAAAATTTTGTTTTTGGCATTCAAAAATTATTGTAGTCACCCATTTATCCATGGGGGATAACTCCAAGACCCTTAATGGGTATGTTCCAGGATTGCTATATCCACTATGATTTGTCATATACATATGTACTTATGATAAATTTTAACTGATAAATTATGTACACTGAGAAATTAACAACAATAACTAATAATAAAGCACAATAATTAAACAATATACTTTAAGTTATGTAAATAGGGTCTCTCTCTCTCAATCTCCCTGATAGACAATCTGGTAACTGCACCAGATACCAAGTGATTAGTGAGGGAATGGTAGAAAAACATACACAGCATGGGTCTGCTGGACAAAGGCAGGATTTACATTCTGGGATGAAGTGGGACATCATGAGATTTCATCACACTACTCAAATGGCATGCAATTTAAAACTTATGAATTGTTTATTTCTAGAATTTTTCACTTAATATTTTCAAACTTTGAATTTGGGTAACTGAAACCATGAGAGCAAACCATGTATAAGGGGAGACTGCTATACCCATAATCACTTTCTATTTTTGGTTTATTTAATTGCTTTTTGATAACTTCTTTCATTGGTCAGCATAAAATCTGCTGATTTGTCATTGTATACAACATTCTGTTATAGTTATTTGAACATTTAGATATATCCACCTTTATTCCCTTATCATTGCTACTCTGATAAATACAATAACCATAATTGAAATCTTTGTGATGACCCTCCCCCAAAGAAGGTCCTTATAAAGCTTATGTAAATTATATCAATATAATATTTTGGGGGTTCTTTAACTAATTTCATACTAATCAGTTGTTTTTCTTTGTTTCCAGGAGCCACATTTCAAAAGCAATTTTCAAGATTATATTAATTATTTATTATCTTTTTTAAAAGTAGTACAATTTTTATAAAACATTTCAATTGCAAATCAAGGTGATAAGATGATAAAATATATTTTTCACAATAGCAGAAAAAAGTACCAATATCCCTATATTTTTAAAATTAATTTTAGCCCTGGCTGGTGTGGCTCAGTGGATTGAGTGCCAGCCTGTGAATCAAAGGGTTGCTGGTTCAATTCTCAGTCTAGGACACATGCCTGGGTTGCTAGAAAGGTATCCCCAGTCGGGGGGGCGGGGTGCAAGAGCCAATCATACATTGATGTTTCTCTTCCTCTCTTTCTCTCCCTACCTTCCCCTCTCTGAAAATAAATAAATAAATTTAAATAAATAAATAAATTAAATGAATTTTATATTTGCCCCTAAAATAAATAACATTAAACATACATCAATTAAATTTTAAAAGTTGCTTTTAAGTATTCCTAATATTTTAGTAAATACAATTTCAAAGTATAATGTGATGTATAGCAATTTTAACATCAGCATTGTGAGATGTTTGCAAGGTGTTTGCAAGACCTAAAATATCACCAAAGCAGAATAAATATCCTCTTTGTCTAATGGAATAATCAAAGCAACTATTTGTGAAAAACCCTTCCAAAATGCTTTTGCTTAGAACCTCTTTCATAGAATTTCTCAAACTGGAGTAGTATCTATGTGCTTTATTTTTTTATCCACACTTAAGAATATGTTCATTGATTTTTAGACAGAGAGAAAGGGAATGCATGAGAGAGAGAGAAACATTGATGTGAGAGAAACATCAGTCTGTTGCCTCTTGTACCCACACTGCTGGGGGATTGAACCTGCAACCTCTTTGGTTTATGGATGTATGATGCTCCCTCCATCCAACAGCCACCCAGTCATGGATATGTGCTTCATTTTTAACACACAGGATTGCAGTATTTTTTAATCTAATGTAAGTTTTTAATTTAATGTTCAAATAAAACAATATAATATTCTTATACATATCTGTAACTCTTATCTATAAAAAAGACATTGGATTTTTTTATACTCAACACCCATCCCCTTCTCCATGATTTGATGTGCTTCCAACTAGAAAACAAGTACTAGATAAAGATAATTTAAATCACTTTATATTGAATTCTTACTGGGTCTGGGGTGGAAAGATTTGTTCCAAACTGTGGAACTTAACTCAGTCAGCTTTTTAAATTTATTTCCTAAAAACAATGAACTTGTGGATATGAGAGGGTGACACCATGCTGACTTCAGTAACAGAAACAGAGGAACAGTGTGACAAGACTGTGGTTTGAGTGAGATGTTTACTGAAGACAGATCTGAACTTAAAGTTATGACATTTTGGTAAAGCTAACCTCCAAGTATCAATAAATATTCTTCAAAACCAAATTTAATCTTTGTTAATGAGAGCAATTTCAGTTAATAAAGTGCTGTTTAATGGGTTGGCAGGAAAGGAAAAGTAAAGGGAAGTGGGGGAGAAGAGCCAGTGTACGAAAATGCCTCCCTCATAAAGGAGACTGAGTCATGAAAGAGAGCAGAGGAGGCAGAGGTTCCTGTTAGGATGGCAGGGTAGGGGGACACTGCCCACCTCCTCCCATCACCACACCAAAATTACAACTAAAGGCTGAACAGAAGTCTTATAAATGATATAAAAGAAGCCACATGGAGATTGTTAGGAGGGGCAGAGACACAAAACGTGCTGGCCTCACACTCACATGGGCAGTTGAGAATCAGAGTTCCCCATGAGGAGTGAGGAGTCCCAGCCCCACATCAGGTTCCCAAGTCTGAAACACCAGTGTCAGGAAGAGGAGCTCACAAAATATCTGCCTGTGAAATCAGTGGAGGTTTCCACCCATCTGGGTGAAACAAAAGGCTGCTAGAAACCCAGGCATCCTCTTAAAGGGCTCACCCACAGATTCACTTGCTCATAGGCACTGGCCCTGGACTCTGGCAAAGGGATAGCAGCTTGGAAGATGCCAGAGACACACAGGTAGAAACTAAGCTGTTTGGCTTCAGGACAAGGGCTGCGGGGAGGGTTGTCATTGTTCCTGTATTGAACCCTCCCTCCCACATAATCAAATCTGAATCTACATTAGTCTGGTGAACTCCACTAACTCCAACTTGATGACTCCTTAAGACTATATCCCACAACAAAGGTTGGCAGGCCCCAGGTGGTTGGTGGCTGGCTTTTGTGTACCCTGAGACTTTTGCTGAGTGGTATAAGGCCCACACTGGCACCAAACCTGAATCTGTATTCACCTGGTGAACACCATTCACCCCAGCCTCACCCAACTCCCATACTGTCCAATGCTCTTCAGGGGCTGAAACTTAGAGGCAGCTGGCAAGCAAAGGCAGATCTCTACATACCTTGTGCCTTTTGCCAACCTGCTCCAGACCTGATACTGGTGGCAGCAGCCTTGGTTCACAGCATGACTTCTCCTATGTGCATACAGGCCCAGCAAAGGCAGCTACCAAACATGGATCACTTTGTAGCTCCTAACAGATAGCTCCAGGTGGACCACAGGGAGTGTTTGACAGACAAAGACAAATACTGTATGATTTTATTTGTATTTGCAATCTATAGAAGAAAATAAAAACAACAACAATAAAAAACAGAAACAAAGTCATAAATACAGGGAACAAAATAATGTTTGCCAGATGGGAAGGGGTAGAGGGAATGGGTAAAAAAGGCAAACAGTTTAGGAAGTACAAATTGGCCATTGCAAATAGTCATGGGGATGTAAATACACCATCAAGAGTATAAACAATAATAGTGGAATAACTATGTATGGTGCAAGGTGAGTTACTAGAATGATCAGCCGCATCACTTGATAAATCATACCAATGTCTGACCAACAGGCTATACACCTAAAACTAATATAAAACAATATTGAATGTCAACTGTAATTGAAAAATAAAACATAAATAAATAATTAAAGCTGAGAGAAGGGCCATTAACTGGTGGGAAATGTGTGGCCTGTGTCTTATTTATGCTAGTGAGAACAGTGGAATATTATTGGATGATAAAGAGAACAAAGAGCTTTGCCAAACCTATCTTGGAATATAAATTTAAAGGTTGTAGCTGAAAAAAAGGAATGTGGAAAAAGGTAAATGACTTCAAGTTCTTAGGTATAGGCACAACATATTTCAGGGTGCCAAAAGAATTTACTGATGAAATACCATATTGCTAACATCAGTCCTTGAGAGAAGTATAAATGTCCCAAAAGGGAACATGAGCAAAAATTTTTTCCATTGTCCAAACAGAGGCAATGATAAATTCTGCAGACCAGTGAGCAAAATGCTGTGCAAAGTGCTATACTACATTATTGGATGTGGGCTATATAAATGTTTAGGAAAAGAATCCAGGATCACCAAGCAAGTGATCTTGTGGTCACTTAGTACAAACTGTGTACATTTTACTTTAATTCTTTCTTTGAGAGAGTTTTAGACCAGCAAGTCAAAGAAGTGGAATTCATGCAAAGATGTTACAAACTATACCCCACAGGCCAAATCTAGCTTGCTCACTTTTTTAAAAAATAATGTGTTTTTGGAATAAAGCCATGCTTATTTATTTATATTTATTTAAGGCAATGACTCTTCTCTCTCTCTTACACACACACACACACACACTCACTTTCTCTTTGGGGAAGCCAGCTATGATGCTATTAGAAGAGATCCATGCGGCAGAAATTAAGGAACTAAGTGAGATCTTCTGTCAACATCCAGTAAGGAACCCAGACCTATAATCAAAAGATGAGTGAGTAAGACTTCTGAGAAATTGATCCTCCAAACCCCAGTCAAGCCTTAAGATGACTAAGTGCTGGCCAACATTCTTCCTGCAACTTCATAGGAGACCCTGAGCCAGATCATTCCAGATAATGCCTCTCCCATATCCCTGACCCTCAGAAATTATGTGCGATAGTAGATTTTTGTTTCTTTATTCTAAGTTACTACATGTAGGTTTTTGTTTCTTGTGAATCATATTCACCGTTCTTACAAATGAACACAGGGCTGACTCATTTATGTGTTCAGCCTTTATCCAAAACCACTGATGCACCTGAAGTTATTGAAAATAAAGGGATTTAAGACATAAATCAAAAATTTCTCACTCTGGTGTGGCTCAGTGGATTGAGTGCAGATCTGTGACCCAAAAGGTCACCGGTTCAATTCCCAGTCAGGGCATGTGCCTAGGTTGTGGGCCAGGTCCCCAGTAGGGGGCCTGTGAGAGGCAACCACACACTGATGTTTCTCTCCCTCCTTCCCTTCTCCTCACTCTAAAAATAAATAAATAAAGTCTTTAAAATTTTTTCTCCAAGCGTTTTTAACACCGCATTGCCAGCAAATATGTTTTATAATATAAATTTTACCCCATTCTATTCCTACTTACAATCTTTTAATAGTTCTCTATCATCTGCAAATCAGAACCCAGTCTCCAGGCCAGGTCCTTCAGTGGCCTGACTCCAAGCTTCTTCCCTGTGTATCATTCATCCTCACAAAAATGTTTCCGGGCTCCTATATTGCTTGATTATAAACTCCCTGAGTGTAGGTACATAGTGTCACTTATCATACACACACACACACATACACACACGCGCGATTTGGATATAGGTTCAATCAAGTGGACAAATGCATAGTTAATTGTTCATACCCAAAACGTACTTAATGATGATGTTATGCATCATTCTTAAGTTTTGTGGTCAGTGTCATATGGCTCTGTCTTTAGCCTTTTCCCATTCAACATTTTAATTCCTAATATTAATAAAGATACACATTTTATCACTTTTGCTCACATAGCCAAATCATTGTGAATAAATCAGATAATTAAATCAAAATCCCATGAAAAAAAATTTTAATGTTAAAATAATATAACATATACTTCAAGATGAAACTTAACTGGAAAAAATATAGAGTCCTACACTTAGATAAATGATAATTACAATATTTCAAGATGGAGACTATGATTTAATGACAAACCTTATGGAAAAGAGTGAAGATTTTCATTAAATATACTTTGCTAATGTGTATTTTTGTTTGGTTCACTTTTATTTGCCTAGAAGAGACTCCACTACATAGTAAATATTCAACAAATACTGTTTGAATGATTAGTAAATGAGTGGATCAAAAAGCTGTGGTACATTTACACAATGGAATACTATGCAGAAGAAAGAAAGAAGGAACTCTTACACTTGCAACAGCACAGATGGAACTGGAGAATATTATGCCAAGTAAAATAAGCCAGTCAGTGAAAGACAAATACCATATGATCTCACCTATAGGTGGAATCTGATGAACAAAATAACTAACAAACAAAATATAACCACAAGCATGGAAACATGAAACAGGCTGAAAGTGGCCAGAGAGAGGGGAGAGGAAGATAATGATGGAAAGAAGGATGAGGGACTAGACAAAGAACATGTATGAGTGACTCATGGACAGGGACAATGGTGTGGGGACTGACTGTGAGAGTGGGAGGTTGGATAGGTGGAGGAGGGCAAAGGGGGGAAAATCAGGGTAACTGTAATAAAATAACAATATTAATAAAAAATATTATTTGAATGAATATGTCAGGTGTAAGTTATGACTACTACAAAAAGCCATTAAAACACTAGGTTGTGTTAATAGAAATAGACATACAATAGAACAAGAAAGATGATACCCTTTTCCATCCACACGCAGACCACAACTGTAGTAGGATTATGCCCACTTCTGAACAACACTCTTTGAAATGTATGTGTAAAGTCATACACATAAAATTTCGGAAGAAAGTTGCCAGAATTATGATGATTCTCAAAAGCCAGGAAGAATCTCTGAAAACAGAGGTTAGTCATCAGGGTCACTATCTTTAAACAATTTACAAAAAGTATTTATGTTGAAGAGGGGTTTGATTCATTCTAGATTGCGCCAACATTGAGAGCTAAAGCAAATTATAAGAAGAAAGATTGTAGTCAATATAAAGGAAGGATTTTCTAGAAGTAAGGCCTATGCTGAGACACCAGAAATGTTTTATGAACTAAGAAGTTTCTGCATTTTGACAACCACTAGTCAAATGTTGGAGGAATGAATAAGAATATCATAATGTATCAGACTTAGAAACCTCTAAGATACTTTCAGTACTTACTCTTTTTTTTTCATGGAAATTTTAGTTTATTTTATTTTCTGTGCCATTTTTCCCCCTTTATTCCCCTCCACCCTGCATACACCCTCCCACCCACATTCTCTCCCTTTAGTTCATGTCCATGTATCATAAGTTCTTTAGCTTCTACATTTCCCATACTATTCTTGCCCTCCCCTGTCTATTTTCTACCTACCATTTATGCTACTTATTCTCTGTACCTCCCCCCCACCCCGCTCCTGCCACTCTCCTGTTGCTAACACTCCATGTGACCTCCATTTCTGTGGTTCTGTTCCTGTTCTAGTTGTTTGCTTAGTTTGTTTTCAATTTTGCTTTAGGTGTTGTTGTTAATAATTGTGAGTTTGTTGTCATTTTACTGTACATGTTTTTTATCTTCTTTTCTTAGATAAGTCCCTTTAACATTTCATAAAATAAGGGCTTGGTGATGATGAACTCCTTTAACTTGACCTTATTGGAGAAGCACTTTATCTGCCCTTCCCTTCTAAATGAAAGCTTTACTGGATAGAGCAATCTGGGATGCAGGTCCTTGTCTTTCATGAGTTGGAATACTTCTTTCCAGCCCCTTCTTGCCTGCAAGGTCTCTCTTGAGAAATCAGCTGACAGTCTGATGGAAACTCCTTTGTAGGTGATTGTCTCCTTATCTCTTTCTGCTTCTAGGATTCTCTCCTTCATTTTAATCTTGGCTAATGTAATTATGATGTGCCTTGGTGTGTTCCTCCTTGGGTCCAAGTTCTTTGGGACTCTCTGAGCTTCCAGGACTTCCTGGAAGTCCATTTCCTTTGCCAGATTGGGGAAGTTCTTTATTATTTGTTCAAATAAGTTTTCTACTTGTTGCTCTTCCTCTTCCCCTTCTGGTATCCCTATAATTTGGATGTTGGAACATTTAAAGATGTCCTGGAGGTTCCTAAGCCTCTCCTCATTTTTTTGAATTCTTGTTTCTTCGTTCTTTTCTGTTTGGTTGTTTCTTTCTTCCTCCTGGTCCACTCCATTGATTTGAGTTCCAGTATTCTTCCCATCACTAGTGGTTCCCTGTGCATTTCCTTCATTTCACTTTTCACAGCCTTCATTTTTTCATCTAATTTGTGACCAAATTAAACCAAATCTGTGAGCATCCTGATCACCACTGCTTTGAACTGTGCATCTGGTAGGCTGGCTACCTTTTCGTCGCTTAAAAGTATTTATTCTGAGGCTTTGATCTGTTCTTCCATTTGGGCCTTTTTGTCTTGTCATGCCTGTTTTGTATAAGGGGTGGAGCCTTAGGTGTTCACCAGGGCAGGTCAGCCGGGTCGCTGGGTTGTGATGCTATCTGTGGGTGTGGCGTCTGAGAGGGGATAATGGTGCTTGCTCTGCTTTCTGATGGATTTCAGTCCCTTCTGCCACTTCCCCCAAGCAAACTGGGCCTTTCTGGTGCTGATTCTCGAGTGGGTGGGCTTGTGTACATTCTAGGACCCTGTGGGTCTCTCCAATGAACTCTCCTGTGAGGCTGGGAGTCTCTCCCACTGCTTCAACCCCCACAGGTATTTTCAATCAGTGTTTTGAGGCTTTATTTCCCTGAGCTGGGGCCCTGGGCTATGTGATCTGTCTTGCTCCCCAACTTCACCTAGTCTGCACACAAATGTGATGCTACTCAGTCAGCCAGCCACCCTGTGCATCTCACTGGGTCCTCCCACTGCCACCCCATGCCCAGGGTCTGTCAGTCACCTCTGCCGTGTGCACCAGGGTCCACAAGCCTTTGCTGCAACCCCTCTCTGCCAGCCGCCCAACTCCGCCCCTCCTACCAGACTGGATGAATGGGTCTAACTCCCTGGTTGTCGGACTTCCATCCAGTTCAATTTTCTGTCAGTTCTGATTGGTTTTTTTGTCTCTAAATTTTTGTTGTCCTTAATTTGGTTGTTCGAGGAGGCACAGTGTGTCTACCTATGCCTCCATCTTGGCCAGAAGTCCCCCAGTACTTACTCTTTTAATGATTTCTGAATAAGATGATATCAAAAGTGAAAAAAAGATTTCCTTGGACTCATAAATGTTACAGGGTGGAGCCAAGAGGGGGTCCCCAAAAAGGGATTTGGAATGGGGTCCAGAAAATATTAGGTGTCCAGGAAATATTAGGATGTCCTGACACCCACCCTGCACAGGTGTGGTTTGTGCGAAGGGACACATGGAACAGGGCCATTGAGAGCTGTTTTGCATAGCAACAGGTTTCAGCTGACCTCTGGCATGGTCATCTAACATATCTATAACCTTTAACTGGTTGCATAGATATGTTAAATAGCTGTGGCCAAGCTCTGAGCCTGGGGAATGGAAGTAACTTCCCCACCAAGACATAACTGGGGGCAGGTCCCCCGAGTTACAGTGCCTGTGTGGGAGCTTGGAGAAGATTGGCTCCATGACAAGGGGCCACACCAGCCCAGACTCACGCTCGTAGCCCAGTAAAGCTGGAAGGATATGAGAGTGCTGGCAAGTGTAGCCAATTGTGGGAGGAGTCAGAAATGGGGCTGCAGAGGAAGATTGGCAGGGGAATTTAAACCCAGACATGGCAGCCATTGAAGGGAGGGAGAACCACATGCCTTTGCCAGATTGGAGACTCCCATGGCTATCGTGCAGAGAGGACCACTCAGCTGTGACAATAGAAAGGAGAGCCACTCAGCTGTGGACATGTAAGAGAACCACTGGGCTTTGCCAGAGTGTCGGCCCCGGCAGCATTAGTAGGGGGAACCACCACCCAGCTTTAGCAGA
This sequence comes from Phyllostomus hastatus, assembly GCF_019186645.2. Taxonomy (NCBI): domain Eukaryota; kingdom Metazoa; phylum Chordata; class Mammalia; order Chiroptera; family Phyllostomidae; genus Phyllostomus; species Phyllostomus hastatus. The sequence goes on from NW_025333543.1 coordinate 5,251,135, forward strand.
GATCCCGGCGACACAGCTGATGGTGCCAGGAACCGAGGGAGGCCTACCAGCTGAGCACGGATTAGTGGGAACAACTGGGGGCTGCCTGAGCCACGGACTTCTATTTCTTTTCCTGAGATATGATACCCCAGACTGGGCAAAGGGGGGATGGAAGGACTGTGTGTGTTTGTGGGTGTTTTAAGGGACTTTGGGATTTTGATGAAGACATTAGGTCACTACTTTAAGTCTGTACAGCATTAAATAAACATTCCTTTCCTTTTCATGAATCTCTGGAATTGAGAGATGTCTTCCCTGTAAGACAACAGACATAACAAGCCTGGGGGATTCCTCTTGGTAATAGTATATTGCCCTTTGGCCCCCTTTTGTTTCTGTAACATAAACACCATGAAAAGATAAAGTAGGAAACACCACAAATTCAAGAATATGAGCCTGATATTTATCTGAGGGAAGTTGATAAACTAAAACAATGTACTGATGAAAATGAATTTAATTTTTACCTGTTATTTTCTAGAAATGAAGTTATACACTTATAAGTAAACAGACAAGGAATAAAAAAACATTTAATTTAATTCAACCAATAATTATAACAATAAATGGTAACAAAATGACAAAAGTATAAGATATTAATGAAAAAGGTGCCTGAGCAGTTAAGATATTATCTAAGCCAATTTTTAATATAAATATATTTTTTACTATGACTTTCACAAGAATGACGCATTAGTACTGTCCTTCTGATATGATAAGTATACATACATCTGTCCTAGCTGATGTAGCTCAGTAGGTTGGAGCATTGTTCAGTACACCAAAAGGTTGTGGGTTTGATTCCTGGTCAGGGTACATACCTAGGTTTTAGGTTCAATATTTGGCCAGGGCATGTATGGAAGGCAATAGATTGATGTTTCTCTCGCACATTGATGTTTCTCTATCTCTCCCTCCTTTCCTCTCTCCTTCCTTTTCTCCCTTTCTCTCTCTCTAAAAGAAATGAAAAAGTGCCCTTGGGTGAGGATTTTTTAAAAAGAATACATCTGTTAACTATTGTCACCCCAATAAATTTAATTAGAAAAACAATGTGAAAATCTGATGCACATCACAGTAGAAAAGGAGGTAAGGGCTTTCCAAACTGGTACCAAGTGTCCACTGAAGAAATCTTCATTCAGCAAAGAAAGGATGTTTCCTTGGACTCCATCATTTCCATTGTACTTGCCTTGAATCCTTCATTCCAGCACCAATTGAACCAATTTTCTTCTGCCACTCTAGACTCCTTCAAGACCTAGGTCAACTGTCCCATGTCTCATTGGCCCAGGCAACCTCTGGGATTCTGTGGCACTATGTCTTTGGTATGCAGCTGTCCTGCAACCCTCAGGGGCACAGTTGGGAGCTGGAAGTGAGGATTGACACAACATTCTATTACCGAAAGTAAACAGCACAGGTACATTAACAAATGACACTTGGACATATACCTAACAACTTCACAGAATACATGCTTCCTTCCCAAATGATACAAAAGAACAAAGGAAACCCCTGGATCATTTAAACATGTGTAGAAGTATTCTGCAGGCCAGGCACATGGGAAAATCAAGTGGGCTTTGTTTACTTCTCTGCTCCCCGCACACAGAAGGAAGTTAGTGCCTGAGAGCTGGAACCAGATCTCTACGCTGGCTCCACCCTGACTTTGAATGGTGTCACTACTCTGCTTCCACCTGTTCGGGGCCTTAGTTCCTTTTTCAAAATGAAGGAAAGATGGCAGAGTAGAAGTGGAAGGGGAGATTTATGGCAGGAGTGGGGTGAGGATAAGGACCTCTAAAACAAAACAAAAATAGAACAAAGATGTAAAAACCAAATTTACTACTCTAATATTTCATAACAACAGAAGATAGCTCGAAATACTACATGCTAACACAGACAATGATACACAATCCCAGAATGAAGAGTCAGTGTTAGACTAAGAGCCCTTTCAGTGGACCGCTGAATGGATTAGATCTGCTGTGTCAGCCGTGGTCCTGGAGACCCCACGGGCCTGCCATAGGGCCCACTTGTAGCACATGAATGCATAGGGCACATTCTTGTCTTCATACAACAGAGGGAGTTTCAGGGTGACCTCCAGAAGCTCTGCACCTGCAGCCATCACAATGAACTCAGAGATGTCTCTGTTGAGGGTTTTGGTGGCCTCACTGGCTCTTTTCTGAAGCTGCACAGTTACATGACTGCTGACTTAGGTCTAACAGTCTCTTGGTGACTTGGCAGTAACTCGAAACCATGCTCATTGATTAAAGGAGGTCCTTAAATTAATTTTAAAAGGTACTTCAATCAAACTGAAGAGTGCAAATGGCTACACAACGAGGACAGAACCCAGTGCTCTGGTGAGGTCTGCCTGGCATGAAGTTGAAAAGCTTGCCTTCACAGTTGTGGAGAGCAGGACCTAAAGGCATGCTTAGAGAATGCACAGTGCAGCAAGGGTCAGAGAAATGATACAACCTCTCAACATGCACAGTACAATGTGGCAAACAACATCTATATGTCTCTCAGAGGCTGACGTACAACAACCTGTGCCTGTTAGAGTTGATGTATGCAACATGTGGCTATTAGGACTGAAGAAAACAACATGTGTTTATCCAAAACAAATGGGAAAAAAAAACATGTTTATGAGAAATTTTGCAAAATCAGATGACTTTACAACCAAAAGAAGCATAAAGGCAGAGGACTTTAGACCAAGTGACTCACTGAGAGTCTGGGACTGAAAGTGAATCACTTAGCATCATCCTGCACATTCTGCCTTGGAAGAGAAAGATCCTCAGTGTGACCCTGTTCCTCTGACACTGACTTGCAAGACATTGACTGCCTTCTGTCACCTCTCAGACCCAGACCAGATCTGGACCCTTGGGACTCGGGTTCGTTATTCCCCAATCCTCTTGTGTAATGTTAGTACTGATTGTTTCTGAGTGATCATTATTGGATTGAATCTGTATTAACAAAAACTGAGTGAATGGCATAGCACCTGTGTTGACTCACTGTTATTCCTTGGTGCTGGCATCACCTGTAGGGCTGGTAGCCGCATAGGCAGCCCAGTGCTTTTGGTTCTGGAGGCCTGTTTCAGACAACCAGAGTGGGAACCAAAGACTGACTTATAGGAAAAACTATGTCACAAAACATATGCTCATGACAACAATGAATATTCAACTCCTGATATTTTTAGCTGTAACAAAAATATCTTTTATTGCTCAATATGAATCATTACATTATCAAGGAGAGATATTGATGAAGACAAGGAGCTATGTAAGTGGTGCCATGAGGTTCCTATATATTATTTCTGGAAATATGTGGGGTAAAATCAGTCAGTAATGTGTGGGAGGCAAATATTATTCCCATTCACAGATAAGAAATGTGAAACTCAGAGACCAAATGATCCATCAAGGTCACACCTCCATGATGAAATAAAAATTAGTCTAGACTTATCTGAATCTAGTATGCTGCTCTTGCCAATGAGCCATGCTACCTTCCTGTGTGGTTTTCATGGTCTTTATCTATAGTATGATTTACAACAAATAAAATTATTATATAGAAACATAGAGTTAGAGTATGAAATAGTTTAAACATATAACTCTTGATTTTTTTCCCCTGTGTATTTTTTAAAGTATCTTCACAAAAAGTTTAGGGCTTGTTTAGCACTTTCAAACAAGTTTTTTTCTTGCAATATGTTAAAAAGAAACTACCTTTAATTCAAACTGACAGGTGATTTTTCTTAAGGGCCTAGAATGATGAAAGTAACATTTTACGCTAAGACTCTTGAGACTGTAAACAAAATAAGAAGAATTATGTGTTTGAACAATAAATTATGAACTATGGATTCAAAATTTATTAACATAGACCTAAAAGCCATTTAAAAGATTGAAAATGATAAAGTTTTCACTAGCTTTCAGGTTCTTTCTAGCATGGAACTGACAAGTCCATTAGAGCCATAATCTATTAGAGCAAGAATTAAAGCAGAGTCCTGCCTAATGAACTGTGGCTGACTCCTGGGAAGTAACAGTAGGGTTCCTGACCTAGAGAACCAGAAAAACTTGGTTTATGTGACTTATGTACCACACAGTGGTCTGAGAAAAATCTTTTTTGTAAGCTCAGAAACATGTAAGTGCATCTAAAATTACTTATTTTTCTCATTATTGTGGTATATTGTAGGTTGATGTCACAAAATTTATTTGACCAAATTTTCCCCAAACTCACTGAGATTTCTATACCTGGTTCTGGTCCAGCTTCAGGATAAATTAGGTGAAAATCCTTCATTTCCATCTGCTAAATATCTATCAAGATTGGGGCTCCCTAGTTGACTATATCAGGGTTACCATCAAGGCTTAGTCAGTGAAAGATGCTTAGGTTGTAGCACATTCAACCGCAATGAATAAACCTCCCACCTCCCCAGACAACAACATGCTCCATGGTCTACAGATCTGGCATTTACCTAATCATGTTTTACACATTCTCTTGGCTCCTACTCTCAAGAGTTGCACTTGTGTCTATTCAGCCTTGATATACACTCTACAACTGGAAATTTTTCTCCTATAAACTATTTATTAAGTTGTGGGAGAAAATTGTCTCTTATGTTTTTATTCTCTCAAAAACAATTCAGGGAAACTTCTCATCCCTGAGGGATGTAATCACCTTTCCTCTAAAAACCCATAGCTTGCAACAACCACAACCCTCCAATTTATTATGAAATCCTAGAAAGAGCATTGGACTTGAAATCAGAATATGTGACCTGAAATCCAGTCTCTATTAGTATGGTAATGTCATTTGACCTGGTAAGGTCCCTGTGAGTCTGTGTTTTCTTCACTGTTGGACGTGAACACAATATCTACTTCAGAATCATTGTAATGGTCAATTTAAACAAATCATGTAAAAACAAGTATCCAAACTGTCTGAACTTTCTAGCTAGAAAATTTTCCCAACTAAGGCTGTTAACTTTAATTCCTCAGAGTTACAATTGTATTGTAGATGTTCATGGAACAATAACTATTATCCATGGAAGTAAAAGCCAATACAATAATGGAAGGTGGCAAAATCTCTTCTGGGTAAATTCAATGTTGCTACTAACAGAACTTTACATATTAAAAATATTAAGAAAAAAAACACAGAAGTATTATCTCCTAGATTTTTTTTTAATCTGGAAGATTTACTTTCAAAATTTCATATTTTATATTTCATCAGTGAGATTAAAAGCTCAAAATCCATAGTAATAAAAAACATAAGTGTAGACTTACATCTGTAGATCATAGAGAACAGAAATTTGATGAGGAAATATACTTTCTTACTCTTTTCCCTCCTCTTTTTTCCTCAGTTTGCTTACTAATATCCCTTACCATAATTAATTCTTGATGGATATGTGATGGTGTACATTAGATCTAGTTTTTGATGATGAATTTACTACATATTTTAAATACAGAAATAGTATATTCTTGATATCAAGAGATGTCTTCTTTATATTTTTAAAAAGAGACAAGATTTCTTGAAATTATGCCACTAAGGAAAATGTGAAAAAAAGAGTTTGGTGACTCTAGTTTATCTGTTCTAAATTCACAAAGCTCCAGTGCAACAAGATGGTAAATACTTGGTAATATGTGGCCTCAAGGTTGCTATTATAGATACATAGATATTTATTTATTTTATTTCTATAACATTATAAAGAAATAAAATCTTTTTTCCATATAAAAATCCAGATTGGGCCATTCTGAGTATAGATACATAAATATTTATTTATTTTTCCATGTAAAAATCTAGATTGGACCAATTTTATCAATCCTCAGAGAAGTTATTGCTCTTAAGAGTGGCCTCTTTAATGGGACTAAAAAAGTTAGTAAATACATTCATGTGTAAAATTTAAATAATGGATGAACTTACTCAGAAATCTTTTAGGGCACTCATGTATTTATAAAATAAATATGTTAGCAATTGAAGAGGACATTCTCTCATCATTAATGCAAACTGTTTTTCTCCTGAGGAATAAGTGATATAGCTTCTGAAGATTTCCAGGTCACTAAAAAGACATACAGCAAGCTAGTTGCTTACCTGAGTTCAAATTAAAAAGAAGCCAACTGAAGTTACCAGTTGTAAACACTTTTTGAAATTGGCAAAAGGACCAGAGCCTAACGTAGGTTACCCCTTGAGGACTCCAGTATTTTAAACATGCAGAACAGAGCAAATTACCATCAACCCACCTGAACTGAAGTTTTGTTCAAACTTGAAAATAATTGTTGCCTCCTCCCTTAAGAAGAGAGGAAGTGCTTTTGTTTACTAATGCTATGGGTAGAATTACATCTATCACTTACCTATCGCATTGTACAGAGAAGGCTATACAAGCTGTTAACACTTACCTTTGACATTTACTCTCAACATATGGTCACTTTACTTTAGCAGATATTCACCATAAATAATTTTCTTTCTATTTTTCAGAGCATGTTTTATTTTATAATGAATGTCTTAGTAGTCTCCTTTCTTCTTACCCAATGTGTATATAATTGTATGTAGTCAGTAGTTTTCTGTACTTACCTCACGTGCTATACCTTGTTTTTAAGTTTTAGTACATATTTTTCCATTGAAAACTGGCAAAATATCAATAAGGAAGCATGTAATCACAGTTTTCTTGTATTCAACATAATTGAAATGCTTTTTGTAATTTACTTTTGTGAACCTTTCTTTGAGTTTGAATACTAATTTTATTATTACTCTCCACATAGTAACTTTTACATTATATTTTACCCCTATGAAAATATTTATTAAGGACATTACTGTGGAACTATTTTCTGTCCCTATTAAATTTCTGTTAGGTATGATGATAAGTCATGCTCCACATATTTTCCAATGCTTGAAAGATAGACCTGACCCATTAAATCCTTCAGCATAGTGTGTTCTTCTTCCCATAGGTCAGGATTTTGAAGACACCAATTTGTTTTTCATTTTCCCAGGTAGTCTCCTTCAGAGATGTGTCCTATATAGCAGTCTCATGTCACTTCACCTAATAAAATGTAGCATAACAGAGCAAATCATAAGCATATGCAATTAGAACATTTAGCACATGTAAGATACATTCTTTTCCAAATATGTGAAACTCAGCTCTAAAAAACTGATATGTGATTTAAGGATGTTTTTAAATAACAAAAACCAATTTTGCTTGGTAATGTGGCAAGGCTGGTGTGGGGGTTGGGGGGAGAGCAGCCGAAAGGGATGATCCAGAAGTCTGCCAATCTTAACCAAGTTGTCCAAATTTAGATAACTGGACACAATATTGTTTCTATAAGCATTTCCTGGAACATTTATACATTTCAATTTCTGAAAATCTAGAAAAGAACTCCTATACTAATAGCCTTGGAGGAGGTAGAAAGAGCATAATCAGTGATGGTTTGTACCTTTTCCTCTGGCCCAGAAAGCTGGTAAGCAGTTCCTGAGCAGCAGTGCAAGGGCTGCTACTAGACTGGCTTGCAACATTTCCACACATCAAGCAACATGCACTTTGTTTGCATTAGTTCCCTTTGTCCCTCTCAAATCCACTGGGTGGTGATGAAGAAAGCCCAGGTAGATACTGCACACACAGTGACTCTGTGTCACAGTTGAGAACACTGAATTGAAGAAATGCCCAATCTGCCATCCTGGTTCCACCCAGCTTCAGGTATAAGTCCAACAACCCGAAGCTTCAGGCCTATCCAAGGCCTGCAATGATCCTGCTTAACTAGGTTCAAAAGTATTTCCCTGATTGGGTTTAAAACTTATTTTCCTGACCTAATCATGGTATGTCTAGGGGAAACCTCTGAATAACTTTGAGAAGGTTAAAATAAGTTACTGTATGTAAATTATCCACATATGGTCTAAATATCCTTGTATCTTCTTTAACACCAATACATTTTTTTGTGACAGTTTTGCCTTCACGAATACGATTGCCCTCCAGTTTCCCCTGTAAGAGAAAGCAAAATGAACAAACAAAAAACTTGGATGCCTACCTAAACCCCAGTCCATTTGGCTGGTATTTGTGTCTTATTTCACTCCTACAATCTCCACAGACTGACTTCCCAATCTCCGCTAGATGGAATCCTATTATAATTTAGTTATCTCCCAAGTTCAAATCACTATCACATAGCTGACTATAGCCACTGCTTCTTTCCCACAAGATGCCTCTCATCACTCTACAGCCTTGTAGAAATATGATAGAAATTCCAAGACTTACCTTATATAACAATGATATGCTTCATGGAGAAAGGGTCCTTGATCTGGAATCTGAAGACAAGATAATACATGGAGAGATGGAAGGAGTGGCTTTCTAGGTGAACTTATCAAGGAGACTAAAGGCTCAAGGGCATGAATGGCAATAGCAGTTTCACAGGACTCTCATACCCTTTTCCAAATTCTTAATCTTCTCTGTCTTGAAATGAGTGATTTCAGTGGAGTGGGTACTCTCTTTGAAGGAGAGTGTTTCATAATTTGTGGAAGATGGGGAATGTGAAAAAGCACATCTGTCAAAGACCCTAATTATGAAATTAGGATTCAGTTTTATCAGGTTGTTCAATAAATGAAAATATAAAGTTAGAACATTTAGTTTCTAATGTCAAGGAGTGCCTCAATTGTTTAGCAAGAGTGGTACACTACAAGCCAGGGAAAGAAAACATCTTTGGCTATTTTTTCAAAAAACTGCTACATGTGAGACACTCTGCTAGGCTCTTTACATTGTTATTTTAATTATCTCACAGAATAAGTTAGGAAGTGGGTATTTTCATCCTCATTTTAAATATCAGAAGACCAAATCTCCATAAGGTTTTATCCAAGAGGTGAAACTTAGATTCACACACAAGTCTTCCTGATGCACTTTCAAACTGCTAATGCTTTTTCCACCAGTTTTTTTTGTAATAGCCTTTCATTGAGAGATTTTGCTTCTGCTTTGCGTATATGAATATGCATATGAAATATGTATCAATAAATATAGATAAATAGATACTAATTAATTTACTACTCACATTAAAAAAAAAATCCTGGCTGGTGTGGCTCAGTGGAGTGAGTGTGGACCTGCAAATCAAAGCATCACTGGTTCAATTCCCAGTCTAGGGAACATGCCTGGGTTGTCAGCCAGGTCCCCAGTGCAGGGCACATGAGAGGCAACTACACATTGATGTTTCTCTCTGTCTCTTTCTTCCTCCCTTGCACTCACTAAAATAAATAAATAAATAAATAAATAAAATCTAAAATAAGAAAAAAAAACATGTAAGAAAGTTCCAGCCAAGATGGAAGTTTAGGTTGAAACCCTTCACTTCCTTGTATAACCAAAAGAAGGATGACAACCAATTTAAAAACAATAAACAAACAGAAATGCCAGAATAGCAAACTGCATAGAACTCTGACAACCAAGAAGTAAAGAAACTTTCATCTAGACCAGAAGAAGGAGTGGAGACAGGGAGACTGGCAGCTAGGTGGGCAGAAAGGACCCATGGCAAGGCAGTGGACTGCATGGGTGATGAGAAGCAACTGAGAAGCATTGTCCCCTCTCTAACCCCTCCCTCACATACAGCTCCACAACACAGCAAAGAGGGTTGCCCCGCCCTCCCAAGTACCTAAGGCCCCACCTCCTAAATACTTAACAGATGCTCCAAGACAAAGAAATATGGCCCAAATGAGAGAAAAGACCAACACCCCAGAAAAACATCTAAGCGACAAGGAGATAGACAACCTATCTAATACAGAGTTCAAAACACTGGTAATCAGGATGCTCACAGAATTGATTGAGCTCAGTCACAAAATGAGGAAAGAAATGAAAGCAACACAAAGTGAAATAAAAGAAAATATGCAGAGAACCAACAGTGAAGGGAAGGAAACTGGAATTCAAATCAATGATTTGGAAAAAAAGGAAGAAATAAACATCCACCCAGAACAAAATGAAGAAAGAAGAATTCAGAAAAATGAGGAGAGGCTTCGGAACCTCTGGGACAACTTTAAGTACCCCAACGTCTGAATCACTAGGTTTTCAAAAGGAGAAGAGGAAGAGCAAGAAATTTAAAACTTACTTGAAAACATAATGAAGGAGAACTTCCCAAATCTAGCAAAAAAAAAAAATAGACTTCCAGGAAGTTTGGGAGATCAGAGAGTCCCAAAGAAGTTGGACCCAAGGAAGCATGCACCAAGGCACATCATAATTATAATACCCAAGATTAAAGATAAGGAGAAAATCTTAAAAGTAGCAAGAGGAAAGGAGAGAGTTACCTACAAAGGAATTCCCATTAGACTGTCAGCTGATTTCTCAAAAGAAACAATACAGGTAAGAAGGGGCAGGAAAGAAGTATTTGAAGTCACAAAAGGCAAGGACCTACATCCAAGATTACTCTATCCAGCAAAGCTATCATTTAGAATGGAAAGGCAGTAAAGTGCTTCCCAGATAAGGTCAAATTAAAAGAGTTCATCATCACAAAGCCCTTATTTTATGAAATGTTAAAGGGACTTATCTAAGAAATAGAAGAAGATCAAAAACTATGAAAAATAAAATGACAATGAACTCACAACTATCAACAACTAAACATAAAAAAACAAAAATAAAAACTAAGCAAACAACTAGAACAGGAACAGAACCACAGAAATGAAGATCACATGGGGGATTATCAATGGGGTGGGGAGGGGGAGTTTGGAGAGAAAATGTACAGGAAATAAGAAACGTAATTGGTAGGCATAAAATATACATGGGTATGTTAGGAATAGTATAGAAAATAGAGGAGCCAAAGAACTTATATGTACAACCCATGGACATGAAATAAGGAGAGGGAATGCTGGAGGGTGGAGGTGTGCAGAGAGGAGGGGGGATAAAGAAGAAAAATTGAGACAACTATAATAGCATAATAGCATAATAAATAGCATAATAGCATAATTAATAAAATATGCTTAAAAACAGGTAAGTTATCTGTAATCTAAAATAAAGCAAATTTCAGATCATTGAGTCCTTCTCATGTAACATCTAGTGGGACATTTTTTTACTACCTTTAATGATAACTGGAATTTACAAAATACTTGGTCTCACAATAGCATATAAAAACTTTTATTAGATTTCATCATTTATCACCTACTGTTTTGTTTTTACTACATATTGCTTGCTTTACATGGGTTACTAGATATCACTAATTATAACACAGATCCTTAAAGGGGGAATGCTGTTGTCTTTAAAAGTTCCTGCTTCACACTGTGGCTTCCAAGACCATATCAGAGTAAAATGCAAGGACTGGAAACGGTTTAACTCCAAAAAACACCTGAAAAAGAAATGAGATAACCAGCATTAAATTTCTCCAAGGCATTTTCTTCTGTAAACAAGGTAAGTTTCTCTATTTCTCTACACACAGCTGTGACCATCCTTGAAGTGTATGTCTTTGTCTTTCAGAGAGCACTCTGAAACAGTACTACCATCTCCAAAAACACCCACAGCCACAAGCTACCACCCAGCACTTTTCTTTTTACCACCTAGTTGTTTTTTTTTCTTTCCACCTCCTTCATAAATGCTTTTTCATTTAGCTTTCTCTACATATCCTTTTATTTTTGTTTTCCAAAGCCTCTGCTATCACCTACCCTTATAAGCTCCAGATGATAAGTAATTTATCTCTGCTCAAACTTACATTTTGTTCTCTGGTCTCCATTAATATGTTCTGCCTTAAGACAACAAGGAAATCACATGCCCTTCCTTCCCACATATTTTGTGAATAACAGCATTTTGGTTGATCACTTCTGTGACCTGGTTTCCCATGTCTAAACCTCTCCAAATGGTGGGGCTCACACTCACTCTCATATTTTAAATATATGCAGCAGCTCTATAAATGTAATGACTGGTTTCTCCTACTATTAAAATTCTTCATCAGATATCTTACCCCTTTTTTATGTTTTCATAGATAAACATCTACCAAAATCTTGCCTTCATGCATTTAGGCATCTTTGGCTGTTTTTCATATTATTTTGCATTACTGTTACAGCTATACTACTGTGACAGGACATAGCTGAGCAGTAGCCATTCTTAGGTAGGAGCTGACCAGCAGCCATTCCCAGACAGCAGCCTTTCCCAGATAAGCAGATATCTCAAGGTCATACACTAGCCTTTGCTTTCTGCTTCTGTACGCTTGCTTTTAGCAGTTGTTTCCCCCCCACCCTCCTTTTTGCCCTGTAACAAGAATATAAGCAAACTCCAGCTTAAGCTTGGTGCCCAGAATTTGGAATTTATCTCCTCTGGGTCCGCATGCATGAATAAACCCCACTTCACAAACTCCAAGGCCATCTTAGTCGTCTTTTCCATAACATTATAATGCTTCAATTATTGTTTCCTTTCAGAAAAAGATGTAATCCTGGCTGGTTTAACATTGCTATTCAATTTCCCCAATGTTAATTTTCTTGTTTCAGGAAAAATATTTTCCATTACAGGTCAAAAATAAATTTTCCATGTTCTAAACACACTGTGATTTTCAAATATATCCCCCTACTCTGTGGCTCATCCTTTCATTGTCTCAAATGTTCTTTCAAAGCAATCATTTCTAATTAAAATATGTACATGAATGTTTATATCAGCACTATTTAAAATTACCCCATATTAGAAAAAACCCAAATATACTCATATTACAGTGAGTGAAAGAAATAAGTCTCAAAAGGTTATATACCATGTGATTCCATTAATATGACATTCTGCAATAAAAATATTATAACGGGGGAAAATCAGTGGTTGCCAAGGGTTAAGTGTAGGGGACAGGGTTTGATTAAAAGAGTCAACAGTAGGGAATTATCTGCCACATTGCAATTATTCTACGTCAAGGTGAGATGGTGGTTACAAAAGCTACCCATGTGTTGAAACTAACAGAGCTCTATGCCAAAAACAGAGAATGCCACTGTATGAAGTTTTTAATAATTAGGATACTAAAAGCTGACAGAAAAATAACTTTGACTCTACTCACAGCCATCCATCAGCCACACTTCATAGTTTCCTCCATATGGTAATAAATCCCAAGTAAGAATTTACCACCCTGTGTACTAGCTAAACACTTTATACTGACAATTGCAATTATGCCTAAATTAATTATCAGAAGTTATTGCAACTGAAATACAAGTGTTCATAATTATTATCATAATCATATAATCATAATGAGAATATAATATGCAAATTAGAAACAATACAACTGTTTGACTTTAGGTGGTATCCACATGGATGAATCATCCTATTTTATTTCTAAAGTCTTTAGCCTTCCACTGGCCAAATTACAGCTGTGTATTTTTTACGCACTTCTCTTACTCAGCCTGTTTTATCTGGATTTATTGTCAGTTCCCATGTACATATTCCAATAATTTATCATTTTCATGTAAAATGTAATATACATAAATATACATTTATCTTTCCACTAAACTGCAAACTCATTAGACAATAAATAGTATCTTAAATTCATTTCATTTCTCCCACATTCCCTAAATCAAAACTGGGCACACCAAGAAAGCTCAGTAAATACTTGCTATTTAATTATTTATTATATATTTCTTCAGTCACTAGATAACCTGGGGCACTTCTAGACCCTGTCCCCAGACTGAATCATGAGTATCCTCAGAACATAAGTTGATGGACTCTTTTTTTTTTAACTTAGTGTTTTGCATTTTTCCATTGTTAAAGTCAAATACACATCTCAGATCCCTCACATTTTTTAATCATTTTTTTTTATTTTTCTTGAGCAAGAAAAAGAGATACAACTCAAATTAATGAATAGAGTGGTCATCACTCTTTATTAATAAACAATGACTTTTGTCAAATGTTTATTGAATCATTTAGATATCTATGGTTAGTAAATTAGTGAATTGTTTTGTACTGACCATCCAGTTTATAAACTATTTGTTTATTTAATGTTAGTATCAGAAGGAGAAATACTGTAACATAAAAATTGTTGCTGATGAACTTTAAAAAGATCTTTGAAAACTCAGGAATTACACGATAGATATTTTCAGCTGAACTTCATGACATAAAGTAGAATTTCCAGCTAGGAACATAAAAGTCTGGAATCCATGCTGTCTAATATAGTAGTCATTAACAATATGTGAATATTTAAATTTAAATTAATTAAAAGTAAACATAATTTTAAAATACCTTTCCTGTCTACACTAGCCACAAATTAAGCACTCAATAGCCACACTGCAGAAATTTCTATAGAAGCACTGGCAGATGGTGGGCACGAAAATGCATAAGTGAAGAAATATTGTTCTTTGAAATAAATCTGTGGAAAAGCTTAATTTATAAAGTAAGTTTAAAATTTGTTAAACTTGAGATTCTGTTAAGCAAATTTTGATTAACTGAATAAAATTATATTAAAAGTTGTGCCAAAGTACTAAAACCAAAAATAACTTCCATAGACTCTAAACATGACTAAAATATTTTCAAGAAAAAAATATTAAAAATTCAAAAGTTTCTAAGACTTCTAGGATATTTTACTGATGTAAAAAATGTAAATCTTCTTAATTATTTAAACATGCCTTTTTCACTGTAAATAAGCATACTGAAAACTCACAGGAAAAACCATATTTTTTTGGTTAAAAATAATAATTTGTTGCTCTGAAATTATAATTTATCTGTAAGTTAAATTCTTCTTCATTTATATAGTGAGTTTTTAATGTCAAGAATTAAAATATGAACATATATTAATGATATATATCATCATTATGATAATATAAGACTATGATATACTATCATAATGATATATAATTATCATTATGATATATTTCATTATATATTAACATTATAATATATATTTATATAATATATCATCATATATTATCGTTATTATATATATCATTATATATCATTAATATATGTCATCAACATATATCATTAACACATATTCATATATATTAATATATGTGATGTATTGATCATATATATGATTATATATTATATTAGATATTACATGCATATTATGATATATTATTATATTATATGTAATGATATATATCATATATTCATATTTTAATTCTTGACATAAATATATATAAAATGTCTTGGCAAATTCAGACATTTGCTATATTTGAATCTTAAGTAATGCAGCATAAACTTGAATTTTTGTTCATTTCACTTTCTATAAAAAATGGCTTTGTGAAACAAATTGATTTCTCCAATTGACAAGTGATCTCCAAAGTCATTTAGTGTTAAAATGTTAAATCTAGTTCAAGCTTTTTTTTTGGACAGTCATGAACTTATTACCATTTTAATATTTACAGTTTCAATCTTTTTTTCTTAAATAAGTCCCTTTAACATTTCACATAATAATGGCTTGGTGATGATGAATTCTTTTAGCTTTACATTGTCTGGGAAGCACTTTATCTGCCCTCCAATTTGAAATGATAGCTTTGCTAGATAGATTCATCATTTTAAATACTTCTTGCCAGTCCCTTCTGTCCTGCAAAGTTTCTTTTGAGAAATCAACTGACAGTCTAATGGGAACTCTTTTGTAGGCAACTTTCTGCTTTTCTCTTATTGCTTTTCAGATTCTCTTTTTATCTTTAACCTTTGACATTTTAATTATGATGTGTCTTGATGTGGTCCTCTTTGGGTCCATCTTTTTCTGGGATTTTCTGTGCTTCCTGCACTTTTATGTCTATTATTTCCTTCACCAAATTATGGAAATTTTCTTCCACTATTTTTTCAAATAAGTTTTCAACTTCTTGCTCTTCCTCTTCTCCTTCTGGCACCCTATGATTTAGATGTTGGTATGTTTGGAGATGTCCCAGAGACTCCTTATTTTATCCTTGTTTTTTGGTTTATTTTTTTCTTCTTGCTGTCCTGATCGAATATTTTGTTTTCTTCCTTATGTGCCAAATCATTGATTTGATTTTTGTCTTTATCCACTCCATTGTTGGTTCCCTGTAGAGTTTTCTTTATTTCACTTAGCATAACCATCTTTTCTTTGTTGAAGTACCCAATGTGTTTCTTGAGCATCCTAATAATCAGTGTTTGAACTCTTCATCCAATAGATTGCCTATCTCCATTTTGTTTAATTCTTTTTCTGGAGTTTTGTTCTATTCTTTCATTCGAGCCATATTTTTTTGTCTTCTCATTTTGACAGCCTCACCATATTTGTTTTATGTATTAGGTAGAGCTGCTTTGACTCCCTGTCTTAGTAGTGTGGCCTATTGTAGAAAAGCTCACCAGTAAGTTGGAGGGGGTGAAGCCTTAGGTAATCACCAAGGCAAGGCTACCTGTGTGAACCAGGTTGATGGAGTTTCTGATATGGTGTCACCGTTCTGTGGCTCTGTGTGTGTGAAGGCTCAGAAAAGGGACAATGCCACTTTTTCACCTCTAGCATTTTGTCTGGGAGGAAGCTGTGCCCCAGCACTTACCCTGATGCCAGACACTTCAATTTCTCCCTGTAGACCACTGATGTCCTTCCAGTTTCTGTCCTTGTGCTGAAACCCAGAAGGAATCTACATAGGTCCTAAGTCCATTGTGGGTCCTTTAAAAGGAGACTTCTGAGAATCCTGCAATTTGATCCGCTGCCCCAACTCCTACTGTTTTTTTACAGCCAGACTTTATGGGGACTTATCTTTCTGGTAGTGGAACACTGGGCTGGGTGGTCTGGTGTAGGGCTGGAATACTCACTCCTGAGATATTCCTCCCAATTTTTATCCACCTCATGAGAGTGTGGGACCTCCTATTCTGCATCTCCAGGTCTTTGCATCTCTCTTTGAGTCTCCACATCTCTGCCCCTCCTACCCATCTGGTTCAATGTGACTTCTTTAATTCCTTGATTATCAGACTTCCATAAAGCTTGATTTTTTGATGATTCTGGGTGATATTTGTTTTGGAGTATTGTTGTCATTTTTGCTTCTGTGTTTCTGTGAGGAGGCAAGCTGTGTTTACCTATGCCTCCATCTTACTGGAAGTCAGTGGTTCAAGCTTTTTAAGAAAAATAAATGTTATGGACTTTAGAAGATCTACTACTTAACCCAAAGTAGATGCAATTACTTACAAATGTATTTTATCAATCTTTGTATTACAGTAATCCACTGAGATTTCTTACTAGAATCATTTTAACATTAAATCTAACTACATGTGCTTGAAATCACAATATTCTTTTTTGTATGATTTTATACTGTACACATTTAACTTTATTCTAAAAAATGAATCTTTCCAGCCACACCCCCAATTTAATGAGTTTTTACTGTAACAGCATATGAAAACAAAGCAAGTATGAAGACAGCTGTCCATGATAGGACCATCCAGCATTATCATTTTAATGAAAAATAGAGAGTATTTTTCCAGATATGGCAAGCTGCAGAGTTATGAGAAAACTGGTGGCCACTTTTTTTCTTTTTTCTTTTCATTGTTGTTCAAGTACAGTTTTCTGCCCTTTACCCCCATCCCATCCCATCCCCTCAGCCCTCCCCACATCCCTCCTGTTTCCACCCCCACCATGTTATTGTTCATGTGTCCTTTGTACATGTTCCTGCAAACCCTTCCCTTTTTCCCCTGAAATTTCCTCCCGTCTCCCCTCTGGTCACTGTCAGCCTGTTCTCAATTTCAGTGTCTTTAGTTATATTTTGCTTGTTTGTTTTGTTGATTAGGTTCCTGTTAAAGGTGACATCATACGGTATTTGCCTTTCACTGCCTGGCTTATTTTGCTTAGCATAATGCTTTCGAGTTCCATCCATGCTGTCACAAAGGGTAGGAGCTCCTTTTTTCTTTCTGCTGCATAGAATTCCATTGTATAAATGTACCATAGTTATTTAATCCATTCATTTACTGATCCACTCATTTACTGATGGGCACTTAGGTTGCTTGCAGTACGTAGCTATTGTAAATTGTGCTGCTATGTACATTGGAGTGCATAGGTTCTTTTGGATTGGTGTTTCAGGGTTCTTAGGATATAATCCTAGCAGTGGAATTGCTGGTTCAAAAGGCAGATCCATTTTCAGTTTTCTGAGGAAATTCCATACTGTTTTCCGTAGTGGTCGTACATCTGCAATCCCACTAACACTGCACTAGGGTTACCTTTTCTCCACAACCTCTCCAACACTTGTTTGTTGCTTTGTTTATGATGCCCATTCTGATCGGTGTGAGGTGATATCTCATTGTGGTTTTAATTTGAATCCCTTTGATAGCTAGCGATACTGAGCATCTTTTCATGGGTCTCTGGATCCTCTCTATGTCCTCCTTGCAGAAGTGTCTGTTCAAATCCTTTGCCCATTTTTTTAAGGTTAATTTTTTCCACATGTTGGTCTTGACATAGCTATATTATTTTTCAGCTTTATTGAGATATAAATTGACATATAAATTGTGTAAGTTTAAGGCATAGAATGCAATTATTTGATACATAAATATTTGCAAAATGGTTAGCTCAATAAGATTAGTTAACACATTCATCACTCACATAATTACATTTTGTGTGTTGGGAACATTTAAGATCCATTCTCTTAATGATTTTCATGTACATAACAGAATTTTTAACTGCAGTCACCATGCTATATACTAGGTCCCCAGAACTTATTCATTATTTTTAAACTGGATGCTTGAATCCTTTGACAGACATCTCATTTCTCACACCCCAGTCCCTGGAAACCTACATTCTTATCTCTGTTTCTATGAATTCAGCTTTTTTAGATTCCACATGTAAGTGAGGTCATATCGTACTTGTCTTTGTCCAACTTTTCCACTTGGTATTGTGTAATGCCCTCAAGGTCCATCCATGTAATTGTGAATTGAAAATTTTTCTTCTTACTCATGGCTGAATAATATAACATTGTGTAGATATAAATTTATTAGTATATTTTACACAGATGTTGATCCCAGTGGCATTCCTGAATAAATATCCTGCATGCAAACTCTTGACCAGCATTATTTAATATATAAACATAACATAAATAAATGTTTATTAATAAATGCATTTATTAATATATTGCATGTATTGATTGCTATTGATGATTAGTATATTATTTGTAGTATATTGCATGTATTAATAAATACAATATACACAATAATGGTACATAATATATATATCACATTTTATTCATCCATTCATCCATTGAGTTTTCTTTCACTCCTATAAACTTTAAAATAAGCCATGAGAAGATTGCTTCTAGCATAGTAGAATCTCACCTTATATAAAGGTTACTTTTCTAAGTTAAGTTTAGAGCTTAAAACAGGTATGTGACTGTTGCTTTTTATATGCTTATTTATATATTTAATTATTTATTATTATTGTATACTTTTCCTGTCGAGAATCATTATGAATCGTAGCAAAGGGAATAGACATTTAGAACATAATGTTGAAAATAAATGCTGGATAAATAAATAAATAAGTTTGCTACATTAAATAAATAAGTTTGCTACATTACAAACTTATAGAAAAATAATGATGTGATTTCAAAGTCAGAAAGTGGATGCTGATAATAACTTTATATGTCAGTTTATCTTTTGTATATAAAATTATTTCTTAAATAGCATAATTTTAAAAAGTTTTATTGTCTGTGCTATTTATTGAATAGCTATTACTTCTGTCAACTATAAGGAATTATCTTTATAGGAAAATGTAGCATTTACTTTTGATTCTTTCTTAGGATTTCCATCTCTGCTTACATTGCCCACTTGTTCTTGCATGCTTTCTGCTTTATCCATTAGAGTTCTTAGAATATTAACCATAGTTATTTTAAATTTCTCATCTGATAATTATGATATTCTTGCCATGTTGTTCTGATATTTGCTCTGTTGCGTCACATGTGTTCTTTGCAATTTGGTATACTTTGTAATTTATTTCTTGATAGCTGGACAGGATGTACCAAGTAAAAGGAAAAGCCATAGAAGGGCCTTCAGTGATGTGATGATAAGGTTTAAAGCTGGATTACTTTCTGTGGGGAGAGGGGAGGCAGACTACAGTCCTATGATTTGGTCTCAGTCTTTTTAATGAATCTGTGCTACTGAGTTGTGGACATCAGAAGTGTTTTAGTATTTGTCTTCCCTGCCCCTTAGACGAAACAGGATGGCTAGAGAGGCTATAGTTGGGTATTTCCCTTCTTCTTGGTCAGTGAGGCTCTGATAATACCCCAGCAGGTTTGGCTCAGCTTAATTAGTTTCCCCTGAGGGCAGGCCTTGTTAAGAATAGAGTGCTCTGGAGTATTTCAAAAGGGTTCCTTTTTGTCTCTCTCTGTCTAAAGCCTAAGGGCATTTCTCCACTATATTGTGGGAATCCCATGGAGCTCCAGGAGGTAAGTATCACAGTATGGAGGATCCCCTGGAGATTTTAACTCTCAGACTTTTCTGCCAATTTGGAGGTTCTCCTACTGGTTCTTATGGCAGTTTCTACTTGTGAGTCTCCGATCTGATAGGCCATGACTTCCTGAATTCACCTGTTTCTCCAACTTGGGGGGCAGGGGTTTGCCCTGTGTTCTCCCCTCTCTTAAGGACCCAAGAAGAGTCATTGCCTTTTCAGTGTTTTCAGCTTTTTACTTATTAGGACAGCACAGTGACTTCCAAGCTCCTTACTGTCAAACCAGAAACTGGAAGTCAGCAATTTTTTTCTTGATACAAGACAAACTGAAAACTTCCTAGGTATCACTTAAAAGGAAAATGGATAAACAAAATGTGGTATATTCAATAATGGAATACTATTCAAAAAGAAAAGGAAAAAAGTTATGTGTATAACATTGATGGATCTCAAAACAGTATGCTGAGAGAATGAAGCTTTACTCAAATGAAGTTAATTCATAGAATAGAGAAAACACAAGCTCTGGAAAATAATCCAGTTTTAAACCTCCAAAACAAGAAAAGAACTTTCAGATTTATGGGTCAAAAAAAATTCAAAATGGAGGGTTTTTTAAATGATTTTGTTCATTCACTGTAAAACTTCAAAGAACTCTCACACAGAAATGATTGCTCAAAACTCCTTGAATGAGCTGACATGAGAAATGCACAGTTCCTGCTTCCTCTCCATCACTGCCACCATCAATCATAGCTCATTACATTGACTTCAAAGAGGAAGACTCTAACTGGGAGGATTTGGCATGCAGAGCACAGGTTTAATTTTGCTGCTTCTATCAGAAGGGATTTTACAGCAAAAAAAAAAAAATGGGCAAACAAAAGTAGTGTGCTAGATGTACTTAACACAGTCATAAAGAAGGTTTAGATTTGAGCTTACTTATCTTTTGAAAAAGGCCTTTGGGAAAATAGAGAGCATTTATTTTATGATGTGACTTCTAGGAATTACTTATGAATTAATAGTTTTTATTAGCAAATTGAGTATATAGTTGATTTTCAAGAAAAAGGAAAACTTTTGATACAAGTTTTAAAATATATGTTGAGAAAGTATGATTTCTTTGTATTTAAAACAAACTACTGAAAAATAATAACATTTTGAGTTTTACTACATTTTTTAGCTCTCCCTTTTTCTGGAGTAGGGAGACTGAAACACTAAACACCATTTCTTTAGTTTTTGTTCTTTCAGCTAAGCTCCAATATTCATTTGAATGCCTGATTTCAGATATAATAATAAATTTTCATGTAAACAGATTCACATAAAAATATACAAGTATAGACTACATTTGTATGCATTTCTGTTTAATCTGAAGGTTTTCCTTTTAAAAGATCCTCCCCCAAGGTTTATATCTGTAAAGCTAACAGAAATTGCTGTAATATAGAGCACCCTCAATGCATTTTCCAGTGCTAAATGACTCTTCATACAAACAAAAGAAAGAAGGAAATTCAAAACTTTCAGTGTGTGTTGTGCATATTAATAACATGTCCAAAAAGAAAACTGTGAGTTATCCTAGAACTCTAGTTCTCAACTGAAGGTGATTTTCACCACATGGGACTTCTGGAAATATCCAAAATCATTTTTTGTTGTCATGCTTGTGGGGAGGGGATGCTTACTGATATATGATGGGTAAAGGCCAAGGATATCAGACAGACATCTTACAATACCCAAGACAGACTCCTAAAAAATCTATCTGGCCCAAAGTGTCAGTGGTGCAGCAATTGAGAAACCCTGTTTACAGAGAGAAAAGTCAAATTCCAAAGCCCATGTAATTTATCAGAGTCAGTAAAACAATTGAGGAAGATGGTAACATACAAGTACATAATAATCCACCAATTCAAATGGTGCCAATTCAAGTTTACATTTCCACTACATTTTCACTAACAGTATACAGGTGTTTCCTATTTTTCCATATCTTTGTTCTCTATTGCCTTTTTGATAATAGGCATTCTAAAATGTGTAAAGTGATATTTCATTGTGGTTTTGATTTGTATTTTTATGAAGATCAATGATATCAAGTCTTTTTTTCTTCTTTATTTTTTATTTTTGTTCAAGTACAGTTGTTTCCATTTTTACCCCACCATGCCCCCCAAACCACCCATCCCCACCTCCGACCCTCAAACCTACTACCTTTGGCTTTGTCTATGTGTCCTTTATACATGTGCCTTGATGGACCTTTCCCACTTATCCCCCATCATCCCTCTCCCCCCTCCTCTCTGGTTACTGTCAATTTGTTCTTTATTTCAATGTTTCTGGTTGTATTTTGCTTGCTTATTTGTTTTGTTGATTAGGCTCCACTTATAGGTGAGATCATATGGTATTTGCCTTTCACTGCCTGGCTTATTTCACTTAGCATAATGCTCTCCAGATGCATCCATGCTGTTGCAAAGGATAGGAGCTCCTTCATTCTTTCTGCTGCATAGTATTCCATTGTGTAAATGTACCACAGTTTTTTGATACACCAATTTACTGATGGGCATTTAGGTTGCTTTCAACTCTTGGCTATTGTAAATTGTGCTGCTATGAACATTGTGGTGCATAGGTTCTTTTGAATTCATGTTTCAGGATTGTTAGGGTATAATCCAAGCAGTGGAATTGCTGGGTCAAAAGGCAGATCCATTTTTAGTTTTCTGAGGAAATTCCATACTGTTTTCCACAGTGGCTGCACCAGTCTGCATTCCTACCAACAGTGCAGAAAATATTGGCAAACCACATCCAGCAATACATTAAAAAGATCATACACCATGATCAAATGGGATTCATCCCAGAGATGCAAGGATGGTACAATTCTGCAAATGTAATACATCACATAAACAAAAAGAAAGACAAAAATCACATGATCATATCAATAGATGCGGAAAAAGCATTTGATAAGGTACAGCACCTATTTATGATAAAAACACCCAGCAAAGTGGGAATAGAGGGAGTATTCCTCAACATAATAAAGGCCATATATGAGAAACCTACAGCCAACATCATACTCAAGTCTTTAATATACCTATTGATCATTTTTATGTCCTCATTGGAAATATGTCTATTCAGTTCCTTTGTCCATTTTTTAAAATTAGATACTTGGGTTTTGCTATTAACTTGCATGTTTTCCTCATATATTTTGGATATTAACCCCTTATCAAATGTGTAGTTTGCATATATTTTCCCCAATTCCATAGCTTACCTTTTTTGTTGATAATTTCCTTTGCTGAGCAGAAGCTTTTTAGTTTGAGGTAGTTCCACTTGTTTATTATTGCTTTTGTTGCTTGTGCTTTGGTGCCAAATTCAAAATATCATTCCTATGACCAGTGTCAAGAAGCTTACCCCTTACATTTCTTCTAGGATTTTTACAGTTTCACTCTTATGTTCAAATCTTTAATCTATTTTATATATGGTGTAAGATACGGGTCTTATGTATAATTCTTTTGCATATGAATATCCAGCTTTCCCAGGACCATTTATTGAAGAGACTATCCTTTCCTCCTCGTGTATTCTTGTTCCCTCTGTCAAAGTTTAATTGACCACATATATGTGTGCAATTATTTCTAGGCCCTCTATTCTGTTCCATTGGGAAAAAAAAAAAATATATATATATATACCAATATCATTCTATTTTGATCAATCACTATAGCTTTGTAGTCAGGTCACATTATAACTTACACTTCATGTAAACAAATCTAGAATTGTGTTTTCAAATACAAATCCATGAATGAGAAAATTCAAACAAGATGCTAAGCAAACACAGTCAACTGTATGTGGGAGGATGCTATAGAATTGAGAAAAGAGGTGTAGAGTGCAATGTGGGATCAAGAGTCCCCTAAACCAAAGAAAAAGTGGTTTTAATGACTTTTTACATGGTTCTGCAGCCATTTTTTGAAGACCTTAGGATATAGCCTGGAACTGAATACCAAGTAACCAAGTAGGGAAGATCCCAAGCTTTTTTCAAAAGCATATTTAGCAGCCAAGATTTCATAGGTATCACTAGATAAAGGTTTTCCTTGGAGAGATCTTTGAGCAGATGCATACATAGAAACTGAGAACAAAGATCATAAATGATCACATGATGATTCCTATGACCTGAGGTAGGGGAAAAAGGAGGAATTTATTTTTTAATTGACTTTTTTCTATCACCACTTAATCCCCCTATACCCCCATCCTTGCTGCAATCAGTATACTGTCTTTTGACCCACTGATCCCACTTCTGAGAATATATCCAAAGGAACCCAAAACACTAATTTGAAAAACAAACACCCCTATGTTTATTGTAGCATTATTTATAATCACTAAGATATGGAAGCAGCCCAAGTGCCCATCAGTAAATGAATGTATAAAACAACTGCAGAGCATTTACACAATGGAATACTATTCAGCCATAAAAAAGAATAAAGTTTTAACCTCTGCGACAGTATGGATGGACCTGGAGAACACTACGCTAAGTGAAATAAGCCGGTCAGAGAAAAGCAAATACCATATGACTTCACTCATTTGTGGAATGTAATGGAGAAACTGAACTAACAAGCAAAACAGAGACAGACTCAGATAGACAGCAGGCTGATAGCTAAGGAGAGCAGATGGGGAGTGGAGGGATTGAGCAAAAAGGAAAGACTCATGAACATAAATGGAAAAGAGGAATTTAACTTAGAAAAGATGATTGGTGCCCCTGGCCACAATGGCTAAAACTTGTAAACAGATTCTAGTCAAAAAGACTTAAAAGTAAATTAGTAGTAAAACTCCTTGTAACAGGAATCATTGGTAAGATCAAGGAATCTCAGTCCACACACTCAACAATGCGTGAATTATATCAGATTGTATGTAAACTAGTTACAACTCTGGACCTCTGTTGACCATGCTGTTAATAAGCACAATCCAATTACATTTGGGGCTCCTTCCTCACTGCAAGTGGGTGCAGTGGTCCAGGTAGGCAAGCCTTGGTCATTAGCAATCCATCTGAACTGACAATCATCCTCCCAGTTGGCCTGCTTCTCTGGCCTCTGCTGCATCCATGCCATACCTGGGACATGGGAGCCTTCAGGGACTGTGGGAACCCTGATTTTAAGAGCCCACTGCCTCTCTGCAGTGCCAACATATATTTGAAAAAATGAACCATTTCTGAACCCATAGATCTCTGCTCCCCTTCGCAATCTCTGGGAAACTTCCCTATCTCTCTGTGTTCAATAGCCTTCTCTAGTAATTCCTCTTCAAAAGCCTTATTCTTTTCTGGTCCAGTGTTCCCTACATCATTTATTGAAGAGACTGTCTTGCTTTGTTAAAGAAGAGAAGAGCCTTTGTGGTCCTTCTGCTTTCAGTCTTCCCCAGTTCCTGAGGCAACACACCACCAAACCTAGCAACCTTTTAAAACTGGACAGAAAGTAATACTATAGGGAGAACACATACTCAAATTAATATTTTAATAGATTGTCTTTTTACATAGTTTAATTATTTATAACTTCAGTACATGAGCTATAACTTCAGTGTATGAGCTCCACCAGGTGGTGAATGCAGATATAGTCACATCAATATTCAAATCTGTGTTCAGTTACCCACCAGCTAGACTATGGGAAGTTCAGTCTTTGTCATAGAACCCCAATAATGTGTGTGCCCTTAATAACAAATAAGAACAGATTTCACTGTCCCACAATAGTGATAACTGAGCTCCAGAGCAGAATCCAGAGTACCACTCTCATCTTCTTTATTCCTACTCTACAGAAACTGTTGCCAAATGAAGCTGGAAATCTACTACATCACAGGTGACAAAGGTAGCGCTACTTTTGAGATCACTGTGACTGTGGCTAACAGATAGGAAATCTACATTATTGCCCCTGAGATATGAAAAGAATAAATCTTCTGTGTCGTATTCAATAGAAGTAGGGAAAGTATCATGTTGCTTGAGATATAAAATATTCTGGTGGCTAGTGATACAGCTTTCCCATTGGTCATCATACCAAACCAAGTTGGGATTTCAAAGCTCAGGACAGGACAGTCATGTAGAGAGGCACAGCCCCTGCTACACAGCGCCACTGAATGGCAGACTACTTTCTTTGGTTCCAGAACCACCAACATTGCAGCAAAGATTTCCAAAGCAATGAGGTGAGAAGTAAAATTGCCAAAATTCAGCTATGTGGTTGTAAGGAGAACCTATACTTTCCTGCTAAATGAGGGTCTATTATTAGATCACCAGACTCAATTTTTCTTTTTTTTTTTCTCTGCAAACTAGTGTTTTTGGAGCCTTCTTAACCATCAAATTATCTAACTCCCATTGAGGAACAGAGGTCAAGACATTTTTTTCCTGGGCTCCATGACCTCTGTGTACATTAGAGATGCAAAGGGATATGTGGTTCAGAAGCTGCTGAACCACAGCATAAATTCTAAATTAAAGAACCTCTGAGTATTGTTAAATCAATAAGACATAAATCTAAGGATCTAATTGGTGTCCAAAGTAGAAAATTTGATATAAGATGTAACCATTATGGAAGGCTAGTAAAGTTTATCTTTGTCAGAGTTCTCCACTTTCTTTTCCCCACATTCATTCTTAGCCCATCTTTCTGCCCTGCTCTATACCCACTGTGCTGCCCCTATGGACTGCATCTTGCCAAATGGCTCCCATTTGTATACAGCCAGTTTGAATCATCAGTATACCAGAGGTGCTAGGAGAAAGAAAGCATCTATTACTTGCCCCTCATCTCCTTTAAGAAGTGTTTCTTGGCAGTTTCTGTCCTGCATTCCTTGTCTACAGACTCCAGGTCTCACTGGACTAGGAAAGGTATCTCTGTAGTTGCTAGCCTCTAAAGCCCTCAACTTCTTTGTTGATTTCCTTAATCTTGCCACAATTCCTTAAATTCAGTATTCATGAAAGTCTTATATCATCTGAGTTTGATTTTATTCTTTGACTCTGCTTGTTATAATAGATATTCTATGTTATACATATTTATCACTCTACTCATGTTATAATTTAGTGTTCTCCTGGAAGTTCTCCATAAATTTATCAGAAGAGGACCAATCAGGGAGGTACCTCACTGCCACCCACCACCAAAAACATTATGGTAGCTACAATTTAGGAGTTAAAGCATTAGCTTTTAATGTTACTAAGATAAACAAGGGCCATGAATAACAAGGTCTGCTCAAGATTTCCTACAATATAGAATGTTTACTAAGACAAAAAGTTAAACTAATCTTACCACTAGATCATTTTGGTTGAGCAGTCATTTCCACTGCTGATGTGTTTGTCATATCACTGTGTTCTTTTCAATATGTAGCAGGCCTGGAGATTTATTAGACAGTTTCCAGTACCAACAGGTTATGCTGAGCTCAGCAGTGTTGCCATGCAAAAAGAAATGTTATATGAGGGCAAAAAACATGTAAGTATATTTCTCCCTACTTAAATTTGTTCATGGAAGTTATCTTTACAGATAAACTCATGTTCACAGATAAGTGATCAGTGGATGTTTTGCAATGTGCTGATGCATTCCTACCCAGTGCAGAGAAGATGGGAACCAGGTGTTCATAAATAAAAAGTGATGGGCCATGACATCGCCCTCTCCTTCACCTCCTCTCCCATGAATGTATGTGTGTTGGGGAAAGGCTTTGCTTCACATTGGGAAGGGAATTGAATGTTGACAATGTTTTTGCAGTTTGTGGATGAACATTTCAGCAGCGAGCACAAAGAATGTGTTCACTCTAAATTCATGAGGTTTAATTTGATATGACCAGTTAATTATAATACAGTGCTGACAAAGTAAATCAAGTGAAAAAGAACCATACTACAAGCAATCCATGTACTATTAAATATTTTATCATGTTCTACCTGGTGCAGAGTTTGTCATAGCCGTGGTACACCAGAAGATTTACACAACTCCTTTGTATCTCAAGTAGAAATTCAAACTTAAAATAAGTTAATATAGCTTACTTAAAATAATTAGATATATCATTAAATCATTTATGTATGCTTTTGATAATTTATAGACAGTATAATCTTTGGTGTAAAAGGGGAAGTGTTGAGACATGATTCCTTGAAGCACCTAAATTTATCCTGAGTATCCTACATAAGTCAAATTCATAGTAAATTCTGAGAGATTGTTCAAATAAGTGATTATCTTACCTCCACTGCTACAGGATTTTTTTCCCACTTACATGTCATTATGCAGGGATGGGCAAACATACGTTTACGGTTGTGAGTATGTGAAACAGTTTATTTACTCTTAATTTATTTAATTATTAATTATTACATTATTTATTACAACCAACTATAAACCTACTTTTGCCCACACCTGTATGCAAGGTCTTTAGCAAGATATTGGATCTCATTAGCTAAATTGGCAACTACAAATACAAGGTGAAACAAAAGTAAATGTACAGTTGTTCACATGGAAAATAATACAATAATAAATAATAAGACAAGAATAAACTATGTGTTCTGCATACTCACAACTGTAAACCTACTTTTTCTCCACCCTGTATATTTCAAAGATACCAACCATCTCAAGTAGAAAATATAGTTAGGAGCACCCCTATCTTTCCATTATAATACGTAAAATTTACAGAAAATAAATGATTCCAGGTTAAAGAGATTTAACTAATCCCTAAAGGGCAAGAAAGTAAAAACTGAAACAAAATATAACTTCAGGGTTAAATAAAAAATATTTTGTAATGTAGATACATAGTTTAAGAATTTATTTTTATAGATGGAAAAGAGAGTATGTCATTATTTACTGTTACATATCAGATTATATATTTTAGTGCTTGACATTCTCAGAAACACTGAAATATAAAGCATCACCACTCGAAATGCTGTCCTCTCAGGGATAAATATATTCATTTATTTCCACAGAAAATGATTAAACATTGGACATTATCTGACTGTGATATGATAGCATATTGCTGTGAGATGATGCCTCACTTTAGATTTTTAAGCCATGCACTTGTTTCCTTGGTGCAGATTTGGTAGTCCCTCTCCCCCAACACTCTGTGGAGAGTGCCAAAACCTTTCCAGCACGGCAATCTCTCCTGAAGTCTGTCTTCTCTTCTTAGTGAAAATATGCCCTCTTCGTGAGGACCTCTACTTTTCCAAACTCTTGGCTCAAATATCTTAAAGCAATATTTTGATGGAGGTGGGTGAAACTGTGAAAATACAGAACATTTCTATTCTGAGCATGAATTTCCAAAATGTAATGAGAAAAAAATTTTTCTTTCATCTTGTTTATTTCATTTTTTTTCACTAATTTCCTATAGCTGACATCTGCTAGCTAGGTATTATTGAAAATTTATATTTAATGCCTTTCTAACAAGGACTTGAATTTATAGATTAAATTAATTTTAAAAATTATATTTTCTAATGAACACCAAAAATTTTTTAAATGAATAAGGCTCCTGTTGTAGACTGTCTTACCCATATATTATTGAACATAATTCTCACACCAGATCAAGTTGTAGATGAAACTGAATCTTCGATAGAATTGGAAATTTAACCATGGTTTCAGAGCTCAAAAATGGCAGGACATGAATTCAAATCAAGTCTCTCAATGAAAAACCTGGGATTGTTTCCACAACTCGTAGAGTTGGGTTTAGGTTTTTATCCTATAAACCTGGGGGATAGAGGCTGAAGGCCAGGACCCAGACAATCATGGCAAAGCTGGATGGTGACTTTCTTCACGGCCTCCCTGCAGGGTAATGTGTGACAGGCACCATGAAAGAATGACAACATAAGATATAAATATATTCAGAACAATATAGCCTAGTGGTTCCTAGAAAGGAATAAAGTTAACAATTCTGAGTATATATGAGTCTACAGTTGGAGAAATAACACAAAAGGTTCTAGGCAATTTTTTAAATCTTCACCTGAAGGCATGTTTATTGATTTTAGAGAAAGAGAAACATTAGTGTGAGAGAGAAACATCAGTGGGTTGCCTCCCTTTTGTGCCCCAACCAGGGCAGGGGTTAAACTCATAAACCTGAGTGTGCCCTGATCTGGAATTGAACCCACAACATTTTGGTGTAAGGGACAATGCTCTAACCAACTCAACCACCTGAACAGGGATAGGCCTTTTTTTTTTTTTTAACGTGAGTAGAAGTAACCAATAAATCCTGGACAATTTAAAGCAATAGCAAGTGAGTAGTCTCACCTAGGGTGTTACCACAGAATAAGTTTAAAATCCTAAAGGAAGGCAACAAGAAAATACTTGGTGCCCAAGATATAAAACAAGGATCAAAGTTTATAGACTTAGAAGGCTAAATTTCCAAATAATACAAATATTATTAGAAAATAAAGTCATAATTGTATACTTAATACGTCTTTAGATTTTTCTATATATCTAAATAATATTAACTAACATTAGGGAAGCTAACATTTGATATGCATTAGAAATTGCTAGATTTTAGTTAAAACTCCCAGTATGATTTGAGAGAAAAAGCATTTTCATGAATGTTTTTCTCATAAATTGCCATGTATTCAAAGGGACATAAAACTGCATTATGAAATCTATAGGCTATGTTCACATTTTCAAAAAGTAGCAAAATTCCCAATGTTCATTTTAGAAAAAAATGCTTGTTCTTCAAGTCAGTTAACCAATACTTAGAAACATATTATAAATTATGAGGAGTATTATTTATATAAATTAAATTTAAACTAATTTTAAAAATACAGTTACATTTCCTAACGCAAGAGCAAGAATCATCAATTTTATTTGTGAAACTCAGATGCCACCTATTGTTTAGAAAAATAAATACATCCAAAGATCTATTTTTACTAACAACTTGCATGTCTCTGAAGAAATGTCAACATTATACACAAAGAACAGAGCCTGACTCTACAACCATATGGAATAATTAGAAGTTTCAAGGACATAAAATCATTTAGTGAAGCTCTTTAAATTTATATTAGATGAGAAAAAAAGTAAACTTTTTGAGTACCTAGACATTCAGAGGAGTGCATTTTGCTCTTGTAATTATTTTTATATGTATATAATTTTAACTCAATTTTATTTTTAGATTATTGTCATTTTACATGTGATTGTAAGAAGATAAATCTTACTTGCCCTTGGTTTCCATGCAAAACTATACTTTAATGACCAGTATATCACCATTGATAGGGTTTAAATACAGAACATTTTTACTATTGCAAGGCTACCGTGTAGCCTTTTATAGAACTCTCACTTCCCACCTCCCATCACAATTCCTTGCAACCTCTAATCTGTTTATCATTTGTGAAGTGTTGCATTTAAAGAATAAGGTTTAAATGGAATCATACTATAGGTAAACTTTGAGGACTGGCTTTTTCACTCAGCATAATTATCTGGAAATTCATCCAGACTGTGGTGTGTATCGATAGTTTGTTCTTTTTACTGTTGAGTAGGATTTCATAGTATGGAAATATGACAATTTGTTCAACCATTCACCCCTTGAAGGACATCTAGGTTATTTCCAATGTGGAGATATTACAAATGAAGCTCCAATGAACATTAGTGTACAGTATTTTGTGTGAACATAGGTTTTCATTTCTCTGGGATAAAAGCCCAGGAATACAATTTCTAATTGGTGTAATAGTTACATATTTAGTATTTAAAGAAACTGCTCAATTATTTTGTGGTGTGGCTGTACCATTTTATATTCTCCTCAGCAATGTGTGAGTAACCCAGTTTCTCTGTGTCCTAACCAGCATTTGACATTGACTGTTTCCATTTTAGCCATTCCAATAGGTATATAGTGGTATCACATTGCAGTTTTAATTTTCATTTACCTAATGATGTTGAAAATCTTTTCATGTGTTAATTGCCATCTGTATGCCCTCTTTTGTGGCTATCTTTTGTTGGGAACCACCCTGACTGGTATCAGAAGCTGAAACCCCACCTAGGCTAAGGCTAAGGCTAAGGAAACGCCCTTGGAACCGTTAAGCCAGCAAGGAGACAAAAGCTTATCTCCCTGGCAGGAACGCTGCTTCTGCTGCTTCATTCATAGCTGAACCCCAAAGCTTGGTCAGTTAGCCAAAGATGGGTAAGATTCCCCAAGGGGGGAAGGACCTAAGACAGGCACGATCACGTGGGAGGCCCCCCAAAAGAAGGACTTTGGGGGCTGCAGCAAAAGGGGGTGATGGACCCTCGCCCCTCGGCTTTCACATAGCCTGAGTTCTCAACCTCTGGGAGAAAATCTCCTTATCTCTTGGTTGCCTTAGTTCCCGTACTCCACCTAAGCCTGAAACAATGACAGGGTGGTGCAGCTCTGTGCTGAAAAGGGCGGATTCCCCAGGTGATCAGGCCTAAGAAAGAACATGTAAATTACTGTGAAACCTCCTTTGTTTAGAATGCTCTCAGATGAATGAGAAGGGTCCAAGGAGGAAGTTAGTTTGTTCCTCACAGTCTTACAGCTCTTTGGCCCTGACTCAAAATAGACCCCTAGAGTTCCTTGTTTTCTATGGTTCCTTACTTCCTTGTAATGAGTACTGTACTTTACCTGAATTATTATGCAAAACGAGCCCAATAAAAGCAGGTTTGGACGGTAAATCAGAGCGCTCCCCACTAGAAGGGGTGGCCATTCCATCCCTACTTCTTCACAGAAACTAGTCTGTCTCTGTGCATGTTTTTTCTCGTGTGTTTTTCATCAAGCCATCCGCAGCGTTCCGTGATCACTGCTGGCTGGTGACCCACGCATCAGTCTTTTCACGTGTTTTGTCCTTTTTCTAACTTGATTACTTTTTTCTTATTTTTTACTGTTGAGATTTGGGAGCTCTGTATATATTCTACATACTACTAGTGTTTTGTCAGATATTTAATTTGCAAATATTTTCTTCCTATTTGTGGCAGGGCCTTTCACAGAGCAAAAGCCTAGAATTTTTATGAAGCATAATTTATCAATTTTTCCCTTTGTAGTCCATGCTATAGATGTAAAGCCTAAGAACTCTTTGCCTCAACCTAGAATGTGAAGATTTGTCTCCTGTTTTATTCTTTTTTTCCTTAAAAGTGTTAAAGTGTTATAGTTTTACATCTTATATTTAAGTCCATGATCTATTTTGAGTTTATTTTCATATAAAGTGTGAAACTTAGGTCAAGGTTGTTGTTTGTTTTTGTGTGTTTGTTTGATTTGCCTATGGATATCCAGTTGCTCCAGCTGCATTTTTTAATGTTATCTTTCCTCCATTGAACTGCTTTCACAACTTGATCAAAAGTCAGGCATGTTTGTATGGGTCTATTTCTGCATTCTCTCCTCTATTCCATATGTCTGTCCCCCTACCAATATACCACACTTTCTTGATTACTGTAGCTAATATAAAAGACTTATATTGTAAGTCTTTTAATCAGGTAGTATATTCTTCCCACTTTATTCTTTTTTAAAATTGTTTTAATTATTCCTGTTCAATTTCCTTTCCATATAGATTTTAGAATTTTGACTATATCTACAAAAAAATCTTGCTGGGATGTTAAGATTGTATTAAATCTGCATCAACCTCAAAATAATTGTCATCTTTAATATGTTGAGCCTTTTAATCCTCAAACACGTTTCTCTATTTATTGAGATTTTTTAGTTCTGTCATCAGCATTTTGTAGTTTTCAGTATATAATTTCTGTACGTTAAGTACTTCATCTATGAAATAGTATTTATAATTTTGATGTCCATCTGTTCATTGCTAGTATATAGAAATACTATTAATTTTTGTGTTTGTATTTTATCTTACAACCCTGACAAATTCACTTGTTAGTTCTAGAAATGTTTTGTAAATTTATTCAGAATTTATATGTATACAATTATGACATCTGCAAATAAGAACAATTTAATTTTTTCCTTTCTAATATTTATGCCTTTTATTTCCTTTTCTTGCCTTTAACACACTGGTAGAACTTCTAGCACTATATTGAATAAATGAAGCCATCTGAATCTGAAATTTTCATTATAGAAAAACATTTAGCAATGTATCCTTAATATTCAAATATCTATTTATGTTATATATTTCTTCTTGAATGAGCTTTAATAGTGTATACTATTAAGGTATTTGTAGACTTCATCTATGTAATTGAATTAGTGTGAATAAAGTTATTGATATCATTGTTACAGAACAGACAAGGGGGGCCTGGGACAATATACTATTATTTAAAAGGCCCCCAGGTCCGTCATGTCCGCCGCCAGAGGAAAGACGTCTCTCAATGCCAGAGATTCGTGAAAAGGAAAGGAAATGTTTATTTAATGCTATACTAACTTAAAGTAGTGACCTAATGTCTTTATCAAAAATCCCAAAATCCCTTAAAACACCCACAAACACAGTCACAGTCCTTCCTTCCTTCCCCCTTTGCCCAGTCCAGAGTACCGTATCTCAGGAAAGGAAATAGAAGTCCATGGCTCAGGCAGTCCTCTGGTTCTTAGTTAGTCCTCCATCTCAAATGGGAGACCTCCCTGGGTTCCCGGCACCCTCGGCTGAGTCACCAGGATCTCTGCTAAAACCAGGTGGTGGTTCCCCTTCTAAAGCTGTGGGAGTCCCCACTCTGTCCAGGCCTCGTGGTTCTCCCTCTCAGGGCTGCGGGAAGGGGAGAGTCCCCACTCTGCCAAAGCCGCGTGGTTCTCCCTCCTAAAGCAGCACGGTTCTCCCTCAATGGCTGAGGTCCTCCCTATTCTGCTAAAGTCACATGGTTCTCTCCCTCTCAGGGCTGCGCATGACTCTCCTTCCTAAGGCAGCATGGTTCTCCCTCTTCTGGGATGCGGGAGTCTCCACTCTGCTAAAGACGCATGGTTCTCTCTCTCAAAGCAGCACGGTTCTCCTTCTCAAGGCTGTGCATGGCTCTCCTTCTTGGGGCTACGCATGGTTCTCTTTTCAATGGCCGTGATCCTCTCTGCACCTCCACAGCCACATGGTTCTCTCTCAGGGCTGCGGGAAGGGAGAGTCCTCACTCTGCTAAAGCCGCATGGTTCTCTCCTCAATGGCTGCCAAGTCTGGGTTTTAAATCCCCGCGGCCAATCTTCCTCTGGAGCCTCATTTCCGACTCCTCCCACACTCGGCTTCACATGCCAAAACTCGTATCCTTCCAGCTTTACTGGGCTGCCATCTTGAGTCTGGGCAAGCATGGCCCCATGTCCAGGAGCCAATCTTCTCTGAGCTCCCATGCAGGCGCTGTAGCCTGGGGGATCTGCCCCCAGT
Organism: Phyllostomus hastatus; assembly: GCF_019186645.2. Classification (NCBI taxonomy): domain Eukaryota; kingdom Metazoa; phylum Chordata; class Mammalia; order Chiroptera; family Phyllostomidae; genus Phyllostomus; species Phyllostomus hastatus. The sequence goes on from NW_025333543.1 coordinate 5,286,493, forward strand.
CATGTCTTGGTGGGGAAGTTACTTCCATTCCCCTGGCTCAGAGATGATCACAGCTATTCAACATATCTAAGCGACCAGCCAAAGGCTATAGATATGTTAAATGACCACACCAGAGGGTAGCTGCAAGGCTGTTGCTATGCAAAACAGCTCTCAATGGCCCTGCTCCATTTGTCCCTTCCCCCAACCCACACCGTGGGGGGGGCTGGAGACATCTTAAAATCTCCTGGACACCTTAAGTTCTGGACCCCATTTCAAATGCTCATTTGGGGTCCCCCCTCTTGGGTGCACCCTGTAACATCATTCCATTATAATCTACTTGATATCTGTATAATCTGTAATTTTGGCTCCTTATTCATTTCCTTTTTTCCCTGCCTGCCATGTTTTATTTTTTATTGTTGTTCAATTATAATTGTCCCCATTTCCCCCCATTGCTCTCCGCTGCCCCACCCTGAGAGTTGTAGCTGGCATCTTCCATTTTCTTGATCATACTGGCTATAAGTTTAGTAGTTTTAGATTCACTGATTTTTGTTGCTGTTTTATTGATTTCTGCTCTTCATTTCTTTCTTTAGGCTTTCTTTGTGCTTTTTCCCCTAGTTTGTTAAGGTAGAGTCTTAAGTTATTCATTTGAGATAATTATTCTTTTAATCAAAGCAAGGACAGCATAACTTTCCCTCTAATCACTGTTAGCTGTCCTGCTAAAGCTGCTTTAAAAGAAGCATCCCAAACATTATGATAAGCTCTCAATTTATTTTATTTTAATTTAACATACTTTCTAATTCACATTGTAGTTTCTTTGACATATGGTAAATTAGAAGTATGTTGTTTAATTTCCAAATATCAAGAGACTTTCATATATATATTTATTGATTTCAAGTTTTATTGCCAAAGATCATAGTTTCAATATTTTAATCTTTGTAAGTCTGTTAAGATTTGAATTATGTCTTAGAATATGGTTTATCTGAATGAATGTTCTGGGTACACTTGGAAAACAAGTGTATCCTAAAAAGTGTATCTTTCTATTGCAGGTGGAGTGTTCTATAAATGTCAATTATCTCAAAGTGAATGATAGTGTTTCTGTATTCTTGTTGAAGTGTTTGTCTACTTGTTTTATAAATTACAGAGAATAGTGTTGAAATTTGAAACTATAATTATTTATTTTTCCCTCCTTTTAGTTGTATCTGTTTTATTTAATGTACTTTGAAACTCTGTTACTATATAAATACACCTTTAGGGTTGGATATCTTCTTCATTAGATGAATCCCATGTCATTATGCAATGTCCTACTGTTTCCTTGAAAATATTTCTTGTTATAAATCTACCTCATCTAATATTAACATAGCTAATCTAAAATTTTAATTAGTGTTTATATGGCATTTCATTTATTGTATTTTAATGATCTTTTGTCCTTATTTTAAAGTGGTGTCTTATAGACAGTATAGAATTGAACCTTGCTATTTTTATCTGATATTGATATTCCCTACCTCTTAGTTGAAATGTTTTGATTATTTACCTTTAATGAATTATTGATCTGTTTGAATTTATATCTACCATGTATTACTTGCTTTCTATTTATTCCCATTTTAGCTTTTCCTTTTTTTCCTACCTTCTTTTGGAACAATTGCATATATTTTTTTTAATGGTCAGGTTCAATTTCATCTCCATTGACTTTTGGTTACATCAATTTTATTTTTAATTTTGTGATCACTCTTGGATTTAACACATACACACACCCCTTATCACGGTATATCTTTCAGTAATATCATACCATTTCACATGTAGAGTAATAACCTTATAATAGTCTACTTCTATATCATTTCTGCTCTGGGATTCAAGTCAAAATAATCACAAACTGCATTCTCATCTGGTCCTCAGGGATTTCGTACAAGCTCATAGCAGAGTGAGAAGAACTCAGTGGTTTTAGGTCTGCAAGACTAAGGTCTCCTTTTTCTTGCTGGCTCTTGGCTAGGGAATGACCTCAGCTCCCAGAAATCACTTACATGTTTTTGTCACATAGTCCCTTCACCTTCAAAGTCAGCAGGAGAATTCTCCTGTTTTCAAATATCTCTTGTACTTACATCTCTGACTTCTGTCTGACTTTATAGATCTAGATTTAAAAGACTCATGTGATTAGATGAAGCCCAAACAGATAACCTCACTTTTGTCATTTAAGATAATAGAGTGATAGAAATGGTATTTCACAATATTCACACGTTTTATCCACACTCAAGACATGGATCACTGCAGGTCATATTATAATTCTGCCTATCACACAAGTCATGGAGATGCATTTAAGCTAAAACAATTTCTTAAAGGAGAAAGATGAGATTTTCAATCTGTAACCTCTCCTGTTAACTAAAAATTTATGAACATATTATAGGAACTCAATAAATATTTGTTGAATAATATCTGACTTCTCTCTGTGAATAATAGATATCTAAAGTGTTCATTGGTTAATATTATTTTCTAACACTCTCAATTACCTTAATTGCTCAAAGCAATCAGGTGTCCTAGATTCCACTTTTATATCCCTGCTGGTTGAATACTCCAACAAAATTCCAAGTGAAATAATAGTTCCCAGTAAAAGAAGCAAAGCTCCACTCACTATTTCCCTACATTATGAGAACTCTAAATATAAAAATGAAAAAGGAGAAAATCAATCAACACACATGCATATGTAATCTAGGTCTCTACATCAATCATAGTAATCAGGAAGTAACATCTGTGGGGCACTTTCTTGGAATCTTCCAGATAAAATCAGGGAGGTGGTGCTTCTACATAGCTGACACACATTACAAAATAAAACACCATTCTATCCTCTCTCAACTAATTTTTAACCCCATCTTTCTTTTCTCCCTTTTTTTGGACATATTTTTAATGCCCTTTTCCATTTTGATTTTGTCTGGTCGCCTCTTTGCACAGACCCTCCTGGTTTGTTTGGGTTTTTTCTTTCCTTTGCTATTTCTTTTTTCTATCAGGTATTTCCCATCCCTGGATACACTCCCTATCACCCCTTCCCTCCATATTCTTCCTCTCCTCTTTCCTTCTGTGTCTCTCATTAGACCCCTTGTTCTTCTCATTACTATCCTATCTATCGGTTCACCTTCTCTCCCTAGTTGTCTCATTAAACAATTGTTGCTTACTTTTATATAAGTTTGATCTTCATCCTCAGTTTCTGAATGTTAAATTCTGTAATGAAAACAATGTTTCATCTAAGATAAGGGTACATGTCTACAGTATCAGCCTATAAAGACAGAACAAAAGAAAGATTAAGCATTTTTGTCCTATATAATCTCAACTAGTACACACTCATGGAAAACACAGATTGCCCCAGAATATCTCAGATCAGTTTCTGTCTCTATATATCTTACATAGAACCCAGTCTTACAAAGTGAACCAGTATTTATTTATTTATTTTTAATTTTTTAAATAGATTTTATTGATTATGTTATTACAGTTGTCTCATTTCCCCCTTCACTCCCCTCCACCCTGCACACCCTCTCCCACCCACATTCTCCCCTTTAGTTCATGTCCATGTGTCATAAGTTCTTTAGTTTCTACATTTCCCATACTATTCTTGCCCTCCCCCTGTCTATTTTCTACCTACCATCTATGCTACTTATTCTCCATACCTTTTCCCCCTCTCTCCTCCTCCCACTCCCCTGTTGCTAACCCTCCATGTGATCTCCATTTCTGTGGTTCTGTTCCTGTTCTAGTTGTTTCCTTAGTCTCTTTTGGTTTTGTTTTAGGTGTAGTTGTTAATAATTGTGAATTTGCTGTCATTTTACTATACATGTTTTTTATCTTCTTTTTCTTAGATAAGTCCTTTTAACATTTCATATAATAGGGGCTTGATGATGATGAACTCCTCTAACTTGACCTTATCTGAGAAGCACTTTATCTGCCCTTGCATTGTAAATGAAAGCTTTGCTGGATAGCGCAATCTGGAATGTAGGTTTTTGCCTTTCATGACTTGAAATACTTCTTTCCAGCCCCTTCTTGCCTGCAAGGTCTCTTTTGAGAAATCAGCTGACAGTCTGATGGGAACTCCTTTGTAGGTTACTGTCTCCTTATCTCTTGCTGCTTCTAGGATTCTCTCCTTCATTTTTGCCTTGGGTAATGTAATTATGATGAGCCTTGGTGTGTTCCTCCTTGGGTCCAAGTTCTTTGGGACTCTCTGAGCTTCCTGGACTTCCTGGAAGTCCATTTCCTTTGCCAGATTGGGGAAGTTCTCCTTTATTATTTGTTCAAATAACTTTTCCACTTGTTGCTCTTCCTCTTCTCCTTCTGGTACCCCTATGATTCGGATGTTGGAATGTTTAAAGATGCCCCGGAGGTTCCTAAGCCTCTCCTCATTTTTTTGAATTCTTGTTTCTTCGTTCTTTTCTGTTTGGTTGTTTCTTTCTTCCTCCTGGTCCACTCCATTGATTTGAGTTCCAGTGTTCTTCCCATCACTATTGGTTCCCTGTGTATTTTTCTTCATTTCACTCATTGTAGCCTTCATTTTTTCATCTAATTTGTAACCAAAATCAACCAATTCTGTGATCACCAGTGTTTTGAACTGTGCATCTGATAGGTTGGCTATCTCTCCGTCACTTAAAAGGATGGGTCCTGGGGCTTTCATTTGGTCTTCTGTTTGAGCCATTTCTCTTTTTTTTGGGGGGAGGGGGTCTGGTCACACCTGTTACTTATGAGGTACGGAGTAGGTGTTCACCAGGGCTGGACACCCCAGTCCTGGGTTGTGATGTTGTATGTGGGGGCGGGGTCAAAAGGGAACAATGGCTCTTGCTCCATTCTCTGTGGGACCTCAGTCCCTTCTACTGCTTCCCCCGAGCAAACTGGGCTCCTCTGGTTCCAATTCCCATGTGGGTGGGCTTGTGCACACCATGGGACCCTCGAAAGACCTCTCCTGTGAGGCTGGGTGTCTGTCTGTGCGCCACAACTCCCACAGGTGTCCTCAATCAGTGTCCTAGGCTCTATTACCCAGTGCTGGCATCCTGGGTTGTGTGCAGTGCCTTGCTTCACAATCACCACCTCACTGGGTCCGCCAGTTGCCACCCCTTAGCTGGGGTTTGCCAGCTGCCGCTTGCACACTCAGGGTCCACCCACTGTGGTCTTGTGGGCCCCAGATGCCTTAGCCACCTGATCCCAATGCTCTCAGCTCTCCAAGCCGCAATCCATGCCTGGCTGCCCGACTCTGCCCCTCCTATCGGTCTAGATGAATGGGTCTATTTCAACTTCTTGGTTGTCCAATTTCCATTCAGATCAATTTTCTGTCAGTTCTGGTTGTTATTCTATTTCTAAATTATTGTTGTCCCTATCTTGGTTGTGCGAGGAGGCACAGTGCATCCACCTATGCCTCCATCTTGGCCAGAATTTGAACCAGTATTTATATTGTCCACAGGATGGTGAACAATTACACAAGGAAACTGACAATAAAAAAATATTTCATATAACTATAGATTTTGTTATAAATAAAGGCAAGCATTCTTTCAAATATTTTACAAATGCCTTAAACTTCTATCCAGGACAAAAATCTTCCAAGTTCCTATTACCTTATAATAATTTATTAATCAGAAGCAAAGCAAAAATAAATCAATACAAGAAAGATTTTGTAGAAAAAAGTTTCTTAGATATTGGAACTAAACAATATGTTCACAATTATTCATCATTGATATAGGAATAAATAAAATAAGAATGTACTATAACTAGCTCTGTCAGTAAAATGCTCTATATTTAAAAACACTGTAATCATTTATAAGTAATAACTATGTCTAGAGAAAAATTTTAATGATCATATGAACACATATTCAATAACATGATAGCTCAGTGAAGGATAAATTTATTACTACAAGGAACCACCAAGTTCAAATCTGTTTAACCAAATTAAAATAATTTTAGTCATATGCAACAAAAATGACATACACAACAAAATGATAATAGGTCAGTAGCCTTGATATTTCAGGTGTTCAGGCAAATCAATGAAAATTAAGACTACATCAAGCTACATGCAATAAAAAAGTGAGACTATATGCAAAAAAAATCTTCTGCATAGTAAAAGAAACAATCAACAAAATGAAAAGGAAACCTATGAAATGGGGCAATACATTTGCAAATAATATATCTGATAAGGGGTTAATAGCCAATATATAAAAATAACTCATAGAACTCAAAAGCAAAAGAGATAACGACCCAGTTTTAAAATGGGCAGAGAAACAAAAGAGACAGTTTTAAGAAGACATACAAATGTCCAACAGGTACATAAAGTACTCAACATCAGTAAGCACAAGGGAAATGCAAATCAAAACTATAATAAGCTATCACCTCAGACCTAAAAGTACCTATTCACAAGATATATATTAGGACAGAGGGAAAGAAATGATTGGGGTAAGGTCTCAAAAGGGAATATTACCTTGGATTTTCAAGGTGGACCTAGTGAAAATACAAGGATCCTTATGTGTGCAAAGGGCAGACAGAAAAGTCAGAGAAAGAGATGTAAGATAGGTGCACAGGTCAGAGTAATTCAATTTCTGGTAGTCAAAAGCCAAAGATGTGGGCAGCAAACAGAAGCTAGAAAAAGGCAAGAAGGCATATTCTTCTTTGGAGTCTCCAAAAGGAAACCAATTTTGCTGGCATCTTGATTTTAGTCTTGTGAGACCCACTTTGAATTCCTGAACTTCAGAACTCTAAAATACATTTTTTAAAAATGTGCTGTTTTAAGCCACTTTATTTGTGGTCATTAGTTATAGCAACAATAAAAAAATGGATACAATTCCTTTGGAAAGAATTATCAGGATTTTTTTTTAAGCAAGAAATTAATTACCTAAACTTGACTAAGATTCACTTATATCTCAGAGAAGATCGCAGGATAAAAGCATCCATCTAATGTAACAGATAATAAAAATTTTCTCCTTACAGCTGGTAAAGTAATTGGGGAGAAAGGGCTGGTTACTTGATAATAATGGGTAAGCACATTGCAAATGAAATACACATATTGGGACTGACAAGTCTGTTGCAAGTTTAACTGGCAGGAAGAAAACAATTCTGCACAATGAAAGAGATTAATGAGGGGCGACCATTGAGCTACTATGGAACAGTTAGGGGAGGGAAGGGATGTAGAATCCAAGAATAGGACACAGAGTACTTTTCTTGGGAACTGTATAAATGAAATGGCCAGGAGCTACATTCTGGGACTCTCTGCTTATAATTTTTGTATTAGCTTTTTGCTGAGACAGTAAACAATTTCAAAATCTCAGTGGTTTAAACAATAAACAATTATTTCTTACTTATGAGTATTGACTATGACTCTGCTGGCCCTAGTTTGGTTCTTGATATTAGCTAGGTTTGAGTTCAGATTTGCATTATGTCACTCTGGGACCCAGGCTGAAGAAGTAGCTGAATTGCTAGCTAAGCATGCTATTCTCAAGGAAGATGTCAGATGGGCTTTCCTAGGAAAAAGCCACCTGTCACCTCTATGCATGGCAGTCACATGGGCAAGCCAAGTCATCAGGAAAGGGAAAAGGGTCAGGAAGAGGTGAGTAAATTTTTGCTGAGTACTATGTCAATCTACTATAATGCCATAACACTTTTGTAAAGTTGGGAAAACAATGATATACCTGGTATCATGTGAAATTTTATGATAGTCAAGTTTATGGTGTGTTTTGCACTAAAGTCTACACAGAACTGAAATAGTAAGGAAAATGAAAAAGAAAAATACTGGGTTACAGTTTTATTTCTTCAACATGAAGTAAAAGGAAACTACTATTTTGATAAGCAACATCTCTTTATTAGGTACTATGCTGAATAATTTTATTATCATTTACTTTCAAGATTTCTCAGATGAGAAAACAAGTTCAAAAAAGTTAAGATTCAAGCCCAAGTTCCTATAGTTTGTGTTCCATGATGGAAATTTAGGAATGTATCATTAAGCAAAATTGAAGAACTAAAGAGTGGGGGAGAGGGTGCTCTGAGTGGAATCAGTGGGCATAGAAAGCGACTCTTTAACAATGAAAGGCTAGAAAAATACCAAAAAATGGCCAACCCCCTCAAAACTGGGAAGGACTAGTTTCACATGGAAATGAGGTTCAAACAAGCTGTATCAGCAGTCCAGGGAAAGGCATGGTACATGAGTTTCTGGAAGATAACAATGCAGCACCAGCACCCAGGAGACTGGCTGAGGCCAAGAGAGGCTGCAGTTTCAGAGAGATAACCAAGGGAACACATTTAGAAAGGTTTGTGATGGAGATGAGACAGGGCCACCACTAGTGCATAAAAATACTCTTGAAAATTAGGAAAAAAATGCCCTGTCCTCCTTTGGCACAGTCAAGCATCAGGACACATTGTTTGCTCAGTCCCACTTTCTCCCTCAAAAAGAGTGACCTAAACAGGCACAACCTTATGCAATAATCCTGGTTTGGCTGGGGTTAGAAGGTGGTGGGGGTAAAAATTCAAGACTTCAATAGTAAAGGGTATTCCTTCAAGCTGTCCGCATGAGTGAGAAAAAAGTCTGTTCGTGTGCGGAGGAAGTTTAAATAGTCATCTAAAGTAAGATGTATATTAAATAGTTGTTTTTGTTGTTAAACTCATTAAAATAAGAGTCAATGTGCTCTAGTTTAGATAATGTCAGGCACACTAAAATTAATTCACAAGTTGACAATATTCTAAGATTTTAAACACTTGGAAGAATTTACAACAATGAGCAGGCAAGTAACTCAAGTCAAATATTGCTGCACTCTACCTGAACTACAACATACTGTTTGAGAGTATGCATGTTTTCTAAACGGACAATCAGCACAATTTCAATTATGAAATATATAAAGTTCTTTATACCATTTAGTTTTTTTATTAGATATCTGGTGTCAAAATTTCACTCAGCTAGCCCTGGCCAGGTAGCTCTGTTGGTTGGAGTGTTATCCCATACACCAAAATGTTGCAAGTTCAATTCCCAGTCAGGGCACACACCTAGGTTGTGGATTCTATACCAGGTCAGGACTCATATGGGAGGCAACCAACCGATGTTTCTCTCTCACATGGCTCTCTCTCCCTCTCTCTCTCTCTCTCTCTCCACCCCTTCTTCCTCTCTCTCTAAAATCAATAAAAACATATTGTCAGGTGAGATCAAATTCAAATCCCTTCTCCTCCACCAGAATTAACCTTGGTCCAGGTAATACAAATGATATTTCCCTCCTCTGATTCCTGGGTGTTTTGCTTGTGCCTCTGTTATGAATTAGCTTTTATAGGATTGGTAAGATTTGACTGAAAGACCCAGTGATATCTTACTTGTCCTTCAAGCCAAGCCAAAATGTTCTCATTCATTTGAAATCACCCCTGACCCTCCATAACCTGATTTGGGTAATTTTATGACTCCTTTCCCTTTTGGTAATGATACAAGTAGAGTATACATAGTCTGACCCTCATTAACTTATACAGTTCAGAACTATTTGTGTGCTCATTGAGGACAGAAGACATAAGATATCTTTTTCATCTTTGCTTCTCAGTATATATTATAGACTCTAGATCAACAATTCTAAGCCTGGGCACTTTTGACTTTTGGTGTCATATAAATTCTTGTTGTAGGGGACTCTTTAGTGCATGTGAGCTATTTACCAATGTTCTTCCTCTGTTTTGACAACCAGAATTTCTTCAGACATTACCAATTATTCCCTGGGGGACAAAATTGCCCCCATTGTGAACCACTGATCTAAACCATAGTGGAAATTAAATGTGTTGACTTGATGTCAAGAATTGTTCGGTTTTCTTCCTCTATTCTAACTCTTCCACAGCCACAAGCATTATAAGGGGGTCCTCAACAAATGTAGTTTAATGAATGAGTGGTTTAAATAAGTTTCAAATAATACTACAATCTTTCCTCTGAGCCATAAAAAGCAGAGTTTACAATGATGATATATATTCATCTATTCATTCGAGAAATTGTGTGGCATATTGCTTAATGAGGAAAGTCCTGGAGTTAGACTGGGTAGGTCCAAATCCAGAATGCATAGGTTTAGCAAAGGAAATCATCAACTAAATAAAAAGTCAACATGCAGAATGGGAGAACATATTCACAGATACATCTGATAAGGGGTTAATATCCAAAATTTACAAAGTACTTGCAAAACTCAACACCAAAAAAAGAAACAACCCAGTTAAAAAATGGACAAAGGACCTGATTAGATATTTCCCCAAAGAGGACATATAGATGGACAGTAGACATATGAAAGAATGTTCAACATCATTAGCTGTCAGAGAGATGCAAATTAAAATCACAAGGAGATACCATCTCACACTTATCAGAATGGCTATCAACAATAAATCAACAAACATGTGCTGGCAAGAATGTGGAGAAATGGCAATGCTTTTGCATTGTTGGTGGGGATGCAGATTGGTGCAGCCACTGTAGAAAGCAGTATGGAGATACCTCAAAAAATTGAAAATGGATCTTCCTTTCAACCCAGTGATCCCACTTCTATAGATACATCCAAAGGAACCCAAAACACTAATTTGAAAGAACATAAGCACCCCTATGTTCATTGAAGCATTATTTACAATAGCCAAGATTTGGAAGCAGCCCAAGTATCCATCAGTAAATGAATGGATAAAATGACTATAGGCATTTACACAATGGAATACTACTCAGCTGTAAAAAAAGAATAAAATTTGCTCTTTGCAATGATATGGATTACTCTAGAGAACACTACAATAAGTGAAATAAGCCAGTCAGAAAAAGGCAAATACCATATGATTTTACTCATATGTGGAATCTAATGAACAAACTGAACTAACAAGGACAATGGGGACAGACCCATAGATAGAGGTCAGGATAATAGCTAGTGGAGGAAGGGGGTGTTAGGAAGTGGAAGGATTTAGTAAAAAAAGAAAAAGGATCCATGGAAATTAACAACAGTGTGGTGAATGCTTGGGGGAAGGGAATATAAGGGGACTAAAAGGTAATGTACAGAAAAAAAAAACACGCCCTGGCTGCTGTGGCTCAGTGGACTGAGCACCAGCCTGCCAACCAAAGTATTGCTGGTTTGATTCCCAGTCAGGGCACCTGCCTGGGTTGCAGGCCAGGTCCCCAGTATGGGGCGTGTGAGAAGCAACCACACACTGATGTTTCTCTCCTTCTCTTTCTCCTTTCACTTCTCTCTAAAAATAAATGAATAAAATCTTTAAAAAAATACTGTAAATATTAAAACAAAAATGAATGGGTTTATATCCCAGCTATTGACTTTTTAATTCAGTAACCTGGAGCAACCCATTAAACCTTGCTGTATCTCATATCCTCATTACAAAGTGAAGATACAGATAGCATTCACCTCAATAAGACTATGTGAATATTACATATGTTGAGCACTTGGAGCAATGCCTAATGGTATCAATAATCATTATGTATTTGACAAGCTGAATAACTACTATCCACCAGGCATTACACAAACTGATGGAGAATTAACTATAAACAAAAAATTTAAGCTGTCATAAAGCTTGCAATCCCAAAAGTAGGGATCAAATGGCAGTGCAACTGGAAAAGCTTGACTGAGGTCCCATTGTTAAGGAAAAGATGACTCAGAAGGCCTCAGAGTTTGGAAAGTGGGGTTTTATTCACACATGCAGACCCAGAGGAGATAAATTCCGAATTCTGGGTTCTGAGTTCAGGCTGAGGCTGGCTTATATTCTTTTTCCAAAGGCAGAAGGAGGAGGGGGGAGGAGTCATACAGAAGCAGAAAGTGAAGGTTAGCGCACGACCTTGAGATAACTGCTTATCTGGAAAAGGCTGCTGTCTGGGAATGGCTGCTAGTCAGCTCCTACCTAAGAATGGCTACTGCTCAGCTATGTCCTGTCACACCCTGAGTCAAGGAAGCTGTCCAAAGAGAAAACTAAAGGAAGTCTTCCAAGGAGAAGTTTTGAAGCCTGGCCAAACATACTGAATGTGTTTAAGGTATGGCAAGGAGCACAGTGGAAACTGCAAACTATGTGCTGTTCTGAGAAAGAAAAATGCAAAATTGTAAGTTCTCTTTGAGAAAAAAGCTATGAAAATTTTTAAAAACTACAAAAATGTGCCAAAAATTGAACAAATGTTTGAATTGTGACATTATGGTAATGTATTTTTAATCCAAATTTTATGAATATGTATTAATATAGTACTTTTAAAAATCAAAGGGCTTTATCAATGAAAGTATTTGTAAAAAAGAGAATGTCCAATTACACAGGAGTATTTATAATTTCTCCTCTATTTGTAGCTGAAATGTTAATATTTTTACTTTATTTAAATGTTCTCATGCATCCCATAACACAACATATTGAAAAGTTTATTTTTACTAATATTTCACTTAGTATTTTGACTAAAATTTTTTGTATATATACTGAATATAATTGTACCTTTTCAAGTGACAGTTCATGAAATGGATGTTTGTCTTTTGAAATTTCTTCACAGCTTCTAGATTGAAAACTGCTCACAAACTTTTCTTCAAACAAGTAGTCAGCAAAAATGTTGTGGCAGTTCATTTAACTGCTTTTTCAATATATATTTTTCTAATTCAAGGCAGAAGCAAGGGATGTGCAGAAATGAGGCTACACATGAGAAAAGTAACATTTGTAATGTCTTCATTTATGTTCAAATACTTTACTCCTAAGTACATTTCTTATCTTAAATTACAGGCCTCAACTACAATGCAATAATAATTTTATCATTGATCCTTCTGTATTTTACCATCATTTTTAAATAATCCTCTTTGAATCTGACTAAAATACAACTTTTAACGTCACCATTATTCTGTGTCTTTGGTAATTTTCTTTACCTGATATTTCAATTATACTTTAAAACAAAAAAGATTAACATTTCACTAGAAACTGGAAACATATATGGCCATGGGTGAAAGGACTGAAGATGGCTTTAAAGTGTAAACCACAGAAATCCTTTACTTCTTATAGCTGTGTGGAAATTGAGAGACAGAGAGAAGGAGAGAGAGAGAGATGATGGGAGACAAGTATATAAGAATGTAGATTGAGAATCCAGAAAAAACAAATTTTGTTGAAAAATTGTGTGAGATTAAGTTATAAAGAAGGAATTCAGGGAAATTCTCTCTTGAAATTATTTACCTCAAGTCACTTGGGCCAAACATTGTTCTAAGTATCCTAACTGCAGACTTGAGGGCATGGAGAGTGTTTGCATGGTTTTGACATTTACATGATGTCCTGTTACTATCAGGCTTCCTTTCTGCCCCCATCTTATTTACTTTTTACAACACAGGTGAAGAGTACAGTAGAAGTGTGGTTGTTGGTGAATACAGGACTAATTGTACAAAATTTTATTTTATTTAACAATAACAGAACACCGATATAAGACACATTCACCAGGACTTTTGACCATTTTTTAATTGGATTGTTTGTCTTCCTGGTGTGGAGTCTTTACATATTTTGTAAATGTGAGTTCTTTACATATTTTGGAGACAAAGACAATGAAGGCATGGGGGCTAGGGGAGGGTTGAAAGTGGAGGTGAGGGTTGGGAAGGGCAGGGGAAGTAACGAGGAAAAAGGGAGACAACTGTAATTGAAAACAATAATATGAAATTTTAAAAAAAGATATATTCATCAAAGAAAAGCTGATTTTTACAGATTTAAATAACTATATGTATTTTTGAAAATAAACACCAAAATATACTTTAATAGATGAATGGTATTTTCAATTATTTACAAATATTATTACTTAATTTTAAGTTTTATGTAATGATTAGGTATATATTCGGTTGGCCAAAAAGGTTGTTTAGGTTATCTGTAAAATACAAGACACATTTTTTCATTTTCACCAATAACTTTATTGATTTGGATATTTTGAGTGTGCCAGCTATCTCCTACATGGTATAACACTGATTGTTTTCAATTAATCTCTCAGTTCAGTCACTATCAACTTCCACATGTCTACCTGACTGTGAAGCATCATCCAGTGAGAAGTCTCCAGCACAAATTTCACAAACTATTTTTAAAATTTTTTTTATTGTTGTTCAACTACAGTTTTCTCTCATTAGTCTCTCCTGCCCTATGCACCCCTCACCTCTACTTTCAATCCTCCCCTGCATACCCTATTGTCTTTGTCCATGGGTCCTTTATACATATTCTTTGACTTGACCTTCCCCTTTTTTCCCTTATTATCCTCCTTTCCCCTCCCCTCTGGTCACTGTCAGTTTGTTCTTTGTTTCAATGTCTCTGGTTATATTTTGCTCGCTTATTTGTTTTGTAGATTAGGTTTCACTTATAGATGAGCTCATATGGTATTTGTCTTTCACTGCCTGGTTTATTTCACTTAGCACAATACTCTACAGTTCCATCCATGCTGTTGTGAAGGGTAGGAGATCTTTCTTTCTGCTGCATAGTATTTCATTGTGTAAATGTACCACAACTTTTTGATCCACTCATTTACTGATGGCCACTTAGGCTGTTTTCAGCACTTGGCTATTGTAAATAATGCTCTTATGAGCACTGGGGTGCATGGGTTCTTTTGAATTGGTGTTTCAGGGTTCTTAGGGTATAATCTCAGCAGTGGAATTGTTGGGTCAAAAGGCAGTTCCATCTTTAGTTTTCTGAGGAAATTCCATATTGTTTTCCACAGGCTGCACCAGTCAGCATTCCCACTAACAGTGCACCAGGGTTCCCTTTCCTCCACAACCTTGATATCACTTGTTGTCTGTTGATTTGTTTATGATGGCCATTCTGACCAGTATAAATTCATATCTCATTGTGGTTTTAAGTTGCATCTCTATAATGGCTAGTGATACTGAGCATCCTTTCATATGTCTCTGAGCCGGCCTGAGCAAACCACTTATGACATGGTCAATCAGTCACAGCACCTTCTCAACACACTGTACAAATCTTTTTACCTTGCTTGAAATAATAAAGCATAATATGACAAAAATGTTGTGTATTTTCTTCCATCTTCAATATTAAAATGGTACATAATAATTCACCAAATTTGATAAGTTTTTTTTAAAAATGCACACTGTCACATATCCACAAAACCACAATGAGATATGAATTTATACTGGTCAGAATGGCCATCATAAACAAATCAACAGACAACAAGTGATATCGAGGAAAAGTGAAGTGAGCACACTGTCACTTTTGTGATGATGACTGTCACAATACAATATAACAAAATTGTTTTGAATGAAGTTAAAGACAAATAAGCACCACTAGAGTCATCTTACGGAAGAAAACAAATGAACTTTTTGGCCAACCCAATATTATATTATCTATCATCAAACTACTTCTCTGAAGAATTTTTAGAATAAAAAAATTAGTAACAGTTTTATATCTATCAAAATTTCTATTTAATTCAAAAATTATTTTGCTTTCTATAATTAGTCAAGAGGTTATGGATTAAATTATCTTAAGCAATCAGTGTATCTTTACATTATATTTTCAGTCAACAAAGTGCCAGAATATTTTAGTCACAAATATTCATAAGAACAGTTCTTAAAAATATTTAGCATTTCAAAATAGGAGAAAATTTCAATTTCAAATAAAATGTTATTTGAGAAAGCTGTGTTCCTTTCTAAAAGACAAATAAACCAACAAGAAAAACTACTTGTTCTGTTTTATTTTCTTTCCTTCCTTCAGTTCTTTATCAACGGTAGTGTCCAAGATTTTATCCTCAGTAGATGTCTTCTTAACTTCCTTCTCCTTTCCATAACTAGCAATTAAATGATGATATCTAGCCACAAAGAGAGAAATAAATATGAATATTAGCATTCATAAATAGTAAATAGAACATGTAATTCTCAAATCAAAACCATAGACATTAGCTAATGCCTTCCCAAGTATGTCACATACTGGCTGCTGACCTCAAGCCTTCCTCAAGCCAGCTCCATCAACAGACACCATTTTTATTTCATGTACTCTCATTCCCTGGCCCTTAGTTTCTTCTTGCTGCCATAAATAAGCCACTAGTAAGGTAGAAAAAGTGGCTTAGGTTATATTTGGTATATTAATTTGCTAGGACTACCATAACAAAATACTAAACTGGGTGACTTAAATAACAGAAATTTATTTTCTCACAATTCTGGAGGCTAGAAGTCCAAGATCAGGGTGCCAGAAGAGTGGGTTTTCTCTGTGAGCCATGAGGGAACATCTGTTCCAGGCTTCTGTCCTTAGCGAGTACATGACTGTCCTCCTGTTGCCTCTTCACATAAGTTGTCCCCATGTACATGAACACCTCTGGTGTCTCTCTGTATGTCCTAATATCTCCTTCTTATAAGGGCACCAGTCAATCAGACTGGATTAGGGCCCAACCTAATGCACAGTCATTTCAAATTAATACCTCTTTAAAAGCCCTTTCCTGAAAAATAGCCATCCAAATTCTGAGGTACTGGGAATTAGGACTTTAACATAAGAATTTGAGGAGGTGGGTGATGCATAATTCAGCTCATAACATGTGGTCTTAAGAGTAAATTGACAAGTGAAGATAATTAATTAAGGGACTAAGACATACCCAGTAAAGAATAAACCTCTCCATGACTGAAAAAGCCATTGTAGTGACTCATTAGTAGACATGGGGTTTCAAAATTACAGCAGAAGGAATGAGGCAATATATGGATTAAAGCTAACTGTAACAAAAATGTCTGAATATAATTCCCTCATTTGACACAGTTATACTTATTTTTAAAAAACTGTTTGAGAAATATTACCTATGCTTCCACTGTTAAGAAACCGTAGAACCTATGTTCCAAGAAAAAGAGCTAAAAAATGGTACTAATAAGCAAAGACCATGTACTAAATATGGAAGATAGGTAACAGCTACTCAAGCAACAAAAGGCACAACTACAGAGCATTGCAAAGAAAGATCAAAAACAGAAAATATTTCTGAACATTGCATTTCATGTTTTCATTTACTATTAAAATCAGAAACATATGATCACACATAACAGTTTTATTTGGGTTCATGAACATATACTTATCACATCACTAATGTGTCAACACATTGAAAGGAGCTTGTTGGATTAATCATCTTTTGCCCAACCCTACTGCCCAGATTTTTATTAATGGCTATGTTACTAGTTGTTGGAATCCCCTGTCCTTGCATACTGCAAATTCCCATGCCTCTGGCAATTAATCTGTAGACTCAATCTACCTGCAGTTCTTACATTGATTGGATTCTATAAGCAGGTGAAAGCAAGGATCCTTAGACCATGGGACCACAATTCATAATGTGGTCACCCCTACTGCAGAGCCTATTCCAGCTTTGTATTTGGGGCTCATGTTTCTTTCTTATGGTCAAATTCCATACAATTGTTAAAAGATATGCACAATCACTTACATAGTAAAACCATTAAAAGAAGCATATTCCTCAGCTGTGAATCCATAAATATCTTGGCAAGATAGGTCCACTTCTTGCTGAAGAAGAAGACTGACTAAACTTGTTGGTTCATCACTTAGAGCAATCATAAGAGCTGTTCTGGAGCAAGAGATATAAATGTGTATTTATGGATCTTAAGTGTGCCTTGTGCTTTTTTAAAAAGTTAACCTTCTAAATTTACAGTTCAAGTGTAGAATCTCTATCAGGAAAAGAATCAGGGCAAGAATGTAAAAAGTGGGGCATATCTGCCCCAAAAGGGTGTCTGTCCAGATCATATTGGGAGTCTAAAGATAAAGCGTCCTTAAAAAGCAGCTAGCTCAGTGATTTTCAGCCCCTGCTTCCTGAAACCCTAGGGTATGCAAGATGTCTCAAAATGCTATGGAGGACAGTGTTTCTGGGGTTCAGGGTCCCCTACCCTCATTGAGCTACAGCATCTAGGAATTAGGGGTTGAGTTTCTGTGTAAGATTCTAGTGTTATAAAAGTATAATAATAATAACCTGCTAATTTTGATCCAAATGTTTAGTTTCACAGAAAAATAGATCTCAGGAATCTAGGTAGTTTGCCCAAAATCATATGGCTAGATCTTTTTTTACAAAAACAACAGCAAAAGAATATACATTACACACACACACACACACACACACACACACACACACACACACACACACACCATTAAGTTGCTGTAGTTATATGCTCTTATTCAGCATTAATTATACCTTTGATTCTTATCTGAGGCATTTGCATCTGCTCCTCTCTTCAGAAGAAATTCTACCATTTCCACATTGTTTTCGGTAATGGCAAGTAAAAGTGGAGTGTACCCATCCTGAGAAAAAAATTTCAAAATGATTATTTAAAATATTGTACCAACTTTAACATGCCTTTTAGATCTAAGTTCAATTTAAAAAATAAGAGTGCTTATAATAAACCTCTAATATACTCTTTAATTTTAAAAGGTTTTGATACATAACAAAATATGATTTCAAAGACCAAGAAAATAAATTGGAGTTGGGCCAGTCAAAAAATAAAGTTTCAGCTATAGTCTGAATTCAACTTGTGGCTAAGATCAGCCTAGACTATTTAAGTGACAAGTACTTAAATCATACATTCACATTTCATAATGGTGTTACAATTGGATTTTTATAGGGTTTCATTTAAACCTCCAAGGATGGCATTTATTTTGGTCTGTTATGTAGACAAAGTATCAGTGCTAAGGTGCTAAGAAGCTTAAAAAATATTCCTCAGTTTTCCATAAAGTCTCAATAAGAGATTTGGATTACTTTTAGTATTGTAAGTGATTTTCTAATTCAACCCTCTTTTTAGGATTATTCATAGGTATATAAATAAAAAAAATGGGCTTTATGCTTTTAATGAATATTTATTTATAAAAAAATCAAATAGGTCTCATTTGATATAGGCCTTTAAACAGTTATAACTATTAAATATGATATTGCTTTGGAAGTTAGGATTATAATCTAAAATTAAATGGAGAAAGACTTTTTAAAAAGGAAACTCCCAAAATAATAATAAATAAGTAAAACAAGGAAAACTGTATCAATATTTGATAATCTCATTCCTCTTCTCCCCAGTTTCATTTTGGAAAATTCATACTTTATATATGTTTCAACAGATACAAATTATCTGCAGTGAATACCTTCTTCAGTTGCCTTCTATATTATAAGCTTTCTAAAATATAATGTGTCATTTTTCATAAGAGTACCTTATTTTGTGCTTCAAGATTTGCTTTGTGTTCAAGCAATTTTTTGACTAATGAGACACTTTGACCACAGACAGCATAATGAAGAGCAGTATTGCCATGTAAATCCACCAGATTTGGGTCTGCACCTTGGTCTAGAAGAATGGTAGCACAATTCTCCTTTTTACACTGTACTGCCTGTCAGTAAATACAACAACACGAGATGAGTAACCAATTTACTACTCAGGATATGATATATTAAATGAATGATTAATATTTTGTTTTAAAATGTGAAATTCAACAGAAGCTAACTAGGAAAAAAACTCAAACAAATTACAATTGGAAAAGAAAAATTAACAAACCTTAGTCAATGGAGATCTGTTTTCACTATCCCAGACATCTATTTTGCATTGTTTTTCAATTAAGAGAGACACAACATTTGAGTAGCCATAAGCACAGGCCAAGTGCAAAGGTGTTCTATATAGATATAATAAAACACAAAGTTAGAAATAAGTCTTAGTTTGACAAGATACTTAACAATATGACAGTTCATATATAAAGATATTTACTTCATGTACTAATTTATATTTAAATAAAAGTTACATTAACTATAATTGCTTTTTACTGAATTATTGCTTGGGTAATAGGAAGTTTGTCAAGCCCTCAACCCAAACACACAGGACCAAAAGGCTTTAAATCCACCTAAAACAACTCCTTGCAATATCTTAGCAAACCTAGAAAATACTCTAATTGTCTCCTTCATCCACTAGTATACATATACCAAGAATTTAGTTCCAAAGAACTAGGGTTGCTTTTATTAAATCTTTGGATCTACCTCTCCATCCAACTCCAGTTCTCTTTTTTCATTAATTTAAAAAAAACAAAAACACAAGAAATAAAACCCTGCTGCAATAGAAAGTGAAGGTCATTTGAGCAGTGCACAGCAGGCCTTCCTAAAGTGGCTGCCTCATGCCTTATGGATAATTTCACTATTCTAATTGAAATCTAAACCACATTATGACAATTAAACCTTTTCTGAAACTCTCAGGGCCCATCTTTATGCCCCAAGGGATACTGGAAATCAGCCTCAAATTCAATAAAATAAAAAAAATGTCTATAGAAGCTTCGGCTTTCTAAGGAAGTATTGAGTAATATAGACCTATGTATGGTCTGTCACAAAATGTGAAAATAAGACTCATGTATCTTGAGGAGGCATGAAACATTACAAAGTTTAAAATATCACACAGATTTAACATTTGCCTACATTTCATTTTAAGTTTTAGATTTAACTGTTCTTAAATTCTAAAACTAACAATATATCTTTGTTATGGTCATTTACCAATGTTTACACATACAAATGCTTCAAAATCAATATAAATGGTCTTTCACCAAATGCCCAGAACAGCCCTTCTATTTTTAAAAAATGGTTGAATGCAAAATGTATATTTAAAAATATCTTAGAGAAACACCTTATAACCAATAATATTATTCCATTTCTCAAAAATTCTTAACTTTTTTTTATCAATGCATTATACTTCCAGTCTGAGACTTTATATTGTTTTTTTTTCTTTAAGATTCAGAACAAGTTTAATATATAGGTCATCATATATCACTTATATGTTACATTATTTTTATTACTGTTCAACTACAGTTGTCCCAATTTTCCCACCATTACTGTCCCCCAACCTACCCACCCCCACCTCCTACATTCAATTCTCCACTCCCCAGTTGTTTTTGACCATGGGTCCTATATATATGTTCCTTGACTTAACCCTTCCCTTTCCCACGTTATCTCCCATCCCTATGGCTACTGTCAGTTTGTTTTTTATTTCCACATCTCTGGCTCTACTTTGCTTGCTTTGTTGTTGTTGTTGATTAGATTCCACTTATAGGTGAGATCATATGGTATTTGTCTTTCACTGCCTGGCTTATTTCACTTAGCATAATGCTCTTCAGTTCCATCCATGCTGTTGTGAAGGGTAGGAGTTCCTTATTTATTTCTGCTACATAGTATTCCATTGTGAAAATGTACCACAGATTTTTGATCCCCTCATTTACTAGTGGGCACTTAGGCTGTTTCCAGCACTTGTCTATTGTGAATTGTGCAGCTATGCACATTGGGGTGCATGGGTTCTTTTGAATTGGTGTTTCAGGGTTCTTAGTGTATACTCCCAGCAGTGGAAATGCCAGGTTAAAAGGCAGTTCCATTTTCAGGTTTTTAGAAAATACCATACTGTTTCCCACAGTGGCTGCACCAGTCTGCATTCCCACCAACAGTTCACAAGGGTTCCCTTTTCTCCATAATCTGGCCAGCATTTGTTGTCTATTGATTTATGATAGCCATTCTCACTGGTGTGAAGTTATATCTCATTGTGGTTTTAATTGAATCTCTCTGATGGTTAGTGATGCTAAGCACCCTTTCATATATCTCTAGGCTCTCTGTATGTCTTCCTTGGAGAAGTATCTGTTCACGTTCTTTGCCCTTTTTTTAAATTGGATTGTCTTCCCGGTATGGAGTAGTGTGAGTTCTTTATATATTTTGGAGGTCAAACCCTTGTCTAAGGTATCATTGGCAAATATATTTTCCCATACTGCTGCTTCCCTTTTTATTTTGCTGATGTTTTCTTTAGCTGCACAGAAGCTTTTTATTTTGATGGGATCCCATTTGTTTATTCTTTCCTTTATGTCCCTTGCTCTAGAGGACACATTGGTGAAAATATTGCTGCATGGAATATCTGAGATTTTCCTGCCTATGTTCTCCTCTAGGACTTTTATGGTGTCATGACTTATATTTACGTGTTTTATCCACCTTGAGTTTGTTTTTATGTATGCTGCAAGTTGGCGATTAAGTTTTCTTTTTTTGCATGTAGCTGTTCAGATCTCCCAACACCATTTATTGAAGAGGCTATTATTACTCCACTTTATGCTCCTGCCCCCTTTGTCAAATATTAATTGACCATAGACACTTGGGTTTATTTCTGGGTTCTCTTCTTTTCCATTGATCCATGTGTCTGTTCTTATGCCAGTATCAAATTGTTTTGATTACAGTGGCCTCGTACATAATATAGTTTGGTGTCAGGTATTTTGATCCCTCCTACTTTGTTCTTCTTTCTCAAAGTTGCTATGGCTATTTGGTGTGTTTATAGTTCCATATACATTTTTGAAATATTTGTTCTATATCTATAAAATATGTCACTGGTATATTAATAAGGATTGAATTGAATCTGTAAATTGCTTTGGGTAGAATGGACCTTTTGATGATTTTAATTCTACCAACCCAAGAACATGGTATATGTTTCCATTTATTCGTGTCTTTCTTAATTTCTTTTTCAGTGTTGTATAGTTTTCTGAGTACAGGTATTTTACCTCCTCGATTTGGTTTATTCTTAAGTATTTTATTTATCTTGTTGCCATAGCAAATGAGATTTTTTCCCCTGATTTTTGTTTCTGATATTTCATTGTTGGTGTAAAAAACTGTCTTCAATTTCTGAATATTGAATTTGTATACTGCTGTTTAGCCAAACTCACTTATTAGGTAGAGTAGTTTTTTGTGGAGTATATAGGGTTTTCTATGTACACTATCATGTCATCTGCAAACAATGACAGTTTTATTTCCTCCTTTCCAATTTGGATGCCTCTTATTTCCTTTTCTTGTCTGATCATTGTTGCTAGATCTTCCAAAACTATGTTGAATAAGAGTGGTGAAAGCATACACATTTGTCTTGTTCCTGATCATAGAGGGAAAGCTTTTAGTTTTTGCCATTGAGCATTATGTTGGCTGTAGGTTTCTCATATATGGCCTTTATTATGTTGAGGAATGCTCACTCTATTTCCACTTTGATCAGTGTTTTTATCATAAATGGGTGCTGTACCTTATCAAATGCTTTTTCCTCATCTATTGATATGATTATGTAATTTTTCTTTCTTCTTGGTTATGTAATGTGTTATGTTTACTGATTTGCAAGTATTGTACCATCCTTGCATCGCTGGGATGAATCCCACTTGATCATAGTGTAGGACTTTTTAATGTATCGCTGGATGCGGTTTGTCAATATTGTGTTCAGGGTTTTAGCATCTATGCTCATCGGCGAAATTGGCCTGTAGTTTTCTTTCCTTATTGTGTCTTTACCTGGTTTTGGGATCAGGATGATGCTGGCCTCGTGAAAAGAGTTTTGGAGTCTTCCCTGTTCTTGGATTTGGGAATAGTTTAAGGATGGGTGTTAGCTGTTCCTTAAATGGGTTTTAAAATTCTCCTATGAAACTGTCTAGTCCATGGTTTTTATGTACTGGGAGTTTACAGTTACTGTTTTAATTTCGCTAGCTATTATTGGTCTTTTCAGGCTTTCACTTCTTCTTGATTCAGTTTTGGAAGATTATATTTTTCTAGAAATTTTTCCATTTCACCTAGGTTTTCAAATTTCTTGGCATATAGTTGTTTGTAGTAATTTCTTACACTCCTTTGTATTTCTGTGGTATTAGTTAAAATCTCTCCACTTTCATTTCTGATTTTATTAATTTGGGTCCTCTCTCTTTTCTTCTTGATAAATCTGGTTAAAGTCTTGTCAATTTTGTTTATCTTTAAAGAACCAGATCCCAGATTTATTAATCCTTTGAATTGTTCTTTTATTCTCCATGTCATTTAATTCTCTCTGATCTTGATTACTTCCTTCCCTGTACTCACTCTGGGCTTTGTTTATTGTTCCTCCAGTTCTTGTAGATGTAGTGTTAGGTTATTTGAAATGTTTCTATCTTTTTAGGTAGACCTGTATTGCTATAAACTTCCCTCTCAGGACTGCCTTTGCTATATCTCATAGGTATTGTGAGTTCATTTTCATTCATTTCCAGAAACTTTTAAACTTATTCCTTGATCTCATTATTAGCTTATTCATCATTAGTAGCATGCTATTCAATCTCCATGAATTTGAATGTTTTTGAGTTTTTTCCTTGAAGTTGTTTTCTAGTTTCAGGCCCTTGTGGTCTGAGAAAATGCTTGGTATAATTTCAATTTTCTTGAATTTGTTGAGCTTGTTTTGTGTTCTATCATGTGTTTTATCTTTGAAAAGAATATGTATTTTGCTTCTTTTGGATGAAAGATTCTATATATACCAGTTAAGTCCATTTGATCTAGGGCATTTATTTCAATGATGCAATATCCTTGTTCATTGTTTGGAAAATCTATCCATTGATGACAGCGGGTGTCAAAATATCCTAGTATAAGTGTGTTGCTATCTATATCTTCATTTAAGTCATCCAAGATTTTCCTTAAACATTTGGGTGTCCCTATATTGGGTGCATATATGTTTACAATGTCTATGTCTTCTTGGTAGATCCTTCCCTTGAGCATTCTGAAGTGTCTTTTTATGTCTTTTGTTTTGAAGTCTATTTTTTTATGTATAAGCATGGCTACCCCAGCTTTCTTTCCTGTCCTTTAGCTTGTAATATTTTTTCCAATCCTTCACTTTCAGTCAGTGTAAGTCTTTTGTTCTGAGGTGGGTCTTTTGTAGGCTGCATATGTGTGGGTTGTTTTCTTTTTTTATCCTTTATTTTTGTTTTTATTTTTTAATATATTTTATTGATTATGGTATTACAGTTGCCCCATTTTTCCCCCTTTACTCCCCTCTGCCCTGCACACCTCCTCCCACCCACTTTCCCCCTGCTTTAGTTCATATCCATGGGTCATATGTATGTTTTTTGGCTTTTACATTTTCTATACTATTCTTAACCTCCCCCTATCTTCTACCTACCATTTATGTTACTTATTCCCTGTACCTTTTCCCTCTGTGTCCTCACTCACTCCCTTGCCGATAATCCTCCATGTGATCTCCATTTCTGTGATTCTATTCTTGTTCTAGTTGTTTGCATAGTTTGTTTTTGGTTTTGTTTTAGGTTTGGTTGTTAATAAATGTGAGTTTGTTGTCATTTTACTGTTCATATTTTTTATCTTCTTTTTCTTAGATAAGTCCCTTCAATAAGTCATATAATAAGGGCTTGGTGATGATGAACTCCTTTAACTGCACCTTATCTGGAAAGCACTTTATCTGCCCCTCCATTCTAAATGAAAGCTTTGCTGGATAAAGTAATCTTGGATGTAGGCCCTTGCCTTTCATGACCTTGAATACTTCTTTCCAGCCCCTTCTTGTCTGTAGGGTTTCTTTTGAGAAATCAGCTGATAGTCTTCTGGGAACTCCTTTGTAGGTAATTGTCTCCTTTTCTCTTGCTGCTTTTAAGATTCTTTATCTTTAACCTTGGGTAATGTAATTATGATGTGCTTTGGTGTGTGTTTCCTTGGGTACAACTTCTTTGGGACTCTCTGAGTTTCCTGGACTTTCTGGGAGTCTATTTCCTTTGCCATATTAGGGAAGTTCTCCTTCATTATGTTTTCAAATAAGTTTTCAATTTCTTGCCCTTCCACTTCTCCTTCTGGTACCCCTATGATTTGGATGTTGGAATATTGAAAGATGTCCTGGAGGTTCCTAAGCCTCTCCTCATTTTTTTGAATTCTTGTTTCTTCATTCTGTTCTGGTTTAATGTTTCTTTCCTCTGCTCCAAACCGTGGATTTGAGTCCATGTTTCCTTTCCTTCACTGCTAGTTCCCTGTGCATTTTCCTTTATTTCACTTAGCATAGCCTTCATTTTTTTCTCTAGTTTTCAACCATACTCAACCATTTCTGTGAGCATCTTGATTACCAGTGTTTTGAACTGTGCTTTTGATAGGTTGATAGGTTGGCTATCTCTTCATGACTTAATTGTATTTTTTCTGAAGCTTTGATCTGTTCTTTCATTTGGGCCATTTTTTTTTCAAAGTAACATGCCTGTTACCTTGTAAGGAGTGGACCCTTAGGTGTTCACCAGGGCAGAGCAACCCATGTTGTTGCATTGTGATGCTGTATGTGGGGGAGGGGTCCGAGAGGGAACAATGCCACTTGCTCTGCTCTTTGCCAGCTTTCTGTCACTTCCCCCATTACCCACAATTGAATTGGGCCCTTCTGGTGTTGATTCCTGGGTGGGTGGGCTTTTGTATATTCTAGGACCCTGTTGGTCTCTCCAATGAACTCTCCTGTGAGGCTGGGAGTTTCTCCTGCTGCCACCCCAACACCCACAGGTGTTTTGAGTCAGAGGTTTTGAGGCTTTATATCCCCACACTGGAACTCTTGGCTGCACAGTCTGTCTCACTCCCCAGTTGTTCCTCCCAGTTCATCTGCACTAGAATGTGGGACCACCCACTCCACCAGATGCCACCCCACCAGGTCAACCAGCCGCTGCCTTGTCTGCCAGCCACAGCCTTGCCCATCCCAGTCCTCCAGCCACTACTTTGCTGTGAGTCCTCTCCACCCAGCTGCCTGTCTCTGCCCCAGTACCAGTCTGGATAAATGTTTCTTCTTAACTTCTTGTTGTCAGACTTTCACACAGTTTGATTTTCTGTCAGTTCTGTTGTTTTTTGTTTTTAAATTTGTAGTTTCCTTCTTTTGGTTGTGCAAGGAGGCATAGTGTATCTACCTACACCTCCATCTTGGCCAGAAGTCTGTGTGGGCTGTTTTCTTATTCACTCAGCTACCCTATATATTTTGATTGGAGCATTTAATCCATTTATAATGAAGGTTGTTATTGGTAAGTACTTATTCATTTTTCCTCTTTGACCTGTGTTCCTCTCTCTTTCACTTTTTCCTCATCTTAAAACAGACCCTTTAGCATATCTTGCAATGATGTTTTGGAAGAGGTGTATTCTTTTTGCTTTCTTTTGTCAGGGAAACTCCTTATTTCACCTTCCATTTGAATTGAGAACCTTGCTGAGTAGAGTAGTCTTGGTTGCAGGCCTTTGCTTTTCATTACTTGGAATACTCCTTGCTATTCACCTCTGGCTTGTAGTGTTTCTATTAAGAAATCAGCTGCTGCCCTGGCTGGCATAGCTCAGTAGACTGAGAGTGGGCTGTGAACCAAAGCATCACAGGTTCAATACCCAGTCAGGGCACATCCCTGGGTTGCAGGCCACAGCCCCAACAACCGCACATTGGTGTTTCTCTCTCTCTCTCTCTCTTTCTCCCTCCCTTCCCTCTCTAAAAATAAATAAATAAAATCTTAAAAAAAAGAAATCAGCTGCTAACCTTATTGTAGCTATTTTGTACATTACTATCTGCTTTTCTCTTGCTGCTTTTAAGATTCTCTCTTTGTCTCTGACTTGGCCATTTTAATTATGGTGTATCTTGGATTGGGCCTCTTTCATTTCATCTTGATTGGGATCTTCTGTGCTTCCTGAACTTGTATTGCTTTTCCCCTCTCTAGCTTCGGGAAGTTTTCTGTCATTATATTTTCAAACAGATTTTCTATCACTTGCTCCTTTTCTTCTCCTTCTGTTATTCCTAGGATTCAAAGGTTGTTGTGTTTCATGTTGTCCTGAAGTTCACTTAAACTATGCTCATTTTTAGTCTTTTTTTCTGATGCTGCTCTACCTGGGTATTTCTTTCTACTTTGTCTTCAGCTCACTAATCCAGTCCTCTGCTTCATGCAGCTTGCTTATAATTCCTTATAGTATATTTTTTATTTCAGATATTGTATTTTTCATTTATTCTTGGTTCTTATTTACAGTTTCTCTTCACTTTCTACTGTTGTAGCTCCACTGAGTTCCTTGTAGTTGTCACCGAGTTCCTTGAGCATCCTTATAACCATTCTTTTGAATTCTATGTCTGATAGTTTGCTTGCTTCCATTTCATTTAGCCCTTTTATTGGGGAGTCTTCCATTCCTTTCAGTTACAGGTTCTTTCTTTGTATCCCCATTTTAGGTGACTCTTTTAATTTGTTTCTGTGTTTTGGGTGCTCTGTTTTGCCAGCTGTCTTCATGGTGTGAACTTCTATGGTAGGACTTCTGTTGGACTCAGTGGTATGGTCTCTTTGGTCTCCTTGTCTGGATGCTCTAGGGTTGCCTCTTCTTCTGTTTGTATGAGCTTTCTTGATGTACTTGGATTTTACATGTTGGTGGCTTCATTGTTGGTGGGTTCTCCCCTCCACAGGCTTACTGGTATTCACAATTCCCACCTTGTCTTATATGCTCTTACACAGTTGTTGGTTAACAAAGCAGTATTACCAGACAACCATACCTACACCAGCAAAAAAAGAAAGAAAAAAAATACGTCTACCACATCAGCAATCTCAACCTCAATTGAACTAAAATTAATAAAGATGATGAGAGATTGCAGATATGATAAGATATTACAAAGGGAATATGAGTTGACTAGAAGAGGGGAAAATGTTATTGAGTGGTGAAAAGGAGGAGAATTGATAAGAATTGGGATAGAACCAACGTGAATAAAAGGACACAACAAAATTTGTAAGTAAAACATAAAGGGGCAATGGGAACAATGGAGTAAGAAGAGGGAAGAGTATACTATGAGGCTTGAAGTGAAATTGAAAAGGTACAGAACCAATGGGAGCAAAACTGCAGAAAAACCACAGCAGGGTTGAAAGCAACAACAGTTGAATGAGGTTCCATAAAGGTGGAATGGGATTAATAATATTGTAGGAAATTGAAAAGTGGATATGAGATCTCTACAGTAAAGAAAATGATTTTGAAAGGATGGGGGAAACAACCTAATAAGAGTAAGGAGTGAGGCCCAGGTTGGGGGCAGGGGAAGAAGAGAGAGAGAAACAGAGAGAGAAAAAATAATGAAATAAAATTGTTCATTCAACTGATCAAGGTCAGGGGGAAGATGAAATGGAATAAGACAGCAGGAGAGTATTCTATGGGATTTAAAAAACAAACAAATCATGAACAAATGGGAGTTCCTTTGGAGAAGCACAGCAATAACTGTGTTATTTCACCCAACTGGCCGCTGTTTATTAAATGTGGAAAAGAAATAAGAATCTCATAAGATGTTAAAAGACTGTGAGCTGACCGGAGAAAGAAGAACACTTATGTGAGGTTAGATGGAGGAGAAATAGTGAGAGTAAGGGATAGAAACTTGGCACAGTATGAGAGAAAATAAAGTTTACACCAACAGTAATAAAGCTCAGGAAGATGATGAAATGGATTAAGACCAGGGAAGAGTGCTCTGTGGAATTTGGAATAACACTAGTATGATAAGAAATATATAATCTGAATAAAAAGAAAAAGACCAAGAGTAGTGACTTATTTGGAATACAAGTGAAGTGAAAGAAGAAAAATTAAAATGCAATATGAAAGGGAGAATAAAAAAGCAAGACAAACAATAACAACAAATAAAACAAACAAAAAACTAAATAAACATAAAGAAGAAAAATTTTAAAAACCTGAAAGCTCTTATGAAGAGCAAAAAAATTGTCTCAGGTGTTGGTTTTTGTTTTCTGACTTATTTCTGGATCTGTCTCTGATTTCTCTCAGCTCCAGGACTTACTGTACTACTCTTGAAGAAAAGAAGAAGAGAAAAAAGCCTCCTGCTGACTGCTAAGCCTGCCTAGTCAGTTTTTCAGGTCTTCCTGTTTTCTGTAGGCAGAGTGGGGCTGGGCTCCATTTTACCCTTCCTATGTTTGGGGCTCAGTCTAAACTATAATAATATCAGGTGGCCAATTTCCAGTGCATACCCTAGGAGCACTGTGCAGCCCACACTCTCTACTCTGTTGATTTACACCAGGCTGGCATCAGTAAGGCACCTTGCTTTGCACACCTTACATTAATCTGTGAGGCACTGAGTAGAAGCAAATGGTGCCCACACTCTTCCCTCTTTGTTGGCCTGGCTGCTGTACCCATGAAGTCCCTGCACAGTGTACCTCAGTTTCCCTTTGAAAAAAGTCTCTTTGGGTACTGTGGCTGCAGACCCCAGCTTTCCATACACTCCAACTCTCTGGCAAGTCCAGATTCTGCCTGGGTCACAGCCCATAGCAGCCCACCTCTTCTCCCAGCTCCAGGTGCCACTGGGATCTCCAAAATTTTCTGGCACTGTCCCAGCCAGTGACTGCCACCCCAGCCTGGGTATGCTGCCAGCTGTGTTTGCACTTGTTGCCTTCTTTTCACCCCCAGTGACTTTATGCATCCAGGTCCCCCCTGGTGCTGGTCTGGGACTTCCCTGTCCTGGAAGGGGAGGGAGCTGCTAGGCTGCTATCACCAATGGGGCTCTCCTCCAATGTCCCTGTGGCAGCTGAATTCACCGGTACCTTCCCCTCCACCTAAAATGACTCATTACTGCCTGTTTTGAAGCATCCTCTACACACTTTGGCTTCCAAACTTCATATCAACTAAGATTCTATTGGCTCTTTACTTTGTTTTTCAGAAGATCAGTTAAGTATCCCAGTTAGGTGCATGAGCAAGTGGGCTCAGCTCCCACCTACCTTGCTGCCATCTTTCAAAGGTATATTGTTATTTTTTAACTCATAGTACTTACCTTACAGGAAATCTAAATTTCTGTGAAGCCTAGTGTTCATTTCTAAAGTTTCAGTCTGGCTGGTATCATTTTCTTTCATTCAAATTCTATTTTTTTTTCCCAGTCTCTCACTCTCTCAAATATCTGTGAAAGAATTGTCAGCATAGATTGTGGACAGGTGAAGAATTGTCAGATTCCAAAAATCTCTAATTCAACTTAAGCAAAAGCCATGAATTGAATGGATGTCAAGTGTAGATCATTACTATAGAAGCTGAAATGAATTGTTATCCCTCTATACCCGGTACAGGGCTAGAACATAGCTGCAATCTCCTATTAGGTTTTATCATAAGAATATGCTTTTTATTAACTGACTTCCTAGGATTCTTGATAGTTTAGGATCCAGAGTAAGTGAAGAAGTAACCAAGGAATATACCTCATACTAGACCATTAAATTTTTTTCAATTCTAGGCTGAGAACTTTATGTCCAATCTAGTTCTGAGTAGAGCTAGAGTTAGAGGCTAAAACTATTAGTTTAGAATTCAGCCTTCACCTATCAGACTCTATATGATCTGAGGGATATTTTATTAAAACTATAAAGATAATTTAATTTTATAGCTAGAAGAAAAATTAAACATCTCCTATTCATTTTCAAACATATTAGACACAGTACACTTGAAATAAGCAACACAGAGCAAAGTCTCCAGGGACCATTCTTATTCTACCTCCTCCCTCTGCCCAAATCTCATGTCCTCATCAGAAATAGTGATTTTATTTTAATATGTAACCTTTCAGGTTCTATCTCTCTCATTCTCAATTTGTCTTTCTCTACACACAAATATTCAAACAGAATATATGGCTTGAGATTTGTTATTCATCTTAACTGAGATATAATTTATATATAAAAATTTAAGTATGTGATTTTATTAGTTTTAACCAATACACAGTCATATAAACACCACCATAATCACAATAAAGAACATTTCCATCACTCTAAAATGTTTTCTCATGCTTATTTACAATCAATATCCTTCTCCCCTCTTCAACTGAAATCCCAGATAACATGTGATTTTCATTCTGTAGCTTAATTTTTGCCTTTTTAAAAATTGTATATAAATGGTGTTAATATAAATATTTTGTGTCTGCCTTCTTTCACTTAGCATGACACTTATAAGATTCATCCACCTTGTTGAATATATCAGTAATTCATTTATTTATTAATAAAATATCATTTTATTTCTGAATAGTATCTTTAAATTATCCTATTTATCTAT
Organism: Phyllostomus hastatus; assembly: GCF_019186645.2. Classification (NCBI taxonomy): domain Eukaryota; kingdom Metazoa; phylum Chordata; class Mammalia; order Chiroptera; family Phyllostomidae; genus Phyllostomus; species Phyllostomus hastatus. Next base: position 5,318,126 of record NW_025333543.1, read on the forward strand.
ATATGGATATATGTGCACTCATTCATCAAAAAGTATTTACCACTTACTACAGCTAGGCAGGTGTCTAGATGATGAGGATACAATGCCATCAAAACAGACAAAATACCTGCTCCTATGGATCATATATGCTAACTGAAGAGGTAAATACAAAATTTAAAATACAAAGTAGGCTAAGCAGTATTAATTACTGAAAAGAAAAACCAGTCAGGGAAGAAGGGTAGGAAATATCAGCAAAGAGATGGGCTACAACTGGATGTAGAGTAGCCAGGGAACCTCACTGACAAGGTGACAAATAAGCACCTGAAGAAAATGGGTGGGGGAAGCCACATGAATCTCTGGGGAGGAAAGCACTCCTGGCAAAGTGTACAGCTAGTCCAAAAGCCTAAATGCATTTCTGTGGAACACTAAGGAGGCCAGGGTAGCTGGAGATGAATGAAAGAGAGAGTTGTAGGATGTAAGATCAGGAACAGGCAGGGGTGAGATGGAAAGCCAGTTGAAGTTTTTAAGGTGAGCAATGACATCATTTGACATACATTGTATATACGATCATCCTGGGTTCTATATTGAGAATAAACTGAAAATGTTAAAAGACAGAAAACTAGTTAGGAGGCCACTGCAGTAATTCTGGTTAGGACATGATGGTAGCTTTAATTAGAAGGGTAACTGAAGTGGCAAGAAATGGTTGAAATTTAGTTATATTTTGAAGGTGGAGCCAGCAAGATTTTATATTGAATCAGATGGAGAATGTCAAATAATGAGAGGAGTAAAGAATGACCCTGGGGTTTCTGGCCTAAACAACTGATAAAAGGATTTGGCATTTATAGGAAGAGATGAGCAGATCTGAGGAGGAAAAACAGGAGTACAGTTTGGGGATGTTTGCGATGCCTGATCAGCGATGTGGTAGAGTCAGTGGCTTTCATGACCCAACTGTTAAATTTTCAAGAAGCATTACAGCCAGTTAACATCACATCGGTAGCTTAAAATAAGGCTTTTCTTCTCCATCCCCCCAAGTGCTTGTTTTTGAACATTTAGGAGCATACCACAGCCTATTAGATATCTAAGTAGAAGTACAGCACTTATGTATGTAAGTCTATAGTTCAGGGGAGAGATATAGCTGGAGATAAAAAGATTTGTAATATAGATATTTAAAGCAGATCTCTCTTTACCAGGCAAATGAAGAGAGAGAGAAAGGATAGGTCAAGTAAGATACTTGTCTGAGAGTCCAGCCAGGTAAGGCTGATAATTGACTACTGAATGAAGTCATATTGAGGTTACCTATGACCTTATAAAGTAATTCAATGGAGTGATTTAAAAGATAAATTATATAACTGTTCTTTAAAAGAGGAGGTAAAACTATATCAGCAAGATGATATAAGTCATCTTTCTAACCAGAGGTTTCCAGTTACCCAATTATAATGAAAAATGCCATTTTTCATACCCTATGATTTAAAAACTGCCTAAAATATTTTAAGGTAGGCACAGATAGTACATATTTTCTATTATTTATACCAAGCAATTAACTTTTTTCTTAAAATAGAAAATTAACTTTGTTTTCCATCAAGTGGTGTTGATGGGGTTTTTGAAGATACTCTGAAACTGAAAAAAATGTCATAGAAGATCTACACTGTAGAGTTAACTGTTTTGCTGTTTTAAAGTCTCAGTCTTCATAACCATTGTTATGGGAAGTCACGTCTACTCTTTTCCAATCAGTACATTATTTATATGGTAAATCTTGAAAAAAGAGAGGAAAAAATGAAAAAGATAGCAGGATTAGGAAAAGGTAGAGTACCTAAGGGACATTAAGTCAGTGGGAGGAGTGAAGAGAATCAGAGAAAACACAAATGCCTTCAAATATCCAGGTAAGTACTTTGAAAAATAGAAAGATGAAGTTGGGAATGTGACCCTCTGCCAGTGGCTACCAGACCTCTCTGCTATGGGATGCCAGGAGTGACAACCAGTTGGGTAACCCAGACAAATGCTTCTGGTTAGAGGCCCCAGTGGCTCCAGTGGTTCCAGCTTCCCATCCACGCTACTCTTCATCACTCTGGTCACCTGTATCCTCTATCTCGAATGTTCACATCATGTTTCTTGATCTGCAGGTAGTCTTTCACTTTTTCCAAATCCCCAACTGCAGCAGCTTTATGAAGTTTTTTTAAATCTTTATATCGAAGGTTGTAGCCCGGCTGGGTATGCGGACCAGTACTGGTCCGATGCAGGAGCAGGTGCGAGGAGGGGGTGTGGGGCTCATCATTCCTTCTCCACAAAGTAAAAAGCTTCTTCATGGCAACTCAAGAGATTGTCCTCCAGTCGGACTAGGATATTTCTGTGGCTCCTAACAGTCCGGAATGCCCCTCTGCCGGCCCCCAGGCTCATGGGCCCCAGTGTCAGAGACCGAGTGGCCAGAGACAGGAAGTGGGCCAGTGGCCAGAAACCAACTGGGTCACGTGCCTGGAGTGACACTTCAGCCTTGCTTTCCTCACAAACGCTTAGATCTTGGAGCCCCTGTGGTTGCGACCCAGTCTCTGGAGTGCCAAGACCCAGGTTCTCGCTTACGATCTGAAACTGTCACGTTCGGTCTTTCTATTGCTTCAAGAGCCTTCGGATTGACCCAACAACTTTCTTACAACGCCTCTCCCCCTCGTGGTTGGGACAGATCTCCTTCTGTGATCTTGCCATCCAACCTCACCAGCATGTTCACATGATATAACTCGTTTCTAACAATCACCAAAATCCCACCATAATTTCAATTCCAAACATACTTTTGAAAACTGCCTTTCATATTCCAGCTCACTTTCATGACAAAACTTCAAATTCCGCCAACTCATTGCATCTACAGTTAGTTCATTAATTCTGCCACCTCTCAGGGACCTTGGCAACTCCACTCTGAACTCACCTACCTAATTAGATTAAGTTCTGTGGTTAATCATAATCATCACTCCCAAGTACAGACCTTCAACACATTTTCCCCTATTCCTTTTCTTGTCTGCCTAAGCCATAGTCCTAGTTAAAACTCCAGATAAATCTTGTCTGTCCTAAGCCACTGAATGTGACTACAGGAAAAAAACAACACCATGCTGTCATCTCAGTCGGCCTGAAGAGGATGAGTATACTTCCCAGCAATCCTTAGATATTTTTCTGATCCATTTCATATCTTCCTTGACCATTTCTTATCTTCTCTCTTCAAACTCATTCTTGGCTGATGAACTGATTTCTTAATCCATTGAGAAAGGAGAATTAATCAGAAAAGAGATTCTACAGGCTTCCAAGACCCATTACTTGCCAAAAAACACTTCATCTTCTGTTCTTATTGATATGTCCATGTTTTTAGAAAAGGCCAGCACTTCTCTTGTACCAAAACCCATCTTTTGTGGCCTATCCATGAACATTGCTTCAGCAATACCTTCTCTCCAGCTTTCTCATGGGTCTTTCAAGTTTCATTCTCTGTTGACTAATTCTTATTAGCATACATGATAGCATTTTCCCATCCTAAAAACAAAAAAATTAGCCACAACTCTTCTACAACCATTGCCTCATTTTTCTTCTTTATAGCAAAACTCCTTGCATTGTCTATAATTTTATAATGTCTCTTCCTCTGTTATCCCTTAAAGTGATGCCTATCATCACCCTTTTGTTCTCCTCTTTCAATCAATACTATTTTCAGTACAATTGATCATGATCACCATCATGTGAAATCCAATTGTCATTACTCACTTTTCATATTAATCCAGTAGTATTTAACATAGGTTTTGAGGACAATTGTTGTTCCTTGAAACACTTTCTTCACTCATATTCTAAGACACCACACTGGTTGGTTTCTTCCTTTCTAACCATTTCTTCTCAGTCTAGTTTGCTGGATTCCTCTTTATTGCCAATATTGGAGAGCCCCAGGATCAATAGTTTAATTTTCTCCCAAATCCTCAGATTCATTTTTGAATCATACTTTTAACACTAACACTAACATGTAAACTACCATTAAATCCTGTCAATTCTAACTATGGAATATATCCAGAATCTATTTGATTTCTTCTTCTGCCCATATTTCCTTCTGGGTGATCTCATTCATTCCCATGACTCTAAATAACATCTATATGCTATCAGCTCCAAAACTGAAGTTTCAGTCTAGTCCATTCTGAACTTCAGTCTGGTGTATTGAGTTTCCTGGAGACTCTACCAGCACTTCACTCCTAACATGTGTAAACTGATTTGATATTTCACGGTCACAGTCTTTTTTATATAAAAAACAGGTGGCTTTATTCTTCACATTGCTCAGGTCAAATGTTTTTGTATTATCTTTGACATTCCTTTTTTCTCAAGCTCCAAATCTAATCATTTAGCAAAACCTGAGTGCAGTACTTCCAAAATACACACAGAATTTGACCACTGATTTCCTTGTAGTCCAGATTAACATCATCCCTCTCAATTGCATTATTTTACCTTAATTAATTTTATAGTAGAATCTTGACTGGTCTTTGTGCTTCTGCCTTGTAAACCACCCTTGCCCTAGTTTTTTTTTTTTTTTTTTGAGACTAAGCAGCCTGAATGATCCAGTTAAAATGCCTTCAGATGATGTCACAGTCTGCTGAAATTTTGCCAAGGATTCCCTAAATCCCTCTCAAGAAAAGCTGAATTTCTTATAATGCACAAATGGCCCTGCCTACTCCTCCTCACCCCCACCCTTTACTTCTCTAATCTCAACTCCTTTTACTTATTTAAGTTCAGACTACTCCAGCTACAGTGGTTTCTTTGTTGTTCCCAACATACTAAGGCCATTCCTGTCTCATAGCCTCTGACCTTCTTCCCCTCCCCTTTTCTGGAGTGCTTTTCGTGTCATAATAATGTAAGCTCTGAGAAGGCAAATGCTTTTGAAGGCTTTTTTTTTCAGGCTAATTTGCAACTCCTGGAACAGGACTTGGTACATAAAGTGATCAGTAAATGTTTATCACATGAATGGGTAACTATGTGAATAATATCCTCTGCTTCTACCTACCTGTTGAATTGTTGAGTGCAATTTTGGACAGGCAACTTTTAACTCCATGGAGCAGAGGTAAAAAGCAGACTGTAACATTTATTAAGAAACTTGGGGATGGAAGATGGGAACAAGAATACAGAACTTAATGTAAAATTGGCCCACCAAAGTCAATTGTTTTATGAAACCACAAAACCCAGTATGTTTCCATAGAAGCCTTTAGTAGGCAGCTTTCTGGCTATGACAAGGTCACCATGTAGCAGCATCAATCCCCATTCTACTCTCAGGGATTTCTAAGGAACAGTATATAACACTCAAGGCATACAAAAAAAAATAATCCACTGGGTGAGAAATGAAAGTAGCAGAACCTCTTTGCACCTATTTTTATATCTTCCTTTGAAAATGTATGTCTGTATGTTCTATGATAGACATATTAGTATACTGACACATGCACACATATATTTGACATGTCAGTCAATAAAATACATACAGAGGCATTTTATTTTGTTTTGCCAATCCCCTTGGCTTAATTTATAGGACAATGCCATAGTGCATATATCTAAAAGCTCATGAGTCCAGGCCCAAGAGACCATTGAATTGCCTGTACCTCTTAATAAAGACCCACAACATAATTTTCATTTCCTACTACAAGATGTATTTTCAAATTGGATGATTAATAAAGAAAATATCCACCCTATTTAGGGCAATATTCCCTCTACCCAACAGGATAACCATCAGAATACAGCATCCCAACATCTATATGAGGGAGATAAAGACATGAGAAAGGATTATTTTCTTATGAGCTCCCTCTTATCTATTCTATTTGGAGCCTCTCTTCTTTACACTACCTTAATTTAGTCTATTTATCTCTTGCTTAGATTACTACTCCTATGACTTTCTAAATAGTCTCTATGCCTTCACTTCAAACACCATCCAATTGTGGCCTTGAGTTGACTTACACCATGCCCAGGGACCTATTGCTGAATATTCTGGAACTGTGGGAAGCCTGATCAGAAATAGGAATATTGGCCCTGGCTGGTGTAGCTCAGTGGATTGAGCATGGGCCTGCAAACCAAAAGGTTGCTGGTTTGATTCCCAGTCGGGCCACATGCCTGGGTTGCAGGCTAGGTCCCTAGTAGGGGGCACTAAAGAGGCAACCACACATTAATGTTTTGCTCCCTCTCTTTCTCCTTCCCTTCCCCTCTCTCTAAAAATAAATAAATAAATAATTTTAGAAAATTTAAAAAGAAATAGGAATATTTACATGATAAAAATTTATAAGAACTACAAATCAAGGCTTGTTTTCAATACCCTGTAATATTCCTATTCTCAGAGGTAAAGAAAACAGGACATAAAAGTTTAGAAGAATAATAATTAACACCAACTCTTCCAGGATAAAAGCAAGATTTATGAAGGAAACAGACCTCTAAATGAATGCGACAGGGAAGTTTGTGTGTTTAAATTTATGTGTTTTTATTTCACAACTATTCATGGTTACTTTTCCCTCTTTTCTCAACAGTTTCCTTATTTCTATAATTAACATTAATTTTTTGCAAATTTTCATGAAAATTTAGCATAAGAAAATGATTCTGGAGAAGTGCAGAAATAGAAATCTTACAAACCTAAAAATCATCTCTCCTGTTGAAATAGTTTCTTCGAATTAATTGAAAATAGGTTATATCGTTTCCAAATTTAGCAATATATTCTCACTATGCCATATACATTTTGCAAAGACTAGAATTAGGTCTAATTGTGAACATTGAATATTAACAATAGCAAATTTTACAAGATGAATTTCCAACATCAAAATTATTACTTTTTAAGTTTTCATTTAAAACAGTGAGTTCTCCAGGTGCTCTTATCTATTAATTCTTTCATTCATCCATCCATCAAAAGTGAGTTGAGCTTCATTGGAACATTTATTCCCATCTTTCAGGACCTTTCCAACTAGAAACAATTCCTGGCTACTTCTGGTCTGTGTAGTTTAAGAAAAGTAAAGTTAAAGTATTAGTACTGAGGCAAAAAGAGGGAAAATGGCAACATCTGTAATAGTGTCAACAATAAAAATAATGTAAAAATAAATAAATAAATTAGTTAATTAATAATAAATAAATAAATATGGTTTAAAATAATAAAAAAATAAAAATCAAAAAATGTATTAGTACTAAGTGCCAGTTAAAGGTTTCCCTCATTCTCTTTAAGGTACAGCATTTCTGAATTATGGTAATTGTACCAGATGATATTTGAAAGTTTTATTTACAATAGTGATTAAATGCTAGTTCAGTCTTCAGAAATGCCTGCTTTACATGTGTAATTTTTTAATGAAAAATTTCTTCTGTTAAGCTTAAATGATATAGAGCTATAATGATAATTTACTAATCTATTTACACACCTATGCTTGTGATTCCTACATGTCTTTTTATGCTTGATAGTGGGTTTTTTTAATGCTAAATAATATTTCATTATCTGGATGTACCACAATTCATCCATTTACCAAGGATATCATATTGTTTCCAGGTTTTGGCAACATGAATAGAGCTGTTGTAAACATCCATGTTCAGGTTTGTGTGAACATAAGTTTAGGTAAATACCAAGGAGCACAATTACTGGATTGAACCATACCAGTATGTTTAGTTTTGTAAGAAGCGTCTAAACTGTCTTTCAAAGTGGCTATACCATTTTGCATTTCCACCAACAATAAATGGGAGTTTCTATTGTTCCACATCCTCACCAGCATTTGGTGTTTTTGTTTTTGGCTGTTCTAATAGGTGTGTAAATCTGGTTGTTTTAATCAACATGATAGATAGATAGATAGATAGATAGATAGATAATATGCTGTACTAGGAAATCTTAGAAAAACCTTTGAAGCAGAGAGGGTTCCATGTTCTTGGACAAGGAGACTCATTCATGTAAAATATGTAAACTTCTCCCTTATTATTCTAATAATTTCCTATAAACTCAATTAAAATAATAAAGATTTCAAAAACAAGATTATTTGTGATTTATCCTGGTGTACTGTTATAATGTTATTAGGGAAAGTTTTGAAGAGTGGTAGAGATTCATAAGTTGTCACTAATTAAATATTGTTTTACTGACAGAATAGAAGAATGAGTGAAATAAAAATTTAGATATATACCCAAATAAACATGAAAATTAGTACTTGCTCATTGTGACAATTCAATTAGTAGGGAAAGGCTAAATTATTCATAAGTGCTGGCCCAGATCTTTAGCAGTGAACCACACTTGGACTCTTAAGAGTGCAGCTTTTATTTAAAAAAATTGTTTACTGTTGTTCAATTACAGTTGTCCCCATTTTCCCACCATTACTCTCCCCTGCCCTACCCACCCCCCAACCCCCACATTAAATCCTCCCCCCATAGTCCATGGGTCCTTTTATACATGTTCCTTGACTTGACCCTTCCCCTTCCTTCCCCTATTATCCCCTTCCCCCTCCCCTCTGGTTTACTATCAGTTTGTTCTTTATTTCCATGTCTCTGTTTATATTTTGCTCATTTGTTTTTGTTCCTAAGGTTCCACTTATAGGTGAGATCATATAGTATTTGTCTTTCACTGCCTGGCTTATTTCACTTAGCATAATGCTCTGTTGGGAAGTGTCCTGCCTGGTTTCAGTAGCTGTAATCTCACTGACAAGAGTAAAACCCACAAGGCTAGGGAACCTTGGGACCATAAGCCACTAAGGAGACAAAAGTTATCCTCCTGGCAGGGGGGCCACCTCTGCCCCCCTTTACTTCACCCTGCTTGGGCCCTGGAGGATGGCTGGATAGTCAATGATGGGTAAGATTCCTCAAGGAAGGAACAACCTAAGACAGGCACAGGGACAAAAGGGCCATCAGGGGAGGATTTACAGGATTATGGAGGAAAGACAAAAGACCCCCACTCCTTGGCTTTATCACAGCCTGAGTCCTCATTCGATTTGTAAAAAGTCTCCTTATGTCTTGGTTGCCTTGCTTCCCTCACCTGATTCACGCCCGAAATAATGCTGAAGGGAGATGCAGCCCTGTGCCAGAAGGGTAGTTCCCAGTGATGGGGGATGGCGATCAGGCCTGTGAAAAAATGAATAAAATCCTGTGAAATCTGCTTTGCCAAGAATGTCTTAAATTTAAATGTTAAGGGTCCAAGCACAAAATAAGTTTGTTTCCCTAGGTTTTATGGCCAATTGGTGTCACCCTGTCTACCAGACCCTGACTCAAAAGGACCCCCGTGATCCCAGAAATGTTATCTGTAAACCGTACCTCCTTTCTTTGATATGCATACCTATGCAAGCTAAATTCAATAAAAGCCCATTGAGAGAGAGACTTGAGACCCTTCTCCTCTGACAGATTGGTCAGCCTTTTCTTCCCAAGCAGGTCATGTCTTGGTAGACTTGCTGTCATCCGAGATGGCCGGGGGGGCTCTACTGGATGGAGTCCTCCCAAAATGCTCCCTAGATCAATTCATGCTGTTGTGAAGGGTAGGAGTTTCTTCCTTATTTCTGCTTCATAGTATTCCATTGTGTAAATGTACCACAGATTTTTGAACCACTCATTTACTGATGGGCACCTAGGTTTTTCCAGCACTTGGCTATTGTAAATACACTGCTATGAACATTGTGGTTCATGTTCATAGCAGAATTCATATTTCAGGATTCTTAGAATTCTTAGAATTCATGTTTCAGGATTCTTAATGTATAACCCCAGCAGTGGAATTACTGGGTCAAAAGGCAGTTCCGTTTTTGATTTTTGAGGAAATTCCATACTGTTTTCCACAGTGGCTGCACCAGTCTGCATTCCCACCAGCAGTGCACTAGGGTTCCCTTTTCTTCACAACCTTGCCAACACTTATTGTTAATTTCTTAATGACAGTCATTCTGACTGGTGTGAGGTGGTAACTCTTTTTCATTTCAATTTGCATCTCTTTGATGGCTAATGATGTTGAGCATCCCTTCATATACCTATGGGCCATCTGTATGTCCTCCTTGGGGAAGTGTTTGTTCATGTCCTTTGCCCATTTTTTTCATTGGATTGTCTGTCTTCCTGGTGTGGAATCCTGTCAGTTCTTTATATATATTGGAGATCAAACTCTTGTTGGAGGTATCATTGCTCTTTTAGTTCACACTGAAGTGCTCAGCTATTGTTTCTAGACCATTCTCCCAATTCAGTCAGAATTCTGTGTGGAGTCCAAATCATCACCCAAACATTCACGCTAGATTCCTGCTGACAACTTTGTGACAGCACACAAAGTCAGAGCTGGGGCTTGAGTGGGCAAGTGAGACACTTAAGGTGCAAATCTAAGAATTGCTAATATGAACCAACTTAAACCATCAGATTCAAATAGTACTACAGTGAGGGATCAGTCTACTTTCTCTACTCCCAGATAGTCTCCCAAGAGCTATGTCTTATGTAGTCACCTGCATTGGGTGTGCTATGTCATCTTTCCCCAGAATAGTGGGGAACTGTTTTCCTAGACTCCCACGGCTAAGGCTGGCCACTAAAGTCATGTGAGACATAGCAAAAGTCTCCAATGTGACTCCTGTCTACACCTCAATTTTAGCAAAGGCTGCCATACTTTTCAAGGTGTAATAGGATTCAGTGACTCTACAGGACCTAAGTCTCTCAAAGAGTATTCATTCAAGTCCACCTATGAATAAGTAGCCAAGTATAAAAAGTTAGTTTCAATTTCAACCACAATTGGGGATCAAAATGGAGACTTAGCATTACGCTCATAACGATCGTCTGGTTTGGAATCTATGTGGATAGAGAAGGAATAGTTTTCAAATCACACTTGACCTCTATTAGCTATTTCCTATTAGTATGATTGGACACTATTAATAGAGACCCTAATTTTTATATGCAAACACAGATAAATCATTTAATAACTTATAATATATATAAAACTTTAGTTATAAATGATGTAGTAGATGTGCAAGTCATTAAATTACAAGCCACAAACAATAGGCCACCTAAAAAACAATATTAGAACTTAAAACATTTTCTGAAAACTAAAGAACGTTGAAACCTTGGGAACTATGTAACAACAAGCCAGATTGAGACATCAAAACACTTTATTAAAATAAAAGCTTAATTTTAAAGATAAATAAAATTCATTTTAAAAAGTTAGCTGTCATTATGACCTAATTCAGACCATTTATTTTAAAATGTTACATAAGCTGTTGTAGCACTCTGACAACTTATATGCTTATGAGCTTTCCTCTTTGTAAAGCTCAATTTATTATAATCTATGATTTTCCTGAGGCAAATTTTTATACATCAAACAGAAAAACCTTATTTTTCTGACTGTAGACACTAGTGTGTCCACACACACTAGTTTTGCATACATGCAATAATGTGTTGCATTCCCTAGGGATCTCTCCTATCTACTCCACTCCTAGAATATTTCCCTTTTGATATATTTCAAATGTAAAAATAATCTGGTACCATGTCCATCATATGGTGTTTTTAAAGCCACTATGTGGGAAAAGTAATACTTAAAAAATGATCACAGTACAATTGATAATTACCCTGATGAGAAGACAGAAGTCCTATCATATAGTTGAAAGAACACTGGACTATAAAGAATAGGATGGGATTTTGATCCTAGTTTAACAACACTTGACCTGTGCCAATTCTGGCAGGCAATACCTCTATCAAATAAATGGATGTTTAATGAAGAAATGTGTACAAAAATATGGAAGTAAAGAATATAACAAATATATCAATATAAAAATTGAATGTTTAGAAAAAATTTAATGCTAAACCTAAAGAAAGATGTCTTGAAGAACAGTTTTCAAGTCCTTCATTCAGCAGATTATGGCAGGAGACACAGATGGGTATACTGTTGGCTAATGATATACAACTGCTGAAGTTCCACTTTGCCTTTATCTTTCATGTTATGCAACTTACATAGACTCTGCAATCTTAATACAGAATAAAGGCTGGTAAAATTCACTACAAATTATACTCAACTTAAAATTAAAACAGGTTTTAGTTATTTTCAATGAATCCAATACATGTAAGTTGTATCCTGTAGTACTAAAGGAATTTCATGGAATAATTCATAACCTTGAACAGTAAATCTCTGATTTGGTCGAGGTACTATAAACCAATACAAGCTTCATAAGAACAAGAGCTTATCAATATCATTCCCTGATATGTCCACAGCTTGGAATACAGTACCTAACGTGGCTTGACAAACATCCCCAACAAGATTCCAAAATTGGGGTTTGGGCTTTTTTTCTTCCTTTTTTTAAGTTTGTAGATACAGAAAAGTAAGCAATGAAAACAGGGAACAGCATGAATTCACAAACACCAACTATGCTCATGTCACAGAGTTTCCCCTTTGTAGACAGGATTTACCAAACTTTTACTGAATTTCACATGAATAATGCCTATAAACAAGGTGGAGAATAAGAACTAAATACCTTGCATTTACATAAATTTGTAGCTGGTAAAATGAAAATGCTATGCTGATTAATGGAACAGTATCAACTTGGATGGAGATAGCTCTGCCTTAACAATTTTTTTGTCTTACGTGTACACAGAAATGTTTACTAAATTTTCCCATGACTGAGAATAACAGCCTGTTTTTTAAAAAAGATCTAAAAATTAGTAAAATAAAATTTCAAATTAGTACATTTATAAAATGAGGTAATAATTATGCAAGTTCAGAATAGAGAGGTCTGTTTCAATGTGACTTTTGAGTTTTCATTTTCCCACTCCATGAGTTAAGAGTATATGACTGACATAAAACAAATTTCATCTTATATTTGTTAATGTGTAATACATTATTATACATACCTTGAAAGCCTCCTAATTTATATACTCCACTCTCTTATATACAGATTTATAAGTGGGACTGAAAACCGAAGGTGACGATACCCATATTTGTAACTTTTTTGCATTGGCCTTTGAATATCTAGGAATAGTAGTTTTATATCCCCAAATCAAATCATACCAAGTTTTAAATATAGTCTAATTTCATTTCTTACAATGCCATAAGACATTATTTCTGTCCTAAAGGTAATGATAGTGAGGCATAATCAGAGACTCACCCAGGCATGTGACAAATGCTTCTTTTAATAATTCAACCACACTTTCCTTACTTCGCTATTTAGTATTCCTTTCTGCTACTTCCAGATTTGCTGAACCACCAGTGAGAGTAAGGCCCAGTAACACAAAGACTATCCAGAAAGTGTCCATCCATGTACTATGAAAAATGATATTAAAGATACAAGAAACATTATACATAGAACAATGATGCCTGAAGTTCTGTTCAAAGCAGGCACCTTGGGACCTTACACAGTTCTAATCACCATCAGCTGCCCCGTCATACTTTCCTGGATCTCATTCATGGTCTGAAATCTTCCCTTTCAAAGGTGATTTTAGTTTTGGGAAAAGTCAGAAGTCATAGGGTTCCAAATCTGGGCTGCTAAGGGGCATGAGTCACCTGGGTGATTTTGTTTTGCCAAAAAAGCCTGCATAAGATGTGATACATGAGCAAGTATGTGGTCGTGATGAAGCTGCCAAACACTTGTCCACAGGTGCAGGCTTCTGCATCATCCAAATAGTTTCTGTAGAGGAATGTTCAAGCTTATTGCAAAATCTGGTGCAGATTTGTTGCTCTATTTGCTCTTTTTGATTGCCACAGTACACGTGCTCACTCATAGGCATCTACTACCCTCACTTAGTACAGTGATGTTGTCATTGTTCACACATGCACATTCCAGGCCACTCTCCTTGGCTGCCAAGTTACATTGATGCCACACAAACTGTTCTCGTTATATTAACAATGGTTGGACTTATTCCAGAAAGACCTAGTATTTAAAGTATCTCAGGCAATTATAATAAAAGTAGTCCACAATGGAGCTTTGGGAATGGGCTTTGATCATCTAAGTATTTTTTTTGCAATCAAGCTTCTTCTACTAGATACTTGTTTGACAGCAGATATTTTGAGAGTATATTCTGCCATTAGGCAATTTTATATGAGTACAAAGCCCCAAATTAGATCCCTGTTACAAGTGACCTCTTAAGAGTAAGGTACCTAACCCTGTTAACCCTCAGTGTTCCCATGTGTAAAATGGTCACTGGTGTAAGCACTCAACATCTTACCTGGCACATGGAATGCACTCAGTAAACACTACTTACCAATTTTGAAGGTGAAGGCCCAGAATATATTATATTGCCAGTTAAGGGTTGCTTTATAACTGTACACAAGTAGTTTCACATGCCATTATGAATAGACTGTATATCTCCCAAAAGATTCCACATAGGGAATCTTTTGTTACATATATGAGAAAAATATTGACATAGCCTATAATTGCATTAAATACTACTTAAAAGTTGTTTTTATCGTACTTAAGTCTCACATGTTAAAATTTCAAATTTTATGATGTTAAACAGGACATCTAAGTAAAACAAACACTAATAAAAGTTTTATCTTTAATTTCTCTTACTCTTCTGGCATCAAGATTTGTAGTATTTAAGCCAAAACTATCAACATATAAGGCCATTTAACTTATATGGCCAAAGCACCAAAGTGCTTTAACTTAAAAGCTGTGTGTTAAACTATTATTTTTAGGTAACATTTTTTCAGTTAAAAAATAAATTGTCCTTTTTGCGGTTAATTGCCCTTTACAAAAACTTGAGTGAAAATATGTTGCCAAGAAAAATTTATTTGATTCATTACAAGCTGGATTTAGATAGTACCTGAGTCACAAAGCACAGAGGTAATTAATTATAGGTTAAAATTGTTTCTGAGCCTCTTTATAAGAAACTGATTCCAGAGTAAAAGTCTAAGGAATATAAAAAACTTGACACTGTATTAATCATGATACCACTTATAGTTATGGTTCCCTTCCAGTGCCCTTGCAAAAAGATATCCAACTTGAACTGGTTATAAGCATAACAACCTACCATGTGTACCCAGGAATAAAGAACTGCATATAACATTTGGTACATTTTTCATTCATTTTCTCTATGAACCATTAATAAAGACAATTCATACTTTGGGAATGACTTTTCTGACATCAATCGGGAATATTCAACTTTGCAAAGAATGTTAGATTTCAAAAGGATACATATTAGAAACTCATTACGGACAGAGGGACCTAGTTTACTGATTTATGTGTAATTTGTGACTTTGGACTTTATTTGTATGGTTAGAATACTTTTCACTTAGCCATCAAGTTCTCTTTATTCTTTGTTTTTGAAATTATTTACCAATTTAAAACATTATTTATTAATAGTCCCTAACTAAACTTGCCAGTTTGTTTTGCCCACTTTACATTTTATCACTACTTATAAAATCTTATACAACAGCTACTTATGAATAGCCAATACCAGCTAACCTTCCTCTAGTCCTCCCAGACACAACCCTGAACATCAGAACCACCGAATTATTCTGGGTGATGTTAACTTGATGACCAACGAAGAAAACTATCTCAACCGTTCACTCGTCTCCTTAACAAGTCTGTTTCTGTGAAACAGTGGTTTTCTTCTAGAAAATGTTTTATTTATAGATCAAAAAACTAGTGTCTCTAGTAAAACTTTTAATGTTAAAAACTACAAGTGAAATCCATCTCTAAATTAAAGGAATCCATTCTAGAAGCCCTTCTCAGAATTTACATTCTTGAGTTTGTCTAGTTTAAACCAAGGGTTAGCAAACTATGGTCTGTGGGTGGAATCCAGCCCGCCAGTTACTGGTAATTGGAAATGAAGGTTTATTAGAACACAGCCACACCCACTCATTTATGTAGTATCTGTGGCTGTTTTCGCGCTACAATGCGGAGTGCGTAGCTGTGACAGAGATCATATGGCCCTCGGAGCTTAAAATACTTACAAACTGCATCTTTACAAAAAAAGTTTGCCAACACCTATTTTAAACACTTCCATTAAAAAGAAAAAAAGCTATTAATTTTGAATTACAATAACATAAATATTTTCTCATTTTCTTCTCATCACTTTGGCCTACAGAAGTTGATGAGGATTTTTGTGAAACAGCCTGGATATCTCAACACTACTTATAACCTTGTTCTTATGGATTCTTTAAAAAGTATAATCAATTGTACAAAGGAGTTTAGGAAAAAATCCTATTTGTAGATGAGGGACATTATCTACTGACTTGACTTACTCAAATAATCAACCAAAGAACAGAGCTGAAATGCTCCAAGAGACCATGTTTATTACTCTTGAAATCAGGTTTATGGAACAGCTGCTGACAATAACAGTAAGCACTAGTTCAATACAAAGGTTTTACTCACATTTATAAACAACTTTAAAAACTTCAATATTAGTAATTTCACAATTCTTAAAATTTAGGGCTAAGATGGCTTTTAACACTATTATGGAATCAATTTTTTCAGGTAACATACAACTTTGTTATAGCACTTTTCCTTTTCTCAACCAGACACATTTCACCCACAACTCCTAGGGCAGTGTGACAGATGTGAATGATTCAGAAAACTGTGAAAGGTATGACTTATCTTCCTTTGACTTTCCTAAAAATCACAGAAACACATGTACCCTGCACTACATGTAGTATTTGCATGCTTGGTTTACATAGCACACAATTTCTCTTTTCAACTAGTATTTTTCCATAAATATTAAAGTATCAGGAATTTTCTTTCTATAAATTCTCAAAATAATCATTATATTTTCACACTATTTACTAGAAAAATAAAGCCAAGCTACCAAACCTATGGTTTAGGCCAAAAAAAAGTTTATTCAAGAATGTAAAAATATTTTAATTTATCATATTACAATGAATCAATATGGAGTCAAAATTGCACAATTACACATTTACAATAATTCCACACATCATCCTCAGAATAATCAGCTTCTGTACAAAGATTCACAGGTGTCCAATGTATGTAATTCTTCCTCAGTGTGCTACTGAGTTCAGAGGTTCTGCCCGTATATTCCCTAAATCAAGTGCAGAATCTGTTTCTTCATCAATTTCTCCAATGACTGCACTGCAATTAGTTGAAGAGGAACAAAAATAAGTTAAAACTATCTCATTTCTGAATAAAACTGAGATGGCAAAGTAAACAGAAGTATGTAACATGAAAACCAAACTTTTCATAAGGCATAAGATCTAAGAGACAAAACTCAAGAAATCATTTGAAGGCAATAATACACCAGAAACCAATATTAAATGACTTATTTCATATAGTGTGACTGGATCATAAGTCCTTAAAGGGAAAAGACAAAAATCGGATAGATCAAGTATAAAACCCCCAAATTTCTAATCCTACAATTTCAACTCCAGGGACTGACTGGGGAGGTAGGGGGAGAGAGGAGAGAATCATAAAATTACTACTACATAAGGAAATAAAAGCATCTGTTATTTAAGTAACATCAATGAACTAAACCCATCAATGGTATAGTATCTATTAGTGATTCTCATGATTTCTCAGTTTATTTAAATTCAAGAATGAAAAGTATACAAAAATAGCAGCAACAATAACTTAGGTATCTAACAAATGATTTTTTGAGGTGATTGACTAGAGTTAAAGCTAGTAAACTTTCCTTTAACACAAACATAACATTAATTTCATTAATACCATGCTAGGTAACAAAGCCAGGGCTTTCCAGCTGGAAATAGTCATTGTTACATCCAAACCAGGAGACATGTATGAAATATTATTCCACTTTGGTTTTAGTAAGAGTAAATTCTACAGATGAATACTTTTAATAAAGAATTTGCCCAATTTTACTTTAAACTACATAAGGCCTTCAGTTCTCTAATAATGGAAAGTACCAAATTCTGGGAAAATCTATTGTTTTCTCAATATAAAACAAATTTCTTTTTACTTTGTCTCCTCAGGTTTCATTTAGAGATTGGTTTGCAACATTTACTGACATCCATAGTACAAATACTCCCACTATAGCCAATATCAAGCTACCAACAAAACAATCAACCAGCTTGCAAAACTGAAAATACAATAATCTCTTTCCATGAGCCAGTACAAGCTGGCTTCAGCACTCCACTGGATCTACAGAAAATATTTAATTTTTAAAAAAATACAGTTCAGCCCTGGCTGGTGTGGCTCAATGGACTGAGCATGGGCCTGCAAAGCAAAAGGTCACCAGTTCAATTCCCAGTCAGGGCACATGCCTGGGTTGTGGGCCATGTCCCCAGTAGGGAGTGTGCAAGAGGCAACAACACTTTGATGTTTCTCTCCCTCTATCTTTCCTTCCCCTTTCTCTAAAAATAAATAAATAAAACCTTTAAAAAGCTATAGCTCAAAACTACATTTTTTTAAATTAAGAGAAATTCTTAAAATCAGTCATTATGCAGAGCCCCAATATAAAGAATCAGTATGTTCTGGTGAGGGGACCTGGGCCCCACCTGCTTTTCCTTCTTCTTGTTCTTATTGCTCACTTTATAACCCCACCCAAAAGTCATTTCCATAGAATATTTTATAAACCCCTTATTTTTATTAAAGATCAAATAATTTAAAGATGATTTTAAGATAAACAATTTGAATGAACAGTATTCTTTCATCGTGTATATTCTACCTATATCCTAAAATAATCTGAGATGCTAATGTATTTTTTACTGCCTGTCAGCCATGTTTTAAATCTATAGTACTCATTAGAAAATTGATTCAACAATTTTCTACCCGTTAAAACTGCAATGTCTAAAACAGTAGCTAACAACCACATGTGACTATTAAATTACAATCAAACAAAATTTAAAACTCAGTTCTTTAGTCACACCAACCACTTTCCAAGTACCCAGTAGCCATACAATGCTAGCACCGACTTCAGTGGATAATGCAGATATATACCATTTCTACCATCCCAAATAGTTCCACCGAACAGTTTTGCCCCACACTATTACAGACTTTTCTTAAATCACCACCATTAAAATATACATTCTCAAACTGCCCTATCAGTGTGCCACAAATTAACTGAGGCCACAGCATAAAAAAAGTGTGCCAATTATACTAAAAAAAATTAATAGAAAAAATAAGTAATGAAACAGTACATGTTTTTAAATTCAGCTATATTATAGAGCATGAATCATTTAAAATTATTCGTGCAAGAGATTTCAAAGACATTTTCAAACCCCAGCTTTGGTACCTTAGGAGTATATTTATATTCCTCTGAAATTAAGGGTATGTTGGAAGAACATTCTATGAAGCCTCTCTAATGAAGCATTCATGACAAGACAGGGCCCCTTCTGGACCTTATTCAGGCCACTTAACTATTTACAAATCTCAGTAGATAAAAACTTTTTCTCCATGTAGCAGGGCAGTGCACCTACAGTATATTTAATCTGCCTTTTAAAAGACATAATTTACTTACACATTGTCACCTCTTACGATGTATAACCCTAGTACCACTTGTTCTACTCCCTGTGAAGAGCTGAACACTCGTTCATGGCTTTCATCCAAAATCAAATTGATGGTCTGGTCAAAACCCTTCAGTGTTCCCTGTAAAAAAAAAAAAAAAATTCACAAGAAAAAGATAAATACCCTGGTTTACTTGAATGTGTAAATTTAATCACACAACAATTTTAGTTGCTGGGTCCTCCAATAGAAATACATGATTTAAGTCCACTGTAAAACAGAATACCTCTTTATAATTCACAGTATTCTGACGTAACACTTACCTCTTAGTTTTTTAAGGAGTAAAAAAACAACACTACACATTTGATTAGTGTGCAGAGTTGCTGAGAATTACAAAGGACATATAGGTACCAGTATAAAAGCCCAGGCAGTCCAGTCCAGGACCTAACATTCTAAAGACACAAACTAAAATAAGTAAAATTTAAGGGAAAACTATATGGGGCTGGACAAAAGCAGGCTTATAAGCTTGTTCAAACAAAAAAAATGTGTAATACAAGAATAGATAATAACAGAAAAATAAACTCTGTTTTGTGTACTCACAACTATAAACCTCCTTTTGTCCATCCCTGTATGTATATACATACTAGTACTAGGCCCTGTGCTAAACATGCTGCCCACAATATCTCAACTATCTTTTTTTTTTTTTAGGATTCTCACTTGAGGATATATCCACTGATTCCAGACAAGAGGGAGGGAGGGAGGGAGGGAAGGAGGGGAGGAGGGAGGAAGATAGATGACAGATCACAAAAGAAAGAAAAAGAAAAAAAAGGAAGGAAGGAAGGAGAGAGAGATGGAGAGAGATGGGGGGGCAAGGGGGGGAAAAGGGGGGAGGGCAAGAGCAGGAGTGCATGCATGAGAGAGAGAGAGAGAGAGAGAGAGAGAGAGAGAGAGAGAGAGAGAGAGAAATATCAGTGTGAGAGAGACATCAACTGGTTGCCTCTCGAACATGCCCAGATAGAAGACCCAACCCGCAATCCAGGTATGTGCCCTAACTGGAAATCAGACCTGAGAGACCTTTGGATTTATGAGATGACACTTCAATCAACTGAGGCACACCAGCCAGGGCTAACTAATCTTTACCCTTTGAAGTACTGTAGATATAATTATTCCCACTTCAGAGAAGAAAAACTGAAGCACAGGGAGGTTAAATAATTTCTTGAAGTTTTATAGGTAGAAAGCAGCAGAGATAGGACCTGAACCATGAAAGAATAGCTTCAAAGCCAAACCACTGAACTACTATACTACTGATACTATGAAGAAGCAAATATAATTTATCTTTTTTAACACATTGTTTGCGGGTAGTTTTTATCGCACGCTCTACTACCAGTCAACGTAAAACATATAAATACGTTTCCGGCATACAATGTGTTAAGAGATTCAAATAAGTCCTATAAACATGTAAAAATTTCAACTGGTATTAACAGCTATTAGTTAATGAGTACTTCCTACTTGCCAGAAAGTGTTCTATGGGCCTCACAAATATTTACTTATTTATTTTCCTAACAATGCAATAAGGTAGAGACAAACATGACTGCAATAATTAAAACCAGAATTTGAGGGAAATATTTAAATAGCCCTAGCTGGTGTGGCTCAGTGGATTGACTGCTAACCTGTGAACCAAAGGGTCAGGGGTTTGATTCCCAGTCAGGGAACATACCTGGGTTGTGGGCCAGGCCCCCAGTAGCGGGCACACAAGAAGCAACCACACATTGATGTTTCTCTCCTTCCCTTTCCTTTTGTCTAAAAATAAATAAGTAAAATCTTGTAAAAAATAAAAGAAACATATTTAAAGTTTTATTTTCCCAATTCAATTATCTATCCTATTAACAAAAAAATTTAAATGATGTTTTCACAATAACTACTTACAAATATTTGTTAATAGCAGTAGGCTTCTCAAAGTGTTAAGCTGAGATTTAAATATTTCACTGTCCTTGACAAAACATAAGGTAAAGTCCATAAAAGAAAACATAACTATTCTCTTGATTAAGGAGGCAAGATAACTGGCTTAGCTTTAGAGTCAAATCCAATTTAAATCCCAGTTTGGTTCTGCCACTTACTACACATGACTCTGGGAAAGGGACTTCCTTCTTCTGATCTTGCTTCCTAACCTAGAATACAGGAATAATTCTTCTTCACAGAGTTATACTGAAGATTAAAAGGTATAGTGCACGTAAAGTGCCTGGTGTACATGAGATAATTTAATGGCAAAGCCTAACACTTTGGATAATAGTCATTTAAGGACCCACTGAGAAAAATCACAGGGATTAAACAGAAAACAAGAAAACAAAAACAGAATTGCAGAATAGTTAAATAAAAGATTAAGTTATATGAATTAGACACAGTTAGGAAAGAGAAAGTTTAGCAGACTTAAAACATTTTGATAACATACAGCTGTATGAATTATAAGTGAATAAATAACTAAGTAGCCAAAAACCATAGGATAAATTCCTCAGATCAAGGAATAACAAAAGAATCAAAGATTTATTTGGAATTAAAAAGGATACTGTGACAAATGGACTAATGAAATGAAATAAATTTATGATCAATCATCATAATTTGTCCTATAGAAGACAGAGGAATACAACCTAAGAATAATCAAAGAATATTAACCATACAAGACCTAAATGTTCATTATTCTATGTATGTAGTATGTATATTATACAAAATGTTTCAGAGGCATATACAAAACTTCAAAAATAATGATAACATTCATGTACTGAATACCAGAGTACTGACTGGAAAAGTAAAAATGGAAGGGGAAGGTAAGTATAAAATATAGGCAAATATCTGCAGACTAGACTAAATGTTCTGAGCATTAAGAGCATCTAAACTAAATAATGTAATCTATTATTCATAATAGCTCCCAGAAGCCTTGTAACTTATACTCAATATTTATTAATAAAAAATGCTCATAAAGAAATGATACATTCACAACATAAAAACAAAGCTTCTAACTTCTTCAATTCCTTGTAATAATTACACACTTAGAAAAGGAAAAAATAGAAAAAGAAAATCCTTTTCGGTATGTGGTCAGTGTAACCTTTTAGATAAAGAGCTGAATCACAAGAAAAGTTTAATGCAGGATACTATATGATGCTATAGCACCTAGGCATTAGAGGTGAGTGCTTTCATAGAAAAATTTACATCCAATAAGCCTCCAGGAAAGCAGAGAGTGAATATGCCAAATACTTACCACTATCATTCTCCCATCAGAAGTAATAACAGCAACAGTTCCTAATAAATGAATCAAGGAAAGCAACCTGGGACCTTAGAGCATAGTAAGAAGTGGTATGAATTACTAGGGAAAAGGTGACAAATATACAACTATTAACACAGGCATTACTTTCACAACATAAAACCTTAAAAGTTCCTAACTTCTTCAATTCCTGTGACAATTACACAATTAGAAAAGGAAAGAGTAAAAAAACAAAATCCTTTTTTGGTATGTGATCAAGCCTAACCTGTGTCAAAACATCTGGCATGTTTGGTACTCTAATTGGGGAATATTGCCTCTGGCTTTGAGCAAGACATTTCCCCCTTTCTTATATCTGCTTCCTCATCTCTGAAACAAAAATAGGTTAGTGCTGAATTAATGGTGAATGATTTAAAGCGTGGGTTAAGACACTGTCTTCCAGGATTTAGGTTGTGAACTTCAAAAGAAAAAAAAGCTGTAATCCGTGTCACAAGGTAGGAATATGCTTTGTTTGCATCATTTAAAAGTATTTAGTATTTCACTTTGGCCCCAAATTTGTATGTGAAAAAAACGTAGTGTTTCTGTCCTCAGACTTTAAAAGGGTTAATACATACATAGACTTTAAGACTTCACAGATGCTTTCTAGCCACTTGTCCCTTGTGACGATCCATTACAACTGCAAGCATTATTTCCATTTCATCAACAAATAAGTTATGACTTCAAGTGGTAAAGGGGTGGAAATTCAATTTGTGCCCCATCCTTATAATTTTTGCTATCCTCGAACAATGAGCAAAACCTAACAATAAAACAAGTACAGGGGTTTACAAGACCATCGTCGCCACTAAAACGGCTAGGTTCATTTTTATTCCCAAACTTGACCGCACAGGCCCTAGGGAAGGAGTAAGGACCAATCAAAAGCTGACTCCTACAAACAGGGAAAAGTTCAGAAAAATCACATTTTAAAGACTAAAATGAAAAGGCGCCTTGGGCCTACTGGAGTCGCGGTGGCCTCCAGCACCAGGCGCAGGATTAGTGAGTCAGGATCCGTAATCCCCGAACCCGGGCCGAGGTGTGGACGGAAATCCCAACCGTCCGATCCCGACCCCGGCCTCTCCAGGACCCGCGCTCTCCAGTCGCTACCCGGAGTCACCTAGGCTCCAGCCAGCGCCGGCCACCAGAGGATACGGTTGATGTAGGTCTCCAGGGCTGAAGTCATGGTGCTCCGCCGGCCACTCCAAGCAACGCAGCAGCGTAGCCGACAAAAGAAACTAAAACAGATCACCCGCAACCCGCAACGGTCCAATCCACTGATTGCCGCAGATATCGCGAGACTTTCCTCACTTTAGCTTCCGTGAGTAAAAGATTGGCAGAAACCCGTCAACCAAACCCCTGAAGCCTAGCAGTGACGGTTTAGTGCGCGTGCGCAGTATTTTTCTGCTGATTTTCGGGGCACGGTCTCGGAAGCCAAGGTCTCGAAAGCCGAGAGGGACGGAAGCGAGCGGGACCGAAGGAGACGGGAGACAAAGAAAAAGAAGAAACTCCCTTAAGGTGGAGTGCGAGGGGGAAAGCTGGGAAAGCGAGTTTTCTAGCAGAGTGAAAAGTAGTGCCTACAAGTTACTAGTGGGAAGTCTTACTAGCGGGAAAGACAAGGAACAGAATAAGGTGTTTTCATCACAAGCAGAGATGAGTGCTGGTCTGCGAAATATAGGTGTGGGAGAGTGGAATGCCTAGTTTGCACTACAGGGGCCACAATAAACCTTTGAGAAATTGAATGGCCTGTGACAAACTTGAGCACGTTCTGACCATTTGGTATACATCTTTGGAGACCACACTGATAAAAGGCATGTTTGCATATTTGAAACCAGAAATACAGTGTTCGTACTGCTTGTCACCTACCAGACCCAATAAGCACAGGCAGGGGTTGCATCTTTACCGGCTCTTACTCAGATAGCCAGCGATCTGAGAAGATGGTAGGTTTGTACCTTAACAGACCCTCTTAAATTCCATTTTAAAATGGCCCTTTTTATAAGGAGAATAAAGTGTAGGTAAGGGATTTGGAATTCAGGGAAAAGTTAGTTGGATTAAAAAAACTGCAGCATCCTCGCCTTGGGTGGTGGTCTTTAGCTGTGTCCTGGGCAGTGGTCAAGTCACTGGAGGGCAGTGGCTCACATATCTTGAATTGCAAGTGCTCCTGAGGTACAAACATGGAACTGCTTGTGGACTTCTGGAGTCAGGGTGTGTCACACATTCAGTTCCTGGAACAATAGCTTTTACATGCATTGATTACTAAGCTTCTTAGCTATTACTTAAACTAAAATTTTCCAACTTTCAAGTCCCCCATTATATTTTCCATTTGCCCCTAAAAGTGCCCCACCTGGAAAAGGTGTGTGTGCCTCCCTTACAAAACAGCCTTCTTTTACCATACCACAAGGTCTCCCTGACGTTAGGATTCAATTAGTAAGTAAAAGGTCTGCTGCAGCACTCTGGAAAGGATTGGTTTAAGCAAGAGCTTTCTAGTAAGCACCAGACTGGGTTCTAGTCCTAGCTCTGCTTATGAATTGTGTGGGTGCCCTTGAACAAGTAGTACCAGTTCATCTTGGCCTCAGTTTTCTTAGAAGCTGCCACAGCTATAATTTTGGGTATTTCCAAATATTACTAGAAAACTTAACTCTTCTTTAACTGTGGGACCCTAACTTCGTAAGGGCCCTGGCAGTGTGGCTCAATTGGTTGGAGCATCCTGCCTTACACCAAAGGGTTGTGGGTTCAGATTTTTTGTCAGGGCACATGCGTAGGTTGTGTGTTGATCTCTAAATTTTTTTAAACTAAAAATAGTTTTAACTAAAACCTCTTTATACAAGCTTGTTTTGAAATTCCAAATTTTTGTGTTATAAGTTATTCATTACAAAGAATAATTACTGTCACATAGTGTTTCGTTTATGTGCTTTAAATATATTTTCACTAAAACCTTGGAGCTACAGACTTAACACATAATTTTATAGTAAAGCTCATACCTATTATCAAACCAATCAGCTGACTTTATTTTTCAATTTAAATATATATGTTGAAATGCATTCTTTGAGAACTGTTGGAAAGTCAATCTACCGTGAGCTTTCAAGTTCCCTGTACCTCCTGGGTATGCTTCAAATGCAAAGTCCTTCTTACTCTTTATTTGGGTCAATTGTATGTCCCTTTTAACTCAACTTCTAGGTAAACAGCTGTATAATATACATTTTTCAATTCTCTCAAAATATTTTGTTTCAGTGACTTTCTGTTGTTGATATGTGCATCTCTGAGCTTGTGGGGTTTTTCTGGAATCCAGCCTATCTATGTGTGGCAGGCTGGAAATCCTGGGGAATTAGCACTTTTAGGAAGCAGTCATCAGTGACTGACAAGGTAGTTTTATAAATACATCAGCCTCTCTTAAACCAGGTAGGATAATTCAGGTGGGATATCTCCAGTCATTCAACATGGTAGATGACTTAATAATGCACCTCTCATTATTGGTGGTGGTTGTCTTCCTTTTCTTCTAACACTTCTCCACTTTCTTACTGGTTTGCCCCAAATAAACTACTTGCACTTGAATTCTTACCTCAGGGTCTATTTAGAGGAGACCCAAACTAAGATACAGATCATGAATACTTCTCCCTTTCAAAGGGATCTATACCTTACTTGAGTTTGAGGGCATCTATAGCCTAATCCCAATCCTTATCACCAGATCATTTTTCACATGATGCAAAGAAGGATATGAGGCTTCTCCCCCTCTCCACAGATCTGTGCAGGCCTCTTTCAATATCCCTAGGTAAGCAATTACTGCTGCCACCAAAGGTGGTTTAAAATAGGTTGTTTACTTAAAAAATACCTGTCTATGGATAGAACATAGCCAGGTTGTTGCAGTAAAACTTCAGTTAGGCTCACTGATGTGGCAAGAAATGAAGCACAGAAATGACAATAGCACAGCTAGAATTTATTTAATGGTGTTAGGGTAAACTGCAGGGTGTCCCTCATCAAGTCTGAAATGGTATAAATTGCAGAGAGTGAGCCCACAATCTAGAACTACTCTGACCAGCTGATTTCTCCCCCTGAGAGGACGAGATCCCCTAACTCTGCATATGGCTCCTAGTTATTGCAACCACTAGTCTATATACTAATCTCATGTATATCATTTGCCCTGCTTGCTTACTGGTTCAAAAGCAAGCCGACGTGGAAGCACCATTAAATGAGTCTGAGTTGCTGTTCTGACCCCAAACACTGACTAGCCTGTGGTCTGGCCATAATATGTGCCGCCAATAAACCTATGTATCCCCTAAACATTGAGCACTTCAGGTAAAAATTTGACAAATTTGAGCTCACCTTCTTCCCCAATACCACAGTGATCTAGCTGTGGCATTCAGAATCCTTGGTGATTTTGGTGGTGGAGATGAAGGTTTGAACTACTTATGCCTCTTTCCTGAAGTAACAGGACATGGGATGGTGATCCTACAAGGACCCAGAGCTTACAGAATAAGTCATTCATGTTGGCATTTCCAGTACTAGTGGCAGTCAAACTATTTAGCAAAAAGTTTCTCCAGTCTTCCTTAAATCATGTTGGGCTGGTAATGGCTTACTCTACCTCTTTGCAAGACTGTGCCTATAATATTGCCCTTCTGAGTCCTGGGATTTCTTTATAGACCTTTCTATTTAGAAGACTGTCAAGACAGAGTCTCCAGAAGCACACCTTGAAGTAAAAGTTTATTTATATGTCACTGATTTATGAGGAAATATTCCCAAGAGAAACGAGGATTTTAAGGAAGCAGTGGGGGAAGGGGAGGAAATGAAGCATGCTGCATTTGCAGAGTAGGTCTTAAACTCAGGCCTGCATTGTGTGAGTTGATGCTGCACAGTTTTGTCCTCACCAGAGGCAAGGGACCTGGGCTTCTATAACCTCCACCTCGCCAGTCCTTGAGAAGGGCTGCCTGGTATGGAACAGGCAAACTTCTAGCTCTTTGTGAGGGACGACAAAGCCCAGGCAGCCTAATGGTGGCAGTATTCTGCTAAAGAGAAGCAGGTCCTGGCCTCAGGAGGCAAAATCACATGAAGCCAGGAGAGAGGTGCACAGAATCCATGGAGGTAATCTTAGGGGGTCTGGGTAAAGCTATACAGGGTTCAGTTGATTTAATTTCTAGCCACTTAAGTTTTGGGGATATATGAAGTGGGGAAACGTTAGAAGGGTCTGAAGATATGTCCATTTTTGTAAAAGATATTTAAAAGTGTGTTTCTACTTCTTGTCAACAAGGTATACAGCTCCAAAAAACATTCACTTGTAGTCAAGGCAGTTATTTTGTTATATGGGCAGGGGTAAGAAAGGACTGTAGAGGATTATGCACTGTATAAAAGAAATTTTTGTGACATTAACAAACCCTTAATATTGTCTGAAACGTTTGTTGGGACACTTCATTGTTGAACTGGTTTTTGTTATATATGCAAACTAAGTTTTTCCTAGAAGTTATCATAGCCTGAGGGCTCAGAGGAAGTTTCATACACACACACACACACACACACACACACACACCATATTTTGCCATGTATAATACTCACTTTTTGCCCCAATTTTCAGGCAAAATACAGATGGGGATTATACATGGGAATTAGTACCAAGACATGAATGTGCATTATACATGGCAAAATATGGTGTGTGTGTGTGTGATCCTCACCTAAAGATAATTTTAATTGACTTTTAGAGAGAGAGAAACATTGATTGGTTGCCTCCTATATGACCCCCGACTGGAAATCAAACCCGCAACCCTGGTATGTGTCCTGACTGGGAATCAAGCTAGCACCCCTTTGGTGTATAGGGTGACACTCCTACCAACTGATTCACCTGGCCAGGGTGAAAGTTATGTAACAGTAAGTTGGACTTGTCTAGTTTGTGCCAAATCTGCCTTATGCAGTATTTCTATCCCCCATTTAAAGCCTTCCTGGTCATTTTGAGGAGTCTACCTGGGGTGTCTCAAAATAACTCACCAAGTGTCCTTTCATTTCTTCTATTCCAGATTTCATTATTTGTTAGGTAGCCCTGAGAATTCTCTTTAGGGCGGCCCTTTCTACCAGTACCATGACTCAGGCCTGCAGTGACAATATAAATATCTCTAGGGGAGCAGGGAATGAGAGAGCAGAGGGTTATCTCCCAAAACTTCCAGAACTTTAGGCTGTCGAGTTTGCCAAAATCATCATCTATTCTCAATACATTATCTTAGCTAAAACTGTACTGTTTTCAGATCTTAAGTGATGAAGATTCCTTCTTGTCTCTTTATCAGAGCTTGTTATTAGGTTGAAGGAGAGCCACATGGATAGCCAGGTCTGGGAGAATCCTTGCAAAAACAACTCTTGCTTCTGTCTGTATGTAGCTGGCCCCCTGCACCCAGAGTTGAGATACAAGACCATGGAGGTGGGTGAAGAAAAAGATCCTCTTCATAGTCTCTTTCTACCACATGCAAATGAACTCATGGAAACAGATTACTATAAACATCAGAAACTCCTAGTTTTACTTGAATTGTAGCAATTGACACACTTCATCTTAAGTTTGTCTTCTCCTATAAACCCCTCCAAAGAAACACACACAAACACACACATACACGTGCTCACCCACACAGAAAGCCCCTCTGTAAATAGAAATGTTGCAGTGGGATTTAATTTGTGTACTTATTCAAAAATCTTTAATGGAAGTTTGACATGCTAAAAAAACAGAAAAAGTTATTTGATAAAGTGTATCAAATAAATAAGAATTTTCTTAAGTTTACCATTCTTGTGGAGAACACATATATTTATATCTTTATATATGCTATCCACTGTAGGATAGCAGAAAGGGAAGTATACAGTGGTGTTTGTTACTACATAATTCCTACTGGGAACAGGATCTCTATATATAACTAAGCTTTTTAATCCAGCTATGGTTAGGATCTCTTACTGCTTTAGGTTGCCAAAGTAACTGGATATCTGGAAAACACTACTAGGTGGAGAACCGTATTTCCTGATCATTGTCAGTTCTACAAATATTTATTGGTAGAGAGCCAGACACTATGATGATAATTGGTTATCCAAAGCTGCCCTTGAATTCACACTATAATGACATCACTTCTGAAATAAATGGAAGGATGGAGTTTATTCTGCCTGTGGGTTTAGGCTGGGAGACACAGGAATGGAGTTACGTACTATTAGCCCAAGTTTTAATGGGGGCAGTTTCCTGGATGGAAACAAGGGAATTAGAATGATATTCCTCATATCCAAGAGCTAGAAGGATAGGCAAACATCTTGGACTGGTTAGAAGAAAGACAAAATAAATCCAGTTTAGAAGACTGATCTAAAATTTCCAGATTGGTTTAGTAATCAATTATGAATTGAATGACGCTTCTTACCTGAGTCAGTGGGATCGACTGCCCAATTTGACCTAGAAAAGATTCATGGTAGCTCTCAGTCATTTCACTTGGCCTGTTTCTTTAATCATGCCTCTCTCCCCCGCAAGGCTCTGCTCTGGCTTCTTACCTGCTAAGGGGCAGCTTCAAGCCCATCCACAGGATGCCTATACTACTTCATCCTGAATTGTCACACTCTAGTCTATCTGATTCATTCAAAATCATCTTTCTCTAGTTTTCAACCTAATCTGCACAAACTATAAAACCTGAAAACTTTCCAATATGTTTCTGATCATCACAGTGTCTGGCCCTCTGCTCCACCAATAAACATATATAAGTAGAACTGATAATGGTCAGGAAATATGGTTCTCCATGTAGTGGTAATTTTCTGATACCCAGTTACCTTGGCAACCATTAAAAGTTACTCTGAAAAAAGACAAACTTTAAATGAAATTTTTGATAATTGCACTGATAAAATGGCTTTGATTCAATATTATATGACAATTTAAATTGAAATTTTGCATGCTTTAGTACCTCCATCCTAATTTATACTCAGTTTATAAAATGAAAAAAGAAATTAGTATATGGCTAAGTGCTATAAAAAAACAATTACCAAACCTATGTCATTAAACAAAATTTATTTCTTATTCACCTAGAATCTGATGTGGGTTGAGCAGCTCCTCTGGATGGTGTCCTCCTAGCAAAGAGTCAATGATCTAGGATTCTGTCATCCTTAACATTTACCCTTGTAGTCAGTGCAAAAAGGAAAGAACTTTGGAATCACATAAGGTATTTTAAAAGGCTACACCTTGATGTGTTTTTCATCACTTTGCTCTATATTCCAGTGTCTACAACTGAGTCACAATTCCCTAACCAAACTGTACCAGAGACTAGGAAATGTTGTCAGGCTGTGTGTGCCTGGGAAGAGGAGTGGAATTGGTGTACATCTAGCCTGTCTGTCCTGTTTCAGAATGCATCTAGAACTAATGCTTTCATTTTACTCATGGTTAAAACCATTACAGGATTTAGTTGAAGCAGAACTAATCCAGGACTCAGGTCTCCTGAACACAATACTTCCTTCAATGTTCCAGATTATTTTCCTATATTGGTTGGGGGGCTTTTGGGTGCAAATAGTGGAAAACCTGAACCAAAGTGGATTAAGAAATAAAAAATGTGGAGGTATATATATATTCATGTAATTGAATTGCCCACAGATTATTTTTATTTTAGGCTATTGAGAAGTCTTGATTCATATGTTCATGATGACATAGGGACACCAACTCCATTTTGAGTCATGCAGCTCTATCCACCAACAGGTGCTGGGCTTGTTTTTGTGCTAAATCCCCTCATGATGGCACAATACTAAAGCCACCACAGGAGAAAAAGAAAATTCCATTCACAGGAGTCCTTAGTAAATCTCTGGCATTTCTTGGTCAAAATGTGATACATGCCCACCCCTCAACAAATCGCTGTGGTCAGGTGTAAGATGCTCTGCTGAACTTAATCTACAGATGAGGTCTATTTTTTCAAACCATAAGACTACTTTGTACTGGAAATGGGTGAGTTCTTCTATAGAAAATGAGGTGCTGTGGATTGGAAAGGGGAAATAGATGCTAAGAATGGGGTCAATAAATATTCATTTTTCCCTAAGATGTCTTTAAAACTAATGCAGCAAAATTCCAATATTAAGATGCCTAGGTAGCTCATAGATCCAGATATTTATATAACAGTCATAGCTCAGTACTCATTGGCTTTATAACTCATCAAACTCTATACTTGGTCACATTTTGAAGAGATAAAACTGTTTCAGTATTTGGCACTTGCTCGGACCCGTCACACTTGTTAGAACTTGTATGAGCCATGACACTGCCCCACAAGAGAAAATGCTTCATCACTCAGTACTTGGTCTCACTTGTCATGAGTTGTAGAAGAAATTAACAGTGAGTACCAAGGTACTACTATATGCATGCGTGTGTGTGTGTGTGTGTGTGTGTGTGTGTGTATGAAGATTTTATTTATATTTAGAGGGGAAGGGAGGAGAAGGAAAGGAGAAAACATTGATGTGCAAGAGAAACATCTGTTGGTTACCTCTCGCACACCCCCCAATGGGGGACCTAGTCTACAACCCAGGCATGTGCCCTGAGCAGGAATTGAATCAGCGATTTCAGTTTGCAG
The DNA here is from genome assembly GCF_019186645.2 of Phyllostomus hastatus. NCBI lineage: Eukaryota > Metazoa > Chordata > Mammalia > Chiroptera > Phyllostomidae > Phyllostomus > Phyllostomus hastatus. The sequence goes on from NW_025333543.1 coordinate 5,350,198, forward strand.
GATGACTCCCAACCCACTGAGCCACACTGGTCAGGGCATAGATCTAATTATATTGAGTTGAATCATATTCTATCTATATACAATATCTATAGCTCCTAAATTTATTTTCATTTAAATTTGCTGGAAGATTTTTATATAACTATGAACCTAAGTTTGGAAATAAAAATTGAAAGATATACAGCATTTACAATTGCCATGTTTTAATGAGATGTCCTAAAATCTTATGGTTCAGAATATAATATTTATTTTTTCTAGGGACTTCTACTCACAAACTTTCTGGACAAAGAGCATTACTTAAGGCCACTGCTAAGCCAAAGGTCAAGAAGCTTTGCCAAGATTTTCCTTACTGTGTTGTCTGTACCTAATCAGCAACCCTTTACATTTTCAAATAGCCTCTGAAAACATACTCTTTCTACCTTTACATACAAACCCTGTAATTCCTCACTTTTCTCTTTCCCTTAATAATTACTTTCAAACATTTTACCATATTTTAGGGTGCCATGCAGGTTGAATAGCATGAGCTGTGCAAAATAAACATTTTGTTGTAGGTCCAAAAAAGCTATACCTTTTTCTGTCTCAGAAAATGTTTTAAAACTTGCTACCTACACAACGATAAATGGTTTAATGATAGCCATTTAAGTATACCATCCAAATCTTAAAGAATTTCATGAAAGACACACTAGAGTATTTCCACAGAGAATTGCTCTCATTTTATTTTATTTTTATTTTTATATATTTTATTGATTATGCTATTACAGTTACCCCATTTTTGCTCCCCTTTATTCACCTCCATCCTGTACCTCCCCAGCTTGGTTCCCCCACCTTAGTGCATGTCTATGGGTCAAACATATAAGTTCTTTGGCTTCTTCATTTCCCATACTATTCTTAACCTCCCCTCGTCTATTTTGTACCTATCATTTATGCTTCTTATTCCCTGTGCCTTTTTTCCCCATTTTCCCCCTTTTCCTCCCCACTGATAACCCTCCATGTGATCTCCATTTCTGTGATTCTGTGCCTGTTCTAGTTGTTTGCTTAGTTTGTTTTTGTTTTAGGTTCAGTTGATAGTTGTGAGTTTGTTGTCATTTTACTGTTCATATTTTTTCTCTTCTTTTTCTTTAACATTTCATATATTAAGGGCTTGGTGATGATGAACTCCTTCAACTTGACCTTATCTGGGAAGCACTTTATCTGCCCTTCCATTCTAAGTGATAGCTTTGCTGGCTAGAGTAATCTTGGATGTAGGTCCTTGCCTTTCATGACTTGGAATACTTCTTTCCAGCTCCTTCTTGCCTGCAAGGTTTTTTGTTGTTTTTTTGTTGTTGTTTTTTTTTGAGAAATCAGCTGATAGTCTTCTGGGAACTCCTTTGTAGGTCTCCTTTTCTCTCGCTGCTTTTAAAATTCTCTCCTTATCTGTAATCTTGGGTAGTGTAATTATGATGTGCTTTGGTGTGGGCTTTCTTGGGTCCAACTTCTTTGGGACTCTCTGAGCTTCCTGGACTTCCTAAAAGTCTATTTCCTTTGCCAGATTAGGGAAGTTCTCTTTCATTATGTTTTCAAATAAGTTTTCAATTTCTTGCTCTTCCTCTTCTCCTTCTGGTATCCCTATGATTCTGATGTTGAAATGTTTAAAGTTGGAATGTTTAAAGAATGTTTAAAAAAAGCCTCTCATTTTTTGAATTGTTGTTTCTTCATTCTGTTCTGGTTGAAAATTTATTTCTTTCTTCTGCTTAAAACCATTGATTTGAGTCCCAGCTTCCTTCCCGTCACTGTTGGTTCTCTGTATATTTTCCTTTATTTCACTCTGCATAGCCTTCATTTTTCCCTCTATTTTGTGACCATATTCAATCTATTCTGTGAGCATCCTGATTACCAGTGTTTTGAACTCTGCATCTGATAGGTTGGCTATCTCTTCGTTGCTTAGTTATGTTTTTCTGAAGATTTAATCTGTTCTTTCATTTGGGCCATATTTTTTTCTCTCAGCTCACCCGTTACCTTGCAATGGGCTGAGGCTTAGGTATTCACCAGGGCAGGCTACCCATGTGGCGCATTGTGGTGCTGTATGCGAGGGAAGGATTCAAGGAGGAACAATGCCACTTGCTCACCTTGTCTGGCCTTTAGTCACTTCCTCCCTCCACTAATCACAAGCAAATTGGACCCTTCTGGTGCTGATTCCCAGGTAGGTTGTTTTGTGTATGTTCTAGGATCCTGTGGGTCTTTCCAACCAACTCTCCTGTGAGACTGGGAGTTTCTCCTGCTGCCCCCCCGCCCCGCCACGTGTTTTGAGTCAGAGGTTTTGAGGCTTTATTTCCCCACACTAGAACCCTCATTTGCATGGTCTGTCACGCTCCCCAGTTGTTGATCCTGGTTTAGCCATATGCAAATGTGGGACCACCTGCTCCACCAGCCACTGCCTCATCTAGTCCTCCAGCTGCTGCCTTGCCACTAGTCCTTTCCACCCTGGATGCCCATCTCCGCCTCTCCTACCAGTCTAGATAAATGTTTCTTCTTTAACTCCTTGGTTGTCGGACTTCCATACAGTTTGATTTTCTGGCAGTTCTGGTTATTTTTGTTTTAAATTTGTTGTTGTCCTCCTTCTGGTTGTTCGAGGATTCAAAGTGTATCTACCTACTCCTCCATCTTGACTGGAATTCCAGAATTGGTCTCATTTTAAAGATATTATCCTAAGGAACATTCCATATAAATAACTAATGTTTTCTATACTATTTTTCATTCATTTTTTTAAAGGTTGAACTAGCATTCACATCAGGGTTTGATGAATCAGAACAGTGCTGATTTTATAACATGGTAATACCTTTGCAATCTTCAGTAACAGGCCAGACTACATAAGCCATACTAAACCTTACATAAGATAGAAAACAATATGTCATTTTAGGAGCTATGGTAATAAGTGGTGCAGTGTGTATATATGGTAGTAGCAAAGCCAATGAATTATTAAAGAATATTTTTTACTCTTATTGGTTATTTTCACTTATGTGAAATATAAAATGGGTTGCTAATTAATGGTATTAAAATAAAGTATCTTTTAAAAATAAGTTTATTTGAGGAAAAAGAAAATGAACAATGACAGAATTGTCCTCAGATATTATGAACCTACAGTTGTACTCAGATAACAGTAAAAATCAAGAAGGTGGTACAAGTATGACAAATTTGGAGAGTATTGACTCCGCCCATCAACAGAGCTCCAAAAGTTAAACAATAACAACTGTACTGCATTCACTGAAGAGAAAAGGAGAATTATCTTAAAAAGATGTATCTGCTCCTAGGTAGAAAGGTAATAATGTTTTCAAGGAATGGATTTGTGCTCTAGAAGAGGTATGTGTAGAAACAAAGATACAGAGAAAGGAAATTTGTAAGAGTGTGCCTTTACCTGAAGAGAGGATGTTCTATTCAGCCAATTTGAGAAACCACTTGACAAAGACATAGCATTGTCACATGGATGCCAGTTGTCATGAAACACTGCAGTAAGGTAACTCCTTTTCCTGCTTCCTGGTTTCCCAAACACCTTTGTGATAATTGGACTCACTGGCCAGGTTGATATATCTGGACTGCTTGGCAATTACATTTATCATTATAAATAAGCAGCATCAACGGCAGTCTGTGATGACTTTTGTTTATTGTATTCACATTAATGAGGTTAATGGTCTATGAAAGGTTGAAGGATACTGGACCAGGAGACTGTATCAAGGTATATATTCACTTTCTGGGGATGTATCTGGGTGAACAGCATACCATGAAAACCCCAGGTCTCATGGCTCACCTTTTTTCAACCTCTTCAACTCTACTTTTTATGCTATTTGTGATTTAAACTAAGCTCTTTATGTTAGTTTTATACAATATTCACATATGAAATATTTTGCAGGTATCTCCCTAAGGAAAAAAATATTTATTTCTGTTATTTACTTTTGATAATGTAAAGATAGAGCTTTGCAAAAAATGTTGATTTGAGTACTCACCTGGCCTGAAATTGAAGCATCAAATTAAATATTTCTCATTCAAACTATTGTGTATCTTTCTCTTTCATCTTCATTGCCAACTTTTTTTGAATGAGCCATTTGTTCTTACTGCCCCCACTTCTTCAATGCTGAGTCTTTCCTCTTTACCCTCACCATCTGGCTCCCACCCCCATCTTTCTGCTGAAACTTTCTCTGAGGTTTCTAACTAACAAGAGACAGGGCTATTAATCCTCTACTTTGCTTGCCTACAGAGTTGCATGGTATGTTTTATGCCCTTCTTTGAAAACATACCTCCTTTGCTGACGTACAGGACCTATTGTCACTTCTTAATTTCCTCCTGACAGCTTATACCCCTCTCTGTCCTTTGGTGTCTTTTACCAAAAGCTATTTTTTGAAAAACAAATATAACATGGCAGATAAAGCTATAAATTTACCCTTCTTATTTTTTCTCCCTCCTCTTTTCCTATTCTGAAGTTGTATTATCATTAATATACTTTTGTACATTTGTGTGTTTGCACATGTACATTATGTTTTAAAATTTCACATACATGCTATATTAAAGCATCCTTTGTCACTTTACTGAACATTATGTATTTGAGATTTATCTATTTTGATGTATCTATATTTAGTTCATTTATTTTAACTTTTCTATAATCTTTATCAATTAATGATAGTTTCAATCACCCTTTAAATACAGACTTTTTTATTATGAGTATTTTTAGGGCATTTTTAGGTTCACAGCTAAATTGAAGAAACGATACAGAGCTTTTCCCATATATGCTCTGCACCCATACATGCATAACCTCCCTTTATCAACATTCCTCACCAGAGTGGTGCATTTGTTACAACTGATGCATCGTAATCACCCAAAGTCCATAGTTTACGTCACTATCACTATTACCATTCACTTTTGGTGTTATATAAAATATGTGTTTGTGCAAATAAGACATGTAGCCACCATTACAGCACCATATAGAATAGTTACACTGTTTTAAAAATCCTGTGTTCCAACTATTTATCTCCAACAATCACTGATATTTTTATTGTTTCCATGTTTTTGTCTTTTGCAGAATGTCATATAGTTGGAATCATAGAGTATGTAGCCTTTTCAAATTGGCTTCTTTTACTCAGTAAATTATATTTAAGGTTTCTGCACATCTTTTCATGGTTTAATACCACATTCTGTTTTAGTGATAAATATCATTTCATTTTCTGGGTGTACTACAGGGTTTTGTTTGTTATTTTTAATTCATTCACCTACTAAAGGACGTTTTGGTTGATTCTAAGTTTTGGCAATTATGAATAAAGCTGCTCTAAACATCTATGTGCAGACTTTTGTGTGCACACAAGGTTTCTACTATTTAATGCAGACTTTTCAAAGAAAGTTGTGTTTATTTTACATTCCCTTAAGTGATTTCATCTATTCTCATAGCACCAGCTACCAATTATAGAGCATTGAACTACGTAACTCCTTTAGCCTTAGAAATCAATTTGGGAATCATTAGAATGAGCTCCATGCTTATTTTTTGTAGGAGTTGAACTTGTCCAAAATGGAAATCATGATTATTCCTGAAAACTTTCACTTCTTCCACTCCTTTTTCTCCTACTGCAGTTAAGAATGCTACCACTCTCCCATTCACCAAAAAGAGGCAACTTGCAGTCAATTTTTTACTATCTCATTTTTTCTCATATGTTATTGTTCATTGCATCCTCTGATTCTCTACAGAAAATGCCTCTTTTTTTCCTTTTCCATGTTCACTACCATTAGACCAGACCTTTGTCATTCTTATCTCAACTAACAAAATTTCCTTTCAGATATTTTCTGTTTATCTAATTTTCCCATTATTATTCATTATTAATCAAGCTGCCAGAGTTATCTTTTTAAAATAGGGGCTGGTAAATTTTTCTGTAAAGTGATAGTAAATATGTCAGGTTTTGCGGGTCATACGATTTTTGTTGCAACACTTCAAGCCTACCATTGTAGCATGTTGGTATAGACAGTACATGTCTATAGACAGTACATAGATGAGCAAATATGCCCATGTTTCAATACAATTTTCTTTACAACCAACCAAGCAAAAAAAAAAAAAGGATTCATGGGCACAGATAACAGTATGGTGATTGCAGGGGGGAGGGTGTGGGTGGAGTTGGGAAAGGGTGTAAAGGGGGATAACGGTAATGGAAAAATACAATAACAAATTATTTTTAAAAAGAAAATAGCAAGAATAACCTGAAAAGACTTTTAAGGATATTTTGGGATTCTAAAAGGTAAACTAAAGAGTAAAAATAAACATTATGAACAACTCCCTCCCCCTCAAAAAATAACCTAGTCAACAGACCCAAGGGCTGTAGTTTGCTGACTGCTGTCCTACAAAACCACTTGGATCATGTATCTCCCCACTAAAGCCTTTTCATTTTCTCCAGAACATAATATATGCCATCCTTCTAAATCTGGCATCATCCCTAATTTAACACTCAATTTTAAGTTCAGTTGCTTCAATCTCTGAAGTTCTCATCTGTATTCTGATATGTTTCTGATATCTCTTCATTTGATGGAAATGGGAAAATGCTTCAGTGGCAGGTAGACTTGGGGATTTGGTCATGGGAGGATGAGAACACTTCCTTCAGATAGACCCATATTCTCAATCAACTGGGCAAAGGCACCTGCTGAGCGATAAGGTAGGAGAGATGGGATAGAAGATGAAGAGAGAGGAACCAGATCACCATGATTATCCTGGGTAGCAGAAAAGTAAACTTATTACAGAAATTTCTGGGCCATGTCCAGATTCAACCTGTGGCCTGAAATTATGAGTTTAAAGTGGAATTAGTCACCTGATTATGTAATTTCTGTGACTACTAACACTTTCCTGTTTAGGTGCAATCAAGGAGAAAGCCTAATGCAAAGTGAAGTTATAAGACATGGATTGGGGTTTTGTAAGGTAAGCTCAGTTGAGGGTAATAAGAAACAGATTTGAAAGTATTCACAGAGGGGCACTATATTGGTGATATTGGTAATGGAACCTGTGCTGAACAAGAAGGGAAATGATGACAGGAAGGGACTGATGGATAATAAAGTAGTGGTGGGCTGAAAGGATCAAATGTCCCCACAAGTTAAAGAACTATATGGTTGTCTGGAATTGCTTGTATTACTGAACTGAATGCATAGGAAGCTGTAGTAAGAAGCAAAAATTTGTCTAGCTGAAATTTTTGAAAAGGTGTATATTTTTTTAAGAAATGTAAAGGTCCAGTTATTACCATAAAAATGGGTGGGTGAAGCAGAAAAAGAAAGATGTTGATGGAATATGAAAATCAAGAAACTGAGAAGCTGGCACTTTTTGATGATCATCCACTTAGGTGTTGAAATCACCAAGGATAAAGGAAGGGAACCTGGTAGAATGGAAGACTCTGCCACAAATGAAAGACTAGTGAATGAGGAGGTGGGTCTAGAAGAATGTAAGAAGGTGTAGGAAAGAGTGTTATATCCAGATGACATGAGCATTAAAAGAATAGTGATTTTTGCTGGAGGGAAGGGGAAAGATAATTTGGAAGTAGCAATGAGAAGCAAGAAATGCACCTACCTCACTCAACTCCTGGCTGGGCATTCAGTGTTCACTCAGGGCCCAGGTAGATTTCAAGGAAGGCAAGGAGGTGAAGGGAATATTTGGAGCAAAGGGAACTGCTGATCACAGATTAAGAGCACAGGAGACACTGGAAAGGTTTCTTTCAGAAGGGAAGGAAGTAGAGAAGGCACATAGAACTTGTCTGGTTAAGAGGTTTTAGGAAAATTACTTTAAGACTGCATATTAGTGAGGTACATGGCAGGGTGAGTATAATGGGATTGGTGTCAAGAGGCTCACCTTGTAAAACTTTTGATGGTATGTTAATCTCAGATATTAAGTTATGATGTGACCTTAGGACTAGTAGTCATTTTCTCAGCATTAGAGTGTTATTGAATCATCTTCCACAATTAGCTCTACATTGTCTTGGACAAGGTGCTAAACCTATCAAAACCTCAATTTATGCAGTGAGGAATTGGTCTAAATCACCTTGAATTTCTTTAGGTATTTTAAGTATGTGACATAAAGAAATGAGGGCATGTCATTGGTAAGTTTGCAGTATTAGGAATAAATATTCATCTTGCAGAGTGGTGATATATCAGGAGCTAACAGGAAGAATGAGAAATATCTGCAAGTTTATATATCTGCTACATTTGGTTTCAAAGCATGTTAACAATCTGAACAAAACAGAGACAAATGACAGAACAATTCAGCATATTTTATAGACATTTGGTTATGCCTTCCTGCTAAAGCAAATACACTTTGTAACTGATAAACATGAATTAGTAATAGATTTATGATATCTCAAATGTTAATTAGTAAAGTTGAAACTGAATTGCCAACTCCTGCTCACTTTTCTTCCATTCTTTTGTTCTCTCCATTCAAAATATATTATTAGTTAAATGTTGTTGTTAGCATAAAGGGGGATAATGTATGAATGAGGATCTTGAAAGTATACAATCATAATTGATGAAGGCAATGAATTAGTGAGAAGGTTAATAAAATTAGTAATGAAAATACTTTTTCACAATTAATTTTTTGCTATGTAGACTAACTTCCTGCTGAGGGGTCAGGAGAAAGTGTCCCAGAATGTGCCACCCTGGCATTCAGATTATTTCAAACTGAAATCAATTAAAGTCCAATAAACTCAGGAAGAATTTTTACTTTCCCTGTTTCTTGAAGAGATTCATTCAGATAAAGAGCTTCCAGAGAGAATTTTGGCTTAATCACCTTAAGCATGTTCAACCCTAGCTCAGGATGAGTCAATGCCTATTTACTAGATTAACCCCTGTATACCATTGTTTCTGGGTTGTCTAGCAAGAATTTGCCTATCTTTCTGCTTTTCCTCTACTATCTGTAAGTCACCCATTCTCATTTCTGAAATGTAATATCCTGTACTGGCTTTTCTCCTTTATCCAAAATGTCATATATACCCAGCATTGCCTTGCTGTCTGGAATTTTCATGCTTATATGAATTCCCCTTGTGCACAAAATAAAATTTTTATTTTCTCCTGTTAACTTGGTGTATGTTGTTTTACCAACCAGAACTAGGGGGGATGTTTCCCCAGGCCCAACACATACTGATCTGCTTGATTGAATTAGTCAATTCAGTCAACCCTATAACTACACTAATAACCTACTGGCTAAAAACTGCTTATTTTGGTCCAATAAGCAATGAATCCTGGTAGCTGAGGAGCTTGTGCCCAGCTCTTCCCATTCAGCTGAGTTATGCTTAGACCAGCTGTTTTCAACCAGTGTGTTGCAATTATCTTCTGGAGGGCAGGCGCTTTGTAGCACAGGCTTCCCCTACTAGGTGAGTGTTCTAGGAACCCAACTGTATAGTGTACCACCTGGCATTGTGAGAGGCTATGTTTGCCTTCAGTGAATTTTTTTTTGAAGACTCAACCCATTTGCCCATTTCATGGTGTGTGATTTATGAGCACACCTGCCCACACTGTGTTGAGTGTTCAGCGGTTCTTGAACAAAAATGGCATGACTCCCATGCTCTTGCCTCCCTATTTACCTATCTCATCCTGGGCAGCTTTGTTTTTGTTTCCCTGGATGAAAAATATTCCTCAAAAGAAAACATTTTGCCAATTTGAAAGAGATGAAACAAAATAAAAATGGTAGACGCACTAAAAGACATCAAAATCAATGAGTTCAAAAACTGTTTTGAGCAGTGGAAAAAGTCTTGACAGGTATATTGCATCAAGTGGAGTATATTTTGAAGGTGACTAAAGTTTAAATATGTAATAATAAATACACCATTTTTTAATTAATAAATTCCAAGTCTTTTTGGGTCCCCCCTCATATATTGTAACTAAAAATTTTATACATGTGAATTTCACTCAGGCAAAAAGTTAAAAATTGAAGTATTTTATTAGTTAGAAAATATATTTGCATATGTATGGGGTTTCTTGTGATATTGAGTGTGATTTTAAGTTTTTGTATTTGAGAAATATAGCATGTAAGTTATTGGGTAATTGGCCACTAGATGGCAGGGCTGTGGTTTGAGTAAAGGTCACAAGACAAAATAGGCATTTTTTGTACGCACAGGCCATTGAAATAGCCAACACATCAAATTCCTTTCAATACAGTTTAAAAGCACAAGTGACGTACATACTTATGTATTAGGATTTTTGTCAATCTTGTAGGTGCAAAAATGATCTTTATCACCAAAGAGATGATGTGATAGGCTTGTAGCCAGAAATATGTATAGGTTTTTGTTTGTTTCTTTCTTTAAGCACTGTAATAGATTATGAAAGAAATCCTTTTACAGGTTTTTTATTTCAAAGTATAATGGGAACATGGGAACCATTACAATTTAGCCTGTGGCGATGTTGAAGCAAGGAGTTTTTTTTTTTTTTTAAGTCATAGAGAAAGTAAAAAGTCTGAAAGGAATGCATCGTCTAGAAAGCAAAATGAAAAGATAACTTTGTTGTAAACTGGCAATGTAATTTTTTGTAAAAAAAAAGTCTAATTCACCGTGGCTGGTGTGGCTCAGTGATTGAGCACCAAACTGTGAACCAAAGGGTCGCAGGTTTGATTCCCAGGCTAGGGCACACACCTGGGTTACAGGCCAGATCCCCAGTGGGGGGTACATAAGAGGCAACCACACATTGATGTTTATCTCTTTCTGCCTTTCCCTCTCTGAAAATAAACAAATAAAATCTTTAAAAATTAAAAATTAAAAGAGCTAATTCCTACCTAATTCTTGCTCTAATCTAGTGGTTCTCCACCAGGGACAGTTTTGCCTTCCACACCACATTTGGCAGAGGCACTTTTGGTTGTCACAGTTGGGGAAAAGGTGCTACTGGCATCTAGTGGGTAGAGGTCAGGGATGCTGCCGAACAGCCTACTACTCACAAGACAGGCCTCTACAAGAAAAAAAAATTACCTGGCTCAAAATATCAATAATACCAAAGCATTATAAATGTATACAGGTTATCCAAAGGTTTAAAAATGGACAAGAGAACACCAGTAAAAGTTTAGTATTTAGGAATGAGTTCAGTTTGGAACATGAATTTTTGTCCCTAAATCAGGAGCATATGAGACTTGGTGTTTGGAAAAAAAGGCTAGAAACAACACCTTGGATTAAAGATATTTGGGCAAGCACACTCCATAGCATTTGAATATGTAGTGTTAGAGCTAGGACAACACAATGTTGATTTTTGCCTTAGAAAATAAGCGCTAAAGGATGTGGCGAAGTGACTGTAGTAGGCACTGTGAAACATGTTACCAGGACCCCAGTGTTTGAATCTGTCCATCTGTGTGCACTGTCCCAAAAGAAATACATAAGCAGGAGTTTGAAGTATAAAAAGAAAAATAGTTTAATATTGAGCAGCCAATCTTGAGTATAGGGAGATAATGCTCTGAAAGACCTGATTCTACTGTGGTATGTAGGTTACAGATTATATAGGGCAAAATCAAACACATTGTGGGTTAGGAAATTCAGGGTCATTCTGGAGTTGATTGGTGGGAGATGAGGTAAAGGTAATACATCATTCCTCAGGTCTTGAGGACAGCATGAGGTCTGCTCTGGCATCCATATGTCTGATTTCATGGGATAGTTGCCAGGGAGTTTTCCATTAGGGCTCAGGAGCTGAAATACAAGTTAGGTCAAGATGTTATCTTTAGCCTGCCAGAGTCTCTAACCACATGACCATTAATTAGGTCCAGGTTATTGTCTTCTGCTGCCTGGGGTGTTGTGATTGCAGGCACTGGGTCAGGGGAAGCTAGCTCTATGAGGGGTGTAGAGAGAGGGAGAAGAGATGATTTCTAGAGCCAGGATTCAAAGCTAAATTTAATCAAAGTCACAAGGACACTTGGTTCCATGTGAAAATCAAAGTCCAGATCTCAGCTTTGGCATTTACTAGCTGGGTGGCTCACTTTATTTTCTAAGTTTTCATTCCTTTAAAATTGGTAAGCTTGTTGAAAGGATTAGAATTGTATGTTAAATGCCTAGTAAAAGATGCTTCATAAGTGGCATTTAAAGTTATTGAGATATTGTTAAAAGTCCTAATTGTACCTCTCCTTCCACAGTTGTCTTCACCTCTTTTGGAAACTTGATTAGAATACATGCATAACAGTGAAAATAGAAAAACATAAATTGTGGGATGGGAACAGGAAAAGTGAATGACAAAACAAAACTTTCTAAAGACATCATTGGTGGAAGTATTGAAAGCTGAGTCAGAATTACCAAGATCTCTGAACAATATTCCTATCTGTTATGAAGGAGAAAGCTGATATTTCTGTGAGGGTGGTAAGTGTAGGGTGGAGGATGCTGCTGTGATTAGCCAAACATAGTCTGGTTAAATCCAACTCCCTGCTGCTCCTGCACCCACACAACTGAACAGAATGAAGCACATAGTGATGCTGACTGCCTTCACTAGCACTCACGACCACTGTTCCTAAGTAGGTGACATTGCCCTCTAATGATACTGTATATTCCCAATCCATACTCCTTGTTGATGACTTTGCACTTTCTGAACCTCTCTGCAAACCTCCAATAGCTCCTCCATCATAATCACTCTTGGCTCCTATTTCATTGGCAAATAGAAGCCTTCAGAGAATTTCCATAAGTTCTCCCAGTTCATCAATTTTTACCTTCTACATGTGTCCATTCATTTCACCTTCTTTCCTGTTATTAAGAATGAACTTGTACTGTCTCTACTCTTAGCTAAGACAAACTCTTCACTGATGTACTATATTTCATCCCTTTTCACCTACAAAGACATGACTCTAGTAATTCTCACCCATTCTCTTAGATCATTATTCCCTCTCTTTTGGTTCCTCCCATCAGCATACCAATGGCTGTTACTTCTCCCATAACAAAAAAAGTTGGACTGCACAAGCTCTGTTTTGCTTCTACTTTTTAAAACAAAGCTTCTTCAAAGTATTCTCTGTATTGACTGGCTCATTTTCTTCCCTTTCATTCTTTCTTGAACTCCTACCCCTGCTCCACAAAAACTGCTCTTATGAAGATCACCAGTGCAATTTGTATTATTAAATCCAACAACCACCTCATCTTCCTTGAACTACTATCAGCATTTGACATGGTTGGTTACATTTTCCTCCTTAAAACAGTTTTACTTGTGTCCTGAATACCACACTTCTCTGGTTTTCTTTCTTCTTTGCTCTTTTGCAATCTCTTTGGCTCTCCCTCTACATATTCCCTTTCCCAATTTCTGCACTTTAGAAAGTCTGGTCCTCTAGTCCTCTTTTCTTTCTAATTCAGTTAATGATTTTATCTAATCTGGTGGCTTTAAATACCACATGCTGATGACTTCCATATGTATACCTCTGGCTTGAATCTATAGCCTGAATTCCAACCTTCTTGCTAAAACTTCCTACCCAAATCTTCAGTCAGAGGCTTAACCATCTCAAAATTAATATGTCTGACACTAAAAATCTTTATATAAAATCCTCAAACTTCCTCATCTCAGTTAATGGAAACTATTTTTCTACTTGCTCAGACCAAAACTTTGGAGTAATACTTAAAAACCTCTCTCTTTTACTAATCATATCTCACATCTGAAGTGTCAGAAAATTTCATTTTCTGACTCTGTTTTCATCTATATTTCAAATCTGTCTAATCTGTCCACATCTCATCACCTGTATGTACTGTTACCAATCTAGTATTGGGGTTCATTGGGGGTTGCCACATTAACCATTCACTACCACATTTGGGTACTTTATTACACATCTCTAGAACACTGAATCCCATTCTGTAGGCCTATATCAGATTTTAGGTGAAGCTATGGTACATACTTCTGTGCAAGCTCAGGCTGACTTTGCATTCCAAGTAAGAGCCCGATTTTTTAGGTTTCTGCCATTGTTCTTCCCTGTTGCCAGAAACCTGAAAATATAGATGCATTAATTTCCAAGACAACTTTATACCAGTGGGAGATATACACTTCTATTTACCAGCTTCAGCCTCCTGTCCTTTAGGAAGATGATTCTGGGAAGCATGGCATATGATTCTCAGTAAGTCCCAGTAAATTGGGCTTTTGCCCAAGTGAGAACTCTGGTAATGAATGAACCCTTACACTGCCTTTTTCTACTTTCTGAACATACTTTCCTTGATCTCTCATTTCTGTGGCCTAGGATTATGACCCATATGAACCAACTTCACGTAGGATTGTCTTTCTTAGTCTTCTCTTGGGTAGGAACAAATTGAGGTATTTTATCTAATAATGAGAAAAGTCCTTTCATGTTCCAATTAAAGAACAAAGTCCTAAGTTAGGACTTATAGAAATGCTTTAACTTCTGACTATAAGTTCCAATCTTTCTTCTTTGGTAAAAAGGCTTATAGCCTGAGGACTGGACATGTGCTTCAGTGTAATGAGGGGGAAAGTTTTGTCCTTTGTCAAATGGAACATCAACTTGAAAAGATCACTCATTCTACTTTGGCCATTCCTGCAAAGAAGTTTGACGTCTTCACATTTACAAATAATACATTTAAGTGTGAATGCAAGTTTTCTTTTTTCAAGATAGATTAAGCCTTATTAGAAAGACAATACTATCTCCTTTGGAAAGGTGACTATTACAAAATTTTCCTATTTAGAAAAATAAAATATTTGGTACTCCAAGGCTTTAAATGTGGTCTCTAACTTAAGAGGTAGAACCTTTATTCAGTAATAATTCAATCAAATGGGAGAACAAGTTCTTAGACAAAGTTTGGAGGAGTTTCAATGTGTATTGTTAAAAGATAAACTGAGACATATTAAAATGTTTAAGAGTTTATTTGAGCAAAATTGATTTGAATCAGGCAATATCCAAACTAACAGAAAGGAGCTCTGAGGAGCTATACAAAATTGATGACTTTCATGACTTTTATAGGCAAAAGGGAGTGGGACCAAGGAAGTTATCCTCAGGTAGGTAGGAAGTAAGTTATTGCAAGGTATCTTAGAGAATAGCAGGCATCTGTCAGGCAGATTACCTAATGGGGCTTATCAGACAATTTCTGATTGACTGCTTTAAGATCCCATTTCTGGGAGAGTAAAGTATAAATTAAGTCTCAGTTTGGTGACATGGTGCTTAGCATAAATGATTCCATTTTGGGCCTGTTCTCTTATTTTTCTTAACAGTATGTGTGAACATTTACAGTAATAGTTGAGTTTATATTTCAAGAAATATATATATATATATATATATATATATATATATATATATATATATATATAAGCCCTGGCTGGCATAGCTCAGTGGATTGAGCATGGGCTGCGAACCAAAGTGTCGCAGGTTCAATTCCCAGCCAGGGTACCTGCCTGGGTTGCAGGCTATAACCCCCAGCAACCGTACATTGATGTTTCTCTCTCTCTCTCTCCCTCCCTTTCCTCTCTAAAAATAAATAAATAAAATCTTAAAAAAATATATAAAAATATCTGAAGTAATATATTTAAATTCTTTCACAATTATTTACACCTTTCTCCAAAAATGATTTATAGCATCTTATAATGAATGATGCATAAAATGTGACCAGGTAGGATATATTAGAACTAAGGTAAAAGAAGAGAGAATAACAGCGGTGGGGCTAAAGCAGACATGTATTCAAATGTATGTGCTTCTGTGCTGACCTTTGTTATATCTACTCCACATGAAATGAATTAGAAAAATACTGCAGAGGACTAAAATTCTCTCTGAAATATTTTTGTGTCTATTCTAGCACCCAGATGAATATAAAATAGAATAAAAAAGTTCTGCTTTGTGTAGCATGGCAACAATTGAATTAGCTAGAAAACAATTTAAAGCAGTTATAACCAGATGCTTGCTTCAGATAAACAACCATAAAACAAAACTGCTTTTCTAAAAATCTTCCTTTTAGACTCCATACAGTAACTGAGTTTGAGGAGAGCTACTTCCTCACATATTCTCTAAGGTGCTCTATTTGTTCAATGTTCACCAAGACAATTGACCCAGACAACTTGTTTTGGTTTGTTGTTTATAAACTAGTTAAAAGTTGTGGGACATCCTCCAACAATTTTCAGATTTGAGAAGTTTTTCTATAACTCACTTGTCTGAAAATATTGAGATTTTAGAACCTGCCATTTGCTCAGGTCACTAACAATTTGAGATAATATATCAATCTATACTATCAATCTATAAAACAATATTCATCCTTCTGTTCTCTATGGGACTGTGTCCAACTCATTCGCAAGTGGCATCCATTGAGAATCAAGTTATAAAGAGTGCTGGGAGTGATGATTTTACTTTACCCTTGTGGAAAATTTTAGGTCTTCTATCACAAGTACAGGTCTGATAAATATAAGGATTGATCTAGGCTGCTCTTGTAATAGAAGAACAGTTTGAATTCAGTTTGAATGCGTTTTTAAATAGTGTGTTTAATCAGCTGTCAATTATTTGGAGAGCCTGATGTTAACGTTCATAAACCATAGGACTTTTCAAAATCCCAGTTTATCTATGTTGATCCTACAACTTCACTTTTACACCAACTCAAGAAGCTTAGTATTAGCTCCTTTTTTCCCCTTTTATCCACTCACCTCTGCCTCCACCCCACAACTGTAATTCTAACTCTAGAACTTTAATTTTTCTCCAGGCTATGCCACTGTAATAACAGTGAGTTTAGTTAAACCAGTCACCCGAGATTCCTCAGCCGAAAGCAACTTCCTCATATGGTTGTGGTGATTAAATGTGTTGATTTCATAAATACATATACTATAGGGGAGAAAAAAAATCTTATTTTCTTCTACCTTCCTAGGGTCTCTGGCTGGGGTCTTGGACTGATAAAAGAATAACTAGAGAAAAACAGAAGTCTATTGGCCATGTGCATGGCACATACACATAGAAGCACTCAGAGATGAGTAACTTAAAGGAATGGATAGAATTTGGGGTCTATATACCTTACTTAGTAGGGGAAAGCAGGGAGAGTAAGGTCATTTGCATTTAGATAAATGGATCTGTATGGGAGATATGATATTCTGTGACAGTGTGTGTGTGTCTGGGCATGGAGCCAACTTCTTGTCTCTCAGAAGAGATTAGAGTTGCTCCTGGGAGGGAATTTATGACAATTGAGTCCTTTTGGAAGGCTCTGCTTTTAAACAGATAAGGAGTGTCAGGAACTCAAATCCCTGTGCTCAAAATAACCCTGTGTCAAAGTGGTATATTTTGGGATGGCATATTTTGAACCCTTTAATATATAAGACTATTTGATACTTTTAGAACATTCCTGACAAATAGCAGGCATTCTGAGTGCTTGTTGCTGTCATTGTGATTATTGGTATGGTGGGATTCTCTATGAGCATTCATAACTGGAAGTTTGGGTTGAGCTTTGCCTATGCCAGAGCCTATGTCCAGAGTTAAAGGGGAGGGAGAATCTAATACCTCACCTCTTCTTCCTGCAAGATTCTGAACCAATTCAGAACAGACATAAGAAGGCAGTAAAACTGGATGGTGCCAAGACTTCATGGATAGAAGCAGACTTCTGAGCCACTGGGGCTGTCTATAAAGTGGGCACTTGAAGCAGCACAACCTGCCACGAGCCAAGAAACATGCAAGGTATGGGCACCTCTCTGAGAGTACAGATGCTTGCTTCATATTTTAAAAATTAAAGCCAAAGTATTCTTATTGCCACTGTAGAAGCTGGCTTTTTTCTTTCCTGCAGATGCTTATAATTATTCTACTTCTTTGGCTAAGGAAAAGCTAAGTATGAACTGATATGACTTCTGTGTTAATCTGATATCACTCCCCTAACTACTAATTGTGTATGAGCTAATTCACATTACAGAAATGTATGTGAGAGAACTGTCCTATGAAGGTATAACTCATGCCACCTCTTCTATTTTAACATTAAATCTGAATGCCAATTATTTATTCCTGCTGATACAGACTGAGTAGAAGCAGGTCTCAGCAACTGCAGAAGGGGTCCTGCAGACCTACCAGCAACCAGAGAGTAAAGACACACACAGATGATCAGTTCTCCCATGGGTTCACAGAATTAGTTGACACGCAGATACATAAACCATGTATTCAGAATTTTTACTCTGCTGGGTTTTTTTTGTTTATCATTGTTTATGTATTTTTAGTATCCTCTGTGGCATCCACCAGCAATGATGAGCTGCCTATTTGGATTGTCCAAGTTTTCTCTGAGATACTAATTATTGGTTTATTATTGTTAATGTGTTTGTTTTTTATTGTGTATGTCCATCAAGTCACATAGATTTTGAGTGGTCTTCCCATTCCCTTTCTTCACATAAGCTCAGGTAACTTTACAGAGCAAATTTTTTTGAGCAACACAGAAAATATTTTTTATATATATATATATATATATATATATATATATATATAAAATAACAACATTGCAGTATACAAAGAGTATGGGGCTCTTGTGCTTGGTCTGCCCTATTTAGGATGTAAATAGGGTTGATTTACTTGATCTGTTCATCATCTGGAAGTAACAAAGAACTCTAACCCTTTTTAACCTATGAGGAAAAAAAGTTTAAGAAAGAGTAAAAGATACAGAAGGAAGTCCATCCCTGAATTCCGACCTGTGACATGGTTAGAGGAATGTGGACTCTATAGTCCAATTCCTTGGGCTTGAAACCTGGCTCTTCCAATGACTAGCTCTAAGACCTGCAAAAGTAAGTTTCATTTCCCTACCAGAATAATATAAGTGGTTTTACTAGTACTCATCTTCTAGACTGATGTGGTGAGAATTTGGAGAGATATTCCACATATAGTAGGTTGAAGTAAGGGCCCCCAAAAGATATGTCTATGTTCTAGTTCCTAGAATGTTGGAATGTCACATTATTTGGAAAAAAAGTCTTTGTAGATATAATTAGTTAAAGATACCATCTTGTATCATCTCAGCAGGCCCTAAATCCACTCTTATGTGAGTAAGACAGAAAAGAAGGCCACCCTCTGCCAGTTCAAGAATGTACCTGAAATCCTTTTCCCCACTCCTAAAAGTACCATTCTTTATGAAATGCAGATAACTGCAGCACGATTATCCAGGAGGCTTGGCAGGTTCCCAGTCACATTTCAGCTAGCAGTGCCACTTTCTGTGTTGGAGGGGTGCAAGGGCTTGGAACCCAGCCATGTGATCTCTGGGAACCTGTTGGTCTCAGGAACTCAGGCTACCTGTGGCCAACCAGGTTAGCCAGGAGGGGGGAAAGAGCCACCTTAACGCATTCTATTTTAAAGACTCGGCCCAAGTGCAATGTAACAAGCAGGCTTTGTAACCAATGCCAATTAATATACACCATGTTTCCTTTGTCCCTCTTTCCTTGCACAATGGGGAAGAAGTCTTGAGCCATGCACACTCTGTACAAACTCCCTTCTGCTGAGGCACAAGCTGCTTGATTGCTGCTTGATTCACACTGGCGCGGCTGTGCTGGTTTGCACAGTTGCTTTCATTTATAGTTATCTTGAACAATTTCCCTTCTCTGGCAGCCCCTCCTTTTGCAGGGAGGGCAAGCTGCTTCTAACCTTCAATTCTACCTTAGGGTTTTCTCTCTGCCCCCTGCCTTCTCCTGGGGATTTGGCCTGACCCCTGTTACATGGCCATGAAGGCAGAGACTGGAGTGATTGGGCCATAAATGAAGGGTGTTAATAGCCACCAGAAGCTGGAAGAAGCAAAGAATGGATTCTCACTAGAGCCTCTGGTGGGTGGGAGCACACTCCTGTCAACACCCTGACTCAAACACTTGGCTTCCAAAATTGTGAGAGCATAAATTTCTTGTTGTTTGAAGCAAACAAATTAGTGGCAATTTGAACTAACACACCATACAAAACCAGGTAAATTTCCTGGCATATAGCAAACACTGTTAGGCTGGTCAGTGACACAAATGTGGAAGAATTAACAAAAAGAAGAAAAGTCAGAGAGCAAAGTGTTACTTTCAGAGGGGAAAGAGGCATGGTATGGAGAGATATAGCAAAAATGTGGTGTGGGGGCTTTGAGCTTTTATTGGGTTATAATTGGATTATAAAAGGGTGGGGGGCTGCTGTTGTGTGGCCACTGGGCTGTTAGATGCATTGTAACATAGGAGGTTTCAGTTGGTCTTGGGTAAGCTGCAGTTTGTTCCAATGTAACCTTTTCCCTGAAGCTGAGGAGTGCGGGGGCGAATTTAGTTACCTTCTGTTCTTGGCTTAAGAGTAATTTCCTGTCCTGGGCACAGGAGCTCCAAAGAGTGAAATGGCAGCCATGTTTAACAAGGTCATAGGCCTGCTCAGGAGATGACACCATGATGGCAAAAGGTGCTAACTTTGTCCTTACCAACACTCAAATGTAAGGTATTATTATTATTACTACTACTGACCAAAAGAAAATTTGGCTTAACAGGTACTGGTTTCTGCTTAGTCTAAACAATCAGTTAAGTCACTCCTCTTTGCATGAGAATTTGCTAGTAATTGAGTTGCTAAGAATGGGAGATTTTTCTTTGGCACTTCTAGAGGGCAGAAGTATTTGTCAAAGTCTTAAGACTTTTCTTAGAGAAAGAAAATGTTGATGGAAGTTCCTACATTGTGAGCCTAGGCAGAAACACACAGTGCACAGAAAAGGAAGTTTCTATTTAAAACATGGACTTAAGCATATTTCTCCTTCAGAGGATCACAGACAGTTGGACTACATATACTACATGTGTCCAAATATATTTTGTGTGACTTAGTCAATCTCAAGGATTTCTGGAACTACAAACATAAACAGATGGTCCTGGCAGGGGTGACACCACAGCCTGTTTACTGAGAACTTCCTCTGGAAGTTTCCTCTTGAAGAGGGAATGTACACATTAAATAGGGTGACCATGACCATACACATGGTTTGTCTGGACTGTGCAGTGCTCTCCTGTGGTACTAGCACCCCAAATGGTTTAGCATTTGTCACTCTAAAAAATGTCCAAGTTTAGAAAATAAATTATGTGCTTACTTTAACATAGAAACATATCATATTTAGCTTGCCAAAGAACAAGATCTAAAATTGCAGAAAAAGGTTTCTTTTTGAATGAGTTGCTATCACAATTTTGCAATAGCAGATCTAAAACTGACAGAGGTAAAGGTGGTAGATAGATCTGTATTTCTATAAGAAATTTTTTTCCTCTAATGACTAGAGAAGGAAAAGTCCTAAAGATCAGATATAAGGAAAAGGATGCGAGATCTAGAATTCTAGCAGGTAGTTAACATGAAAAGTCCTCAACATTTTGGAGATCTTACTGTAGGGATTTAAAACAGCCAAAAATGCATAGGAGATTCTTAGAGAATACAAATCATGCTCCAGATCTACTAGGCTTAAAATTACATACTGTGCTGTGTGGTTTGTGGCCTGCCAGCATGCCATTTCATATAGAGCAGTGCACTCCATGTCTACCCAATAGAACTCACCTGGGCCAAGGCTGTTGGATGCGTCTGCAGGATTTCTCACTAACTATTATCCCCACTGTATTGAAACTTACTAGTGAAATGGCTGGAGTCAGGCAGTGGGGCAGATCCCTTCACCTGGAGAAAGCTAAATGACCTCCTATTTTCTAATACTCTGTGGTATATTTGAGATGGCAGGGTGGAAATGCAGAAAGATTATTACATACTGAGGAAGAATTCTTTCCATGGGAAAATCTTTCTGTCAAATGCAGGATACAAAGCCAACAGGAGACTTAAGGCAAAGAGGGAACTATTACCATAATTATCAGTGTGGCTTGTATCCAAGTTTGATAAAGTACCCCTTGAGGGATTCAAGTTTTCTTAGCATAGCATTCTGTACTTTTAGAATTTGAGAGAGTGAAGGGGTTGGGGACAAGGTAATGGAGGTAAATGGAAGATATAGATCATGGTAAGAAAATGAGAGAAAAAGATACACATCGTGTAAATACTGTAAACATTTAATAATGGTATATATTGCTGGTAGACATACAGATAATAAAAATTATACACTCATGCATGGGAAGAGTACACATCCACTACAGGAGAACAGTTATCTCTGGGTAAAAAGGGATTAGACAGAGATGGGCCATAAGGAGGTTTTAGTTTTTCTCTGTCCTCGTTCTTCCCAAATTATATTGGAAGTGATTACTTTGAAAGCAGTGACAGGAACCTGACTTCACTTTCTTCCATTCTTATGGGGTCATATTTCACAGAACTAGAACAAATATTTCAAAAATTTACTTTCAGAGTAAGGGTGTGTGATTGACTGCACTGTGGTAAATTTGCAGTGTGTTTAGCTTATTCTTTCATAGGTACATGCCAACAAACAACCTTTCTTCTGCATTCAATAAGTACTGAAGAACAAGTATTTCCATGTTGTAGGTATACCATTTACTCTGAAATAGGATTTTTTAGATCCTGGGAAGGCATGTGGGGAGGTCTAGAACATGTTTTGCTGTTAAATACAGCTTGGTTTTTAATAAAATGTGTTGGAGGATACCATAAAATCAGAATTAAGAGGGGGAAAAACCAGGAAAGAAGCAACGATAACAATGATGACTGTTATTTATCTAGCACCTACAGTGTATGAGTCCTCATTACATTACTTTAAATTTTGAAGTTTAAATATCCACAGCAGTTCTGAAAGGTAAACGTTAGCCCATACCCATCTAAATACTCAGTGACTTACCCAAAGCTCTATAATTAGTGTCACCCAAAATTTAAAGCCAGACATTTTCAATTCCAAACTCTGTGGGCTTTCTCTATTACCATCTTGTTTATTAGACTGGTTCATGACAATTTTTAAAAGTGGATGATGATCTTAAAGTTAGACTGACATCAGAGAAAAGGTGGCAATGAAAGATACCTTTGGTCTATCCTATTAAAGTTTCAACAATTTGAACAGCAATAACTCAACAAAGAATTCCCTGCTCAATGCGCAAACACACCTGGGAGATCCGTGCATTGAAACATTTGAAGGTGGACAAGTGTAAGCAAACTGGGAAGGCAAAAAAGAGAAAAATTAGGACAAGCCAAGGACATAGTGCTGTAGATGGGAGCTCACAGCAAGGCCTAGCTTGTAGGGTAAAGGAATCAAATTGTGGTTGGCATTCCCTTCAGCCATGAGGAGCAAAGAGTTTTGGTGGGCATTCCTGCAGGAGTGGACAATATGAGCTGTGGCTGAGCCAAAGATCTGGGCAAAGACTCAGCACCTTGTGGTTGCAGTTGTCATGTTGTTGGCATTTCAAATAGAAAAAAAAAACACAAAAACCTGGGCACCCTTTAACCTCCCACAGCCCCTCTTTGCCCTTAATGTCAGGCTATGGAGCACATTATTGGCAAACTCAAGAACTGGTACTGCAAAATCACCTTCTTCCCTGAGCAAAGGACACACTTCATAACTGGTCCTGGGGTTGGGACACAGGGGGCACTGAGCAGTTCTGAGTTTGGCATTACCAGAAGTTCAGAACAACAAAGAAACTGTCTGGGTTCACCCACCCCACCCCACCACAATACGTTGTACCTACACTGACAGCAGCATCTGTCTGTGAGGGACAGCACTAGGATTTCATGGATTTGGAACCCCATCACCCACCACATTTCCCTATGGGGTTGGACCCCTGGAACTGGAGCCACTAGAGCACAAGTGAAACAACCACCTACCCAGGTAACACCACCCCATGAAGATCTCAATAGCCAGAGAAGTGCAATAGATCTACAACAACAACAACAACAACAATAAATAAACAACCTTGTGATTAAGCACTACCTACCAGAAAATAACGAAAAACCTCTTTGTATTAATCTGCTATAGAGGTGCCACTCATACAAAGATGCCTAGACAGAGAAGGAATCCAACAAATACTGCAATAACCAATGTAGCAGGATAGCTCAGAAAGAAAAGGAAAAATCTCCAGAAAATAAATTCAAGGAAAGGAAAATATGTGCTATAAATGGCAGAGACTTGAAGATTGCAGTTCTGAATATACTCCATGAGATGAATAATAATAATAATAATAATAATATAATACAGGCAATTTAATGAGCTCAGAAAACAAATCAATGAATAAAACAAGCACTTTACCAAAGAGGGAGGTTGAAACTTTAAAAATGAACCAAACAGAAATTCTGGAGATGAAGAACTCAATAAAAGAGATTAAGAATGAACCAGCAAGCATAGGAAGTATAGCTGACATCCAGGTTAGAAATCTGGAAATGACACAGAGTGAAAAAGAGAGAGACCTGAATGTAAAAAAAGAAAGAACTATACAAGAAGTAATTGATTCCATCAGGCAGAGCAATATAAGAATAACAGGCACACCAGAAGAAGGGAACAGAGAGCCTATTCAAACAGATAGTTGATGAGAACTTCCCAAAACTGTGGAAAGAGCTAAATCTTTGAATCCAAGAAGCAAACAGAACACGTAATTACCTCAATCCAAAAGGCCTTCCTCAAGGCACATTTTATTAAAATTGTAAAAAATTAATAACAGAGAATTCTCAAGGCAGCTAGGGAAAAGAAGAAAGTCTAAAGGAAAGCCCATTAGGTTATCATTGGACTTCTCAGCCAAACTGTACAAGCTAGAAGAGAGAGGAACCAAATACTCAAACTACAAAAAGAGAAATTTCCAGTCAATAATAATATATCCAGCAAAGTTATTGCTTTAGATATGAAGGAGAAATACAAGGGGGACACCCCAAAATGGAATTATCTTATGGAGGGCAGGCCCCCTGTAGTATAGATTTCCACATTAAATGAGTGTTCTAGGAACCCATCGATGTCAGTGTACCAGATGGCATTGTTGTGAGAGGCAGCATTTGGCTTCCATTAATTTTTTTTGAAGACTCACCACATTTGCCCATTTTATGATGGGTGATTTACAAAAGTACCTGTCCATACCATGCTGAGCGTTCAGCAGTTTTTGACAAAAAAGAGCATGACCCCTATGCCCTACTCTTCCTACTCACCCAGTCTCACCCCAAGTGACATTTTTAGTTTCCCTGGATGAAAAAATAAAGCCCTCAAAGGGAAACATTTTGCTGATGTGAAAGAATTCAGACAAAAAATGGTAGAAGCACTAAAAGGCATCAAAATCAGTGAGTTCAAAAACTGTTTTGAGGAGTGGAAAAAAATGTGTCAATAGTTGTATGGCATCAAAAGGAGACTCCTTTGGAGGTGACTGAAGTTTAAACATGTAAGAATAAATATACAATTTTTTAATAAAAAAATACAAGGTTTTGGTGTTCTCCTTTGTATAGTATCCAATCAAAAATCATTGAAATATATAAAGGAACCACTAACAGAACTAAAAGGAGAAACTGATGAAAAACATATCATAGTTGGATAACTAAATACTCTGGAAAACTCTAGCTAGATTATCCAAACAGAAAATCAATAAAGAAATATTGCCCTTAAATGACACATTACATCAAATGGACATAATTGACATTTACAGAGTCTTTAATCCCAGAATATCAAATCATGTATTCTTTTCCAGCACACATGGAATATTTTCAAAAACAGACCTTTTGTTGGGTCACAAAACTAGCCTCAACAAATTCAAGAAGATTAAAATCATATCAAGCATATTCTCTCACCACGATGATTTGTGATTAGAAATCAACTGCAAAAAAGAAATGTAGAAACCCACAAATTTGTGGACATTAATAAACATACTACTAAGAATGACTTGGTGAAAGAAGAAATGAAAGGTGAAATAAAAAAATATGCAAAGATGGAGGAGAATGACAAAACAATATATTAAAACTTCTGTGATACAATGAAAGCAGTAACAAGAGGAAACTATTTCACTGCAAGCCTATCTCAAGAAACAAGAGAAATTCCAAGTAAATTACCTAACATTACCTCCTGAACTAGAAAAAGAAGAACAAAAGCAACCCAAAATCAGCAGAAGGAAGGAAATAATAAAAATTAGAGTAGCATTGAAT
The DNA here is from genome assembly GCF_019186645.2 of Phyllostomus hastatus. NCBI lineage: Eukaryota > Metazoa > Chordata > Mammalia > Chiroptera > Phyllostomidae > Phyllostomus > Phyllostomus hastatus. Next base: position 5,376,047 of record NW_025333543.1, read on the forward strand.
AAAATAGAGAACAAAAAGACTATACAAAAATTAATACAATAAGCTGGTTCTTTGAAAAGATTAGTAAAATTGACAAACCCCTAGGTAGACGCACTAAGAAAAAAGAAAAAAAGGATTTACAAAGATGGCAGATTCCACTTCTCCCTATACATGGGGGTAAAACCTAGTTGATCTACAGAGGAACAGAGCAAACAGCCAACAGTACCCCAGCATATATGAGAATAGGAGACCAAAAATTGTAGCAGACATTGAAAAATCAGACAGTAAGGAGAGTGCTTCAGGACAATAAGGTCCCAGGGACCAGTGCAGGGGCCAGGGTGGCTGAAGCCCCAGGCCTGGCCCAATGCCCACCAGGTCTGCCACAGGGTTCTTGGGAGAGAGCCAGATCAACAGCTCCCTCCCCTGCCAAACAAGGTTTGAGCAGCAGCAGGAGAGACCTGGTTGCTTGAAGTCACAGAGAGGGGAATAAGGACTAAATGGCAAACACACAGGGGCTATGAACAGCCATGTAGTCTGTGGATACCAGCTGGGGAGAGTCAAGAGTTGGGGAGAGTTGAGAGTTGGGTTATGATAGGCCCTGAACCCAATAGTCCCCAGTCTGGTTGGAGAATTGGGCTGTATGAAAGGTCAGGCCTCTGTACAGAGTGGCAGGCTTGAGTAGGAGGAATTTCTCAAAAAGAAAAAGTGATAAAAGAGACACTATTTAGGGAATTCTCCTGCAACAGTGGCTCTGGCCTCCTCCCCACCAGCCAGGCAGTGCTCTTGAGGTGGCAAGGAAGGCTCTGCACACCCCCATAGCCCTGGGAAGAGTGTGCAGCCAAACCTGAGGGACCAGAGGTGGCCTGGACGAGCACAGATGACCACAACCCAGGGAGAGTGTGCTCTGCAAAAGGCCCAGAGCCCACACCCCTAACCCTGGGGAGAGTGTACTCTGAGGAAAGCCTGGCTCCCATACCCAAAGGCTGGAGAGAGGCACCTGGCTAGACCTGGAGAGAGTGTGCACCCAAACTGTGGAACTTGAGGAACCAGAGGATATTGGGGAGCTGGGCTGGAGGCTGACTGACTGTCTCAGGAAGGGAGAAAAGCAAAACCAATCACCTCTCAACCAGCTGTAGCCAGGGAGACCAGCAAAACCGGTTTGACCAGATTCAAGTCAGCAAGAGGCTTTTTTTTAAAGTAAGTTTTTATTTCTTTTATTTATATTATTTTTTATCTTTCAATTTCTTTTTCCTTTCCTTCTTTCTTGTTTTATTCCTTCCTCCTTTTCTTTCCCATTTTATCTCTTCTTCCTTTTTTTTTTAAATTCCCACAAGTGATACAAAAAACCTGGAACTGTGAAAAGACCGCAGTTGGACCCAAAGAGGGGTCATACCAACAGCTGAGACAGTGAAACAAATTACACTTTGCTACTACAAAGAACCTGCAAGTTATTGCATATTTGTATTATTATTTTTTTTTCATTTTTCTTACATCATTTTTAGTATTTTTGTATTCATCTTCTTTCTATTTAGTCTTCCTTGCTTGGCTGGTTAAATTGTATTGTTTGACAACTTTCCCCTGATATCTCTCTCATAGTGCATTGCTAATTTACTGTCCTTCACTTCACTTGTGTCCCATTAGCACACTACTCAATGTCCTATACTCCCTATTCTTGTTATCCAGATCACATAGATTCTGTCATATGATTGTTGCTCTAATATTAGTGTAAATACTAGCTGTTCCATACAATTGCAAATACTTCACAACACCCTGCCCAGATCTTAGCCCACTCACGGTTTCCTGAACTTTATTACTGTAGTGGTTGACTCTATTCTCTAACACACTACACCTATTTACTATTCTTTAGTCTCACCTCACCTCAGAATCTGACCTCCCACAACCTCACTGCTTTCTAGACCCAACTCACAATCCTTCCCGCCCCAACAAGAGTTTTATCTTCTTTCCACCCTTTCTAAAAAGTGGCTAGTTGGGTGGAATATCACAGTTAACATTATACATAGCCAAAGGATCTCCTACCTCTTCTCTACAGGCTTCCACTGTAAATATCATAGAATACTCTCTTGCTGTCTTAAACCATTTTGCCTTCACCCTCCAAATGATCACAAAAAAGAGTAGGTGGAACCTGTGAACACCAGGATACCTGTTGGAAGAGGAAACCCAACAGCAAAGGGACCCCCAACAGATAACAACAGAAGAAGATGAAGGAGGGAGTGGAAGCCACACTAACCTCAATCCAGGACTGATCTGGAAATACAACTAAAGATTGGAGAAATTATCCAGAACAAACAACTGAATAAGAGCAAGAGAGAATCCTCAAAACCTTGTACACATGGAAGAACCAGCTTCAACACAACCTACCCACACCAGCACAACAAAATACAAAAGGTGGTGGACAGAATGACCCTCAGTTAACCAGCTGGTAGGAAGGACCCATGAAAGAAAGACCCAACAACAAACAAAACCCAAAGGTAAACACAGAGCCAACATAAACAACAGCCCAAGAACAGTGAGCTTGGGAGATCAAGGTGACTGCACCACTGAATCTTACAGGTATTCTACCACAGAAGTTCACACCATAAACCCAGGGAGTCAGATAAGATCAATTTAAGAAGCTGAGGCTAACAAGGAGAGTCTCACAAACAATGGGAAGACAAAGAAACAATCCCCAAATGAAAGGAAAGGAGGAAGCCTCAGAAAGAATGCTAAATGAAATAGAGGTAACTCAACTATCAGATATTGAGTTCTAAGCAATGTTTATCAGGAAGTTCAATGAGCTCACAGAGAATTACCAGAAACTACAGGGAAGCTACAATAAACTCACTACAAACTATATCAACATGAAAAAAGAAATAGAAACTATCAACAAGGGCCAAGAGGAAATGAAGGATACAATTGTTGAATTGAAGATCACAGTAGAAAGAATCAAAAGCAGGATTGATGAAGCAGAAGATCAGATCAGTGAGCTGGAGGACAAGGTAGAAAAAAACACCCAGAAAGAACAAGGAAAGGAAAAGAGGCTCAGAAAGACTGAAGAGGGATTAAGGGAAATGCAGGACAATATGAAACATAATAATATCCGTATAATACAGATACCAGAAGGAGAAGAAGAAGAACAAAGAATAGAAAACCTATTTGAAAAAGTAATGATGGAAAAATTCCTAATTTGATGAGAGAAAAAGTCACACAAATCCAGGAAACACAGAGAGTCCCAATCAAGAGGAACCCAAAGAGGCCCACTTCAAGACACATCATAATTAAAATGGCAAAATTAAAAGACCAAGAGAGAATCACAAAGCAGCAAGGGAGAAACAGGAAGTAACATAACAGGGAGCCTGTTAAGGGTAGCAGCTGACTTCTCAATGGAAACTCTCCAAGCCATAGAGAATGGGAAGAAATATTCCAAGTAATGAGAACCAAAGGCCTTCAACCAAGACTAATTTACCCAGCAAATTTCTCAATCAAGATACAAGGACAAATAAGGAGCTTCTCAGACAAAGTAAGTTGAAAAGAATACACCTCCACCAAACCAGCTCTGCAAGTGATGCTAAAAGGACTGCTTCAAGGAAAGGAAGGAAAAGAGAGAGAGAGAGGAACACAAGTATGAAAATAGCAATGAATAAGTACCTATGAATAATAACCTTAAACATAAATGGATTAAATGCTCCAATCAAAAGACATAGAATAGCTGGATGGATAAGAAAGCATGACCCACACATATGCTGCCTACAAGAGACCCACCTCAGGACAAAAGACCTACACAGACTGAAAGTGAAAGGCTGGAAACAAATTTTCCAAGCAAATGGACATGAAAAAAAAATAGCCAGGGTAGCAATACTCATATCAGATGAAATAGACTTCAAAAAGGGGGCCATAAAGAGAGACCCAGAAGGTCACTTCATAATACTCAAGGGAAGAATCCACCAAGAAGACATAAACATTGTAAATATATATGTACTCAACATAGGAACATCCAAATACATAAAGAAAATGTTAGAGGACTTCAAGAAAGATATTGACAGCAACACAATTATAGTAGGGGATTTTAACACCCCACTGTCAAAAATGGACAGATCTTCCAAATAAAGTATCAACAAAGATATTGTGGCATTGAACAATGCCCTAGATGAAATGGACTTAACTGATATATATAGAGCCTTCCATCCCAAAGAAACTAAATGCATGTACTTTTCAAATGTGCATGGAATATTTTCAAAGGTAGACCACATAATAGGACACACACAAAAAAGCCTCATAAAATGCACGAAAGTTGAAATCATATCAAGCATCTTCTCTGACCATAAGGGACTGAAACTAGAAACCAAGCCCAAGGGAAAAAACCCAGAACACTCAAAATCATGGAGATTGAATACCATACTATTAAACAATGAATGGGTCAAAATGAAATTAGGGAAGAAATAAAAAAGTTTCTGGAAACAGATGAAAATGAACTCACAACAACCCAAAACTTATAGGACACAGTGAAGGTAGTCCTGAGACGGAAGTTCATAGCAATACAGGCCTACCTAAAAAAAGATAGAAACATTTCAAACAAACAATCTAACCCTACGTCTACAAGAACTCAATGGACAACAACAAAGACAGCCCAGAGCAAGTGGAAGGAAGGAAATAATCAAGATCAGACTAGAATTAAATGACATAGACACTAAAAGCACAATTCTAAGTCTCAATGAAAACAGGAGCTGGTTTTTTGAAAAGATAAACAAAATTGACCAGCCTTTAAGCAGGCTCATCAACAAAAAAAGAGACAACCCAAATAAACACAATCAGAAATGAAAGAGGAGAGATTGCAACTGATAGCACAGAACACAAGGGACTGCAAGAAATTACTATGCAGAACTGTATGCCAAGAAATTTAACAACCTAGGTGAAATGGACAAATTTCTAGAAAAATATAATCTTCCAAAACTGAATGAAGAAGCAGAAAGCCTGAACAGATCAATAATAGCAGATTAAATTGAAGCAGTAATCAAAAAAACTCCTGCACCTGGCTGGTATAGCTCAGTGGATTGAGCACGGGCTGCGAACCAAAGTGTCGCAGGTTCAATTCCCAGTCAGGGCACATGCCTGGGTTGCAGGCCCCGGCCCCCAGCAACTGCACATTGATGTTTCTCTCTCTCTATCTCCCTCCCTCCCTTCCCTCTCTAAAAATAAATAAATAAAATCTTTAGAAAACAGCATGGAATTTTCTTAGAAAAATAAAAATGGAACTGCCTTTTGACCCACCATTCCGCTGCTAGGATTATATCCTAAGAACTCTGAAACACCAACCCAAATTAATCTATGCACCCCAATGTTCATAGCAGCACTATTTACAATAGCCAAGTACTGGAAGCGACCTAGGTGCACATCAGTAAATGAATGGATCAAAAAACTATGGTACATTTACACAATAGGATTCTATGTAGCTGAAAGGAAAAAGGAGCTCCTACCCTTTGTAACATCATGAATGGAACTGGAAAGCATTATGCTAAGCAAAATAAGCCAGGCAGTGTGAAAGGCAAATACCATATGATCTCACCTTTAACAGAAATCTAATCAACAAAACAAACAAACAAGCAAAATATAACCAAAGACACTGAAATTGAGAAGAGGCTGACAGTGACCACAGGGGAGAGAGGAGGGGATTTCAGGGGGTAAAGGGAAGGGTTTGCAGGGACATGTATAAAGGACACAGGAACAAAAACAAGGGGTGGGTGGAAATGGGAAGGAGGGGAGGGCTGGGGGGTGGGCTGGGATTGGGGTAAGAACAGAAAACTTTACTTGAACAACAATTAAAATAAAAAATAAATATAAAATAAAAATTTTAAAAGCAGAAAAAAAGACTTATAAATAGAAATTTAGGAAGTGAAAGACAACACTGCAAGCATCACAGATATACAAAGGATCATACTAGAACACTATGAAAGACTATCTCCCACAAAATTCAATAACCTAGAAGAAATGGATAAGCTCCTATAAATATATAACCTTCCTGGACTGAATAATAAAGAACTAGAAAAACCTAAAGAGACTGATCAACAGTGAGAAAATTGAAACAACCATCAAAAAACTTTCAAAATACGACAGCCCAGGACCAAATGGCTTTACTGGTGAATTCTACTAAATATTCAAAGAAGATCTGATACCACCTATCCTTCTCAAATTCATTTAAAAAATTAAAGAAGAGGCAGTATTTCCTTACACATTTTATGAGGTCAACATAACCCTCATACTGAAACCTGGCAAGATTAACACAAAAGACAAAAACTACAGACAAATATTTCTGACAAGTACAGTGACAAAAATTTTAAATAAAATACTAACAAATCAAATACAATAAAACTTTTAAAAAATACATCATAATCAAGTGGGGTTCATTCTAAGGACACAAAAATGGTTCAACATAACTCAAATCGATCAATACAATATGCCACATTAACAAATAAAGGATAAAAATAATATATTATTTGATAAGATGCAACATCTATTTACAATTAAAACACTCAATAAAATGCTTATAAAAACAAAGTACCTCAACATAATAAAAGCCATCTATAACAAACCCTCAGCCAATATCATATTCAATGGTGGAAAACAAAGCTTTTTCTCTAAAATTAGGAACAAAAGAAGGATGTCCATTCTCACCACTCTTATTCAATATAGTTCAGGAAGTCCTATCTAGAGAAATCATGGATGAGTAAGAAATAAAAGGCATCAAAACTGGGAATGAAAAAGTAAAGAACATTTTATTAATTTGACCCCAAAGGCAAGAGAAGTAAAGGCAAAATTAAATGAATAGAACTATATCAAACTACAAAACTTCTGCACAACAAAAGTATCCACCAACAAAACAAAAAGGCAACCAACAAAATGGGACGTGATATTTGCAAACAACAGCTCCAACAAGGGGTTAACATCCAAAATATATAAATAACTCATGGATCTCAACACTAAACAAACAATCCAATTTAAGAATGGACAGAGGACCTGAACAGACACCTCTCCCAAGAAGACATACAAATGGCCAATAGATACATGAAAAAGAAATTTTCAACTTCACTAGCTATTAAGGAAATGCAACTCAAAACTACAATGAGATATCACATCACACTTGTCAGAATGGCTATTATGAACACGTCAGGTAATAAGAAGTATTGGAGAAGTTGTGGAGAAAACAGAACCCTTATTCACTGCTGGTAGGAATGCAAACTGGTAGAGCCACTATGAAAAACAATATGGCGGTTTCTAAAAAAAATTAAGAATAGAGTTACCATATGACTCAGCAATGCTTCTGGGGATCTACCCAAAAATTCAAAAACATTTATTCACAAAGATTTATGCATCCCTATGTTCATTGCAGCATTACTCACACTGGCCAAGATATGGAGAAAACCAAAGTGTCCTTGGATAGAGGATGGGATAAAGATGTGGTAGATATAGATATTATGGAATAACACTCAGCCATAAGATGAAATACTGTTATTTGTGATGACCTGGATGGACCTTGAAAATATGCTAAGCAAAACAAGTCAGTAAGAAAAATTCAAGAACCATATGATTTCACTTATATGTATGATATAAAACTGAAATTCATAGACTCAGTTAACGGTATAGTTGTTACCACAGGGATGGAGTTGGGGTTAGTAAAGGGAATAGAGGGCTAAATATATAGTAACAGAAGATGATTTGACTGTGGGTGGTGTGCACGCAATGCAATAGACAGGTAATGTATCATAGAAATATACACTTGAAACCTATATGATCTTACCAATATCACCCCAATAAATTTATTTTAAAAATAAATAAATCTTAAAGTAAAAAAATAGTTAATGGCATATGGGACTGCTGACATCAAAAGAAGAAAATTAAAAACTAGTGTAGGAAAACATGTGAGAAGAAACCATGGGTTTCAAATAGATGTTGGCTATTCAAACAGCTTAGCCTTTTTAAAAAATTAGCTATTCATCATGCTTCATATAACATTACAGATTGATATTTTTCTTTTACTACTGTCATTTTATGTTGTACTTGCAAGAATTCTGTGGTCACACTACGACCCCTCTGTTAGAAGGGTGGTTTTTATATCTTTCAGGATGCTTGTGTTGCTGTGCCTGCAGTTTCATTGGGATTTACCTAGAGCTGGATTGTCTGAAACTGATTCCTGGAAACTTAGTCTGAAGAGTAACAACATTACATGCAAGATCCCTACATTGATGCTAAGCTTTATTACTGGTGGAGCATCTATGATAAAGTATTTTAAACTATAGTAATTCCCTTAAAATGTGATGGCATAGAACAATAATATTTATCATCATACAGTTATTGTGGGTAAGAAATCAAGGTGCCTCTCTGGTTCAACATCTCTCACAACCTTGCAAGTAAGGGGTTGGCTGAGGCTGCTGTCATCTCAAGGATTGACTGAAGGAAGATCTACTTCCAAACTCATCCATGTGGTTATTGGCTGGAAATAATCCATTCTTTGTCATATGAGGCTCTCCACAGTGCAGCTCACATGCAGCTGGCTTCCCTCAGAGCAAGCAAGAAAGGGAACAAGAAAGGATGGTCAAAACAGAATCTATAATTTTTTATTACTTATTCTTAGAAGTGACATTCTGTCACTCCTGTTCTGTCCTGTTCTATTTCTTATAGACAAGTCAACAAATCTAGCCCACACTTAAGGGGAGAGGATGACATAGGAACATGAATAGTAGCATACTGCGATCCTTGTGGGCTATGTTAGAAGAAGCCTAGCACAGAGACACAATACTATAAGTGTCTGCATGCTTAGAACCTCTTTACTTCTTTGTTTCTCCCTCTAACTACACTTTTTTAAAAACAAGGGTTGTGTCTGTTTTATTTACTGTTCTCACAAATGTTGTACCTAATGTCATCAATAAAGGTCTAGTAAATAAATGGTGAAAGAATAAATTTTAATAGTGGTTGTGATTATGATTCTTATACAAGTGAATACTTGTAAAACCTGTTATTTAACTCATTAAATGAGACAACAAGTAAGATATTATAAGCCACACAAATGAAAACTCAAAGTACCCAATATTTATTGTCAGATAGGAAGTGTTCACATGATTTTTACAAATGTATGCAAAGTGGCAAGATTTTCAATAATCACAGGGCAATAATTAATGGCATTTCACTGGACACAATTTGCATTCCTATGGACAAAAAATGTTCTCATTAATATTAGTTTTCTACAATTAACTTTTATCTCTACAGTGTTATAAAATAATATAGTCAAAGGCAAAGGTGGAGCTAGCCTGGATTCATGAACTAGATAGTGCACTCGCTAAATTTCAAAGTTTTCCAGAATTTTTGCTTACAAATAAATGGTACAGACTGAGAGAAATTTCACACCAAGGAAAGGCCAGCCAAGGAGATAGTCTCAGTTTGGTTTTTCTTAAAATTTATACAAGCAATTAGAACACTTAATTAGACTTAATGATTTTTGATTATTAGGGACTTGTATTTTCTAAATATATTAAAGCATCTCAGATGGAGTTCCATACCTTCACAATATGCTTCTATTCTCTTACACATGGTTCTTAACCTTGTGAAAAAGTAAAACTAAACCATTCTCATGTTTCAGGGGATGATAGAGTCTGTAGATAGGGTTCCAAGTTTTATGAGATCCAGGAGTCTGTCAAGAATTGCTGAACAGAGTTCTGGTCAAGATGGAGGCATAGGTAAAAATCCTTCACTTCCTCACACAACCAAAAGGAGGATAACAACTGATCTAAAATTAATAAACAACCAGAAGTGCCATAAAATCAAAATGCATGGAACTCCGACAACCATGAAATTAAAGAAATAGTCAAACAGAATAACCAGACCAATAAGGCAGTGGATGGAGAGAACCCAAAGCAAGGCAGCAGATTGTGCAGTCAGGGCTGACTTAAGGGGAAACTGAGACTCAGAGCTGTCTGTGGACTACAGCAGTTGCTGTGGTGGGAGTAACTCCCAGTCTCACAGGAGAGTTTGTTGGAAAGTGGGATAGAGACAAGCAGAGAAGTTGTATTGTTCCCTCTCTGGCCCCACCCCTACAAGCAGCACCACAGCACGGAAAGGAGGGTTGCCCTGCTCGTGTGAATACCTAAGGCCCACACCCTTACAACTTAACGGGTGCTCCAAACAAAGAAATGTGGCCAAAATGAAAGAACAGAGCAAAACTCCAGAAAAAGAGCTAAGCTATGAGGAGACAGCCAACCTACCTGATGGAGAGTTTAAAGCTCTGGTAATCAAAATGCTCACAGAATTGATTGAGCTTGGTTGAAAAATGAAAGATACCCAAAATAAAATACAGCAAAATACTCATGGAATGAGCAGGAAGGAAACCAGGACTTAAATCAATGATTTGGAACAAAAGGAAGAAATAAACATTCAACCAGAACAGAATGAAGAGACAAGAATTCAAAAAAATGCAGAGGGACTTTTGAACCTCTGGGTCAACCTGAAACATTCCAATAACCAAATTACAGGGGTACTAGAAGGAGAAGAACAACAGCAAGAAATTGAAAACTTATTTGAACAAATAATGAGGAGAAAGTTCCCCAATCTGGCAAAGGAAACAGACTTCCAGGAAGTCCAGGAAACAGACTTCCAGAGAGTCCCAAAGAATTTGGACCCAAAAAGGAACACACCAAGGCACATCCTAATTAAGTTACCCAAGATTAAAGACAAAGAATCTTAAAAGCAGCAAAAAGAATGTGAAGAGTTACCTACAAAGGGTGCCCATAAGGCTGTCAGCTGAATCCTCAAAAGAAACCTTGCAGGCAAGAAGGGGCTGGAAAGAAGTATTTGAAGTTATGAGAGGCAAGGACCTACATCCAAGATTACTGTATCCAGCAAAATTATCATTTAGAATGGAAGGGCAGATAAAGTGCTTCCCAGATAAGATCAAGTTAAAGGAATTCATCATTACCAAGCCTTTCTTGGGACTTCCCTAAGAAAAAGAAGATAAAAAATATGAACAGTAAAATGACAACAAACTCAGAACTATCAACAAATGAACCTAAAAAAAAAAAGAAAGAAAAGCAATGAAAACAAAAACTAAGCAACCAATTAGAACAGGAACAGAATCAGAGAAATGGATATCACATGGAGAGTTTTTGGTGGGGAGGGGGAAGGGAGGAATGGTGGGAAAAGGTACGAGAAAGAAGAAGCATAATTGGTAGGCATTAAATAGGTGGGGAAAGGTAAAAAATGGTACTGGAAACAGAGAAGTCAAAGAACTTATATGTACAACCCATGGACATGAACTAAGGGGGTAATGCTGGAGGGTTGGAGGGGTACAGGGTGGAGGGGGGATAAAGCGGGAAAATTGGGAAAACTCTAATAGCGTAATGAATAAAATATGCTTAAAAAAGGAATTGCCAAACACAGTTGGATAACTACATTAAAATCTCCTCTGTGTGTGGGGGGGAGGGGGGAGAAGAGGGAGGGGGCAGCCCACAGGTATACATTCTCATCAAAAGTTTTTACTCTTAGACTCTATCCTGGACATACTGAATCAAAACATGCTGAAGTAATGCCTAGATCATATTTTTAAGATATTCCTCAGATAACTCTATGTGGCCAATTATTTATTTATTCATTTATTTATTTTTTTATTGTTGGTCAAGTACAGTTGTCTGTCTTTTCCCCCCACCATCCCCCCAATCTCAGCCATCCCTACATCCCCCTCTGATGCCACCCGTCTCTTGGTTTTGTCCATGTGTCCTTTCTGGTTGCTCCTGAAAACCCTTACCCCTTTTGCACCATTACCCCCTCCCAACCCCCATCTTTTTAATCCACTGGTCTATATCATTTCTCATGGAAGGTATTCATGAGGTTGTGGCTATGACCAAAATGCATCAGAAGAGTTTATAGAGGCCTCTGAATCTACTATGGAAAGATTAAAGATGGCTTTACCTTTGAGTTTCTCTAGGTAAATATGTAAATAAAGATTTTTACCTTCTAGGCTATGAATAAAGAAAGCTAAACTTTGAAAAAATGTGATGCTATAAACTTAGTTTTAAAACAATTACAGAAAAGAAACAAAACAACATGAGGTACAAATACAAACTCTTCCTGAATCTTCAAACCATAAATCATGCTGTTATAATATTACCTACTTTTCATAGCCTCAACAAAAAGCCTTTTATGTTTAGCATCAGTGGAAGCCTCAACAGAGATTGAGAGCGTCCTCCTGGTTTCTCCTGGAATAAGAGAAACACAATTATGTACATTTTCCCTATCATGCAATTTTCGCTGAATCATTTCACTACAATTGAAAAACTACAACCATTTTAAATTCAAATGAGCATTCACCATCTGTGGTTTTCATTAACATTATAACAACATCATTATTCAGACATTTCTGTTGATGAATATTAGTTTTCTTGAGTCTTATACCCACTAGTTTTAATTTTATAGTCCATAATTATAATGGATAATTTGATTTATTATATATAAACCATGGAGTGAGAACAGAATGATCAATTCTAATATCCTTTTTTTGGCACTTTTTTAATTGATGTTCAAATACAGTTGTCTCCATTTTCCCACCACCACTTTCCCCCGTCCTACCCATGCCTACCTCCCACCCTCAATCCCACCCTACCTTGGCTCTGTCCATGGGTCTCTCACACGTGTTCTTTTAGGTCCCTTTCCCTTCTTTTCCATGCTATTTCCCTTTCTCCTTCCCTCTGGTTACTATCAGCTTATTACTGATTTCAATGTCTCTGTCTATATTTTGCCTGCCAGTTTGTTTTGTTGATTAGGTTCCACTTACAGGTGAGATCACATGGTATTTGTCTTTCACTGCCTGCCTTACTTCACTTAGCATAATACTTTCCAGTTCCATCCATGTTGTCACAAAGGGCAGGAGCTCCTTCTTTCTTTATGCTGCATAGTATTCCATTGTGTAAATGTACCATAGTTTATTGATCCACTCATTTACGAATGGGCACCTAGGCTGCTTCCACTACTTGGTTATTGTAAATTGTGCTGTTATGAACATTGGGGTGCATAGATTCTTTTGAATTGGTGTCTCAGAATTCTTAGGGTATACTCCCAGCAGTGAAATCACTGGGTCAAAAGGTAGTTCTCTCTAGTTTTTGGAGGAAATGTCATACTGTTTTAAATGGTAGCTTCACCAGTCTGCATTTCCACCAATAGTGCACTAGGGTTCCCTTTTCTCCAGTCACACCAGACCTTGTAATTGGATTATCTTCCAGATGTTGAGTTACATGAATTCTTTTATATTTTGGAGATCAAACTCTAGTCCAAGGTATCATTAATAAAAATCTTTTCCCATATGGGGCATCCTGCTTAATTTTGCTGAGGTTTTCTTTAGCAGTGCACAAGCTTTTTAATTTGATGTAGTCCCTTTTGTTTATTTTTTCCTTTATTTCCCTTGCCCTAGGAGATATGGCAAAAATATTGCTTCAAGGGTTTCTGAAATTTAACTGCCTGTGTTTTCCTCTAGAACTTTTATGGTGTCACAACTTATATTGGTCTTTTACCCATTTTGAGTATATTCCGATATATGGCATAAATTCATGGTCTAGTTTCATTTTTTTTTGTATGTACCTGTCCAGATCTCCTGACACCATTTATTTAAGAGGCTATTTTTACTCCATTTTATGGCCCTTCTCCCTTTTTCAACTACTAACCGACTATAGAAATATGGGTTTATTTCTGGGCTCTCTATTCTGTTTCATTGATCTATGTGTCTGTTCTTGTGCTAGTACCAGACTGTTTTGATTACAGTGGCCTTGTAATATAGTTTGATATCAAGTATTGTAATCTTTCCTATTTTATTCTTCTTTCTCAAGATTGCTGAGGCTATTTGGGGTCGTTTTGGTTCCATATACATTTTTGAAATATTTATTCTAGATCTGTGAAATATGGCGCTATTATTTTAATAGGGTTTGTGTCGGATCTATATATTGCTCTGGGTAATATGGACATTTTAATAATGTTAATTCTTCCAATCCATGAATATGGTATATGCACCCATTAATTTGTGTCTTCCTTAATTTCTTTCTTTGGAGTTCTGTAGTTCTCCTAGTACATGTCTCTTATCTCCTTGGTTAAGTTTATTCTTAATAAACTAGGTACTTTATTTTTCTTGTAGCTATAGTAAATGGGATTTTCCCCTTAGTTTCTGTTTCTGATATTTCATTGTTGATGTACAAAAATGCCTTTGATTTCTAAATATTGACTTTGTATCCTACTACATTGCCAAATTCACTTATTAGGTTGAGTAGTTTTTTTGGTGGAGAGTATAGGGTTTTCTATATACACTGACATGTCATCTGCAAATAATGACAGTTTTACTTCCTCATTTCTAATTTGGATGCCTTTTATTTCTTTTTGTAGTCTGATTGTGGTGGCTAGAACTTCCAATACTGTGTTCAATAAAAGTGATGAAAGCTGACACCCTTGTCTCATTCCTGATGTTAAGGAGAAAGATTTTATTAGTGTTTGTCCTTTGAGTATGAGGTTGGTCATTGGTTTCTCATATTTGGCCTTTATTATTTTTAGGTATGTTCCATTTATTCTCACTTTGCTGAGTGTTTTTATCATAAATGGGTGCTGTACTTTATCAAATGTTTTTTCAGCATCTATTGATATGATCATGTGATTTTTGTCTTTCATTTGATTTATGTAGTGTATTATGTTTATTGATTTGCAAATATTGTACTATCCTTGCATCCCTGGGATAAATCCCACTTGATCATTGTGTATGGTCTTTTAATATATTGCTAGATCCAGATGCCAATATTTGTTGAAGATTTTAGCCTCTATGTTCTTCAGAGATATTGGTCTGTAGTTTTTGTTTTTGTTGTGTCTTTCCCTGATTTTAGAATTAGTATAAAACTAGACTTGTAAAAAAAGTTTGGGTGTCTTTCCTCTTCCTGAACATTTTGGAATAGTTTGAGGATAGGAGTTAGTTCTTCTTTAAGTGTTTGGTAAAATTTGACTCTTAAACCATCTGGTCCAAGGACTTTGTGTGCTGGGTTTTTTCTGTTACTGCTTCAATTTCACTAGTTATGAGTCTATTCCACCTTTATGTTTCTTCCTGATTCCATTTGGAAGATTGTGTGTTTCTAGAAATTTTTCCATTTCACCCAGGTTATCCAATTCTGGGCATATGGTTGTTCATAGTAATTGCTTACAATCCTTTGTATTTCTGTGGTATCAGGTGTAACTTTTCCTCTTCCATTTCTGATTTTATTTATTTGGATCCTCTCTCTTTTTCTCTTTTTCTTGATAAGTCTGGTTAAAAGCATGTAAATCTTGTTTATTTTTTTTTCAAAGAACCAGTTGCTGGATTTATTGATCCTTTTAATTCTTTTAGTCTCTTTGTCTTTCAGTTCTGCTCTGATCTTGATTATTTCCTTCCTTCCACTGGCCCTGGGCTTTGTTTGTTGTTGTTCCTGTAGTTATCATAGATGTAGAGTTAGTTTGTTTATTTTAGATTTTTCTATCTTCTATAGGTAGGCCTGTATTTCTATGAACTTCCTTCTGAGGACTGCATTCCCATAGATTTGGGGTTGTTGTGTGTTTATTTTCATTTGTTCCCAGAAACTTTTTGATTTCTTCCTTGATCTCCTTGTTAACCCATTCATTATTTAATAGTGTGCTATTCAGTCTCCATGTATTTGATTGTTTTTGAGTTTTTTTTTCATGAGGTTGGTTTATAGTTTCAAGCCATTAGAAGATGCTTGATATATCAATTTTTTTGAATTTGTTGATGATTTTTTTGTGTCCTATCATGTGTTCTGTCTTTGAAAATGTTCCATGTGCATTTGAAAATAGTGCATATTTTGTTTATTAGGAGTAAAATGTTTGTATATATCAAGTCCATTTGATCTAGAGTGCCATTCAGTACCACAATATCCTTGTTGATTGTTTGTTTGGAAGATCTATCCATTATTGACAGTGGTCTATAAAAATCCTATATGATGAGTGTGTTGCCGTTGATATCTTTCTTGAAGTCCTCCAAGATTTCCTTCATATATTTGGGTGCTACTTTGCTGGGTGCATTTATGTTTACAAGTGTTATATCTTCTTGGTAGTCTACTCTCTTAAGTATTAGGCAGTGTCCTTTTTTGTCTCTTATTTTGGCCTCTGTTTTGAAATCTATTTTATCTAATAAAAGTATTGTTACCCCAGCTTTTTCTTTCATGTCCATTTGCTTGGAATAATTTTTGTCATCCCTTCACTTTCAGGCTGTGTACAGATTTGTTCTGAGTTGGGCCTCTTGTAGACAGCATATATGCAGGTCAAGTTTTCTAATCCATTCAGCTACCCTATGTCTTTTGATTGCTGCATTTAATAACATTTAAGGTTATTATTGATAGGCACTTATTTATTACCACTTTTTCCTTTTGTGCCTGTGTCCCCCCCTCCCTCTTTCTTTATCTTCTTAAAGCAGTCTATTTAGCATTGCTTGCATAGTTGGTTTGGTGGAGATGTATGCTTTTAGACTTTTTTTGTTTGTGAACCCCCTCATTTTACCTTCTTTTTTTAATGAGAATCTTGCCAGGTAGAGTAGTCTTGGTTGCAGACCTTTTCATTACTTGGAATATTTGTTGCCATTCCCTTTTGGCTTGTAGTGTTTCTGTTGAGAAATAAGCTTATAGCCTTATTAGAGCTCTCTTGTATGTTACAGCTATTTCTCCCTTGCAGCCTTTAAGATTCTCCTTTTGTCTTTTAATTTTACTCTTTTAATTATGATGTGTCTTGGAGTGTGCCTCTTTGGGTTTATGTTGATTGGGACCCTCTGTGCTTCCTGTACTTCCATGATGTTTTTCCCTCTTCAAGTCAGGGAAATTTTCTGTCATTACTTTTTCAAACAGGTTTTCTATCCCTTGCTTCTTTTCCTTCTGGTATCCTTATGATACATATATTATTATTTTCATGTTGTCTTTCAGCTCCCTTACGCCTTCTTCATTTTTTTAGTCTTTTTACATTTTGTTGCTCTGTCTGGGAGTTATTTTTTCTACCTTGTCCTCCAGCTCACTGATATGACCTTCTTTATCTAGCTTACTTACTATTCCTTCTAATATATTCTTCTTTTCAGATACTGTATTCTTCATTTCCTCCTGGCTCTTATTGAGTTTCTATATCCTTTATCATGCTGATGTAGTTCCCAGTAAGTTCCTTATAGCATCCACAGAGTTCCTTGTAGTTATCACTGAGTTCCTTGAGCATCATTATAACCATTATTTGGAACTCACTGTCTGATACTTTGCTCACCTTAATTTCATTTAGCACTCTTTCTAGGGATTCCACCTTTCCTTTCAATTGAGGATTGATTCTTTGTCTCCATGTTTTAGGTGGCTCTTCTTGTTTGTTACTGTATATTACAGATTGATCTGCTTTGACTCCCTATCTTTGTGGTGTGGCCTACTATGGTAAGAGAGCTGTGGGACTCAGTGGTGCAGTCCTCTTGAACTCCTGAGCTGGATGTTCTTGGAATGTTCCTTATGCCATTTTTGTGGGCTCTCTAGTTGTAATTGGGCTTTGGTTGTTGTTGGGTCATTTTCCAGTGGGTACTTCCCTCTGACTGGCTGACTGAGAGTTATAGCACCCACTATGTCTTGTATGCTGTTGAACAGGTACAGCTGGAACAAAGCCAAACAACCCAGGAAACAAACCCATACCCACCAAAGCAACTCCCACCCACAGCGACACTATCAACAGCATATTAGCAAATATTAATAAAGGTATAGAGAAATTGAAATTATTGTAAGAATGGAAAAACAAATATGATATGACTAACTGAAAGAAAAATGTTTTTGAGAGGGTCAAGGGAGAAGAAATAATAAAATAGGGAATAGAAACAAGGTGATGAAATAAATAAAATAAAATACATTCAAATAAAAAAGGTAGGGAAGATTGAAGAATGGAGTAGAGAAGAGAAGAGTATAGTATTAGGTTTAAGCAATTTTTAAAAAATATATAGTGTAAAATATAGGAAGCAAATTGGACAAGAAGATCCACCATAGAAATATCAACAACAAATGAGCAAAGATTAGAATAGCTGGAATAGGAATAAGAAGGAAAAAAGAAAGAAAGAAAAGCTTATGTCTAGAGGAAATAAATGGGATTTTGAGAGGATAGAGAGAGAAGGAATGAAAACCAGGCTAAGCCAGAGAAAAATTAAAATGTACAACAAAAAAAGAAAGGGCAAGAGGAAGGCAGAATGGAGTAGGAGAGTGGAACAGTAAAATTTGAAATTTGAAATACAAAAATAGTGCAGATCTAGGAATGAAATTTAAAAAATGCAACAGCAACCACCATATCAACAACCAACAAGCAAAGATCGATAAAGGTGGAGAGAAAATAGAGTGTTTTAAGAACAAGAAAAAGAATATGAGATGAATAATGACAAGAAAAGTGGGTTTGAGAGACTGGAGGGAGAAGAAATAGTAAGAATGTGGAATAGACACATTGTAACAAGAGGAAAAATAAAATTTAAAACAAAACAAAAAAGAATAGGAAGGGAAAGGTAAAATGAGGAGCAAGGAGTAAGGGAAGGGAGGAGCAAAATATGAAATTTGAAATAAACTGAAACAAACTAGTGAAGTAAAAGGCACAAACCTGAAAGAAAAAAAATGAATGTTAAAAAGCTATGCAAGAGAGGAAACAACACAAATCATGAAGAAGAGGACAGTGGAATTCAGGTCCGTAATCCAGTGTTTACCACCACTTTCTGTTTCTGGATCCACCCCTGGTAATATCAGATGGTGTCCTAGCCTAACTTTAAGCAGCCTTTGGAAACTACTAGTGATCCAGTCTGTGACTGCCTGTCCCCTTCAGATTTGGCTGGTCCCTACTCTTCTGCCCCACCAGCTTTCCATCATCAGTCCAGGGTCCAGGAATGGTTCATTTAATCACCTGAGAGGACTGTCAGTACCTTCTTCACATGTGTCCAGGGGGTACTCTGGTGTGATTGAGAGGTGGAAATCCTGAGTAACCACTGAGGGGAGAACTGTTCAGTCTTCAGAGAAGATGGTAGGAGTGTTTTCCCACTCCATATGTATCTTGGTCTATCCCAGATCTTTCCAATAATGTAAGGTTTCTGGTGAATTAGCTGTCTGTTTCCTGTGAGGGGCCAATCTGTATAAAAGAGGCAGCTCTTTCATCCTTGGTGCAGACAGTATGGTAGCTCTGTCCAAGCACCAAGGCTGGGTGGGGCCTTGAACACCTTTTGTTTCACCTGTCTCTAATCTTTCTGATCTGCTTGTTTCAGCCTGAGGCACAGTGTAGCTCATAATGTCTGGTAAAGTTTCTTTCAGAGCTTTTTCTTCTTTCCTCTGTGGAAATGCATCCATCAGGTTGCTCTTGAGCCTTGCCTCACTGATCTGCAGAGCCTGTAATCCTGCAGTCAGGGGTTGGGATCACCAGTCTGTGAAGGGACTTGCCTTGCTGCAGCAAATCTCAGGCATTCAGCTCCTAGCTGTCCAGTCTCCAGCCTTCTTCTTTTTCACTGGAGACTCAGACTTGACCTCTCCACTCTGTACAGTCCCCTGCTCACCATCCTTGATGGGTTGGGTCCTCTAGTCCCTTTATCGCGACTCTATTCCTCTGAAATCTTTGCTTGCAAAGCTGCAGCACATGCACTCACACACAAATGAGCACTGGGTCCCTGCCAAGTCTCAAGTCTCTCCTCAGCTCCTCTTCTAAAAGAGTTTCTGTGTGGCCCCTATGCTGCAGCACTAAGCCCTTGGGTACCTGTTTTCCACATGTCCCCCCTTCCCCTAAATCACTAAGTCTCTCTCTGTCAGGGTGGGTCACAGTTATCTGACAGTTTTAGATAAAGTTTCTCTCTTGATCTATCCTGCATGGCACTGGGAAGAGTCCCACAGCAATACTATAACAGGGGTGGTGACAGGGTTCTCTCGCATCTCCCTCCAGTGACTCTCAGCCTTGGACAGGCCTGGTTCCGCTGTGCTGTTTCTTCATCCAGCACCTCCCCAGATGTCCCTCTCCACCCCTAGAACTCACAGCTCCTGAGCCAATCCACAGCTGCCCCAAATCTGCCCAGCCAGAAGTGCGGGTTTGGGCAGTAGCAGAGGCAATTACTCCACTAGGAGAGCCCATGCTGTCCACTTCTGAGTCCTTTGCAACCAGGCAGGCTCTTGCCCACTCATGAGTACTCCCCACACTCTTGTTTGTGCTCTTACTCACTCTCCACTGGATTTTTGAGTTGGTTGCTCTGTGGTTTAGCTGCAAGACTGGTCTGGGTTTAGAAGTAGGTGGAAGAAGCTTCCGGCTACTCTGCAGCCATCTTGGATCTCCCTAATGAGTTTTAGAAGTGGGACTAAAATTCATGTCTTCTGCTTCTCAGTTCAGTACAGTTTTCTCTATGTTATGATGCTCTAATATATGAAAAATAGTTTAATTCACAAAAAAAACTTTAGTCATGCAAAATTGTAGTGATATAACAGAACAGTTTGAAGATGGTTCTTGTTCTTCATTCATCTTAAACTTTGCATAATCTCAACAAATGTTGGATATCAGGGTAGGAATAAAAATGAATTATAACACATCTATGACATGAAATCCAGACTAAGGATTGTACTATTTCAATATACAGGGCATATGTGACATGAAAAACTTGAATACTTGTTATTATATCTATAATAATCTCTTCTTTGGCAACACCTCTCAACCCAGTCTCTCAGGTCACTTTCTCTTTGAATACAGCTTTTGTACTACCATGACAGATAGATTTTTGCCTGAAGTTATAGATGAAAACTTAAAATTTGGTGCTCAAATTTTAAAGAAAACAGTAGTTTTAGAATTCTGTGACAGTGAGTATTTTTTGTTTACTTTGAAGTTTTTCTCTTTTTAGTCTTTATTTGTAATTTGCCTATTGATCTAAAGTAAGGTAATTACTGTATTCAGCTTTATAAAGTGACTATGATCTTTCAGGATCAAGAAAAATAAGCTATGGAACATGTTTGTTTTTAAAGTGAAGCCACAGTCACATAACACAGGTTTTATGCAATTGCCAAATAAAACACAGGGCATCAATTGTACTATTTGGGACACACTTACATTAAAAAATCATTCATTGTTTTACCAAAATAGGAATTTAACTGGGTGTCCTGTGTTTTTAGTTGCTATATCTGATCATTCTAATTTTATGTAATTTAATCATAGATTGAATAACAAAATTTCTCCATGTATGTAGAACCCTGAACTTTCTCTTTCTAATATGTGCAAAAAATTTCATTTTAAATATATTTGATATTTAGTTTCTCAAAACAGAGACCCTTTTTTTAGAGAGGTAGTGTTCTAAAATGGAAATATATTGTCAAGTGACAGCATCTTATAAAAACTACCAAACTAACATGTTTACAATGGAAAACCAAGTATATAGAGGAGATCTCTCTATTGACAGCTCTGTAGTAGTGTCTCGAGGAAGAGGAGGTCAAAGTAGGGTATTTGTAAGGGTTGGGGAGTCCAGTTAAACGTGGGTCTTTCAGTGTTCTAGGAGGGCTGATTGGGACTGAGCAGAGTTTATGAAATGCTAGTATAGGTTTGGTGGACCCAGTAAAGCAAGAGTTTTGAAGTTATCCTTGAAAAATAAATAGCCTTTGATAAGACTGGTGAAGAATCTATTACTCTAATGAGGGCAAGTTTAGTGGTTGATTATTTGGATAAGTAGATTTTCAGAAAGTTCTTGTAACAAATAATATACCATATTTTTCAGACCAGAAGACACACCTAGGTTGTAGAGGAGGAAAATAGGAAAAATAATTTTGAAGCTAAAAATGTGGTAAAATATTTAATAACATAAATAACATAGTATGTCACCAATGTGAATGTAAACAGAACTCAACAGCAGCATTAACAACCATTATTCCTCCCAAATTTGGGGGGGGGGTGGTGGAAGTGCATCTTATAGTCCAAAAAATATAGTATAACAAATAATAAAATCAACAATAAAAATGACAAAACAAATAATTAATTAAAAGCCATTTGCATCTTCCAGAGCAAGAATTATGTGGACTTGGTAAGTTATGTAAATGTAGAGTATCCAATAGTAAAATCAAAATCTCTCTCTCTCTCTCTCTCTCTCTCTCTCTTTTGGCTCAGTCTATGTTGCTTTCTTAAAATTTTTTTAAAAGATGTATTGGGGTAACATTTTAAAATAAAATTATATAGATTTAGATATATAATTTTATAGTATGTCATCTATATATTGCAATGTGTGTTCACCTTAATATAGGCAGTAAGCTGTGTAGCTGTAGATTAGGACCCCAAGATCCTTTTAAGACAAAATAGTTGTCTCTTTTCTAACTACATGTCTCTGTGAGGCTGGTTTTCTTCATATATTTCAATCAAAAGACCATATTGCAAGAGACTAAATCAGATGAAAACCTCTTTTGTATTAAGCCAGAATTGGAGGTTAGCAAAATGTTAATGCCGATGTTCTCATGACACTTTTTTTTTATTTTCAAGAACTGTAAAATGTCTAAGATTTTACTTTAATTTCAAGTTAACAAGTTAGCTCACCACCGTTTAATGGATACTAATAGAAGACATGAGACACCTGTGTCTGAGTTAAAAGACTGTATTATTCACCTAGAAGCCAACAGCCAGTGTCAGTATGCTTATATAAGTTTTCTCCGGTAAGCCCAATTCCCCAGGGGCAGTATAGCCTGGCCTAGATGGATGCCTGTACACACAGTCGGTTGCATGACAGTAGAGGAAGACTGAGTTTGAGGAACATGCCATTTAGAGCCAGCAGTAAGTAGCCTCCACTTTGTTCTTGAAGGAGGTCATACCTTATCTCTCACAGTTATTCACTGCCCACAAACCCTGAGAAAACCTGGGTAAAGAATTGTCAGAGCCTAGCATTCTTGACATACACAATCAAGATCGTCTTAGAGCACAAGGCACTTATAGAGTCATGTCACTCAACACTTATTTTTCATAAAAATACCAATATTGATGTTGACATGCTGAATATATTATTGTTATTTTTTATTGACTTTTCTGAGAGAGTGAGGAAGGTAGAGTGAGAGAGAGATAAACATTGATTTGTTGTTCAATCTATTTATGCATTCATTGGTTGATTGTTGTATGTCCTCTTACAGGGCATCAAACCTGTAATTTGGTATCCTTACTAATTTTTTTAAGAGTATGAAGATGTCCTGAGAGCAAAAGTTTGAAAATTATTGTAGTTTCACTTCTCACCATTACAGCTCTCTCAATTCTTCTCTTTCACTTTAGTCCTAGAAATGATTTATTTATTCTGCCAAGAATTGCCAAAGGTTTATGCACTCCATACTCTGGAATAAACTATTTTTAAATGCTTTCTCAAAACTTCACCAACCCTGGTTTGCACTACATTGTTTGTCCCAGAGAATACTGGAAGAACTAGGTAGCTTCTGACCCAGGAGGCTCTGGAAGAGTTTAGTCATTCTACCCAGGGCCCTGCTGGCCAAATTTCCCAGAGGTTTATTTGCTTTTTATTCTTTACTACTTGATGTCAACATGGAAAGAGTCTATTCTGAATCTTGGATGACTGTTATATAAGCCATTAGTTAATTTGGGGACTCTCTTTTATTAGAAATCCTCTTAAAGGTTTTGTATGTTTGTTTTTCCTTTGCGATTTCTTTGTTCTTCAGGTTTATTCAATAAATCTTCCTGTCTTTAAAATTTGTCCAACAGGAATCCTTGGGCTCTCCTTGCTGCATACATTTATTTTATAGATATTTACTCCTTACATATGTTAATGTGATACATAACACAGGATGCCTTGACTATGTTTTTCTTTCAACAGCCCACAGCATCTGGGTTCTCTTTGCCTCCTTTTGTATTTGCATTTTTTCAGGACAAGATATGAACTCCAAGGTCTTATTACAAAATAGCCACTTAATGATTTCTTAGAACTAGAATACGATCACACATCTTGTAATTCCCAGAAATAGATGATACCCGTACAGGAAGTTTAGTTTCTAATATGTACATTTCTATAACATTTCTTAAGTAATGAGCAGGCATTATTTTTTAAATAAAAATAACATTTAATTATAAGAATAAAGAAAAGTAGATTTTTAAATAAATAATTAGTTGGCAACACAGAATGCTTTCATTCAAATTCAGTGGGAATGCAGGTCTTTAGGTTGCAGATTCCTTTAGATAAGAAATACATCTTGTTCATCTTTCTGTCCTGAACATTCTAAGAAAGTGTCTGAGCATATCATAGTGCTCAATAAGTGTTTGCCCTATTAAAGAGATAATTAAAAATATTATTAAGTGCTTATTTTATATAAAACATTAGCTAGCCCTATGGAGTTATCTTACTAGATCATTTGAACTTTTCTATTCAAATTTCTAGTCCTTAAACAATATTTCTCAATAGTCCCCCACCATAACTAAATAGATCTTAACTATTTGAATCACATAAAATTCCTGCTTTTGTGGAATGGTCATATAATGGCTATTTTATGTGTCTTGTTCTAAATAAACCTAGGTCAATGTAGATTTTTTTGTTATATGAAATTTTGTAGTGGTAAAATAAAGCAAAGAAAATAGGTGGGTGGTTCTCAAATGAACATTACCATGCTTCTATATTGCCCCAAAGGGGTTGGATTCATTGTATGTGGGTGGGGGATACTCTAATATATTAGAGACATAGAAGGTGTCTGTGGGTGGGTTAATAAGCCCTAATCATATTTTGTGATTATGACATATTTTGTGTCTGTGCCACTTGTGTTAGTTGTGATCTGAAGACGGGAGTGTGAATCTGGATCAGAGTTATGAAACATATACAGAATGCAGTAGAGTTGTGCAATCCTTTCTGAAAACTGAAGCAAATATATGCACAATATTTCATTTGGGGATTTAAAATATATTATTTAGTACCACTTTAATAAGAGGTGCAATTCAAGAAAAGAAAGCACTAACTCAACCAGTGATGACCATTCTGGCCAATGAGCATTTCAGTGGTGCTGGCTGAACTCTGTTTTAATTATTCCATTGAAATCTTTCTTTCCAGAAATACAATAATAAATCTTATGGCTGACAGCCTTTTGATTCCCCCCAAAATGTCTGATTTTCTTCATTTCTCATGCCCAAATAAGAAAACATAGGAATATTCTATAGGTAAAGCTAACACTAGACTCAATAATGCAAGTTTATGGGTGGCTTAAAGCAGAAGATGTGTCTAGAATACTGTGTTCCAAACTTCACTAGGATATTCATTTGTGTGTCATAATCCAATATACACACAGACACACACACAACTAAAACAAAAGTTTCATAAAGTGATATTTGCACTTAATATTCAAATTCATACTAATGTTTTCAATTTTCATTCTATTTTATTTTAACAAAAATTGCCATGACCCACTAAACTGATTTCCTGACACACCAAGAGATCCCCACCTACAATTGGAAAATGAAATAATTCATTGGTAAGTATATAAAATCTTTATTTGAATCAGAGCTGATTTAAAATGTAAACAGGTAAATGTCCACAGAAATGAAACTTAGGGGAGGACATGGTTAGTGGAACAGAAAGCCTCAACAATGTTCTGAGCAAATGAAGGAAACTAGAACTAGTTCCTAAAGGTGGAATTTTATCCCTGATTAGTCTAGGTTGTTTAGGAAGCAGATGCCTTCTATAAATTTAGTTTGCTATGTGTCACATTTACACATGTAATGTTATTTTGATGGTTTTAAAAATGTATCACCTATTTTTCTGAGACCTTGTTGTTGCTAACAGTGGTTTTTTTGTTTTTTATTTTTTATTTTTTTCTCAGTGAAGGTGTTGGAGCAAGTCTAATTTGCCATGAAAGTGCTGCATTCTTTTCTTTAAAAATTATTTAATTGTTGTTCAATTATACTTGTCTGAATTTACCCCCCACCACTCCCTGCCAACCCAGCCAAACCCACGTCTCGCCCTTGCTTCACCCCCACCTGGTTTTTGCGCATTTGTCCTTTATAGTTGTACCTGAAACCCTTCCCCGCATTATCCCCTCCTGTTTCTTACCTGGTTACTGTCAGATTGTTCTTAATTTCACTGAATCTGGTTATATTTTGCTTGCTTTTTTTCTTTTGTTGATTATGTTCCTGTTAAAAGTGAGGTTATATGGTATTTGTCCCTCACTGCCTGGCTTATTTCACATAGCATAATGCTCTCCAGTTCCATCCATGCTGTTGCAAAGGGTAGGAGCTCCTTCTTTCTCTCTGCTGTGTAGTATTCCATTGTGTAAATGTACAACAGCTTTTTGATCCACTCATTTACTGATGGGCACTTAGGTTGCTTGCAGTATGTAGCTATTGTAAATTGTGCTGCTATGTACATTGGAGTGCATAGGTTCTTTTGGATTGGTGTTTCAGGGTTCTTAGGATATAATCCCAGCAGTGGAATTGCTGAGTCAAAAGGCATTTCCATTTTAGTTTTCTGAGGAAATTGCATATTGTTTTCTACAGTAGCTACACCAGTCTGCATTCCCACCAACACTGCACCAGGGTTCCCTTTTCTCCGCATCCTCTCCAACACTTATTTGTTGATTTGTTTATGATGGCTGGTCTTACTGGAGTGAAGTGGTATCTCATTGTGGTTTTAATTTGCATCTCTCTGATGGCTAGTGATGCTGAGCATTTTTCATATGTCTCTGGGCCCTCTGTATCTCCTCCTTGGAGAAGTGTCTGTTCAAGTCTTTTGCCCATTTTGTAATTGGGTTTCTTGTCTTCCTGGAGTGGAGTCATGTGAGTTCTTTATATATTTTGGAGATAAAATCCTTGTCCGAGGTGTCATTGGCAAATATGTATTCCCATATGGTTGGTTCTCTTTTCATTTTAATGCTGTTTTCTTTAGCCATTCTGAAGCTTTTTAATTTGATAAGGTCCCATTTGTTTATTCTTTCCTCTATGTCCCTTGCTTTAGGGGACATATCTGTGAAGATGTTGTTGCATGGAATGTCTGAGATTTCCCTGCCAATGTCTTCCTCTAGGACGTTTATGGTGTCACAACTTATATTTAAGTCTTTTATACACCTTGAATTTATTTTTATCTATGGTGTAAGTT
Source organism: Phyllostomus hastatus (assembly GCF_019186645.2). NCBI lineage: Eukaryota > Metazoa > Chordata > Mammalia > Chiroptera > Phyllostomidae > Phyllostomus > Phyllostomus hastatus. Next base: position 5,403,114 of record NW_025333543.1, read on the forward strand.
GGTAATCAAGTTTCATTTTTTTTGCATTTGGCTGTCCAGATCTCCCAACACCATTTTGAAGAGGCTCTTTTTACTCCATTTTATACTTCTTCCCCCTTTGTCAAATATTAATTGACCATAGAGACTTGAGTTTATTTCTGGGCTCTCTGTTCCGTTCCATTGGTCTGTGTGCCCATTTTTATGCCAGTACCAGGCTGTTTTGATTACAGTGGCCTTGTTATACAGTTTCATATCAGGTATTGTGATCCTTCCTACTTTGATCTTCTTTTGCAAAATAGCTGCAGCTAGTCGTGGTCATTAATGGTTCTATATAAATTTCTGAAATGTTTGTCCTATATCTGTGAATTATGTCATTGGTACTTTAATGGGGATTGCACTGAATCTATAAATTTCTTTGGGTAGTATGGATATTTTGGTGGTTTTAATTCTTCCAACCCATGAGCATGGTGCATGCTTCCATTTGTTTGTGTCTTCCTTAATTTCTTTCTTCAGTGTTGTGTAGTTTTCTGCATACAGGTCTTTTACCTCCTTGGTTAGGTTTATTCTTAAGTACTTTGTTTTTCTTGTTGCTATATCAAATGGAATTTTTTTCCTGATTTCTTTTTTTGATATTTCATTCTTGATGTACAAAAATTCCTTTGATTTCTGAATATTGGCTTTGTATCCTACTGTTTAGTCAAATTCACTTATTAGGTTGAGTAGTTTTTTGGTGGAGTCTATAGGGTTTTGTCTGTAACATGACTATCATGTCATGTGCAAACAATGACAGTTTTACTTCCTCCTTTCTACTTTGGATGCCTTTTATTTCTTTTTCTTGTCTGATTGCTGTGGCTAGGACCTCCAATACTATGTTGAATAGAAGTGATGAAAGCAGGCATCCTTTTCTTGTTCCTGATCTTAGTGGGAAAGCTCTAAGTTTTTGTCCATTGAGTATAATGTTGGCTGTAGGTCTCTCATATATGGACTTTATTAGGTTGAGGAATGCTCCCTCTATTCCCACTGTGCTAAGTGGTTTTATGCTAAATGGGTGCTCTACCTTATCAAATGCCTTTTCTGCATCTATTGATTAATCATGTGATTTCTGTCTTTTGTTTTGTTTATTACATTTATTGATTTGTGATATTGTACCATCCTTGCATCCTGGGATGAATCCCACTTGATCATGATGTATCATCTTTTTAACATATTGCTGGATGTGGTCTGCCAATATTTTGTTTAGGATTTTAACATCTATGTTCATCAGTGATATTGGCCTTGGGTTTTCTTTCTTTGTTATGTTTTTATCTGGTTTTGGGATTAGGATGATGTTGACTAGAGTTTGAGAGTCTTTCATCTTCTTGGATTTTTTGGAATAATCTGTGAAGGATAGGGGTTAGCTCTTCCTTAAATGCCTTGTAAAATTCTCCTGTGAAACTGTCTGGTCCAGGGCTTTTATATGTTGGGAGTGTTTTTATTATTGCTTCAATTTCATTGGCTATTATTGGTATGTTCAGGCTTTCTGCTTCTTCATTGAGTTTGGGAAGATTATATTTTTGTAGAAATTTGTCCTATTTACCTAGGTTTTCATATAGTTCTTCATAGTAATTTCTTACAATCCTTTGTATTCTGTGGTATCAGTTGTAATGTCTCCTCTTTCATTTCTGATTGTGTTTATTTGGGTCCTCTCTTTTTTTTCTTGATGAGTCTGCTTAAAGGCTTGCCAATTTTGTTTATCTTTCTAACAGTGGTTTTAATATACTATTTTTTTCTCAGGAGTGTAATTCTCATGGTTGTTGAATGATTACTGCAGGCATGTAGAACAATCTTTTGCCAATAATATCTATACATATCTACATCTTTATTTTTCATCCATACATGTCTGTCCACCTAACATTTTAAATAATGGTCGATTTAAAAGTAAAGCAGGGAAAGGAGATAGGAAATGCTAAAGGGAAATAGTTGCAATTTTATATAGGATATAGGAGACCATTCTGCATGGCATGGGCCCAGCTCCCACTTGGAGATGCACAGGACCCATGCCCATGGATAGGTTCTCCCATGGGGAATCAGGCCTGCATTGTACCTAGACTTCTTTGATACTTGCTTTTGCTAAAATTCCCTCACCCTGAATTGAAGCCAAAAGTGCTTACTGTAACTTCCTAAAATCCATGCTAAAACTCCCCATATGGAGTGTCACCGGTTCAACCACTTTCCCCTTTGCATTTGAAAATATCCTTCTTCTCTGATGTGATTAGTGGCATCATCTCCTTTGTGTTCTGTAAAAGGTAACCACCTAAAGTGAACCTGGAACATCAATGAGAACCATCATGTAATGTGCCGAGAAACCCAATAAAGGCCAGTCACAGTAAGGGCCCAGGCTTTTTTCTCCTCTTGAGAGAAAAAGCCATGCTGTCCCTTTTCCTCTACAAGACTCAGTAGTCCATTTGAATTTCTCGTATCTCATCCACAATGTGGTGGATCCCATGAGCTGAGGTCCGCATCAATAGGATAGTCAGGAAAGGCCTCAGTGAAAAGGTGACAATTATGTTAAGATCTGAAGATTTGGAGAATAAAACATGTGGATGAGTATCCTGCAGAAGGTTTTTTGAGGTAGAAACTACTGTAATTGCAGAGAACCTGATACTGGAGGTTGTCTAGCATGTTGGGGGAGCATCAATGAGGTCACTGTGGTGAGGCAGAGTAAGTGAAGGAATGAGTAGTAACAGGTAACAGTCAGTCAGTTACCCCAGAACAATTGTATAGGTCTTTATGAGCCACAACAATGATTTTGGCTTTACTTGTAGCAAAATATGAAGCTGCTGGAGAGTTGGAAGCAGAAGAATGACAAAATTTGCTTTGCATTGGATAGGATTTGTCTGGCTACTCTGATATTATACTGAATGTGGGGTTGGGGGAGCAGTGAGAAAATTGACATGGCCATTGCAGTATCTATGCAAAGATAATGTTGGCTTACCTAGTGGTAGCAATGGAGTGAAGGAGTAAGACTACATATCTATTTTCAAAGTGCAGCTGGCAGTATTTGCTTACAGATTGGACCTAGGTGAAGGTGTGAGACAGAGAGGAGTCAAGGGTGACTGAAGATTTTGGCCTGAGTTACTGGAAGTGTTCTTATACATCAATTAAAAAATGACAAACACCTCAATGGAAAAGTGGACCACGATGCAATTGGACTCAAACAAAAAAGTGATCTTTTATTCAGTATTTTTTTAGCAAACCTCATGTTGAAGAAAAGGGCACAAATCCTAAGCATACAGCTGGATGAATTTTCACAAAATGAATAAAATGTATTTATGTAATCAGCACCCAAATCAAGATTCTAGAACATTGCCTGCAAGAACCATCCCCTCTGTTAAGGGATTGTTTTAAAAATTAACTTTGTATTTACATTAAACCTATTCTACATAGTAAATGATGTAGAACACTAGACCACAGAATAGGGGATACCTTCTGAAATAAAGAGAGGAAAAGTAAAGAAACTCACCTGCAACTGAGTGACAGGAATTAGTCATCCTCTTGATCTCATGGAATTCATACTAAAAAGTTCTGTTCTAATAATACAATGTGTGACAGACAGAAGGTAAAAATAGATACATTTTCTATATAGATCTTAAAATTAGAAAGAAACTGAAAAAAGTAGATTTGAATATACTAAGGTCCAGTGATCTGTACTTTATTATTATTATTATTATTATTATTATTATTATTATTTTAATCTTCAACCAAGGATATGCTTATTGATTTTACAGACAGAGTAAGGGATCAGGGGGAAAGAGAGAGGGAGAAAAAGATAGGGAAACGTTGATCAGTTGCCTCCCATATGCACCCTGACTAGAGACTGAACCCGTAACCTTTTGGTGTGTGGGATGATGTTCCAACCAGGTGAGTCACCCAGCCAGGGAAATCTGTACTTTTAAAGTAAAATATTTGTCTATAGCCATACCACCCTGAACAGCCCCCAATCTTGTCTATAATAAAATATTTATTATCTAGAATCTTGGTAAAGGTTAAGGATCAGAATAAAAGGATTTAGATGCTAAGTCTGAAAACTAGATTTGGAACATAGAAACTATACATATAGCTTTTCTTAGAAGTTGCATATGAGAAACATATGAGCTAAAGTGGGGTTGTTAGGAACTGGGATAGAAGAATAGGGGGAAATAAGATGCAAAATTAAGTTTCCAGATATCATTTGAGCCCTCTCCCCACTGCCCACCAGTACCCCCAAAAGACCCTGAAATTTTTGGAAATGAAAATCCTGCATTAGGAAAAGGAGAGTTCTTGCTTTTGAAAATAATATTAAATATTATCTATTTCTGATTTTTAAAAAGACACATGTAAAGACTTCATGCTAACAATACAGAATGAAGCTATGCAAATATGATATTTTTCTTCTTCTTAAGCACCGTGGAAAGAAAAAAATTTAAAACTTTAACAAATGCCTACAAGTGCTCAAAAACCAGCTAATATCCTTTCAATGATTGGCAGAACACAGTCAAGTGAGCCTGTGAATTACAGCCAAAGAAAGATTCCATCAATAAGCATTTCTCCTATTCTGTCCAGAAAGACACTATAATAGTTGTTAATATACCTAAATATTCTCCATCTCATCTTTCTTAGTTTTGTAAACTGGAGTTTTATCATTTTGAGTCTGAGGCCATCTTGTTTGAATTCAGTTAACAAGCTTGAGAATTCAATTGCTCAAACCACAAAACAGATACATCAGATATATCATACCTTGATAAATTATCTAGATACTCTATTTTTAAAGGCCAAGTTAAACAGATATGAGAGCTGTCCATAAAGTACCCAGCCATGGAACATGAAAATAGAGACATTTATTGAAAAGGATACGAGAGACAAGAAACATTGTACACTAGACGATGACACTTCAGTCCCCTTCAAAGTAGGCATCTTGGGACCTCACATAGTTCTCCCAATAGCCATCAGCTGCCCCATCACATTTTTCTGAATATCATTGCTGAGATTCAGAAAAATCTCTTCCCTTTCAAAGGTGATTTTAGCTTTGGGAAAAGCCAAAAGTCCCAGGGCACTAAATCTGGGCTCTAGGAGAGCTGAGTTACTTGGGTGATTTGATGTTTCACCACAAAACTCTGCATGAGATGTGCATGGGCTGGCAGATTATCGTAATGAAGCTGCCAGTCACCAGCTGCCCATAGCTGCAGCCTTCTGAATCATCTGAATGGTTTCTGCTGAGAATGTTCAAGTTTAACACAAAATTTGATGCAGATTCATTGATCTACCTGCTCATTTTGAATGCAATGGCTCCAAAGTACACACGCTTGCTCAGCAGCATCTACCACCCCTGCTAACTAGTACAGTGAAGTTGTCATTGTTCACACCTGTGCATTCCAGTCCACTCTCCTTGGCTTCCAGGTTACATTGATGTCACATGAACTGTTCTCATTATATTAATAATGGCTGGACTTTTTCCTGACAGACCTCATATATGAATATAAATACAAATTATATGCATTATGGGTCTAATATTAACTTTCTCATCTTTACTCTCTAGGAACTGATGAATTCTTAGCTCTGTGGCTAAGGAGAATGTTTCTGACTTTGTCTGGTCTCTATCCTTATCTTGGTGAATGTGTGTCTCTGTGCCTGCTGTTTATGTTCAACTTTATCTGTGCTGGAGTGTCAGTTCCTTGTAAAGTTTTGTTTTGTTTTGTTTTTGTCAATTGCAAATAATTGTCTGTTTTAAAAGGCAGTATAACACAATAGGAAAAGCATGGACAACCTGGGTTGAAGTTCGATTTGGGTGGTCTGCCTTGTGCAAATGCCTTTACATCCAGGATCCTCAAGCTCCTTAACTGTAAAGGGGAGAGGGAAATACTCACCTTACAGGATTAAGAGAAATAAGATTAAATACAGTAAATAGGCAATGACTGACACATAGAAAGCATTCAAAATCCTTAGATGTCTTATCAATTCCCTTAATCTCTCCCTCTCTCTCTCTGTCTCTCTGTCTCTCTCTCTCTCTCTCTCTGTGTCTCTCCTGTAACCTCCTTTACATTCTCCCTCTGTGATCTGCTACACTTAAGGTAAAGTGAACTAAGACAAAGTAGTGTTTCAGTCTCTGGGCTGTTGCCACAAAGAGAGAAGTTTTGAGGTAGGATGTACCAGTAATCTAAAATGTACTACCCTGTTGATCCTTTTAACTTCATATTTCCTGTGTTATAATTCTAAGCATTGCCTGGCTGTCACTTTCAGAGTAGAGAGTAGCTATATAACAACTTTATTCTATGAACTGATTACAAATCAAATTCTTAAAAGATTATATTTGTTTATTTTTAGAGATAGAAAGGGAGGAAGAAAGGGAGAGAAGCATAGATGTGAGAGAGAAACATTGATCAGTTGCCTCTCCTTTGAGCCCTGACCCGGGCATATGCCCTGGTCTGGAATGGAACCAGTGCCATTTCACTTTGAAGGACTATGCTCCAATCAACTCAATCACACTAGTCAGGGTACAAATCAAATTTTTAAATTATATTTTATTGATTATGCTATTACAGTTGTCCTGATTTTTCCCCTTTTGCCCCCCTTCATCCAGCATCCCTTACTCCCTCAGGCAATCCCCCCACCATTGTTCATGTCCAGGGGTCATGTGTATAAGTTCTTTGGCTACTCTATTTCCTATACTGTACTTTACATCCCCATGGCTGTTCTGTAACTACCTATTTATACTTCTTAATCCCCTCACCTCTTCTCCCATTCTCCCACTCTCCCCTCCCATCTGGCAACTAACTTTCTCTTGCTGCTTTTAAGAGTCTCTCTTTATCTTTAACATTTGGCCTTTTAGTTTTGATGTATCTTGGAGTGGGCCTCTTTGCATCCATCATAATTGGGACTCTCTGTGCTTCCTGGACTTGCATGTCTATTTCCTTCATCAAATTAGGGAAGCATTCTTTCACTATTTTTTCAGCTAGATTTCCAATTTCTTGCTCTTTCTCTTCTCCTTCTGGAACTCCTATCAGATGAATGTTGGACCTCTTGAAATTGTCCCAGAAGTTGTTTACACTACCCTCATTTTTTTGGATTCTTTTTTCTTCTTGCTGTTCTGCATAGTTGTTTTTTGCTTCCTTACATTCCAAATCATCTATTTCTTTCCCAGTTTCATCCATTCTGCTGTTGTTTCCCTGTAAATTGTTCTTTATTTCAATTGGTATATTCTTCATTTCTGACTGGGGTTTTTTTTACGTTGCTGAGTTCCTCACTAAGTTCCTCAAGCATCTTTATACCCAGTGTTTTGAACTCTGCATCTCATAGATTTCTTATCTCCATTACATTTAGCACTTTTTCTAGAGTTTTGATCTGTTCCTTCACTTGAGCCATGTTTCTTTGCCTCCTCATTTTGGCAGCCTACATGTATTTGTTTCTATGAATTAGGTAGAGCTGCTTTGACTATTTCTTGGTAGTGAGGTAGTAGGTGTAGTAGATGTAACTAATGTAGTAGGTGTCCTCTAGGGTCTAGTGGTACAGCCTCCGCTATCACCCAAGCTGGGTTCTTGAGGCACACCCTTCATGTGGGCCAAGTAGATCCTCCTCTTGTAGTTGAGCTTTGGTTGCTGTTAGCTGATCAATGGGAGGGATTTACCCAGGCCTGTCAGCTGCAAGGACTGGCTGTGACCACAGACCACCAACCTCCACCTTCTCTCGTGGATCAGCCATGCAGGGGCATGGTGGTGGTGCTCTAATATGGTTTGTAGCTGTCCACTGGGTGTGCTGTCCCCAGGGTGTCCTGGGTGGTGCAGCCTAAGGTCATCCACCACCTTTGTTTGGCCCAGTGCACACTGCCTGAGCTGTGAAGGAATCTGAGGAGGCTGCTACTTGTGCTGGGCTTGGAAATTCCCAGGTGAAGCCAAGCTGTGGCTCTAATCTGGCTTCCACTAGGGCTCAATGAAGCCAGCTGTTGCTTGTTTGATAGGACTTAGGAGCTAAGCCAAGACATTCTTATAGAAAAGCAGCTTGGGTGAGCCAGTAAATTAGGTGGGGTGGAGCTTCTGTGGATCTCCAAGGTGGGTCACACAGTGTTAACCAGGTTGATATAGTCTTAGATATGGCACCACCTTACTAGCTCTGTGAGGGGAAGGGTTAGCAAAGGGACAATTTCCTCTTCTTGTCTTGATGCCAGACAATTCAGTTTCTCCCTGTATACCACTGGTGCCTTTCAAGCTGCTGCCCTGGTGCTGGAGCTCAGAGGGAGTGAGTCTGAGTAGGTGAGTCCATGTTTGTGTTCTTTAGGAGAAACTGCTTGGGGCTTCAGAAGTTTCTTTCACTGACTCAATCCCCATTGGTTTTTGCAGCCAGAAGTTTTGGGGACTTATCTTATTGGTACTGGAATGCTGGGCTGGGGGCCTGGTATGGGTCTGCGAATCCTCAGTCCCAAGATATCCCTCCCCAATTTTTACCCATGTTCATATGGGACCAGCCTGTTCTGTGTCTGCTCCCCTCCTACCTGTCTGGGTGGATGTGGTTTCTTTAATTCTATAGTTGTCATACTTCCATTCAACTTGATTTCATAGTTGTCAGACTTTCATTCAGCTCTTTTTCTGATGTTCCTGAATGATGGTTGTTCTATATTTTAGTTGTAATTTTGATATGGTTGTGCAAAGGGGCAAATAATGTCTGCCTATCCCACCATCTTGACTGGCAGTCCAAATCAAATATTTAAAGTACAGGCCCAAGAGATCAGTACCAGATCTGTCTATAACTCTTTTCTTCACTTACAGACACCATATCTGCCTGTCTATCCTTCCCTCTCATCCATTAATTTAGAAAGTTTGGTTGAATTGTTCTAGTGAAATACCCCTCAAATTTTCCCATTCTTCTTAGCCTTACTACCACTAGAAGTACATCTCAAACATTAATATGAATTTCAATCAATGGGTGAACCTATTAAAGTGCAGAATCTGACTCAATATTGTGCAGTGCGGCCCAAGATTATGTACTTCTAACAAGTTCCTGGGTGATGCAGATGATGCTGTTTGTCCTGGACCACATTTTGAGTTACTAGGATCTAAATTATAGCACTATCCTCATTCCTGGGTTCCTTGCCTCCACTCTTGCCTATATCATTTTTTGATGATAACACCAAAGTAAAACATTTGAAATACAAGGTTGATCATACCTCTTTCCTACCACCACTCCAAGCCCCACCTATCCTAGCATTCTTTTCAACGGACTCTCAAAATTGGGAAGATGAAGTTTGAACTCCTGAGCATAATTATAAATTTTTTTAAATTTTATTCCTCCTTGCTTCTCCAGTCTCATTTCTCTCTATTCCTTTGTTAAACATACTTGTATATTCAACGCATGCTGCTAAGACAGGCCCTGAGGTCAGGGCCTTTTTCTATAAGCCAGCTATAGTCAAACGCTAGCTTGTAATGCCTCTGGCAGATCTTGCTTCTATAACTTTTCAGGTGCTGCTCCCTCTGCTTTGAACATAATCATCATTCCCTGTTCCCCTGCCCCCAACTTCTCTGGTTACAGGCTCCTTATCATTCAGGTCTAAACTTGGGATCACCTCCTCTGGAATATTTCCTTTTCCTCCTTTATGTGCCCCTTCTATATGGCAATCTGTTAATATCTTTTGCTTTGCACTGAGCTAGGACAGAGAAGGAGCTCAGAAACCACTTGAATAAATGAATGAATAAGTAGCACTTACAGCACTGTAGTGCAATGGACTGTTTGACTATTTCCCTATAGTAAATTTCTTGAGGGTATAATCCATTACTTCTTCATCTTTTGTCTCTTATTTTGAATGCATAAAAGGATGAATTAAAAGGTGATCCAAAATCCAAAATCATAGGTATAAGTAAAGTTATGAACAGTTTAAAATGTTATAGCAGAAGAAACTGATAAATGCCAGGACTCAGGCATGGGCTGAAGACAAGCAGGGAACATCATTATTTAAGTTTCTAGCTTTCTGAGGGGACCCAAGTAAGGCTTCTAGGGGTAAAATTCCTTGTTATTCAGGATTGGTATAAGGTAGATGCAAATGTAATTGTATGGGAACAAACACTCTTGAACAAAGCAAAGAAAACTTACAGTTAGAAATTCAGCCAAAATCACAGTTTTCACAGCTTCCCAGATTTTCTACTAACTCAAAAAATTCTTTAGCTTTTAAGTATTAGCCACCTAGTAGAGTGGCTATGCAAACGTGTTATCAATTAAGGAATGTTTCAAAGGGAGGACCAGAGAGATAAGTAAGCATATCTTTCATTGAACCACAATTATATCCACATGTTCATAAGAAGTGGAACTGTTGTATAAGAAATTGAACATTTATTTTTATATTTTCCTTTTAATCTTGACATATTATGTCTTAAGAATTTTTATGTGCAGTATCTACACTGTAGAAAAGGTTATTTTCTGGTGAATGCATACCATTAAAAATAGAACAAAACAGATCAGTCCCTGCCCTCCTGGTAGTTTAAATTGACAATAGACATGGCAAAACAAACAAATAATAAACAAAGCCATTTGTGCTATGACCTTGGTAAGGGGGAGCAATAGAGCAGCATTGGTGAAGACTTCTCATGAGATGGGGCACCAGGGAATTCTTGAAGTCCTAGAAACAAAACAAAATAAAACAACTCTTAAAAGTTTTTAAATTAGATAAACTAACAAACACAGAAAAATGTGAACTAACCAACCAACCAAGCAAGAAAAAGTTTACAAAAAATGATTCTTCAAAGTTAGCAACAAAAGATAGGCTTACCTGAAGATATCTGGGGAAAATATTTGGATGTAGCTTATTTCTAACCCCTCCCCCTTTCTCCTCCTTCCTTACTCTTCATGTTTTGTGTGTGTGTATGTGCATGTTTTGTCTCCTGTCCCTTCATCTTCTGCCTTCCCTCCTCCCTTTTCTTCTGTCTCCCAGATCTTTCCAGCCCTCTAGTCCCTAATTCCCACTAGTAACTTATTTGGGGTGGGGCTGAGGATAAAGACAGGTTAAGTCATGATTGGTGAAGTGGGTGAGAAGCAGACTCAGAAGGAGGAGCTAAAGTTTGTACTCTAAATCCCTGGGAGCCTAATGGGGACAAGACTGCCAACCTGGTCCTGGTAACCAGCCAGGTGCTAGCCTTTCCCTCCTCAGCTCAGACTCAGGGCACCCACTACTGTAAAAATAAACAGATCAAGTGTTTTGACAGGGATCACACAGGGTATCCAAGGGATAGATCTAGAGGGATTCCATCCCACAAACCACCAAGACCCAGGCACCAAACCATCTCAGCCACCTGTGTGAGCAGATTGGAAAAGTTTAGACCCTCCTGGTTTATCCCCTGAGCTTCTTTTTAATAAATTTTTAACTTTACATATTTTATAAAAGTTTTATAAATTTTAAGTGTGTTAAATATTTAGTTTCATTGATAAAATAAGGTGGATTTACAGGAACAAATATAAAGGACACATGGACAAAAACTTAGGGGGTGGAAATGGGAAGGAGGTGGGGAGGGATGGGTGGGTGGGCTGGAATGGGAGTAAAGGACAGAAAAATAAAAAAAAATAAGGTGGATTCTGAATTTAAAAAATAATAACTTACTTTCACCTAAATTAAGACCAAAACAACCACTGCCATGTGGTTCTGCTGTGGCAAATCTCTTAGAGTGACTTTGTGTTTTGGATGCTGGCAGATCATCCATAATGATGGAGGGAGTTCAAAGGTTCTCCATTTTCTCTGAACTAATTTACAGCACAGTTAAACAAAGGGTAAGCAAAATGCTTTCCAGACAAATTTAAATAGAAACTACTCTAGAATCTGTATTGTACAATATCATGAAACAGGATATTTCATATCCAGTTACCCTTATAACAGGGGACTGTTAGTATAAGGAGTATTCTGTGAAAGCTTTTTCCTCTTTTCATATAGAATTTATTTTGCTTCAATCCATGAAATAATGTTGAGCCCCCAGGACAGAGTATTTAGGGTGAGAAGAGTTGTCAAAGATATAACTACAGGAACCATATACTGCAGTGGGTTCTGATAAGGAACAAGTGAATATACCTAGTAGGATTAGTTAGGGACAGAAAAGAATCAGAAATTAATTGTGCCATGTAAATCAGAAGACATTTTTCAGAAAAGTAAACATATAAATAGCCTCAAATTCTGCATTTTCAAAATATCAATCCTTGAAATTACCTATTAAAATTCACTACTTGGAATTCAAGAATTGTCTATGTATAAATGATTCTGAAAGATTTAAAAATCTTGGAAGCTTAGTCTCTTATTTATAAAGTTGTCTCATTTAAAGACAAATAAAGGAAATGGTGAGGCCATTTAACCTAATCAATGTACCCTTGCAACTGTGTGTAGAATTTATGCCCGTCTTTCCTCCATTGCTTTACCTTAGATCACTAGATATCCTGTTCTCACATTTCTTTGAATCTCCTCCAAAGAAAGGTGCTTCTCAGGGCCTCAAGCCTTGTGTCTAGAAAACAGGCCAGACAGGAAAGCCACACTAGGCAAGAAGAACCAATAGCACCTTACCTTTCCCTTTTTGATCTGTTCCCTTTTCTTCATCCCAATCACTTGAGATTTTTAGGCTCTCTAATGGTTTGTTCCATACTACTTATGTTAAGAAGCAGTAATTTTCCAACACTTTTTTTTATCTCATTGCACACATAAACTAATTACTAAAATTCTGCAACATACCAAAAAATACACTTCTTGCTAATCTGGCAAAACAATAGGTGCAATTTTGATTTATTCACACTGGATGACTATTATTGTGTTGGATGTTGTTATTGGACAGCTATTGTTGTATTGCCTATTGTAATTTTTTAAATTTGACAATTCAAGGGAAAAGAGGTCACTGCCCCTGACTAAATAATCTGGTATTGAATGTTTTAAAAGTTCTCGTGGCACACCAGTGAACCTGATGTGGCACATTGGTTGAAAATTGCTGTTAATAGATTGTTTTTTAAGCTTTTTAAAAAAAATCTCTCAGGCTTTTTCTTTGTGAGTGACTAATTCAATCACTTTCATACTGCCTGACTCAAATCAATTCCAAAAAAAGTCCATTAACACAAGTTGGTTGGTTGGATATAGAAGAAAACAAATGAAAAAAAAAGGAAAGAAAATGAAGAGAAAGGACAGTGGACACTTTTGTGACTAAATTTATTCTCATCATTCTATTGATAATACAAGCAAAATAGACATAATGATTATAAAAGACAATCTGGGTGTGTCTGCACCCCATCCCCTTCATGTCACCCAGCCTTATTTGATAAATTGATCTTGTTCGATTTTTGACCCCAAGGTTTTTTATGGTGATCATCAATCCTTCTGCTGCTAAGGCATTTCTTTAGCTTTTTCCTCAATGAAGCTCAGGTATTAGATTAATAGGAAATGACTTTATCGTAATGGCTTATTATCTTTGCAGGCAACATTCTTCTTGACAAAGCACTTAACCTGAACAAAATTCTGCTAGCTATATAACATTGCTCAATCACTGAGTCCACTTGTCTACACATATTGACGTAAGTAAATCTCTGTTCATATTTAGTTTCCATCATCACCACTAAGGATATGAGTTACAGCTTTCATTGCAACATGTGCTGACCAATGTTCAAGTTACTTGTGATATTGGACTATATTTTTTGCCTCTTAGAAATGTAAACCATTAACTTTTTAACTTTCTCATCAGATTTACTCTACCATATATCATTAGTCAATGAACACACAAAGCCTGTATTTTGTCTCATGGGAACCTCAGAAGCCATGCACCTATTTGCATGTTATAGCAATTATTAAAACCAAATATTATTCAAAATCCTCATGGAAGTTTTTATAAGTAGCTAAATTTTCAAGTTAGATGAAGCTTTATCATTTTAAATAAAGAAATTTATCCTAACAATATTAGTTGGAAATTTTGGAAAATAAGATTTATATTTTCTATCTTCCTAATTCTGTTTCTCTGGAGAACCCAGACTAATACAAGCTCCTTGAGGGCAGACTGTATTTAATCATCTTTTGCTATAAACTAAATCCCTAATGTAATGGTATGTGGATCAGGACCTTAGGAAGGTGATTAGGTTATGAGAGTACAGCACTCATTAATGCAATTAGTGCCCTTCTAAAAGAGATTCTAGAAAGCTCCTTCACCTCTTCTGCAATGTGAGAATGTTACAGGGTGCAGCCAAGAGGGGGGGCCCCAAATGGGCATTTAAAATGGGGTCCAGAACACAAGGTGTCTAGGAGATTTTAGGATGTCTTCACCCCCACCCCCAGGGTGTGGGTTGGGGGAAGGGACAAATGAGGCAGGGCCTTTGAGAGCTGTTTCGCATAGCAATAGCCTTGTAGCTAACCTCTGGTGTGGTCATTTAACATATCTATAGCCTTTGGCTGGTCGCTTAGATATGTTAAATAGCTGTGGCCATGCTCTGAGCCAGGGGAATGGAAGTAACTACCCCACCAAGGTGTAACTGGGGGGCAGATCCCCCGAGTTACAGCACCTGCGTGGGAGCTTGGAGATGATTGGCTCCATGACATGGGGCCACACCTGCCCAGACTCATGATGGCAGTCCAGTAAAGCTGGAAGGGTATGAGTTCTGGCATGTGAAGCCAAGTGTGGGAGGAGTCGGAAATGGGGCTGCAGAGGAAGATTGGCGCGGGGATTTAAACCGAGATGCAGCAGCCACTGGGGAGAGAACCACACAGCTTTAGCAGAGTGAAGACTCCCACCGCCCTGAGGGAGAGAACCACGCGGCTCTGGCAGAGTGGGGACTCCCGTGGCCCGGGGAGAGAGGACCACGTACCTTTGCCAGAGTGGGGACCCCTGCAGCTTTAGAAGGGGGAACCACCTCCTGGTTTTAGCAGAGATCCCGGAGACTCAGCTGAGGGTGCCGGGAACCCAGGGAGGTCTCCCAGTTGAGATTAAGTACTAACTGGGAATAACCAGAGGACTGCCTGAGCCATGGACTTCTATTTCCTTTCCTGAGATACAGTACTTTGGACTGGGCAAAGGGGGAAGAAAGGAAGGACTGTGTCTGTTTGTGGGTGTTTTAAGGGACTTTGGGATTTTGGTGAAGACATTAGGTCACTACTTTAAGTTTGTATAGCATTAAATAAACATTTCCTTTCCTTTTCACAAATCTCTGGCATTGAGAGACGTCTTTCCTCTGGTGGCGGACATAACGGACCTGGGGGCTTTTTTTCAATAATAGTATATCATCCCAGCCCCCCCTTGTTTGTTCTGTAACAAGAACACAGTGAAATGATGGCTGTCTATGAACCAGATATCACTAAATGTGCTGATCTTGGACTTTCCATCCTACAGCACTGTAAAAAATAAATTTGTGTTGTTAATAAGCCACCTAGTTCATGCTATTTTGTTATAGTAGTCTGAATAGACTAAGACATTTTGGCATCTGTAAGGCCTAAAATAGTACCAGGTACATAGTAATAATGAGCAACATCAGTGAACTTTCAAAATATGGTAAGCATTTTTTGTGTTACTTCATTTGATGCAACAAGGTGATGAGACAGGTATTATTACTTCATTTTCAAATGTGGAAAATGAGGCACTGAGAGATTAAGGGACTTGTCCAAGTCTGTAGAACAAGCTAGACCATGGTTATAGAAGTCCTCAAACCCATCTCTTTTGTTGGAAACTGCCATGCCTGGTTTCTGAAGCTGAAACCCCCCCATGGCTAAGTTTGAGTCAGCCATCTTCAGACCAGAAACCACTAAGGAAACAAAGCTTTTCTCCCTGGCAGGGGCACTGCTTCTGCTCCTTTTTCTTCACCTTGCCTGGCCCCCAGTGCTTGATCAGTTAGCTAATAACCAGTAAGATTCCCCAAGGGGGGAACGACCTAAGACAAGAATGATCATGGGGAGGCCCCAGGGAAGGACTTGGGGGGGCTATAGCAAAAGTGGGGGATGGACCCTCACCCCTCAGCTTTGACAAAGCCTGAGTCCTCATTCTGTCTGTGAGAAGTCTCTTGATCTCTTGGCTGCCTTACTTCCCCTGCCTGGTTTAAGCCTGAAACAATGACAGAGGGCAGTGCAGCCCTGTGCTGGAAAGGGTGGTTTCCCAGGCAATTAGGCTTAAGAAAGAATATGTAAAATCCTGTGAAACCTTTGTTTTGAATGCTCTCAATTAAATGATAAGGGTCCAAGCAAGAAGTGAGTTTGTTCCTCAAAGTTTTATGGCTCTTTAGCTATCTGACCCTGACTCAAAATAGGCCCTTAGAGTTTTTTGTATGTTATCTATTGTTTGATCCTTACTGCCTGATAATGATTAATGAGCTTTACCTGTATTCCTGTGCAAAATGAACCTAATAAAAGCCCATTGAGGAAAAGGCTCTTGGTCCTTCTCCTTTGAGAGATCAGCCACCTTTCCTCCCCAAGCAGATCATGTCTTGGTAGACTTATTCTCATCCGTGGTGGACAGGGGGCTCTGCAGGCAAAGCTCCTCCCACTCTTTAAAGACAGAGACTTCAATTTTAACCATTTCACAACTCTGCCACAATAATTATTTTGTTCTTTAACTTTGGAAAGAGAGCTCAAATTAGTTCAAGGTTAAAATTAGCTTGAATAAAATTAATAGTAATTATACAAACATCTTGTTCAGTCTCTAATGATATATCCTAGTGACTCTAAGAGGGGGAATCCAGAAAAAATAGAATTTATTTATTTTAAAAAATTGTATATTTATTCTTACATGTTTGAACTTCATTCACCTTCAAAGCACTCTCCATTTGATTCAATACACTTATTGAGACTTTTTTTTCCACTGTCAAAACAGTTTTTGAACTCATTGATTTTGATGCCTTTTAGTGCTTCTGCCATTTTTTTTGTTTCATCTTTTCCACATTGGCAAAATGTTTCTCTTTGAGGATGTTTTTCCATCAGGGAAACAAACAAAATTGTTGCTTGAGGCTAGATCATGCGAATAAGGAGGGTGGGGCCACAGGGGTCATGCCGTTTTGGTCCAACACTGCTGAACACTCAGCATGTAGTAGGCAGGTGCACTCATAAATCGCCCATCATGCTATGGGCAAACACATTGAAAAAGTGTTAAAAAAAATTCACAGAAGCTGAGCACAGCCCCTCACAGCAATGTCAGTGGATACACTGATATAGAAGGGTTCCTAGAACACCCACCTAGCAGAGGGAGCCTGTACTTCAAGGTGTCTGCCCTCCAAAAGATAATTCCAGGATTTTTTGGGGGGGTCCCCCCTTGTATGCTATAGTTTTTCTTGTACAAGAGGCACTAGTTCGGGCTAAAATTCTGAGTTTGAGGATTATAATGTATACTTCTGGGGGTTTCCAAGAGCAGGATAGTTGGGTACGTCAGTCTCATTGGGCCTTCATGGTTCTTTAGAGCACAGCTCACTGTTGATCACTTTAAACTACAATTGTCTAGCCTTCACCTAGCACAGAAACTGCTGCAGACCTATTGTTAATTTAATGCAAAAGCTTTCTGGCTTATGTTCCTAGTTATGGTGGTAAGTTTGTACTCCTTCATTCATCCAATTATGCTTCGAAATTATCACTTGTGCATTTAATAACTGACTAAATACAATCAAGGCACAAAGCACAATGGACATTGCCATCTCAAAGCATTTTTAGAACAAAGCCAAATGTAAATTAATAAACAAACAAGTAACCAACATACACCCATGACATTGGTGTAACTATCACAATGTGCTAAGCTTAGAAACAACAAATGTGAAGGCACTTGAACAAGAGAGAGACACATGGGAAGAACCTGCACTGTCAAGTGCATTCACTGAAGAGAAGCCTGAGGATTGTCCAAGCAGATAGCTTTTTTTTTCAGGCTGACGGAATACAGTTAAAATTATTTAGCATAAGTCTTACCTTCATTCCTTTCTACCATGAAACATGGGTATTTCTTATTTTTAACCCTTTGTTTCTCTTTCTTTGCTGACATTAGATGTTTGGCTGCTACAGAAAACTGAGCAGAAGAGGTGCATGGTTTTTCTCTTAGTTTAAACTATGCAACAGTGTTTTTCTTGTCACCTCCTTTCTCTCACCCACTGCTCACTTGTGAAAAAAGCCTGCTGTCTTTTTGTAAATCTGATCAAGACTCATTGAATTATTCTCCAACACTGTGGCAAGCAATAAAAATATAAAATATTAGCAGGAACTCTGTGACTTTTAGGTCTTCAGAATAACTGGGCTCCTTTTTCTAGTCTTTTTTAAAAATATATTTTATTGTTTATGCTATTACAGTTGTCCCATTTTCTCCCTTTATCCCCCTCCACCATGCATATCCTTTCCCACCCTCATTCCCACCCACTTTCGTTCATGTCCTTGGGTTGTACATATAAGTTCTTTGGCTTCTACATTTCCCATACTATTCTTAATCATCCCCTGTCTATTTTCTACCTACCATTTATGCTACTTATTCTCTGTACCTTACCCCCTTCTCCCCCTCCCACTTCCCCACAGATAACCCTCTCTGTGACTTCCATTTCTGTGATTCTGTTCCTATTCTAGTTGTTTGCTTAGTTTGTTATTGTTTTTGTTTTAGGTTCAGTTGCTAATAACTGTGAGTTTGTTGTGATTTTACTGCTCATATTTTTTATCTTCTTTTTCTTAGATAAGTCCCTTTAACATTTCATATACTAAGGGCTGGGTGATGATGAACTCCTTTAACTTGATATTATCTGGGGAGCATTTTATCTACCCTTCCCTTCTAAATGATAACTTTGCTGGATAGAGTAATCTTGGATGTAGGTCCTTGCCTTTTATGACTTTGAATACATCTTTCCAGCTCCTTCTTGCTTGCAAGGTTTCTTTTGAGAAATCAGCTGACAATCTTCAGGGAATTCCTTTGTAGGTAACTGTCTCCTTTTCTCTTGCTGCTTTTAAGATTCTCTCCTTATCTTTAATTTTGGCTAATGCAATTATGATGTACCTTGGTGTGTTCTTCCTTGGGTCAAACTTCTTTGGGATTCTCTGAGCTCTCTGGACTTCCTGAAAGTCTATTTCCTTTGCCAGATTGGGGAAGTTCTCCTTCATTATTTTTTCAAATAAGTTTTCAATTTCTTTCTGTCATTCTTCTCTTTCTGGCACCCTATGATTCAGATGTTGGAACATTTAAAGATGTTCTGGAGATTCTTGAGCCTCTCCTCATTTTTTTGAATTGTTTCTTCATTCGGTTTTGGTTGAATGTTTATTTCTTCCTTCTGCTCCAAATTGCTGATTTGAGTCCCAGTTTTCTTCCCATCACTGTTGGTTCCCTGTATATTTTTCTTTATTTCACTTTGGGTAGCCTTCATTTGTTCCTTCATTTTGCGACCAAGCTCAACTAATTTTATGACCATCCTGATTACCAGTGTTTTGAACTGCATCTGATAGGTTGGCTATCTCTTCATCACTTAGTTATATATTTCTGGATCTTTGATCTGTTCTTTCATTTGAGCCATTTTTTTTTTTTTTTTGGTCTCAGCATGCCTATTAGTAGTAAGGGGCAGAACCTTAGGTGTTCACCAGGGCAGGACAACCCATCTTGATGTGTTGTGATACTATATGTGGGGGAGGGGTCCAAGAGGGAATGGTGCTCCTTGCTCAGCTCTCTGCCAGCTTTCAGTCACTTCCCCCAGTACCCACAATCAAATTGGGCCCTTCTTGTGCTGATTCCCATGTAGGTGGGTTTGTGTACTTTATAGGACCCTGTGGGTCTCTCCAGCAGACTCTCCTGTGAGGTTGGGAGTTTCTCCTGACGTTGCAACCTCCACCGGTTTTTACAGTCAGAGGTTTTGAGGCTTTATTTCCTTGTGCTGGAACCCTCTAGATTGCAAGGTCTGTCTCACTTCCCAGTTGTTCCTCCAGGTTTATTTGCATGCAATTTTGGGACCACTCAGTCCACAAACCGCTGCCTTTCCTGGTCCTCCAGCTGTTGCCTTGCTGAGAGTCCTATCCACCCAGCTACCCATCTGTGTTTATCCTACCGGTCTGGGTGAATGTTTCTTCTTTTAACTCCTTGGTTGTTGGACTTCCATACAGTTCAATTTTCAGTCAGTTCTGATTGTTTTTTGTTTTTAAGTTTGTTGTCCTTCTTTTGGTTGTGTGAAGAGGCATAGTGTGTCCACCTATGCCTCCATTTTGGCCAGAAGTCTCTCATTTTTCCAGTCTTCATCATCCTTTCAGCACATACACCAAGAGGTCCCTGGCTTAAAAGAGAACGTTTCAGATCAGTGATAGAAATTCACAGTTATTCTGAAAACAAACGAAAGCTGCCTCCCCAAGGCCAAAGTACCATGACTTTTTATAGTGTGCTTTGGCAAGTGGTACCTTGTGGGATTTTATATTTACAGCTTCTAACTTGTTTTCTAATCATCAGAGTATATTTGGTCAGAGAGACCAATAGAAGGGGTAGGGGGATGAAACCTGCACTGGAATAATGGAGGGCTGGTTCTGGGTGATATTGGTAAGTTGGTGAAAGAAGAAGCCCTCAATTACACCAAACTCTCCTTTTAAAAGGTGCTGCCCTCGTCCTCCACATTTAGAGGTACCTCCTTCCTATTCCCCAGGCTTTCTTCAGCTTTCCTACCAAAGCCTCTTTACAGAGTCATCAGAAAATATGACAATGGAATGTTGGAAACAGTACTTATGCAATCAGCTGAGTCCTTGTCCCAACTTTACCACTTACTACTAGTTTGACTTAGTGCAAATGGTTCAACTCTGACCCACTGTCTCCTCATCAAAAACAGGGATCTCTTCACTTCACAAACCTATTTTTAAACTCAAGTAAGAATAGGCACAGGTGTGTTCTATAAAATTTAAGCATGTGTAAATATAAGGCATGGTTAATTTCTATTAAATTATCTTGCACATGGTGCTCAATGGATACTCTGAATGATTGCTAAATCACTGCATTATCTTGTTTGACAAATGTTATCATTCTGAGAGATATTTGCTATTTCATAGGGGTAAATCTGACATGATTGAAAAGGGAAAAAAACTACTAAAGTTATTCTTTTTTAAATCAGTTGAATAGTCAAACTGCATCATTAAATAAATTATTAGATACCGTGAGGCTGATATACTCTCAGTAACCTCAAACTATAGACCAATTTGATCATCCTAATGAGATGATGCTATAGCCAGTTATGGCTCCATTACCAAGTAGTTCCAACTCCTCATGAATCCTGTTACATACTAGAGAGGCTGGAAAGTAAAACAGAATAGTGAATTACATTTCTAACATTCTCTTGAAACCATGGCAGGCATGTAACTCATGTGCCAATCAGTTGAACTCACAGTGAGGTTTGGACACTAGGTTGGGCATGAGCCTTGTGGCAAGCACAGTGGTGAAGGCAGTTGGGTTTTCGGGGTCTGCCATGGCAAAGTGCCAGCATTCAATATGTCCCTTTCCTTGAGAATAGACATTGGAATGACTGAGAAATTACTGCATTTGACAGCATCTACCTAGAACTGACTAGACAATATTTTCCTCCATTAGGAATAATGGGAAGTAAGAGTCAGATATTACAGCAAGTAGAATAAGTAAAATTATATTTTTGCATAAAAACTTGTGACTATAAAAATCCTACTTGCTATATCATCTGTGTTGAAGATGATACCATACCAATACATATATATTTATTACATTCTTTTACCTTGCTGTTAAGGTATACTGTGATTTTCTTTACTTGGGTACCTCCATCATTGAAAACTTCAAAAGAATCATTTTTAGTAGCTACACAAAATTTTATGGTATATATACCATAATTTATGGATCCATGGTTTCATTTTTACACATTTATGTAAAACATTTTTGCTATACTAAAAACTCTGTGCTAAAAATTCTTTTGATATTTTGAATTATTTTATACAAAATATCTATAATGAAGCCTTATGTTAATACTTTTGTTCATTTCTACATTTTATAAGACTTCAATTTTTTAAAGAATAGCTTTCCAAAGACTTTTCCTTATATTAACAAACCTCACAAGAGAAACTGGAAGTGATATTTATTTTTAGCATTCTACAATAGTTTTATTTATATTTATATTCATCCAAAAATTTTATTTGCCCTTTGTTTGATTCTGTTGAACCTATAAATTCTCTCCATGCTGGTCACCAGAACCAGTTTGGGAGTCCTGAACCTTCAGGCCTCCTTGGCTCTTGGAGTCTGAGCTTTAACTCCTGCTTCTGGGGCTGCCTCTCACCCCTACTCCACACTCTGGAAAGGACCCAACCCACCTTCAACCTCACCTTCCTGCACTTCAGGAGACTGACTCCTCAGGCACTTGCCATGTCTGAAAGGCCAATGCCTTTGGCCGGGGTGCCAAGTCAGTATGTGAATTTCTAGAGTGGAATTATACTGATAAATCCACTGAAGTTGGTGATCTGACCATGCAGCTGGTTATCAAGGCCCTTCTGGGAGTGGTTCGGTCAGGTAGTGAAAACACTGAACTTGCTGTTATGAGGTATGATCAACCTCAAGATTTTAAATCCTAAAGAAATTGAGAAATCTGTTGGTAAAATTAAAAAATGAAAAGAAGATATCAAATGAAGAAACAAAAGAAAGCATCATGATAAATAAAATCTTTCTTGCAGTGATTTTTAAATTCAAATTATAGATGATTGTCAAAATGACCTGCAGGTATTTCTATTCCATTTATCCATCCTATCTAAGTATCCTATAATAAACATCTATATTTTTTAAACTTAAAAAATTAGAATTAGAGAGTGGAGGGTAGGAATAGTCTGTGACAGAGGATGGAAGAGGAGGAGTGAGGACAGAAAAGGGAAACTGAGGGAACAGGGGAAAAATAATGGAGCAAGGTAAAGGGATTGGTATGAAAGAGTAGAAAAAAAACAGAGATTAGAAATAAGCTGCATCCAGATATTTGGGTTGCTTAAATAATTTTTTATAACTTCAGAAACAAGAATACTGATGTTTTACTTTAAAATAGCACGAAACGCCAAAAACCACACAGGAAACAGTAAATGGAAGATGGGAAATTTTATCCTAGGAACAGCACAGCAATTTGCTATAAGGTATGGGGAGAAAAGATGTACATTATGATCTAGTTAGAGGGAATTTCTTGTCAAACAGATGGTTATAGTCTGGAGAGTGATGAAAATAGAGAGAGAGAAAGTAGAGTAACTTTTTTCTTCTCTGAGTATTTGAACCACACTGACTGCAATGGTCTTCTCAATCTCCTCTTGGAATGGTAGCAAGTCTGCTTTGCCTTCAACTGTGTAAAAACTTAAATAAAATCACTTTCATTTGAGTTGTCACATCTGTATCTACTTCTTACAAGCAAATGAGTCCAGTTAATGCCATTGACAGTCATCACCATTCTAGCACACCTGACATGCGATGAATGAACAAACCAGCTGATAGAAACTGCCTCTTATTTTGTTTGTTTGTTTTTTAAATTTTCAAATATCTTATATCAGCATTTCAGGCCATGTCTGGATATTTAACCCCTGTGAAGGCAGAACACTTCAGAGAGAATTCTCCAAGACCTCTCTATGGTGCTCTTCAAATAACTAACTTATACTACCTCTGGCCTTGGACAACCAAATTCTCCCTGATTATGACTAAAAGAAAACTATGGCACTCTAGCTCTCGGAAAGTAGGTATCATGACAATTTCCTTCACCGCCACACAACAGAAACATTGCAGAGGAAACTGTGTGTGACCAGGCTGTTGTTTAAAAGAAAAGTCACTTAAGCTCAGAAAGCATTATGATTTTCTTCATCATTAATGTCAATTGCTACTTGCTTCATAGCTTTGGAAGTTTTAATTTGGCTAGTTATTTTTACATGATATAAAACAAGATTCTTAGAGCTGTTGTTGAGTACAATACAATCCTCTACTCGTTGTGTTATAATTGTCATTGTTTTATAGGTCATTATAAAGGGGGTATTTGAACTCTCAAATATAAGAGAATGAGCAAGCAGAACCACAGAAAGAGCAAGTCTTCTCATAAGTGAGTACTGATAAAAAAAAAAAAAACCCCACAGTCCTAGTAGCAAATTGTCTGTAACATCTCCCAACCTAAGTCAGAGCCAAACACAAAAGATAATTGGGTAATAAGCAAAGAAGTCCTCACTATCTGAATATTGCCAAATAGGTCACATAACCTCTGAAGCAGCTTTTTGTGTTTGTGATAATTATGTTCTCATGACTTTCTCAGTATTTTTATAAATAGTACCTGTATTACAAGCCACTGATTGAGCTTACTCAATAAGCTCTTACTGTCACCTTCCTTTTTTGCTAGAGATGAATATTTAGAAACAGTCCTGCCACTAAAACATGCCAGGAAGCCTGGGCCCATTAGGAAGGCAATAAACCAGGCCAACATTTGTGTGTGCACAGGCGGTGTATAGTGACTAGCTACCCTTGTTCTCTGCACTTCTGCCGGTCTTTTAATAATTACATTTTAAGAAAAACAGAATGCATGTTTCTAACTCATTTACACTTAAATTTAATAATATCCTGCAAGAGTCAGTTGATATCCAAAATAGTTTTTGTATTATCTTCAAATGAGAGACTTGAATTTGGCCCATTATAAATTATTTTGAGCACTCTCTTCTCCTTTTCTTGAACATACAGGGCCTGAGTCACTTTAAACATAGTAAAAACATTTTCATAACCTCAATTTTACTGCTTAATATAGCAATCTGATGTCAAAGCTTTTAAAATGTAGCTAGCTGTCATGTAATTTGTCCAACCTTTTAAAAATATTTTCACTTGCCCAACCAAAATGGACTATGAATTTAGGCTACAGTTTTAGAAACAAAACAGCAAGCATAATGTGGAAAACCAACAACATTTAATTAAAAAAATGTTTTCCAATTTCCATTTTTGAATTAACATCTAAATCATACATTATTGAAATAACCAGTTACTTTATGATCTTTGGTTGCAATTGCTATGCAATGTGATGATTTAAAATAAGGGTTAACTAGGTTGATTTATTGTTGTATCACTGAAAGCTGTCTTTATTTTATGAAAGATTGGACATGTGGTCACTGAAAAACTAGATGACAATTATTCATGAATTAAAGATCTTGCATCCACTTTAAACTTTATTCAGATTTTTAGCTTCCAGAGTTCCTAGTTATTTTATCTTTCCCAGAACTCAGAGAAAATCACAACACAACAATTTAGGACATGCACTGATAACTTCAGTGTCATCAGTTATATCAATGTTTTCCCAGGAATGCTATCTGGGAATTCAAACAGTTAAATGTCAGATTTGTCCAGTGCATCCATGTTGCTGTTCTCCAAAGAAATCATATGCTAAATACAGTAATATCAGTATTCACATGAAGATGAATATACAAGTTATCTGGCATGGTAGCCCCACACAATCTCTGAAAAAAATAAAAACTTATACCAAAATGAAATTTTTAGAACTTTGCTAAGATACTAGACAGAAATAAAACAGATTATTTTCCAGCACTAACCAGCACTTTAAATTAAAATGCCCAATTTCCAAAAACACTGGTGTTAGGAATACTTAAATTTGAACTTCTGGGAGTGGATCACAGGCATCGGTATTTTTTTTTCAAAGTATCTCAGATAATTCTTATGTGAAGGCAGATTTGAAAATCACTGATTTACAGGATTGGAAATTTGAAATGAAACATAGACTAGAGTAAGTTTATGGAAAATACACGCTGTATGTAGTTCAGCAAGGCTCTGACCACAGCCTTGGGAGCCTGGGTGAAAGCACGTCAAAATCAGTATTAATACCTCTAGTACTGAATGCTACATCTTTTCTTTGAAGCAGAATACTTGAAAAATAGTTTCCTGATATAGGCCTGATTATATCTTCAGCTTGACAAAGCCACTATTTATTTCACAATATTTATTGAGTTCCAGGCAATCTACTAGGCACACAATGACCAAGAGCAGAAGGACTAGCCAGAGGCCCTCAAGCCATTTGTATCAGGCATTGCAATTTCCAGAACTTGCTGATAATAATTCTCACATGGAATTTTTTTTCCTGGGTAATTAACCTTTACAGTAGTAACATTGCTACCATTTACTATTCTAACAATGTCAATTTTTGTGATTTATATATATAATTAGTATTGATGTGATTTTTAAAAGACAGGAGTTCACTCAGAGGAGAAAAAGCCTCAGGTTGAGAACTAAAAATGTAATAATGAAATCATTAAGTAGCTTCACATAACCAGTCATACAGGTAGTCCAAGATGAAGCTAACTATTGTAAGACTAAAATAAATAAACCCTTTGTTTTCTTTAGGGTGGCACGTTCACTTTTGGCTTCTTAACTGTTAGTTTGGTCAGGAAGGGTTTAGTCCATCAGAAAGTGTTCTTTGGTGTTTATAATTGTAAAGCTGCCCCTGATCCACCCCCAGAAATCATAGAAAAAAAGAACAAAACCCCAGTGTTGTAGGTGGATAATAACAATGAGAAAGACTTGTCAGAGGAGCTGCTAGCTGAGTTGAATTTTAATAGAAAAATAGCAGTTGAGTTCAAAAAAAGTATAGAAAAAAGCTATTGTGTGTGTATGCATATTACAGAAAAGGAGGAGGGAAGCAAAAATTATGAAATAAAATAGGTTTAATCATCCCTTAAATTAAGAAATAATCAAGCCCAAAATATACGATTGCACTCTCACATATCCTCAGAGAGTATAAAACCTACAGTGAAGCTAAATCTTAGAGCATAATTTAGTTATTCTGCAATAGGTCCAAGGAGCTAAATTTTTATTTTAGTTTTTATAGAAAAGCAAAAACAGTTTTCTTATATATCAGCAAATGAAAAGAAAGTACTTTATTTGCTGTCTTGATTTCATTGCAAACTGTGTAGAAAAGCCATTTCCAGGGTGTGATTTAATTGAAACTATAATATAAAAGGATGGTCTATTTACAAAACCCTTTCAAGACTTAAAAACAGTAAGTAATACAAATAGGTAAATGTTGATATAACATGTAATACTAAATGCTAAAACCAGTGATAGAAGTTATATGCTGGTTTTGCAACCACGGTATAATTTTGTTCTTATCTTTGTGTTCCTGGCCATCTTCCTTTCTCGGAGAGGTAAGAATTACTGCCTGGTGCTCTTTTGGCTTGAGTTGGAAGTCAGGAGACTTGGTGTGAAAGGAAATTTGAGATGAACACATCCCACCCTGGCCATTCAGAATGTCTGGTCTCCTTAGGTATCTTTATCCAGACACTCATCTTTAAAGTGTTTTATCTTACATTCCTTGGTAAACAGAAGAAAGGCCAAAGGAAGGATAGGGATACCAGATCAGTCAGAACATCAAAACAGTGTAAATATAAGAACAAATGGACCAAATCAATGTGACCCCCTGTAAAGAAGTGATTGTTTTCAAGGGTGGATCCAGAGTAAGGGGCCCTGGGTAACAGAGGTACTGGCTCCCCACACACACACCTTCTGCTTTGCTTTTCTCTTTCTGATTCATTCCTTTTATTTCTCCATGCCATCTCTCACTCTTCATTACTTGCTCCACCAAAACAAGTTAGTTCTCCTTAAAACACTACACTAAAGAGGATGCTGGCATTTATGCTCTAATCTCTCTTTGGGAATGTATGAGTAGGTTCCCACTTTTCTCAGATGTCTTCTTTTGCGTTCTCCTTTGTCAGACAGAGAATAAATCCTAGGTGACATGTAATAACCCTTTCTCCTACTGTCTCTTCAATGTAAAAATAAATAAATAAATAAATAAGGTTCCCTTTGTCATTCTAAAGGTCTTCTTACAGTGTATCTTCAAGCTGTAACTAAGACTTCTCAGCCTAATTGAATAAAATTCTTTTCTTCACAATTTTTATGACCTTGGATGAAAAAAATACCATTATTTTTGAGTGCTGTGCCCTTCCCTCTTTTTTATTGAGGAAAGTCATGACTAGTTGGAACTGGAAGGATCAAGATTTACTATATGAAAAGAGTGGTGAAAAAAATCACTTAGAAACACAAAGGAATTTCCTTCTAACTGATCTCTTTCTAACTGAAAACAATGGCTACCAACATGAACCAACATAAAATATCCTTATCTGCCAAATGCATCTGTTTATCTGTGTTGTGCTGTTGGGTATAACACAAAGGACATTTAGGAGCCATGGTATCCTTCCACTGGAAATTTAAATTCTGAAGTGTTTTATGACATCATTAAAATTAAATTATTTGGTGAAATGATGATGTATATGTGTGTTTGTGTGTATGTGTGTTTTCATAGAGATATATATGAGGTATTCACCTAAATAAGAATAGGATTTATTTCTAAGCAGTGCTTTAAAAAGCAATGATTTTTAAAAACTTTTTTCTTATGTTATATTTTAATGTTTTAATTATAGTATGCATTATTTTTATAATTAAGAAAAATAAATGTATTTCTTTCAGATTGAAAAGTAATTCATAAAATGTTTCAAATGCTAATTGTGCCCTGGCTAGTATAGCTCAGTGGATTGAGTTGCCGGCATGGAACCAAGGGATCACTGGTTCCATTCACAGTCAGGGCACAGGCCTGGGTTGCAGGCCATGTCCTCAGTAGGGGGCACACAATAGGCAACCATACTCTGTTTCTCTCACTCTGTTTCTCCTTCCCTTCCCCATCTCTAAAAATAAATAAATAAAATATTTTTTAAATGCTAATTATCTCTGAGAATTGAAAGGTATTGTAGAAAAAGTACAGATTTTTAATGCAAATCCATTTTTAAATAAAATAACATTGAAATAATTTTTTTATTACTCTAATATTAAGCTTTTAAAAATATTGAGCATTTGTGAAATTCCTGATATTAAATACAGCTTCCTGAGTGTAAGGATAGCTGCTACTTTGTCATCACAATTTACTTGTATCTGAAACTTCTATATTATAAGTTTATAACTTCGTATTATCTCATTACAATAAACTTTTTTCTAAATGAACTTATATAAAAATTTAAGTTATTTTTATTTTTCAACTACATTTGACATATTATATTAGTTTTGGGTGTACACTACAGTGATTAGACATTATATGACCTAGTGATCATCCCAATAAATCTTATACTCATCCACCACCATACATAGTAATTAGAATATTATTGACTATGTTTCTTACTTTACATCCCCCTGACTATTCTCTTAATCCAATTTGTACCTCTTAATCCATCCACCTTTTTCATCTATCTGCCCAACATCCATCTCTTCTGGCAACCATCAAAATATTTTCTGTATCTATGAGTCTCTTTCTGTTCTGCTTGTTTATTTATATTGTTTTTAGATTCAATCATTGATAATTATGTATACCCTTTAACATTTTATGTAATACTGGTTTCATGATGATAAACTCATTTAGGTTTTTCTTTATCTGTCCTTTGATTCTAAATGATAGCTTTGCTAGGTAAAGTAATCTTGGTTGTAGTTCATTGCTTTTCACCACTTTGAATATTTCTTGACTGTCCCTTCTAGCCTGCAAAGCTTCTATTGAGAAATCAGCTTACAGTCTTACAAGATCTCCCTTGTAAATCACCAACTGCTTTTCTCTTGCTGCTTATAAGATTCTCTCTTTGTTTTTAACATTTTGCATTTTAACTATGATGTGTCTTGGTATAGGTCTCTTTGGGTTCATCTCGTTTGGGATTTTCTGCATTTTCTGGACTTGTTTGTTTATTTCCTTCACTAGGTTATGGAAAAATTCTTCTGTCATTTTTTTCAAATAGGATTTTAAAAATTTTGTTTTAATTTTTATTTATTGATTTGAGGAAGAAGAGGAGGAGAAAGAAAGAGATCGATTTTGTTGTACTACTCATTTACGCATTCATTGGTTGACTCTTGTATGTGCCCCAACCAGAAACTGAACTCACAACCTTGGTGCAGTAGGGTATCACTCTAATCAACTGAGCTAGCTGACTCTGGGCTCAGTTTCCTGCTCTCCTTCCAGCACCCCCCAGATGTGAATGTTGGTATGCTTGAAGTTTTCCAAGAGGCTCCTTACACTACCTTCATGTTTTTGGATTATTTTTTCTTTTTGCTGTTATGATTGAGTGTTTTTTGCTTCCTTATATTCCAAATCATTGATTTGATTCTTGGCTTCATGTACTGTACTGTTTATTCCCTGTAATTGATTCTGTATTTCTGTTAGTGTATGCTTCATTTATGACTTTTTTAAATGGTTTTCATATGCTTTTTTTGGTCTGTTGCAGTTCTAAGTTCATTGAGCATACTTATAACCAGTGTTTTAAATTCTGCATATAGTAGATTGTCTCCATTTTGTTTAGTTTTTTTACCTGGTGTTTTGTTCTCTTCTTTTATTTAGGACATATTTCTCTGTCTCCTCATTTCGGCACTTCCTTTGTTTTCTTTTATGAATTAGATACAGTTTCTATGTCTCCTGAGCTTGGTAGAGTGGCCTTGTGTAGTAGGTGTTCAGTAGGATCCAGTGGCACAGCCTCCCTGAACTCACGCTGGACACTCCAGGTGCACCCTCTACACCCTATGTGAGCTTTATACACCCTCCTATTGTAGGTAAAACTTGATTGCTGTTGGCATATCAATGGAAGGTCAATTGACTGCAAGGACTGGCTATAACCACCAACCACAGAGGATCATCTCTATAAGAGACCACCCCACAGAGAAGGACTTCTTTCATTAGGATTCTGGTACTTGCTGAGTCCACCCCTTGAATGTGTCACATATAAAGGTGGTTGGTTGGTGTTTTGAAGTGCTGAAGCTGTCCACTGGGTGTGCTGGTTCTGGGGCCTCCCTAGAGGTACAGGCCAATGTCAGCCTCTGCCTGTGTTCCACCAAATATGAATTACAAAGTGATCGATAGATGGCTGCAAATTGTTCTGGGTTTAGTGGTGCTCCAGAGAGGCCAAGCTGCAATCCAAGACTATGGTTATGGTCATGGTCATGGTTATGGCTAGCCAAGACCAAGGCTATGGCTAGTGCTGGGCCTGGGGCCACTTAGTGAGACATAGGGGGAACACCAAGGCCAGAGGCTGCTTATTTGGGATTTTAGGAAAGTCTGAAGCATGAGCCAAACAGGGAATTCATATGGAATAGCCACTGGAAACAACTTGGGTGGATGGGGTAAGGTCTCAAGGAACCACCAGGGTGGGGCAGACAGTGTGAGCCAGACTGATGGAGACTCAGATATGGGGCCTACCTTCCAGCTTTGTTGGGGGAGCGCTAGAAAAGGAATACTGGCTTCTGCCAGAACATCTGTCTGGGAAAAATGTTGCTCTCCCAGCTCTTGACCTGATGCCAGGCAATTCAGTTCCTCTGCGTATGTCTCAGGTCTTTTTTGAGCTGCTTCCCCAGTATTGGAGCTCACAAGAAGTAAGTTCAAGTAAGTCCATGTGTGAGCCCTTTAAGAGGGACTGCCTGAAACTTTTAGAAGCCCTCCATCTTACTCAGTCACAATCCCTGCTGGTTTTTACAGCCAGAAGTTATGAGCGCTACGCTTCCTGGTACTGGGACCCTGGGTTGGGGATCTGGTGTAGGACTGGGAACTCTTGTTCTTCAGGGGGTCCTCTGCAGCTGAGATGTTCCTCCCAATTTTTATCTGCCACACATACATGTAGGACCAGCCCACCTGCCCCTCCTACCAGTCTTGATGTGGTCCTTTGCAGCTGAGCTGTTCCTCCCAATTTTTATCTGCTACACATACATGTAGGACCAGCCCACCTGCCCCTCCTACCAGTCTTGATGTGGCTTCTCCTTTTCAGGCATTTCTGAATGATAGTGTTCTGAAGTTCAGTGGTAATTTTGATGTAGATGTGGAGGATGCAAGTACTGCAGTTATGTATGCCACTATCTTGACCAGAAGTTGACCTTTCCCAATTAAACTTTTTAAAAAGTGCTTCTGATTATCTGCTATGGGCCTCTACATCACTTTGTCTACTGAGCATCACCAATCATAAGCAGTGAAAATAAATCCTCCATGCACTTACAAGCAGAATCCATATGTATCTCAGCCCCCAACCCCTCCCACCTGCCATGGGGATCTCCCTACAGTAATGAGAGCAGCAGGACAAAGCAGAAAAGAGCACCTCCCTCTTCCATCCACCACTGCAACCACTAGGGGCAGGACCCCAAAAGCAAGGCCCCAAAGTCATGACTGTTCCCCTTTTCTGCATCTTGATGACTTGACAGAACTTTAATAAAGCCTTAAATCCCTTTCAAATCTAAATTCTGAATATACAAAAAATTCATAGGAAAAGGGTTTTTTTCCATAAAAACATCTTTCTCTGGGGTCTTTTCTGGGACTGGATCCATCAATTATTCTGTCTCTCTT
Source organism: Phyllostomus hastatus (assembly GCF_019186645.2). Taxonomy (NCBI): domain Eukaryota; kingdom Metazoa; phylum Chordata; class Mammalia; order Chiroptera; family Phyllostomidae; genus Phyllostomus; species Phyllostomus hastatus. Next base: position 5,435,355 of record NW_025333543.1, read on the forward strand.
CTTCAGTTCTCCATTGACTGAAATTTATAAATACATTTTAAATTAAAAAAGGCTTAACACTATCTCCTACTTCAGTAACAATCTCATCTTTCTCTTCCCTCCACAACCATCCTCATCTTCTGTTCCTAACATCTGCATCACAGGTTTGGCCTTCTGCTGTCACTCCACTGCCATTATGGCCAGAATGGCCTTCAAAAAACAAAACCAATAGTCATCTTGTTACATTTTGCTGAACCATTTTATAGTTAATTTTCTTCTTAAAATTTACTTCCATCAGGATCATGGACACTAACTTCTCCAGTCTTTTTCTCACTTCACTATACTCTTTGCTGGTTTCTTGTCTTTTGTCTACCCCTAAATATTGGCATTTTCTAAAACCTCACCCCATATTTTCTTCTCTTCCTAGGGACCTCACACAGCTGATATTGCTGGCTGCCCCTATATGTGTCTGTTTCTCTTCTTAGTTTCACATCAGTATTTTTAGTTTTTCAGTGGATATTTATTCTTTCCTTAAACTTTAACTGGGTCTATATATTGCACCAAATAAAAATAAAAATGATTAGCTTTACTACTGGTCTTTTGTCATCCATTTTCTCCTCTTTTCCAGTGTACCTTTTGGCTATGTATGAGGTCTGTCTGAAAAAAGTCCAGCCATTGTTAACATGAGAACAGTGTGTGTGACATTGATGTAACCTGGCAGCCAAGGAGAGTGGACTGGAATGTGAATGCATGAACAATGACAACTTCACTGTACTAATCAGTAGGGGTGGTAGACACCATGGAGTGAGCATATATACTGTGTGGCTGTAGCTTTCAAAAAGACTGAGCAAGTAGAGCAATGAATCTGCCTCAAATTTTGCATTGAGCTTGAACATTCCTCTGTGGAAACTATTCAGATGATTCAGAAGGGTTTTCAGGGATGATGCAATGAGTTCAGCACAAATATAAGTGTGTCACAAGTGTTTCAAAGATAATTGAGAATCTGTTGAAAATGATCCACATTCTGGAAGGCCTGCAACAAGCAGAACACCTGAGAATTTTGAACATGTATGGGCTGTGATCAACTAAGATCAGCTACCAGCAGTGTGAGAACTAGAAGCTGATCTGGGAATTCCAAAAACTACTGTGTCAGAGATTTTGATACAGGATCTTGGCATGAAATTGGTTGGGGCAAAATTCATTTGGTTGCTTCTGCTACCAGAGCAGAAGGAACATCATACTACAGTTGCTAGTGACTTGATTCAATCCACCAATGGACCAGATTTCTTCAAGAAGTTCATAAATTTGAAGGGGATTGAGATGTCATTGTCCTATGTACACTTTCTTGTATCTTATATCTTTTTCAAAAAATGTCTTTATTTTTATATTACATGCTGGATACTTTTTTAAAAGACCTCATATAAATTTTGCCATGTTTGTCTTTAGCATTAAAAATTCAGATCTTTCTAGGACCCAAATGAAAAAATCCAAGATGCCAAATCATGCCTTGCAGAGTCCTTCCTCTCTAGTTTCATTTTCTTCTTCTCTCCTTATGCCCCCAAACCTGCCAAGCAACCATACATATGGTGTACTCTCAACCACGTCATCTTCATGTATACCACTAGGTTTCACAACTTGGTTTTCTTGTACTGGAATGATCTTCCTTCCTTTTCCTTCACTGACTCAAATGTCTCTTCCTAAGTTAAATTTTCCTTATTTCCCTACCCCCCGCACACATTTGTTGTTTTTTAACACAACTTATTCGCTGTATTGCAAATCTCGGGGGAACTAGGTATGCTTACTGCCTGTGTCTAGAACAATTCCTGATACACAGTTAGACTCTTTAAATATATGAATGAATTAACAAATTCATTATTTTCTTGTTAAACTCAGAAATAAATTAACTACAATCTCACACAATGTGTGAAATTTAGGTGGACAGAAAGATGAAAAAGTTTAGAGTCCAAATGAATGAATAGGGCTTTCATTTACTCATAACAATCATGATTAATATGTGCCATGATAGGACTTCCTACTCTCTCCCAATTCCAAATATTTTCAGCAGGGGAAGTATGCCTTTGGTATTCCCCTCCAACACTTTCTAACTTTAGCTCGATTTCTCTCTCTAGGATCCCTTCTCTCTTCTTTATATTCTTCACACCACTAAGTACTTACTCTGTGCCCCAAACTTAACTGAGCACAGAACTAATTCACATTATTAAATTCAAACAGATTTATTTCACATTTTTTGCAGCTAATGGTAGTGGAATGAGTAAATAATTTTGACCAACACTTATTCACTCATTCTTTTACCTCTCTTGAATGATCATAAAACAAAGCATGCAAAATGTACTGGAATAAGGCAGGTACAGGAAGATATGTGTGGTAAAAATAAGCAAATTGCTGTATTGATACAACCTTAGGAAAAAGAGTTAGAATAGATTTTCAGGTATTTCTGCTTCCTCTCATGATCAATACTGAGATTCTAAGCCTAGGAGTAGAAGAAAACATGTATATAAAGCCATCTTCTATTTTAGGTTGTGACATTCACCACCTGGAAATTAGAGGAAAACTAGAACCCACAGGCTGCTACACCAGTAAGTCCATAAGTTTTGGAGTGGTAGTTCAGTAGTAAGATAGCAGCCCATTCACTAACTTTTAATTAAGTATCAATATCATGTAATTTCAAAGGAATATGGCTATCAGAGGACTCTTTTAAGAGAAACTGTTCATTATTACCATATTGTGAGTCTGATACTCTAATAGTCACAAACTGATTAAGCAATTACTAAATATTAACAAATATGTTTTAGAAAATTCATTATGAACTTGATGTCACCTAAGGAGAAGAAAAGTCAGCTCAAAACTCTTTAAATTAATGTCAATGTCCTGTTTCACATGAAGTAAGTGTTTTACATCTTTAATGCAACTTTGAAAGGAACAATTACAAAATACTATAATCACTTCTAATAATTTGCCTGTTTTCAATACATGGGTCCAGAACTTGATATACTTTTGATTTTTCTCAATTCAACTACATTCTTATGGACAGATATATATGAGATGTATATGAACAGATCTTCTATATCTCCTTCATCTTTACTTAGTTTTCTCTCCAAAAGAAAGCATTCAAGACTAAAGCCATTGAATCAGCCTTTAGTATCTATTGTTACTGGTAGCACTGAATCAGCAACAGAGGTGAGGGAGAGATCTAATAACCTGGGAAAACATGGCATCATGCACCAATGTTCATATCAAAAATCAAGCTAGAAGCCCTCCATGCTATTAAACATTTTATGTTAGAACTTGAGAGACAGGACAGGGTAAACTGCAAGACATTTTGGTATGCTAAATACTCAACACTACCCTTCAGCTTTGCATATAGATAAAACAGATTTTAGAAAAGGTAAATGCTGGTTTGAGGAGAATCAGTGACATAACCAAAGATAATTCTAAGGGTCTTATGGAAGACCAATAGTCAAAAGTCTCATCCCTCAGTGATGGTAGGTGGATATCACAGGTTGCTTCAGTGCGCATGAAATTCCAGTCTTTCTGACCCAGCTGGTATAATCACATCTCTCTGTCCTGTTACCTAACGAATTACTGCCCACTCATCAGTGGAACAAATAGAGAAAATGACCTCATTTCATGGAGAATGAGAGATACCTCTCTACTTACATAACTAGAGAGTCTTGCTGGGAGAATGGCACTTAGATATTATCCATTAACCATATACGTCTGTTGAGAACAATATGCCTACTTAACCTGTACATTACATTGAAAGCTCAACAATTCATTTGCACCTTGCACATTCTTACATACAATTAAGGTGAGGTAAATGGGAAAAAATAATGTACAAATGTGGTGGTTCAAAATATTTCTTCTAAATGCAGTATAATTTTCCTTTTAAATGGGAGTTGCTGTAAATCTGGGATAGCTATGGTGTATTTGTTTTTATTATCCATACTGAAAAATCTCTAAGAAATAAATAATTCATATAGTTGAATTATTAAGGGCAACTTGGTTACTGTTGCTTTGGAAACAAGTTCTTTGGTATATGTCTATGGACTTAGCTGATGTTGAGCCACTGTTTTCTAAATATCAAAAATAATTCTGAGTTTCCCAGGGATTTTTTCTTCTTTCTTTTTTTTAAGATTTTATTTATTTATTTTTAGAGAGAGGGGGAGGGAAGAAGAGAGGGAGAAACATCAATGTGTGGTTGCCTCTTGCACACCCCCTACTGGGGATCTGCCAACCCAGGCATGTGATCTGACTGGGAATTGGCCCAGCAACCCTTTGGTTCAGAGGCCAGCACTCAATCCACTGAGTCACACCAGCCAGGGTTCTTCTTTCTTTATTGATTGGAAAAAGGCTATTAGAGTTGGATAGAAAAAGGTCTGATCAACAGTAACATCTAATCTACAGTTTCTATTCTACAAACTGCGAAAGGATATCAAACTAGGTCTTTTTGTTTAATCAAGTAAACTTGGAGTTAAATCTTGAGTTCCTTTCTGGTCATTATGAATTTGACACTTTTTTCAATGTAGTAGAGATTACTTTGTGATTCTCAAAACAATTCATTTAGGAAAATTCAATTAAGTATTAACATGTATAGATGCTATTAATAGATACTGGTGCTCTGTTTAAAATATTTAACAAATTAATACTGCAGATACCACTTCTCTGCCTCACCATATTTATACAGTTAAAAAGACTACTATTATTTAAGAAAAAAATCACAAATAAATATCAAAGCTATCCATTTAGGGTGTCTTCCCTAGCTATAGGATCATAATTGTAGAAGCCAAAAATTATAGATTCTTGGTGTTGAAACAAAGTTTGGATGTCCTCTAAGGAGGGAGGCATAAGAACCACATCTTGATGATGATAAAAATGAATATGATGCTGTGGTGCTAGAGCTATGAAACAGAAGGTGTAGCAAAAGGACAATCACAAAGCTATCCCAGAAACAAAAGATGCACTAATGTAAAATCAAAATAGCCAATAAATCTTCCAAAGCTACATTGTGCTTAAAATCAATGAATTTAGTAAATATTTGCCTTGTCTTCTAGACAATATCATTTTTCAGATTTTAGAAGCAGTAATAAAGGCAACTGCTAGTCTAAACCTGATTAAGATTGTAGGGGGTTAATGAAAAGAGTTTGGGAATTTTGGAACCATGTCATTTTAGCATTTATAATAACCAAGGGAATATGTATTGGGCATAGGCAATAAGGTTATCAGTCTTTGAAAAATCAAATAGTCCTACTACATACCTATAAAAATGGCCAAAATGCAGAATGCTAACAGCACCAAATGCTGGTGAGAATGTGAATAATAGGAATTTTCATTCATTGCTGGTGGGAATGCAAAATGGTACAGCCACTTTGAAAGACCATCTTTCTTATAAAACTAAATATACTCTCACCATACAATCCAGAGATCATGAAATACAAAAATCATTGATATGTAGACAAATGAATTAAAAACTGTGTCCACACAAAAACCTGTTCACAATGTTTATTCATAAATGTTAAAGGTAGAAATAACTAAGATGTCCTTTGGTAGATGAATGGATAAAGTGTGGTTATACCCAGACAATAAATATTAATCAGCACACACACACAAATGAAATGAGCTATCAGACCAAAAAACTATGGAGGAACTTTAAATGCATATTCTAAGTAAAAGGGGCCAATATGAAATGGCTGTATACTGTATGGCTCCAACTATATGATATTCTGGAAAAGGCAAAACTTTGGAGACAGTGTAAAGATCAGTGATTGCCAGGGGTAGAGGGGTTGTGGGGGATAAATAGGCAGAACACAGAGGATTTTTAGGACAGCGAAAATACTGTATTGTACCATAATCATGGTACATATCATTATACGTTTATCTAAAGCCATACAATGTGCAATACCAAGAATGAACCATATATTATAAATTGTGGACCTTGGACAACTGTGATGTGTCAATGTAGGTTTATCAATTGTAACAAATGTACTACTTTAGGAGGGGCTGTTGACAATGAAGGCAGCTATGCATCTGTGGGGGCAGGGAATACATGGAAAATTTCTATATCTTCTGCTCAATTTTGCTGTAAACCTAAAACTGCTCTAAAAATAAAGTTTTTAAAAAAGTAAACAGTCAAAAACATTAAAGAAACTAGACTGACCCTATTGTCATCCATGATAGAAGAAGAGTAAAAAGGAGTAGGAATAAAATTACAAAAGAAAAAAAATCCCCTGAGAGACAAAGGTAGCTAAGTGTCCAATATGTCCATATACAGAGTTCTTGGTGAATCTGTCATCATTATTGGTTTTTACTTTAATGATCAAAGAGGCTCAGATGTGGAAATATCATGTGTATACAGAAGAAACCTTCCAGAATGAGTTAAGGGTTGGGGAAACACTGGGAAGTTAAAGAGAACTTTATCTAAGTATACTCAGATATAAAGAAGTTTAAGAAAAAGCAAGATGGATTTTATAGTCTGAATATCAGACTTGGGATTGTGACTTTGTTCCTCATTAACTTATTATGTAAGTAATTTGAACCTTCATTTCCTCATCTATGAAATGATTGCCTCCTAAAATTTTGGTGAGGATTGAATAAAATAGGCAAAATATTTCGCACAATGGCTGACACACAATTAGTTCTCCTTTATTTATTTACTTTTGCTTCTTTTTTTCTCCTTTCTTTTATTGTTGTTCAATTACAGTTGTCCCCATTTCCTCCCATTACTCTCCCCTGTGCTAAACACCCCCATCTTTCACATTCAGTCCTCCCCGCCCCCGTTGTCTTTGTCCACGGGTCCTGTATACATGTTCTTTGACAACCATTCTACTTCTTTCCCCCATTATCCCCCTACTCCTCCCCTCTGGTCACTGTCACTTTGTTCTTTATTTCAATGTCTCTGGTTTTATTTTGCTCACTTTTCCATGCTATTTCCCTTTCCCCTTCCCTCTGGTTACTATCAGCTTGTTACTGATTTCAATGTCTCTGTCTATATTTTGCCTGCCAGTTTGTTTTGTTGATTAAGTTCCACTTATAGGTGAGGTCATACCATATTTGTCTTCCACTGCCTGGCTTATTTCACTTAGCATAATGCTCTCCAGTTCCATCCATGCTGTTGTGAAGGGTAGGAGTTCCTTCTTTCTTTCTGCTTTGTAGTATTCCATTGTGTAAATGTACTGCAGCACTCATTTACTGATGGGCACCTAGGCTGTTTTCAGCACTTAGCTATTGTAAATTGTGCTGCTATGAACATTGGGGTGCATAGGCTCCTTAGATATCGTGTTTCAGGGTTCTTAAGGTATATTCCCAGCAGTGGAATTGCCAGGTCAAACAGCAATTCCATTTTCAGTTTTTTGAGGAAATCCCATACTGTTTTCCACAATGGCTGCACCACTTTACATTCCCACCAACACTGTACTAGGATTCCCTTTTCTCCATAACCTCATCAGCACTTGTTTGTTGATTTGTTAATTATGGCCTTTCTGACCTGGATGAAGTGGTATTTCATTGTGTTTTTAATTTGCATCTCTCTGATGGCTACTGATGCTGAACATCCTTTCACACGTCTCTTGGCCCTCTGTATGTCTTCCTTGGAGAAGTATCTGTTCGGGTCCTTTGCCCATTTTTTAATTGAGTTGTCTTCCTAGTGTGCAGTTGTGTGAGTTATTATATTTTGGAGATCAAACCCTTGTTTGAGGTAGCATGGGCAAATACATTTTCCGTGACTTGGTTCCTTTTTGATTTTGCTGATGTTTTCTTTAGCTGTGCAGAAGCTTTTTAACTTTATGTAGTCCCATTTGTTTATTCTTTCCTTTACATCCCTTTCTCTAGAGCAGGGGTGTTAAACTCATTTTCACCAGTAGCCACATCAGCCTTGCAGTTGCCTTCAAAGGGCCGAATGTAATTTTAGGACTGTATAAATATAACTACTCCTTAATAGTTGCACAAGAGCTCGGTGCTGCTGCCAGGTTGAAACAAGGGGCCAGGCTAGATAAAACAAGGTGGAGGACCTGGTTCAGCCTGAGGGCCTTCTGATTGCCACCTGTGCTCTAGGGGACATATAGAAGAAAGTATTGCTGTGTGGCATATCTGAAATGTTCCTGCCTATGTTCTCCTTTAGGACTTTTATGATGCTGTGATTTATACCTAAGTCTTTTAGCCATCCTGAGTTTATTTTTGTGTATAGTGTAAGCTGGTGGTTGTTTCATTTTTTTGCATGTACCTGCTCAGAACTCCCAACACCATTTGTTAAAGAGGCTATTTTTCCTCCATTTTATGCTCCTGCCTTGATTGTCAAATATTAATTGACCCTTGAGTCATGGATTTATTTCTGGGCTCTCTATCCTGTTCCATTGATCTACATAGATCAATAGATCTGTTCTTATGCGAGAACCAGACTGTTTTGATTACAATGCCCTTGCAGTATAGTTTAATATCAGGTATTTTGATCCCTCCTACTTTGTTCTTTTTTCTCAAAATTGCTGAGGCTATTTGGGGTCATTTATGGTTCCATATAGATTTTTGAAATGTTTGTTCTGTATCTGTGAAATATGTCATTGGTATTTTGATAGGGATTTCATTGAATTTATAAATTGCCTTGGGTAATATGGACATTTTGATGATGTTCATTCTCCCAGTCCATGAATATGACAGTATATGCTTCCATTTATTTTTGTCTTCCTTATTTTCTTTCTTCAGTGTTGTGTAGTTTTCTGAGTACAGGTCTTTTACCTCCTCATTAGGTTTATTCCTAGGTACTTTATTTTTCTTGTTACTTTAGCAAATGGGAACTTTTTCATAATTTCTCTTTCTGATATTTCCTTGTTAGTGTACAAAAATGTCTACAGTTTGACAATTGGCATTTTATCATGCTGTTTTTCCAAATTCACTGGTTAGGTTGAGTAGTTTTTTGGTGGAGTCTATAGGATTTTCTATGTATACTTTCTATGTACATTTCTATGTACATCTATTCATGTAGATGACTATCATATCATCTACAGAGAATGACAGGTTTACTTCCTCCTTCCCAATTTGGATGCCTTTTATTTCTTCTTCTTGTGTAATCGCTGTTGCTAGGACTTCCATACTGTGTTGAATCATAGTGGTGAAAGCAGGCACCCTAGGCTTTTCACTGATCTTATTGTGAAAGCTGTTAGTTTTTGCCCTTTGAGTATGATGTTGGCTGTAGGTCTCTCGTATATGGCCTTTATTAGGATGAGGAATGCTCCATCTACTCCCACTTTGCTGAGTGCTTTTATCATAAATGGGTGCTGTACCTTATCAAATGCTTTTTCTATGTCTATTGATATGATCATATGATGTTTGTCTTTCCTCTTGTTTATGTGATGTATTACTACTATTGATTTGCAAATACTGTACTATCCTTGCATCGCTGGGATGAATCCCACTTGATCAGGGTGTATGATCCTTTCAATGTATTGCAGGATTTGGTTTGCAAATATTTCATTGAGGATTTTAGCATCTATGTTCTTCAGTGATATTGGCCTGTAATTTTCTTTTATTGTTGTGTCTTTATCTGGTTTTGGTGTTAGGATGATGCTGGCCTCATAAAAAGAGTTTGGGAGTCTTTCCTTGCCTTGGATTTTTTGGAATTCTGAGAAGGATAGGAGTTAGCTCTTCCTTCAATATTTTATAAAATCCTCCTGTGAAATTGTCCAGTCCAGGGCTTTTTTATGCTGGGAGTTTGTTTAATTACTGCTTCAATTTCACTAGCTGTTATTGGTCTATTCAGGCTTTGTGCTTCTTTTTGATTCAGTTTTGGAAGATTATATGTTTCTAGAAATTTGCCAGTTTCAGCGAGGTTTTCAAATTTCTTGGCATATAGTTCTTCATAGTAATTTCTTACAATCCTTTGTATTTCTGTGCTATTAGTTATAATCTCTCTACTTTCATTTCTGATTTTATTTATTTGGGTCCTCTCTATTTTCTTCTTGATGAGTCTGGTTAAAGTCTTGTCAATTTTGTTTATCTTTCAAAGAACCAGCTCCTGGATTTATTAGTCCTTTGAATTGTTCTTTTAGTCTCTATGTCATTTAATTCTGCTCTGATCTTGGTTATTTAATTCTTTCTACTTGCTCTGGGCTTTGTTTGTTGTTGTTCTTCCAGTTCTTATAGACATAGGGTTAGGCTGTTTATTTGAAACATTTCTATTTTTTTTAGGTAGGCCTGTGTTGCTATGAACTTCCCTCTCAGGACCACCTCTGCTGTGTCCCATGGGTTTTGAACCATGTGTGTTAATTTTCATTCATTTCCAGAAACTTTTTGTTTTCTTCCTTGATCTAATTATTAATCTGTTCATTGTTTAGTAGCATGCTATTCAGTCTCCATGAATTTGAATGTTTTTGAGGTTTTTCCCTTGAGGTTGGTTTCTAGTTTCAGGCCTTTGTGGTCTGAGAAAATGCTTGATATAATTTCTATTATCTTGAATTTTTTCAGGCTTGTTTGTGTCCTATCATGTGGTCTATATTTGAAAATTTTCCATGTGCATTTAAAAAGAATATGTATTTTTGCTTCTTGGAATAAAAGGGTGTGTGTGTGTGTGTGTGTGTGTGAATCTCAGTTAAGTCCATTTGATCTAGGGTGTTGTGCAGTGCCTCAATATCCTTCTTGATAGTTTGTTTAAAAGATTTATCCATTGTTGACATGGAGTGTTAAAATACCCTATTATAAGTGTGTTGCTATCTATATCTTTCTTGAAGTCCTCCAGTATTCCCCTTATATATTTGGGTGCTTCTATGTTGGGTGCATATATGTTTACAATGTTTGTCTTCTTGGTGGATTCTTTCCTTGAGTATTAGGAAGTGTCCTTCTGTGTCTCTTTTTTTCCTAGACAGAACCAGAGCAAGGTTTTATGTATTTATTTATTTAGTTAGCCTCTAGGTTGATTCTAAAATTTATTTTTTAAATATATTTTACTGATTATGGTATTACAAGTTGTCTCATTTTTCCCCCTTTATTCCTCTGTGTCCTGACACGCCCTCCCACCTGCATTCCTTCCCTTCGGTTCATGTCTGTGGGTCATACATATAGCTCTTTGGCTTCTACATTTCCTATGCTATTCTTAACCTCCCCTTTTCTATTTTCTACATACCATTTATTCTACTTGTTCTCTGTATCTTTTCCCCCTCTTTCCCCCCCCACTCCCCCACTGATAACCCTCTCTGTGACCTCCATTTCTGTGATTCTTTTCCTGTTCTAGTTGTTTGCTTAGTTTTTGTTTTTTTTTTAGGTTCAGTTGTTAATAGTTGTGAGTTTATTGTCATTTTACTGTTCACATTTTTATCTTCTTTTTCTTAGATAAGTCCCTTTAACATTTCATTTAAACAGAGCTTGGTGGTGATGAACCCCTTTAACTTGACATTATCTGGGGAGCATTTTATCTGCCCTTCCATTCTAAATGATAACTTTGCTGGATAGGGTAATCTTGGATGTAGGTCCTTGCCTTTCATGACTTGGAATATTTCTTTCCAGCCCCATCTTGCCTGCAAGATTTCTTTTGAGAAATCAGCTGACAGTCTTATGGGCATTCCTTTGTAGGTAACTGTCTCCTTTACTCTTGGTGCTTTTAAGATTCTCTCCTTATCTTTGATCTTGGCTAATGTGATTATGATGTGCCTTGGTGTGTTCCTCATTGGGCCCAACTTCTTTGGTACTCTCTGAGCTTCCAGGAAGTCTGTTTCCTTTGCCAGATTGGGGAAGTTCTCCTTCATTATTTTTTCAAATAAGTCTTCAATTTCTTGCTGTTCCTCTTCTCCTTCTGGCGCCCCTATGATTTGGATGTTGGAACATTCAAAGATGTCCTGGAGGTTCTTAAGCCTCTCCTCATTTTATTTTAAATTCTTGTTTCTTCATTCTGCTCTGCTTAAATGTTTATTTCTTCCTTCTGCTCCAAACCGTTGATTTGAGTCCCATTTTTCTTCCCATCATTGTTGGTTCCCTGTACATTTTCCTTTATTTCACTTAGCATAGCCTTCATCTTTTTTCCTCTAATTTACAATCATATTCAACCAAGTCTGTGAGTATCCTGATTATCAGTGTTTTAAACTGTGCATCTGATAGGTTGGCTATCTCTTTTATGCTTAGCCATATTTTTTCTGGAGTTTTGATGCGTTCTTTCATTTGGGCCATTTTTTTTTGTCTCAGTGTGCCTGATAGTAGTAAGGGGCAGAGTCTTAGGTGTTCACCAGGGCAGGGAAACCCATGTTGCTTGCACTGTGATGCTTATGTGGTGGAGGGGCCCGAGAGGGAACAATGCTGCTTGCTCTCTTCTCTGCTGGTTTTCAGTCACTTCCCCACTACCCACAATCAAATCAGGCCTTTCTGGTGCTGATAACCCAGGTGGGTGGGTTTGTGTACATTTTTGGACCATGTAGCTCTCTCCAAGGAACTCTCCTGTGAGGCTGGGAGTTTCTCCCACTGCCGTCTCAACCCCCAGAGGTGTTTTCAATCAGAGGCTTTGAGTCTTTATTTCCCTGTGCTGGAACCCTGGGTTGTACAGTCTGTCTCACTCCCCAGTTGTCCTCCCAGTTTATCTAGATGCAAATGTGGTACTGCCCACTCCACCAGCCATTGCCTTTCCATGAGTCATTTCCACCAGGCTGCCTGTCTCCACTCCTCCTACTGGTCTAGGTGAATATTTCTTCTTTAACTCTTTGGTTGTCGGACTTCCATACAGTTCAATTTTCTGTCATTTCTGATTGCTTTTTGTTTTTAAATTTGTAGTTGTCCTTTTGGTTGTGCAAGGAGGCACAATGAATCTACCTACACCTCCATCTTAGCCAGAAGTCCTGTGTCTCTTTTTTTTTGGCCTTTGTTTTGAAGTCTATTTTTTCTGATACAAGTATTGCTATACCAGCTTTTTCTTTCCTGTCCATTTCCTCCTCATAATAATTTTTTTCCAACCCTTTACTTTTGGTCTGTATAGGTCTTTTGTTCTGAGGTGGGTCTCTTGTGGGCAGCATATGTGGAGGGTCATGTTTTCTTATCTATTCAGCTACAATATGTCTATTGATTGGAGCATATAGTCCATTTACATTGAAGGTTATTGTGATAGGTACTTATTTATTTTTCCTCTTTGTACCTGTGTTCCTCTCCCTCTCACTCATTTTCTTCCTTTTCTTAAAGCAGTCCCTTTAGCATATTTTATAACGCTGATTTGGTGAAGGTGTATTCTCTTAGCTTTCTTGTGTTTGGGAAACTCCATATTTCACCTTCCATTTTAATTGAGAGTTTTGCTGGATAGAGTAGTGTTGGTTGCAGGCTTTTGCTCTTTATTACTTGGAATATTTCTTGCCATTCCCCTCTGGCTGGTAGTATTTCTGTTGAGAAATCACTGCTAGCCTTATTGAAGTTCCCTTGTAGGATACTTCCTTTTCTTCTTTGCTGCCTTTAATATTCTCTCTTTGTCTTTAAAATTTGGCATTGTTATTATGATTTGTCTAGGAGTAGACCTCTTTGGGTTCATCTTGTTTGGACCCTCTGTGCTTCCTGAACTTGCATGGCTTTTCCCCTCTCTACATTAGGGAAGTTTTCTGTCATAACTCTTTTCAAACAGGTTTTGTATCACTTGTTCCTTCTCCTCTCCTTCTGGTATTCCTGTAATGTGTTGTTGCATTTCATGTTGTCCTGCAGTTCCCTTAAGCTATCTTCATATTTTTTTTATCTTTTTTCATGTTTCTGCTCTCTCTGGGTATTTCTTTCTACCTTGTCTTCCAGCTTAGTAATTCAGTCCTCTATTTTGTCCAGCCTGGTTGTAGTTCCTTCTAGTGTAATTTTAATTTCAGATATTGTATTCTTCATTTTTCCTGGTTCTTGTTTGTAGTTTCTTTTCCTTTTTCATGCTGTAGTAGTTCTCACTCAGTTCCTTGTAGTTGTCACTTAGTTCCTTGAGCATCCTTATAATCATTATTTTGAATTCTATATTTGATAGTTTGTTTGCCTCCATTTCATGTAGCTCTTTTACTGGGGAGTCCTCAATTCCTTTCAATTTCAGGTCTTTTCTTTGTCTCCCCATTTTAGGTGACTCTTTTTGTTTATTTCTGTGTTTTCTGATAATATGCTTTGCCAGCTGTCTTCATGGGGTAAACTTCTGTGGTAGGGTTCTGTGCAACTCAATTGTAGAGTCTCTTTGTTTTCTTTGTCTGGATGCTCTAGCATTACCTTTTTTTTTTGTTTGTGTGGGCTTTCTTGTTGAGCTTGGGCTGTACCTGTTGGTGGCTTCTTTACCTGTTGGAGGGTTCCCCTTTTAAGCAAGCTTACTGGTATTCACAATCCCACCTTGTCTTGTATGCTGTTGCACAGTTGTTTGTTAATAATTCAGTATTACCAGACAACCAAACCTATGCCAACAAAAAGAACCCCCTTACACATCAGCAATCTAAACCACAATTGAACTAAGATTAATAAAGGTGAACAGAGGTTGCAGATATTATAAGATATGACAAAAGGAATACATGGTGACTAAAAGAAAGGAAAATATTATTGAGTTTTAAGAGGGAGGAGAACTGATAAGAGTTGGGATAGAACCAAGGCAAAGAAAGGAAAAGAGCAAAATTTAAAATGTAAATAAAATACTAAAGGGTGATCGAACAATGGGGTAAGAAAAGGGAAGAGTATACTATGCAGTTTAGAGTAAAATTGAAAATGCGTGGGACCAATGGGAGCAACATTGCAAAAAAGAACCAGCAGGGTTGATAGCAATGATGGGTGACTTAGGTTTCATAGAGGTGGAATGGGAACAAGATTATTTTAGAAAGGAAAAAAGTGAATATGAAATGTGTAGAGTAAAGCAAACTGATTTTGAAAGGATGGGGGAAGCAAACTAATAAGAGTAAGGAGTGAGGCCCAGGTTGGCCAGGGGGTGGGAGGTGGGAAGGGAGAGAGAAAACAATGAAATAAAATTCCTCACTCAACCGATCAGGGGCAGGGGCAAGGTGAAATGGAATAAGACAGCAGGAGAGTATTCAATGAGATTTAAAGTACAAGCAAACAGTGAACAAATGGGAGTTCCTTTGGAGAAGTACATCAACAAGCATGGTATTTCACCCAACTAGCCACTGTTTATAAAAGGTGGAAAAAAATAAGATTCTTATTAGAGGGGGGAAAGAATGTGAGTTGACTTAAGAAAGAAGAGTGTTTATGCGAGGTTAGATAGAAGAGAATTCGTGAGAGTGAGGGGTAGAAACTTGGCATAGTATGAGAGAAAATAAAGTTTACACCAATAGTAATAAAGCTCAGGAAGATGAAATGGATTAAGACCAGGGAAAGGTACTGTGTGGGATTTTGAATAATGATAACATAAGAAATACATAATATGAATAAAAACTATAAAAAGTAAAAGACCAAGAGTAGTGAGTTATTTGAAATATGGGTGGAGTAAAAGAAGAAAAAATAAAATGCAATATGAAATGGAGAATAAAAAACAAACAATAAAAGCAAACAAAACTAAATAAATGGAAAGAAGAAAGAGAAATAAAAAACATGCAAGTTCTGATGAAGAGCAAAGTAAACTTTGTTTCATCCGTTGGTGTCTGCTTCTGGCTTCTTTTTGGATCTGTATCTGATTATCTTTTCTCTCAGCTCCAGATCTTACTGTTTTACTCTTGAGAAAAAAATGTCTCCTGATTGTTAAGCCTGCTCAAATGGTTTTACTGATCTGCCCAGTTTCTGCAAGCAGAGTGGGGCTGGGCTCCGTTTTCCCTTTAGTGTGGTTCAACAAGGATGGGGGCTTAGTCTGGGCAACAATAATCACAGGTGCCTAGTTTCCAGCCCAGGTCCACAGAGCACTGTGTAGCCTGCACTCTCCACCCTACCCATTTGCTCCAGGCTGGCACCAATTAGCCACCTTGCTTTGCATTCCTGTGATCAGTCCATGAGGTGCACTGAGTGGAGGTAAATCCTGCCCACACCCCTCCTTCTTTGTTGGCCCCCTGCTGCACTCACAAGGTCCCTCCACAGGTTTGATTTAGATCCCCTCTTGAAAAAAGTCTCTTTGGGCACCTCTGCCACTTTGAGCCCCTGCTGCCCCATTTTGATCAATCTATGAGGTTCCCTGAGTGTGAGCAAATCACTCCCACATACCTCCCTCTTTGTTGTCCAGGCTACTGTGTGTGCAAGGTCCTTGCATGGTGCTCTTCAGTTCTCCTTTTGAAAAAAGTCTCTTTGGATGCTGCTGCCAATCCAAGCTACCATCTGGCTTTCCATGCAGTCTAACTTTCTGAAAAGTCCAGAGTCTGTTTGAGTCACAGCCAGTTGTGGCCCATCTCTTCTCCCTGCTCCAGGTGTCACTAGGATCCCCTAAATTCTCTGGCACTGTCCCAGCCAGCAACTGCTGCCCCAGCCTAGATATAACACCACTGACTATGTGTCACTTGCTGTCTATTTTTCCCCCAGTAACATTATGCATCCAGGTCTTTTGTGGTGCAGGCCTGGGACTTTCCCACCCTGTGCGGGAGGTAGCTGCTAGGCTGCTATCACTGACCCAGCTCTCCTCCAATGTCCCTGCGGCCATTGTGGTCTCCAGCACCATCCCGGGGACCTTCCCCATTTGCTTATAAAACCTCCTTACCACCCATTTTGAAGCATCCTCTGCATACTTGGCTTCCAAACTTCATATCGGCTGACATTCTGTTGGCTATTCACTTTGTTTTTTGGAAGTTCAGCTAAGTGTCCCAGTTGGGTACATGAGCAAGTAGGCTCGTGTCCCACCTACGTTGCCACCATCTTCTGTCCAGTTCTCTTTTAAAAGCATTAGTTACCAGCAGCATTAATATATCCATAATGTAGACCTAATTCCTTGGGCTTATGACCTAATAACAGGAGTAGAATGAAATTCTAATTTGTCTCATCTGTGATATTACTTATCACCTACAATTTTATTTCATTGACACATCTACACATTTGATGAGCATTACTTCTTTAAACAGTAAAAATTGATGAACATAATCACTAGGATTTGGCCCCATAAGAGAAATATTAGCATCCCTTCAGGTTAATACCAAATCACTAATCCACAACCTTTATGTGTTATTTAACAAATTGGAAATTAATCCAGTCATACTATCATTAAATTCATAATTCACTATTTTATCCATATGGAAAGAAAAGTATTAAAATTCAAATATTCTATATGAAATAGGTACTCACCAAATGTTTGCTAACTAAATAAATTAATGAAACAAATTAGAAGGAATTTGGAAAGAGAAGTGATTTTTATGGTAACTTTTGTTTCTTTTATTGCTGTCATATTATTTTATATTACATAATGAACACTTTGAAATAATCAAGAAATGAAGATATACTCAGTATATAATGTTTCCCTGATTTTCCATATGATAACCCTATTAAAAAGAGGAGCAATTCTAATTTGTTGTAACTTGTATTTTGGCTCTGGTAGCTACCACATTTGATTTTAAGTATTCACAAGTTATCAGCTCAATTATCTGGTGTGAGTGCTGCCCAAATTTATGTTAATCAAGTAATGTTTTAGCTTAAAATGCCCACCTTTTTCTGTTTTCACTGTTGGAAAAATATTTGTCTATAGTTTAAGCTATCATGCTGAGAGAATAGTATGACTAATGAAGATACAGTATGAGGATAAAATATATGGGGTTTGTAATGTATTTTGTTGCTTTGTTCTCACAAAAGATGCTAAACTGACTCTGAATTAGTTTGTGAATAAATCATTTAGCATCAAGCAATAATGCCATTCACTTCCTATTGGCTGATATTAGAATTAAACTAGAAGTAAAAAATTAGAGGCTAATTATGTTTCTTCATCTCTTATCATGTTTGCTTCCAAAGAACCCTAACTCAAAGAGAAAACCAAAACATTTTGTTATTCATTCATTAAATACATATCTATTGTATATACTTTACCTTCAATGTGTTGTGGGGTGAATTTCAATTAAATAAAATTTATTTATTTAATAAACGTATGACATGATAATAGAATAAGAAATGTACAATCTTTTAAATACCCAACATATACTAATAAGTTTATGAAAAATACTGATCTTGAGCCAGAATTCACAGAGAGGTAATATTTCATAAAGCCTTAAAGAATAATAAAATATAGAGAGGAGTAAATGTTTGCATGTGAGGGGGGAGGGGTTTTTGTGAGGGGAGGTCAGGGAAGTGCTTGATCCAAGGAGACAAAACTTTATAAGCAAAGTTAGAGAGGAGGAAAAGTGTCAGGCATTTATGGGATGTATAGAATATTCCCACTAAAGATGAGTGTTACAAGGGGTATCATGGAAGAAAATCTTAAACAAAAATGTTGTGAGAAGCAGTAAATTCCAGGCTAAGAAATTTGGATTTATTCTATAGGAAATGGAGAACTCATTAAGGCATTTACAAGCAAAAGTGACATTATCATACCTGCACTTCAGGAAATTATTTCAGCACTTGTGTTTTCAATAAGTTTAAGATAAACAGTTTGAGATAGGTCATTATTAAGAGTCCAAATGAGTAATAATAAGGAACTGATCTGGGTGGTAGTATAACATACTTTCTTTTATTAATCTATATATCTAAGTATTTAATACAGGGCTCCGTATTATAAATAAATCAAATCAAAGAAAATATTTATTCAGTATATTCTTAATTAAAACCCAGGCAAGATGTCCTATTTCATATTGATTATGGTAAAGATAAAAATTTTAAAATAATTGTATCACTACTGACATTAATGATACTCACTACACAGATGTAAAGTAAAATATAAAAAGAGACTCCGGTCAAGATGGAAGTGTAGGTATATATACTTTGCTTTCTTATACAACCAAAAGAAGGACAACAACAAATTTAAAAACAAAAAACAATCAGAACTGAAAGAAACTCGAACTGTATGGAAGTGTGACAACCAAGGAATTAAAGAAACACTCATCCAGACTGGTAGGAGGGGTGAAGTTGGGAAGCCAGGGCAGAAAGGACACATGTGGCAAGGCAGTGGCTGGCAGTCCCACATTTGTGTGCAGATAAATTGGGAGGAACAACTGGGGAACAAGATAGACCACACAACCCAGAGTTCCAGCATGGGGAAATAAAGCCTCAAAACCTCTATCTGTAAAAAACTGTGGGTGTTGTGGTGGCAGAAGAAACTCCCAGCTTCACAGGAGAGTTTTTTGGAGAGATCTACAGGGTCCTGGAATGTACACAACCCACCCACCTGGGAATCAACACCACAGGGCCCAATTTGCTTGTGAGTAGTGAAGGAAGTGACTGACAGCCAGCTGAGAGCTGAGCAAGTGGCATTGTTCCCTCTCTGACCCCTCCCACACAGACAGCACCACAGCCCAGTGAAGAGGCTTGTCTTGCCCTGGCAAATACCTCAGGCTCTGCCCCTTAAATATAATAGGTGTGCCAAGAAAAAGAAATATGGCCCAAATAAAATAATAGATCAAAGCTCCAAAAATAGAGCTAAGCAATGAAGAGATAGCCAACCTATCAGAAGCAGAGTTCAAAGCACTGGTAATCAGGATCCTTACAGAAATGGTTGAGTACAGTTACAAAATAGAGGAAGAAGCAAAGGCATTAAAAAATGTACAGGGAACCAACAGTGAAGGGGAGGAAACTGGGACTCAAATCAATAATTTGGAACAAATGAAAGAAATAAACAGTCAACCAGAACAGAATGAAGAAAGAAAAATTCAGAAAAAAAAATGAGGAGAAGCTTAGGAACCTCCAGGACAACTTTAAACATTCCAGCATGCAAATCACAGGGTTTCCAGTAGGAGAAGAGGAACAGCAAGAAATTGAAAACTTATTTGAAAACGTAATGAAGGAGAACTTCCCTAA
Source organism: Phyllostomus hastatus (assembly GCF_019186645.2). Taxonomy (NCBI): domain Eukaryota; kingdom Metazoa; phylum Chordata; class Mammalia; order Chiroptera; family Phyllostomidae; genus Phyllostomus; species Phyllostomus hastatus. The sequence continues at coordinate 5,455,164 of NW_025333543.1, forward strand.
TCTGGCAAAGGAAAGAGACTTTCAGAAAGTCCAGGAAGCTCAGAGAGTCTCAAAGAAGTTGGACCCAAGGAAGCACATGCCAAGGCATGTCATAATTATATTACCCAAGATTAAAGATAAGGACAGAATCTTAAAAGCAGCAAGAGAAAAGGAAACAGTTACCTACAAAGGAGTGCCCATAAGACTGTCAACTGATTTCTCAAAAGAAAGCAAGAAGGAGCTGGAAAGACAAAGCAAGGACCTCTATCCAAGATTACCCTATCCTGCAAAGTTATCATTTAGAATGGAAGGGCAGATAAAGTGCTCCCCGGATAATATAAAGTCAAAAGAGTTCATCATTACCAAGCCCTTATTATATGAAATGTTAAAGGGACCTATCTAAGAAAAAGAAGATAAAAAACATGAACAGTAAAATGACAACAAACTCACAACTATCAACAACTGAACCTAAAAACATAAAAACAAGCTAAGCAAACAACTAGAACAGGAACAGAATTACAGAAATGGAGATCACATGGAGGGTTATCAATGGGGAAGGGTTGCATGGAGAATGGGGCAAAAGGTAGAGGGAATAAGATGCATAAATGGTAGGTACAAAATTGACAGGGAGATGTTAAGAATAGTATGGGAAATGGAGAGGACAAAGAACTTATATGTATGACCCATGGGCATGAACTAAGGTGGTGCAATGCTGGTGGGAGGAGGGGTGAAGAGTGGAGGGGAATAAAGGTAGAAAATAAGTGGGACAGCTGTAATAGCATAATCAATAAAATATATTTAAAAATAAAATGAAATAAAATAAGATATAAAAAGAGACTTACCTGGCTGGCATAGCTCAGTGGATTGAGCACGGGCTGCAAACCAAAGTGTCTCCGGTTCGATTCTCAGTCAGGGTACATGCCTGGGTTGCAGGCCATGACCCCAGCAACCACACATTGATGTTTCTCTCTCTCTCTATCTCCCTCCCTTCCCTCTCTAAAAATAAATAAATAAATAATCTTTTTAAAAAAGAGACTTAAAAATCTCATAGTATTTCATATACAAACAGATATAAGTAAAAAAAGTAATCTAAGGAAAACAGACCTCTGGCAAAATATAAAATGCAAACTTGTGCTTGGTACTGCTAGTTTTCACCTGACTATCCTTTGTCCCTTTCTTCCTTAGTAATAGAACTCACAAATTTATTAAGGCCTGTTGCCACCCAGAATAAAGGTTATACTTACCAGCCTCCCTTGTAGCTAGCTGTCATTATGTCATCGAATTCTGGCCAATGGTGATTAGCAGAAGTATCCTTAAGTTTTCTAGACAATGTCTTTAAAGGAAAACGTGTTCTGTCTCTCTCCTTCCTTGTTGCTAGCTGGATAGACTATGGACCTCATTCTTGATACCTGAGCAGCCATCTTGAAAAGATGAAGAAGCCGGTTATTGAGGATGTCAAAGCAGTTACCCAAAAGGAGCCTGGCCATGGAGTCATCATACTAGTTCTGGACAGATTGCATTAGATAAATAAAATCCTATACTATTTAAATCACTCTATTGTTTTGTTTTCCTATTCCTTGCAAACAAATCTAATCTTTAGAATTAATCTTTTCTAGACCTTAAAAATTCTCATCACAAGAAAAATAATTGTTTGTAACTGTATGATGACAGATGGTAACTAGACTTATTGTGATAATCAGTTTGTAATATACACAAATATTGAATCATTATGTTGTATACATGAAACTAATATAGTGTTATATGTCAATTATACCTCAATGAAAAAAACTAATAAAGATATGGGTTAGCATGATGGAAAGAATGCTGGGCTCGGAGTCAGGAGAGTGGGTGTTTATCCAACTTTTTACCATGTATTTCTTAACTTTTTGTTGTCACTGGTGCCCTTATAAAATGACACTGTTGGTCCCTACTCCCTCTTTAAATTTGAGTATAAACTGTAAGGATTAAATTAACTTATAAAAAGAATTCAAATGTTTTCTTTAAAAATGAATTAATATGGTTCTAGCAAGTTATATTAAAGTGATATTGTAACCAAAGGAACCAACAATGTGGAGCATGGTTCCAGGATAGGCTTCACAGTACACCTGCCATAAGGAAGGAACTGGATAGCAACCTGGAGGGAGCAGAAACAGGGAACAATGAAAAGAAAGTGTGTGTGTAAATGTAAAACTAGGCCTACATTCTTGACATCTTCAGCATTACAGGTCTATTGCTTCGCCTACTGACCAGCCAGGTGTAGGTAATAAATCATGAATCTGGGTCTCCAGATACCTCATTATACCTGTTCTACAAGGGAGTGCTGCTGCCTGGAAGTAGCCATGGACTTGGGAGTGCATGCCTTTCCTGATGGCCTGATAAATTGGCTTGAGATTGCAGAAAAGGCCACTCCTGCTATAACTGTTATCCAAGAAGAGTGGGTAAGGAATGAGTGCAAAAGTGTAATAGCAATTAACAGAGAAGTGGATTTTTAAAAATATATTAAACTTTCTTTTGGTCAATTTACACATTGTATAAATGGGTTTTCCTCACATAAGGGACTTACAGCTATATATTTTTTGTTATTCCAAAGCACCAAGACCAGAGGATTCACAAAATAAATATTTCTTAAGTTGAGGAATGTGTCCTTAATGGCCTTAACCAAAGCCTAGAATACTAAAGGTGTCTAAGTCTAATCATTAAAGGTTCTTGGACCAGGAGATAATGGAAGCCCACTGGCATGGAACTGTAACTGAGGCTTTTCACAGTAGCAAGAAAATAGTTCAGAGAGTCTCAAAATAGGCAGGAAGAAGTCTGGGCAGGAGATCTGCATCAGGGAGGTCTATGAATAAGCAAGTAGTCTCTGCACAGCCTAAGAGTGTCTGGAAACAAGCTACAAGGAGGGTTGTGTGGCAAGCAGGGGGACTGGCAATGTATGGTAGGACTCCAGCCAGGAAACGGGAGCACAGGCCACAGAAAGAACAATTGAAGGATATCAGGTGCAAATAAAAAACAACTTAGAGTTAGAAAACAGTGTGGGAGTTTGGTGACAAGAACAGATGTAAAAGACTGGCTATTAAAACAAAGTTCTAAGTTAAGATTTGAGGGGCCAGCAGTAAGGTAAGTGGATCCTGAACAATTGAAATATGTAGGGGTGTGCGATCCTCTTATTCTTGGGACTAGAATAAAATTAACAATGGGAGCAAACTGGGGCTTTGAGGAGAGGTAGACAGCCAATCACATTCCACCAAACACAAAGCACTCAACTGTGCTACCAGAAAATAGCTGTCCCTTCAAACCCAATTTGCATACCCAGTTCTTTTTTGTTTTAGATACTTTAGGTACTTTTTTGGTCATTCTCAAAGCAAACTGCATTCATTTTTGCCCACCAAATCACAGTTTAATATTAAAGTGATCAGTCCCATATAATTATAAAAATGTCTCACTGAATTTATACCAAATCTTTTCTTCCTAGCTTGAACCTGCTCAAATGAGGGTCATTTTCACCTCTATTTTTTTAATCCTCACCCAAGGACATTTTTCCATTGTTTTCAGAGAGAGAGAAACATTTATGTGAGAGAGAGACATTGATTGGTTGCCTCCTATATGTGTCCTGACCAGGGAGCATGTACCCTGGCTGGAGACCAAACCTACCTGCAACCTATTTATGTACCCTCACCAGGTACTGGACTCTGCAACCTGTTGGTTACTGGACAACACTCCAACCACTGAGCCACACTGGTCAGGGCTCTATTTCTGTCTTTTGCTACCACCTCTCTTCCCCCAGATTGTTTATAAATGATTTCTGACTTCTTAGGACTGGAAGAGATTGGGAAGAAAATGAGGGTACAGGAATAATTTTATTCATCATATACTGTCATAGGCAATTGGAGATGACATTCTCTGGACTTGGTAGTTATTCAAAGCTCTATTTATCTTCTGGGATACTTTTCAAAATTCTTTAGAGAGAGGCCCATTGCTGGGGACCACTTAGCCAAAGTTCTTGTGGTACCAGGCAATGCATCACCACTGACTGATGGCTCAGGCTTCCTACCTTAGTGCCTAGACATCTAGAGTATACCTCCAGCTTCTCTCTTCTGAAAGGAAGAATCTCTCCAGGCAATTATTGTAGAGAGGAGCAAAGCTACTCCTCTGTTCCACTCCATCCGTCCTTTTCCTCATCTGGTCTGTGTGAAAGTCTTCACCCATTGTTTTCCCCCAACAAGTTCTGGAAGACCAAATTGCCCCAATGTCCGTTTCTGTCAGTTCTACCATCAGAGCAGCCAGCCAGCCACAGTCAGCCTCCTACCCTTTAATTTTGCCTGAGACTGAGACCACTGGGTCTTCCAAGTAGCAAGGGACACATGCCAAACTCTCCAAATGGTTCTTTTAATGCTTCTTTTCTTGGGCATAATAAGGGGGCAGATATTAGGGGACTCACAGTTCTCTGGTAGTTCTTTAAATTCTCTTATAATGCCAATGTCTTCCCTTTTTATACCTTCAATGTCAGTGAAGACTTACACAAAACTATCCTTTGACCATCTGCATTATAAGTCCCATATGCTACTCTCACACCTCACTTTGAGATATAGGAGTAGTTTGCACATACCCTGTAAAGCTCAGACAAAACTAAGACTTTTATTAAATACTTTTATTTTAGTGTCAGATTATAATCACAAATATTTACATTCTTTTTAAAATTTAGATTTCATCAAATTTAGGTATACTTTGTTGGATTTTTCATTGTTATTGCTCATAAAATAATCATGTGCTTATTTAACAAGATGCATTACAAAAATGATGCTGCCAGTTGACCATAATAGGACAGCATATTGAGGTGTTTGCCATAAGACACCTCCCCAAACCCATATACTCACACAGTATTCCTTACAGTCATGGACACCTTTAAATATCAAGGAGCCATTTTATGCTATGAAAGACTTGTTAACTATTCCCATGGTATGTCTTTCCATACTAATTTATCATAAGGGGACTCTTTCTTTTTCACTTCAAATTATTTTTAATTAAATTTATTGGGGTGACATTTGTTAATAATATTATATAAATTTCAAGTGTACAATTCCATAATACACCATCTGGATATCACATTGTATACTTACCACTCAAAGTCTAGTGTCCCGTCACCATGTATTTGACCCACTTAACCCTCTTTAGCCTCCCCCAACCCCTTTTCTCTCTGGTAATGCCCAACTTCAAATTCTTCCAGAGCCAGGTATTTCAGTTCAAGATCACTTTAACAGAATCTAATATGTTACATTTTACCTCTGTACAGAAATGATAGACTAAGGCAATTAGACAATGTTCCAAATTTCCATTGGCTAACTTTCAGGAAATTTGCTTAAACTATCTAGGGTGTGTTTGCTATTACCCTACCTTTTTTGTATCAAAGTTAGCCATTGTTGTTTTTCCTACTTAAGTTGGTATACCCACAAAGGTTGTTACACAGCATTCCAAACTAACAATAACACCATTAAAGATACTGGGCATGGCTGGAGACAATTAAAGAGATATTACAAGTAGGAAATGTTTACTCTTATTTTTTCCTATTTTCATTCAGTGGAATTTGTGGCAATGGTTCAGCTGTATTGTAAGACCAACTTTAAGAAAATGGAGGAATAAAATATTAAAAGTTTGCAAATAAATTATCCTTTTGCATTCAAATAAAACTTGGAATTTTAGGAGTTATATCTAATTGCCAGGCCCTATATTGAGAGCTTTACTGTCTCTTAATTTGATTTTTTGATCATCACTTTATTTCAGACTTCTGAAGCAACAGACATGCTGTTTTGTTGGAGACAGAGAACAACAGGTCTGCAACATCACTACCAAATACAAACTGGTTGTCAATATTAGCAGTTAATCACTTCATTCACTAAACAATAATTAATAAAGTACCTACTCAGTTAATAAGATAATTCTGGTATTTTGTGCTTTGGGAAATATTGTATGTGTGGTGAGAAGAGAGAAAAAAAAGGAAGTGATGAAGCTGGCATACAAAATCTTGTACAATTTGATTCCAGAATACTTTCCCAGTTTTATGTCTTTCTAATTGCAACCACACCAGTTCCAGACAATTTCTTTCTTCTACCTTTTCCATATATTTTCCTACCTTGAATCCCTTACTCCTCTTTTCTACCTTATGGAATTTTCACTCATTCTTTAAAGACCATTATGGATTTCTGGGTAAACATCTGTCTGTTCTATAAGCATATCATCATTCAAATGACCAAAAGAATACAAAAGTAGCCCTGGCTTGTGTGGCTGAGTGGATTGAGCACCAGCCTGAGAACCAAAGTGTTGCCAGTTCAATTCCCAGTCAGGGTACATGCCTGGGTTGCGGGCCAAGTCCCCAACAAAGGGCACATGAGAGGCAACCACACATTGATGTTTCTATCCCTCTCTCCCTCCCTTCCCCTCTCTAAAAATAAATAAATAAAATCTTCAAAAAATACAAAAATAGAAAAAAACCCTCAGAACTGGAAAACAGGGATGAGTACCTTATACATTCTAGAAAATCTATGGCTGTTTGCTAGATTTAGTACAGGTAAATCAAAGTACAGATAAGATACCAAAAACAACTTGCCACTTTCCTCCATTAAAGGTAGCTGATATCTCAGGAGGTAACAGAGGAGATTCAAGATGATTCTTATAAGACAAAACAGGGAACATACCTCTGAGGTCTCTTGTGATGAGGACTAAACAAATATTCAAAAATAGCTGTGATTGGATCTCTCACAGTCCTTAAGTTACTATTTCAATTACAAAGACAGAAGGGAGGACAAACATGAGAGATGGAAACAAGGTTAAATTATGTATAGAAATATATGAAGCAGCAATGTATATTCAGAAAGTAGTTCCATTCTTTTACATGATATGAAAATAATATATAGTAAAGCAGTATGTTTTGATGCAACAATAATTACTAAGCATTATTTCAAAAGCAAACTCAAATATATATGAGTTTTATTAACTTCCCTCAGCTCCAGTTTCTTTAGTTGTAAAGAATAGAGGATGATGATGATAGAGATAATAGAGTTAATGAGATTTTATAGGTAATATAATGCATATTAAATGATCAACACAATAATTCTTAGCTTTAGGAATATTATTGTTGTAATTTTCCATGATCAGTTTTATATAATAAACTTGGAATTTCAAATCACTTGGAAAGTAATTCTACAACAATATTGGTTAAGAATTTGAAAGAAAATTGAGTTTGACCATTGCATATTAAATTACATCCTGTAAGTACTGATGTATTGGAATGGGAAAAGGCTTATTCAGCAAGCACCAAAGACATAGGAAAATATTACTTGATTTGCTACACAGAAATAGAAACAAAAATATAATTAACAAAAAACATATTAAGCAGAATTAAGTGGCAAACAACAATGTGGATAAAATATTTCCAATATAAACTGGGAATTTAAACATATGTGAAATATACAGAGCATGTACTATTCAATAAATACAAATAGCATTGACAGAATAGAAAAGAGAAATTAAGTAATACCTAAATGCATACAATAAATTTTTACTGAGTAACAACTATATGTCTACTACTGTACTAGGAACTAGGATATAGTAATACAATGAGACATATGGTATTTACCTTTATAGACCTTATCTTTTGGAAAATTAACAAAACCAGAAATACAAATAATCAATAGATATACAAAATTTATTTCCTCAGTAAAAACTAAAAATGTGAAAATTAAATCAAGATACAGTTTTTCACCAAACAAATGTCCAAGTTTTAAAAGAATATGTAATGTTGGTGACAAGAGAAATAGGTTATCTGTTGGTGAAAGTGGCCATTAAAAGCATTTTTCCTTGAGGGATATTTGGTAATATTTATCTAAATACTTTAAAATTATTTTGTACAATCATTTAACTCCTACAAGTTTATCTATAGAACTAATCAGTAGTACATAGAAAATGTTTCTTATGATAATGAAAATTATTTTAAGAATAAAAAATGTAAAAATATTTACATTTCTGTAAATACAGTTTAAAATACATAATCCACCTGCAAAATGAACTATTTTGTAACTAAAAATGATTTTAGAAGGATAGCTTATGAAGCAAAAAATATGCCTGAGTTCCCATCAAATGAAAAACAAAGTTTATAGAACATTATACTAAATGTGGCCTTTCTGTACAAAAATTTTTATATATGCATAGAGAAAAGATAAACCTCTGCTGAAGTTGAAGAAAATTCAAGCCACAGATAGTTAGACATGGTTCTAATATCCATGATTCTCAGATATGATTTTTATTTCAAATTAACAACATAGCTAATTACTGTTTGGAAGTCTAGTCATTGTGATCCACATCCATTGAAATAAGTAAAGCAAGTTGTCCTGGTTTTAATGGGGTCAAGTGATATTAGCACCATCTGCTGGTATATAGACAATGCTACAACTGTGATAAAATGCAAGTTGCCTGGAACAGTGCAAAACCCATATTCAAAAAAATATTTTTCTTTACTTTTCCCACGAGGTAAAAAAAAAAATCCTGAATGTCTTGAAGTTTCCAAACTTTATTTAATTAAATCTTTGACAAAGGTAATTTATATAATATACAAAGTTCATTCTAAACACAGCTTTAAGCTTAGTTTATCTTCTCAGAGTAGTAAAGATTGTAACTTGTGTAAAACTGTGACAAAATACAACATTATAATTCAATCAAACAACATATATTGAGTCCTTAATATGAGTTAAAATAATGCAAAGTGGGAATACAAATACAAATTGTTATTTTTGACAACACATTCCAATTATTAAAGCAAAAAGTCTTTATTATGTTTGTATAGAAAATATATAATATATTTATGTTGGGGACCAGCCGGTGATCACACGTCATATTTAACTATAAATTTTATGAAGATAGGAGTTGAATAACCTTTAAATAACCAAGATGGTTATAGCTCATCTTCAGTACTTTTTGTGGACTATTATTTTCTGAAAATAAACCTAATAAAGTCTCACAAATTATATATATATATGTGAATAAATACATATGTATGTTCCATATTGTATATAAGTACATTTATAAATATCCTTATATTTATAAAGGCTCCAAATTGTTGCAGTTTAGGGTATAAATACATATCCACTCATATATTTTTCACCAAGTATCTCGCTTAGAATTGATTTTTCATAAAATATTCCCTAGCTACCACAATTTTACTATTTTCTTCCTTCTCTGCCTTCTCCAGCAAATATTTAGAAGCCAACAACATATTACAAAATGTTACTTTTTTAATTCTGAATCATATGAAGTTATAGACAATGAAATTATATCTAACCCCCAGCCAAAATAACTCCTGGGAAAGATTATGTTATATGTCCTGCACAAAGGTTAGTTCATTATTTCAACACTTTAAGAAACTACAGTCACTGTTAGAACAGAGTAGTGTATGATACGTGGTTCTTTAAAGTATGTCCCAAACTGTGCTGAAATGCTAAAATATTAGGTCTCCTTCAGAAGTGTTTACCCAAATTCACAAATCTTTCAGATTGTGTCTGTACAGAGTTGCTGATTCAAGTAATTCTTCAAATAGGCTTCTGTGATAACTTCATGTGTTATTACAACATAAATATTTTCAATAGCAATAATTTTTTTTCTTGAGAGAACATTTCTACACAGTAAAGTTTATTTGAATAATCCTGCCTTTTGGATCTCAATAAGCTGTGAAACTGAAGTAGGAAAATAGATACTTAATCAGTTACATAGTTTTCAGCTACATGTTGTCGATTATCTGGTAAGTTCCCTTGTTGGCATCTCTCACACACAGCTCTGTCCATGAAAAGTCTGACAACAGTACAGTAAAAGCACAGGTGAGAAAAAAAAGATGGTTCAACTGACTAGAGTTGTGTGAATTCCAATGTGCACCGTCCCATCAAGATGTTGGGGGTACAGCACAGGTTTTACTGTAGAATCAAAGAGGTAGATTCAAATTCTGCTTTGATATTCACTACTCATGTGCCCTTGGACAATTCACTTCATTTCCAGTAGTCTCACATGCAAATTAGGGTAATTCCTACATGTTAGTGTTGTTGCAAAAAATTAAATTAGATTCTACACATAAAGTAGAGATCTGAAATTAAGTGAAAAATGGGTGAATGCAATTGTACTGAAATATTTCGTATTTCAAAAATTTTAAGAACACATGCACACACAGTCCCTCTCGCATTATTATGTGTCTGCAGGAACACATTATTTGAGGTGAAGCCAGGTGTATTGCTACGTGTGGCATAAGTATACCTGGCAAACATGGCTTAGTTTAAGCCTCCGTTTCCTAGGCCTTCCTGTCATCTGATAGGCCTTCTGATGGAATGCTGTGGGTGGACGGTGTCAACATCAGAAGACTGCTAAGAAAAATAAAGACCAAGCTGGGGTATTGTCATGGTTGGTTTCTCACCAGCACATGGTGGCCTACACAAGACATATATTCATGCACCCAACAAACATTGCTTAAGCACCAACTTTGTGCCACGTATTCCTATGGTTACTAACTGGAAAACAGCAGTAAACAAAACTGATACTGTTCTTGCCATCATGAAACATGAAGGCCATTCAGTCTAGTGTCTGAAAGAAGATGTATCTGTAAGCATTTGTGAAGATGATTAGAACATTTATATGAAGGAAGACTGTAAATAGCCCCATGAACAAAACAAAAATATTTAGCAGACATCAGTGGAAGATACCTAAACTTTCTGATGGCAGTGATGCTTTTGCCATAAGATGATGCACAGATATATAGCCACATCTATCATTTAAGGTAAATAGGTAAAATAAACCAAAAAAATTAGAATGGAGGTAAGATTTTCTGAATATAAAATATTTCACATGAGTCTTTTATTTGCATGATTGTCAAAAAGCCTGATTGATAATCACCATTTATTTAGAATTTACCTTTTCTGGAGAGCTATTTTTAAGAATTTCTTTGAGAGGATTCTAAGTATACTCGTATATTACCATGTTTTATTAGTTACATGTCAGTCTTGCATATTCAGTTATTCTCAACATTTTCTTTTGTTATCTCTTTTTGATATAATGCAAAACATTTAATTAAATTAAACCAGGTAAACACAATTGACAATTATAGCCAGGAATTTGGGCCAGACAAAAAGCAGAATAATGCCTTAATAAGGCTAATGCTTGTCTATGCTTACAAGTTCAGTCAAAATTTAAGCACATTTTAGTGGAGGCATTGAGGAAGATACAAAAAACAGTAAACGATGAGTTCCACCATCAAGGACTAAGCAACATAGGATGGGAAGATAGAACATGTTTAGTAACAAAAATAGTAAAAGAATATGTTAAGTACCATATGGGAGGCAGAGATAAAATGAGCTAGAAAAGTGAGTTTCCATTATGGCTATGTAAGAAGTTATCTCCAGACTTAACATTGTTCATTAAGTCTTCATTAACATTATTAAATAACCATTTATTATTCTGTGGTTTGGGAATTAGGACTGGACACAATATGGACAGCTTGCTTCATGATGTCTGGGGCCTCGGCTGGATGACCTGAAGCTTGGAGGCTGGGATCATCTCAAGGTATGTTTGGCAATTCATGCTGCCTAGAATCAAAAAGCTGGTGGGTTGGAACAGCTGGGACTCCTTGGGCAGTTCACTCTGTCTTTTTGTGGTCTCTGCCTGGCCTCTGCATCTTTGTCTGTGTGTTCAGAGAGAGCAGCAGGTAGGTGAATGGCCTTTTCTAATCCAGCCTTACTTAAAAGTCATCCCTGCCACATTTTGTTTGTTAAAATTAATTTGATAAGGCTAGTCCATATTTAAAGGGAAGAAAACTAGGTTCCATATTTTGTGGGAGTAGTGTGAAGGAATTTGTAGGCATGTTTTAAAACCACCATATTGGTGGATCAGCGAAAGCTTCATAGATGTACTACGATTTGAGTGAGATTTTGAAAGATGAAGGTAATTTGAATAAGCATGGGTAAGATAAGTGGAAGTAACCACAAGGATCTGTATTATCAGCATATAACAGTACATGACCAGAAGAGACCGGTTAGGCTAGGGCACTGGGAATATAGGAAATAAGCTGAAAACATAAAGGGGATCAAGGTGAGGTAGGATTAAATACCAAGGTAAGGAGCATGGATATGATTTAGCGAGGAATGGAAAGCTATCAAAGTTTTGGTTTTCAACCTTGGCTGCCATTGGAATTACCAGTGGAGCCTTAAAAATACCAATGCCTGGGTCCCACCCCTAAAGATTCTACTTTAGTTGTTCTGGAAGGTAACCTAAGCATCAGAACTTTTGAAAGCTTCCCAGATGATTCTAATGTCAGCCAAGGTGCACTGAAAGAGTTTTAAGTTAGAAGTGATGTTATCAGGTATCAGTTTTCACTCTGCAAACCCAGTAAATAGTTCACACCAGATGTTTTTCTCTTTTTTGTTTGTGTTTTATAAAACCAGATCCCTGAAGATCTTTATAAGCCTATTTGAATGACATGCCATGTGGGTCTGTAATTCTGAAATCATTAAAACATGGGCTTCTCCTTTTTCCTATCTCATATTATAGTTTTAATAAAATTTAAGAAAAATACTGCTGCTGTGTTGCCCTCTCCAGAAGCTAGGACTTCTGAGCAGCTGCCACTCTGTTACCAGAGATCCTGGCAAATCTGCCTTAGCCTGCAAATGAAGTTCTTCATTAATCTTCATACCACCCTTTATATCTGGTTAGGCCAGGGAAATGGCAAGGGTTCCCAGGTTTTAGAATTTGTAATCTCCTTCAGTATTTTTAAAAGATCATGAGGATCTCTACCATTCCCTCACCTACATTTTCATTTAGCCCTGCATCCTAAGAATAAGAGGTAAGTGTTTATACTGAAGTACCCATAGCAGAGATACTTACTGTCACAAATTGAGTATGTTTCTAACAGAGTGTCAACGTACTCTGTTGACTCTGGAAACTTAAATAGAAATCCTAGATATTGAATTCCAGAACCATCAGTGTCACATTGGGTCATCCCAATATTCCATAACAAGGGTATAAGGGAATTCCTTTATACATCGTATATGAATATCAATTTATGCTTAATATACTTTCAACTACATTATCACATTTATTATTCAATAATTTCACAAGGGAGGTCTTAATATCTCCATTTCACAGATGGGGAAAATGAGACAGAGATTGCCACTTGTGCAAGGTCATAGATCTAGAAGGTGGCAGACAGAAATTTAAGTACAGCTATTCTGATTCCAAGTTTAGTGTACTTCACACTATACATATTTTGTGAGAATTATAGCACAATTTCTTTTCATTATATCAATCTCAGAAATGTAGTGCACTTAAATAATCCTCGTTTCTTCAATATACTTTTAGATTATATTAAGTCATTTATAAAATTTTCACATATATTTTCATTGCATGTACGTTGTAAAGAGATGAGATATGTAAATTTACTGTGTGCTTTGCAAATCCTTTTTATTTCATTTATCTCTGAAATTTCAAAAGATACTTCATATTCTTGTCATCTCTTTTTAAATATATATATATTTTATTGATTATGCTATTACAATTGTCCCATTTTTCCCCTTTATTCCCCTCCACCCTGCACACCCCCTCCCACCAGCATACCCCCACCTTAGTTCATGCCCATGGGTCATACATGTTAGTTCTTTGGCTTTTCATTTCCTATATTATTCTTAACCTCCACTTGTCTATTTTGTAGACCATTTATGCGTCTTATTCCCTGTGCTTTTCCCCCATTTGACTCTCTCCCTGTCCCCACTGATAACCCTCCATGTGATCTCAGTTTCTGTGAATCTGTTCCTGTTCTAGTTGTTTGCTTGGTTTTTGTTTTTGTTTTTGTTTTTGTTTTTGTTTTAGGTTCAGTTGTTGATAGTTGTGAGTTTGTTATTTTACTGTTCATATTTTTAATTTTCTTTTTCTTAGATAAGTCCCTTTAACATTTCATATAATAAGACTTGGTAATGATAAACTCATTTAACTTGACCTTATTTGGGAAGCACTTTATCTGTACTTCCATTCTAAATGATAACTTTGCTGGATAGAGTCATCTTGGATGTAGGTCCTTGCCTTTCATGACTTTGATTACTTCTTTCCAGCCCCTTCTTGCCTGCAAGATTTCTTTTGAGAAATCAGCTGATAAGTCTTAAGGCAACTCCTTTGTAGTAACTGTCTTCTTTTCTCTTGCTGCTTTTAAAATTCTCTCCTTATCTTTAATCTTGGGTAATATAATTATGACATGCTTTAGGGTGTGCTTCCTTGGGTCCACCTTCTTTGAGACTCTCTGAGCTTCCTGTACTTCCTAAAAGTCTATTTCCTTTGCCAGCTTAGGGAAGTTCTGCATCATTTATTCAAATACGTTTTCAATTTCTTCCTCTTTCTCTTCTCCTGGCACCACTATGGTTCAGATGTTAGAATGTTTAAAGTTGTCCTGGAGGTTCCTAAGCCTCTCCTCATTTTTTTTCTGAATTGTTGTTTCTTCATTCTGTTCTGGTTGAATGTTTATTTCTTCCTTCTGCTCCAAACCATTGATTTGAGTCCCAGTTTTATTCCTGTCATTGTTGGTTCCCTGTATATTTTTCTTTATTTCACTTTGCACAGCCTTCATTTTTCCCTCTATTTTGCAACCATATTCAACCATTTCTGTAAGCATCCTGATTACCAGTGTTTTGATCCCTGCCTCTGATAACTAAACAATGAAGCTATCTCTTCATTGCTTGGTTCTGTTTTTGGAGCTTTGATCTGTTCTTTCATTTGGGCCATATTTTTTTTTGTCTCAGTGCACCTACTACATTGTAGGGGGTAGAACCTTAGGTGTTCACGAGGGCAGGGCACCACACATGGCTGTGTTGTGCTGCTGTATGGCTGGGAGGGGTCAGATAGGGAACAATGCCCCTTGCTCAGCTCTTGGTTGGCTTTCAGTCACTCCCCCACTCCCCACGCACAAGCAAATTGGGCCTTCTGGTGCTGATTTCTGGGTGGGTGGGTTTGTGTACATTCTAGGACCCTGTTGGTCTCTCCAACAAACTCTTCTATGAGGCTGTGAGTTCCTCCTGCTGTTACAACTCCCACAGGTACT
The DNA here is from genome assembly GCF_019186645.2 of Phyllostomus hastatus. Taxonomy (NCBI): domain Eukaryota; kingdom Metazoa; phylum Chordata; class Mammalia; order Chiroptera; family Phyllostomidae; genus Phyllostomus; species Phyllostomus hastatus. Next base: position 5,470,246 of record NW_025333543.1, read on the forward strand.
TTTCAGTCAGAGGTTTTGAGGCTTTATTTCCCTGTGCTGGAGACCTGGGTTGCACAGTCTGTCTTACTCCCTAGTTGTTCCTCCCAGTTTATCCACATGCAAATGTGGGATATCCTGCTCCACTAGCTGCCACCTTACCTACACTGGTCCTCCAGCCAACACCTTGCCATGAGTCCTCTCTACCCTGGCTGTCTGTCTGCTCCCCCATCCAGACCTACAGGTCTGGATGAATATTTCTTCTTTAATTCTGTTTTTGTCAAACTTCCATACAGTTCAATTTCTGGCAGTTCTGTTTTTTTTGTTTTTAAATTTGTTGTTGTCCTTCTTTTGGTTGTGTGAGAAGGCAAAGTATATCTACCTATGCCTCCATCTTGGCTGGAAGTTGCTTCCTATTTATTATATACTGAATTTTGGAGAAAGGAGAAGTTCATTTATTTTGTTGGCTTAATTCTTATTTTTCTATAGCTTCTAATTTTCAGGCCAGTCTCTACAATCCACAACTATACCCTTGCATATACCATCTCATTATTCTAATTTTTCATATTGGGTCTCTTTTATTTAACAAAACATGTTTTCAGAACCTGTATGTTTTAAGAACTTTTGGGTACAGTGATCATTAAGATTGCAAGGCTTTTCCAAACTGACCCTCTCTTTCTCGAGGTATAATGACAGGAAGTGCATGATGTTCAGGTGAGGCTGTGACATTTTGTGAACAAGTTGACAGGTCCTATTTCCTCAGCCTTCTTGGTTGTCAAGTGATATGGCTTCAAAAAATAGCCTTCAATGCATGTTAGAGAATTTTCTTATAAGAAATTAATACACCTACCTTCTTATAAATCATAATTATAAATCTTACAAGTTTAATTTTATTTGCTCCTTAATGAAGGTTCTTACATTTTCTCATATTAAAACTATTTTGTCACTGTACCCACTGACACAGCCCTGTTTTCTTGGAATTATCTCCATTAGCATAGAATTTAGTTATTTACAATATGGCTGTTATTTTTAGGCTTACAATGGCACTCTGCTCTCACTTTTTCATCATTACCATCTGTAAAATATTTAATAAGACAGATTTCAGCACCCATATTATTTCTGTATCAGTTTTGCTTAATAGGCATTGAGATTTTCTATGAAGGAAAAATTACTTTTGGGAGTGATAAACATTCAGAAAAAAATTTAAGGCTTAGAGTTAAACTAGAGAGTAGAATCAAGGTTGCAGGAGTCACCTAAAAACTAAAAATGGCCATTACAATATGCATTGACTTACCAATTATCAAGATGAATTTATATGAATATAATATCTATAATATCTTTATGTAATCTACCATTGAATTTTGCATGTTGAAACATTCCTACATTCTTCTATTCAGGGCTCCTCATAGCAATAATTTTAGAATCTGTTGGCAAGAAAAACAGGGACCTTAAATTAGTATAAAAATTATAGTAGACTCTTTGACATTCAAGAAAATAATCCTTGAGATCCTTTTCTGGTACTCAAAGGTATAACTAGTTTCACAAGTTGAATTGAAAATATAGGAGGTGAAATTGTACCTCGCACTCTACTTTAATGACAAATCCTAAGTCACATTAAGGGACTGCAGAGTCATGATTCCCACTTCTTTAAGATCCCAGTCTTTGTGCTGGCCCAATATCATGGCTTATTCACTCTTTCATGTTCCCATGCTCTCTGAATTTCTGTCACAGCAGGCTGTTCAGTCATTTAGCCCATATTACACTGACCCCTACCCATTGACTTCCTCCTAGTTTCCATGGCCAATCTTCACCCACCAGGTTCTACCTACCATTCTGGCATAGAGATAGTCAAGAGACAAGATTCTGACTTCCAGTCCTGAGTTCTATTCCTGACTTTGTCAGTAATTACTGTGAGGTCTTAGGATTGTACACAATAGGTTCTATACTTCCTCTTAGCTCAATATATTTTGTTTTCTGATTAAATATAGGTGGGAAGTCATATTGACAAAAAATGTATATTCTACAAATTTTCCTCTCATATTTTTTACTCTCTCAGCCCTTTCCAATAGCAATTTTAATGTAGTCCTAATGGCTGAATTAAGTCTCTCTTCCAACTTTACCCAAGAGTCATCTAATTGGAGGTACCGATGAAAGACAAATACTTGGAAAGGAGAAAGTTAAAGCACACGAGAGTATTGCTCCATTATATTGGTTAATTACATTGATGGGAAAGATAATGCCCTACAAAAGAAAATATGGAATTTTTGGTGAATCTAAATTCATATTAAATTCAAAAATATATATTCTGTGAAATTGGGAAATCATCCTTGATGAAGTGTTATGGCACCCTGATGCAGCTAAACTACTCAGATCATTCCTCAGCTGTGTCATAAACATTTCTAACTCTTAGACCACTGAAGTGCATTCTCCTCTCTTTTCTCTAAACATGTTTAAAGTTCTACTTCATCTTCAAAACCTTCCTTGAGTTCTAGCCTGTGTGTGTGTGTGTGTGTGTGTGTGTGTGTGTGTGTGTGGCAGGGGGTGAAGGGCGGGAGCTTTTTTCCAGCTGGCCAAGCCCAGACTAACTTGTTGCTCCTTTGAATTGCTAAAGCACAATTATCTGTTCCACTTAGTTTGCACTGACCTTATGTTGCCATTTGTTTTTATTTATCTCTTGATGAATATATTCTGTTTTTCCAACTAGATGTTAAGCTTATTGTAAAAGACCACATCATGGTTCTCTATCAGTCCTCAGCATCTGGCTCAATGCCCAGCACACAATCATCACCCAATAAAAGCTTATTAGTGGTAATAGCTCATAATTCCATGAGAATCACTTAAATATTATTGACTGCATATTACTTGAGAAATATATTGTCTGACTCTCATTTGCCAAGAACACCATATCTTCATTCATAAGGAAATGAGCCTTGTAGCCCTGTATGCCAGCTAATGATGACTTGAAGCTGAGTCAATTAAACATTTCTTGTAGACATGAAAAGTGATAACTGTCAGACTGGTTGTCATAATCCTTTCAACCTGCTATAACAAAATATCACAGACTGGGTAGTTTATAAATAACAGATATTTATTTCTCACAGTTCTGGAGGCTGGAAGTCCAAGATCACAGAGTATGAGCCTGGTCTTGTGAGGGCCCTCTTTCAAATCGATTCCTACTCATCTTTTACTGTGTCCTCACATGGCAGAAAGGTCTAGAGATCTCTGTGGGGTCTCTTGTATATGGCACTAATCCCATTCATGAGGGCTCTACTCTTACAACCTAATCACCTCTCAAAGACCCCCACCTCCTAATACTATCAACTTCAGGAGTTAGAATTTCAACATGTGAATAGGGAGAAGAGACACAAATATTCAAGCCATAGTAATAGTTAATACTAATAAGCTAGTGGATAGCACTGAACTTTTATGTGGTTTGTAATCCTGGAGGCATTAAATGTCATCAAGAGCCATAACAGTGCATCAGTCACTATATTAGTAAAAGGGGAATATAAACTAATAATAGCTTACACTTATAGAATATTTTACATATGTTTACTTATTTATTTTTATAAGCCTTTAAAATAGGTAATAAAATTATTTTTCATTTTATAGAAATAATATTTCTCATTTTACAGATGTGAACAAGACACAGAAAGCTTAACTTGTTCAATATAGCACAGCTAATGAAAGAGAAAGCCAGGATTTGAACCTGGGAAGCCTGACTCCATTATCTAAAATTAATTTGCTACTGTTTTCTTTAGCTGTGCAAAAGCTTTTAATTTTGATGAGGTCCCATTTGTTTATTCTTTCCTAAACAAAAAAAACAAAGAAAAAGCAAAATATAAACAAAGTCACTGAAATACAGGACAGACTGACAGTGACCAGAGGAAAGAGAAGAGGGAATTTCAAGGGAGAATGGGTAGGGTTTATAGGAACAAATTTAAAGGACACATGGACAAAAACTAGGGGGAGGGTGGTAATGGGAGGGAAGTGGGGAGGGGAGGGTAGGTGGGGTGGAATGGGACTAAAAGGGAGAAAACTGTACTTGAACAAAGATTAAAATAAAAAAATTAATAAAATAAAATAAAATTAATTTGCCATAAAATAAGTTGGTTTCTTTTATTCTATGACTGGTTAGATATAAATCAGTAAAATTTATTTTAATTTAAAAAAAATTGAAGCATTAGTTGGCTTTTTCAAATGGGAATGAAAACCACGTGAGAGCCCTGTGAGGAAATACACTGGACTAGCTCAAGGTTAGCCTGTGATACTCAGTTCCTTTCCCACCTTTAAGTTATTTTCCATGAGTGTGAAAACAGAGACAGGAGCCCTGACTGAAGAGAGGAAGGCCTTTCATCTTCCCAGGCAGGGGGGGTGGCCACCGGGGAAGGCAGGCTGATGAGAGCTGCGGGGGAGCTGAGCCATTTTTAAAACACATGAAAGTATGAGTTTAAGAGAGAATTTTTATGAGGATAGCAAAGTTGAGGGTGTATGCAGCATGCATACAGGAAACGTGGGTTAAAACTTATCAGTGATTAAAATTCCTTAGACCTTTAAAATGCAAATGATTTGAAAAATGTCATATTTTTTTAAATCAAACATTCTTATATATGGGAGCTACAACATGGTACTTTCTTCTAGAGAATATTTAAAGTTGCATGAAATTCACTAGAGCTCTAGTACAAATTATAAAAATATTGCCTGCTGGGGCTTAGGAAAGAAGTCCATTGAGTTTTCATCCCTACCTTTTTATCCTTAAGAAAGTGGTGGAACAATTAAACTTTTTCTGGTTTTTTTTTTTTTTTTTACCCTTTGTGCAGATAATGGCGCATACACTTCAGCATATTTTGGGAAGAAAATGTCACAGTCTCCTGATTTTCAAAGCTGTAAATTTCAACTGCCCTGGTTTCCTGGAGATTGAAATCACATATTTTCAATGACACCCACTTATCCTTTGTCTTTCTGAAATTGCTGTTGTGCTCATGCTGTCAGCCAGGTTCCTTCGTGTGAATAGTGACTACACTGGCTCTCTAACAGGGGCCCTTTGATGACAAGGCTAAGTTTGAAGATTTCAACTTTTTTTTTTTTTTGGCACAAAAGGTGGTGAGTCAAGATTTAATTCTCTTCAGGCTACCTAATTAATAAAACGGTCTAATTTTTGTCAGGATACATTCAGCAGGGGTTTAAATAACTAGTTCTCAAAGGGCCCTAGTTTGCTATTGTCAAAAAATGTTCTTTAAATATGGTGAAAATATCGCAGGATATATTAAAAAAATGCACAACTTCCTTCCCTTGTGAATATATGGTGAGTTCCCCTTGCATTTGGCTGTTTTAAATATATGACTGAAAGACTGAGAGAATGGAGAAGTGGAATTTTGGGCTCCAGAAACTTTAGGGCTCCAGTGACTCAAGATATGCCTCCCACAACCATAGAGATTGAGAGAAGAGTTTCAAATTTCTAAGCTCATTCTTTCTTCTTTTGTCTTCTTCTCTTTAATATCTGCATATTTTACCTGAACAACTTAATTTCACTGTAATAAATTCAGTTGGAGTTGCATTCTTCTTCTGAGGAAAGGTAGAAAAATTTCCCTTTGATTTTGCTTTAATTAAATCCCACCATAATTAGTGGTTAATGACAGGAAATCCAATAACTCATTGATAGAAATTATACATGGAGGCAAGAAATATACCATTATTTTTAAAATACTTACATAATTGAAAAGATTCCTAAATCTTAGATCAGGATACATTCTTTGATCAGAATAAAGTTCAATCTTTGATTCACTTATAGAATGATATCCTCTGTGCAATTTCAGCAAAACAAAGCTGCTTTTGCATCTCTAGTTCTCTGTCATGACTTTTAAAATAATTATCTTAGGAAAATAACTCATTGATTTAATGAATATTTATTAAACACTTTCTATGTACCAGACAGTAAAATTTGTATTTTTATTCTATTTTAGAAAAATAATTTATTTATTCAATAACTATATTGAGCATCTTCTATGTAACAAACAATGTTTAGGTGCTGAGAATGCATTATAGTGGTACAGATAAACAACAAGATAAATAAGCAAAATATACATTACTTTAGATAGTGACAAGTGCTAAGGAGAAAAATAAAATAATCAATGAGGAATATGAAGTATCCTGAGTGTAGCCAAAGAAGGTCTAGTTGAGTAGTTGACATGTACATATAAACTGGAAATGAGAGAGGTTCACACTAAGGGGAAGAATGTTTCAGCAGGAGGCCAAAACAGAGGCCCTCTGAAGTTGAAACAAGCTGGGCAGATATGAGGCACAGCAAGAAGACGAATATGGTTAGAGCAGAGTGAGCAAAGAAGAGAGGCAAGAGGATGAGTCAGAGTAGTACTGGGGACCTGATCATGGAGGGTTTTATACATCATTATGAGGAATTTGTCTTTTTCTCAGAGTAAAGTAAGAATTTTAAATAAATGAAGGTTTGAGGCAGAGGAATGACATGATCTGACAAGCTTTAACAAGATTGCTCTGGCAGCTTCTCTGAGAATAAGGTGAATGTGGCAAGAAGAGAGCAGGGAACCAGATTACAAATTGTTGCAATAATCCAGGTAAGAGATGATATGCTTTGGACAAGAATAGTATCAAGGGGGTTTGGTGAGATGTGGTGAGATTTTGGATATATTTTGGAGTTATAGATGACAGGATATATGGATGACAAGAAGTGATATATGAAAGAGTCAAGAATGGCCACAGCAACTAGGAAGATAGGGTTGCAATGTACTGACATGGTGAGAAATGTGAGAAGAGCAAGGTTTGGGGAAAATGTTGATTATGGACATGTTAATTTGAGAGGTTCCCATAAGACCTCTGAGACATGTCACCCTGATCAATTTAATTTTTTAAAAAATATATCTGAATGAAATATAGAGTTTAGGAGTCTTCAACATATAGATGTTGTATAAAGCCATAAGGCTGGATGAGATCTCTAAGGGAATGAGTATGGATGCAAAGGAGAAGTCTAAGGACTGAGAGGGCATATCAACACTGACTTCACAGAGATAGAGACACCAATGAAAGAGACTGAAAAACAGTCACTAAAAAGTTAAGAGGATAGGTAGACAAGTGTGGTACCTTAACCTGGGTCCTCTGTGCAGAAGCCAAGGTAGAATTAAACATACAAGTATTTTAGTAGGGGAAATACCTGTGAGTGTTGAAGGTAGTCACACAAGACTGGGACAGCTAAGACTGCAGAGAAACTCTAACTACAAGTGAAGAAGATGTTTGAATGGATGAAGTTTAAAGAGAGTTCAGCAACTCAATTGAGAAATCCTCAAGCTAAAATCAACCACCTAAGGAGTGCCCACTTCCCAGCAATGGCCTATCTTGATACCCCTGCCATATGCAGTCACTGGGAAGCTTGGTTTTGCATGCTATGCCAATATGACAGTGGATTCCAGATGCATTGGTTAAGGCCCTTGGTCACTTAAACTCCTAGTTGAAGGCCATATTTTCATGCCTGTCAAATGTGGTAACCCAATTATTTATTGCTATATAATAAACCAACCTAGAACTATGTGTCCAAACAATTTATTAATCTATTGATATAGATTAATAAAGATCTGGCTGTGTGAATTGACTGGTCTCAGCTAGATGGTATTTAGTTGATGTCTTTCATTTGGCTGCAGTCAGATCTTGACTGGATCTGGAGTCACTGAAGGCTAAAAGTGTTATTTCTATTAGTCAAAACATATTCTATTAGTCAAAGCAATAAGAGGCCAGCCTAGGATCAGGATGGTGGAGGAATAAACATTTCTTAGTAAGACAGTGGCATGCAGTTACATGGAATAGAACTGGAGCTCTTTGGAAATAAGCTACTTCACTAAGTGAAGAAAATATTTAAAGAAAAGTAAGAATAATCAACTATGTTGAATGCTATTGAGAGGTCATTAAAAATGAGAATAAGCTATACTTAACAATGTAACCTTGTTAAGAAACATTTCCCATACTGTTATGGATAAAAGTATGACTGAAGTGATTTGATGAAGTATGGAAGAAGAATAATTGGAGCTAGATTGTACAGACATTTTTTTGTTCAAGGAGAAAAATGAGACAGTAGCAGAAGCAGGAAGAGGGATCAAAAAAAGGGATATTTTTAATGAGAAATATTATGTGTATGCTCGTGGCAATGACTAGTAGTGAGGAAAAGTGGTCATAAAGGAGAAAAAGGAAAAACTGCTACATAATTTTCTTAAGCAGGCTAAAGAGAATGGAACTAAAGTACAAGTACAGGGTTTTGCCTTGCTGTAAGAAGAGCTTACAAGAACAGATGCAAGTAGTTGGGTAGATATAGTTGGGGAACTGAGGACTTTCTCTTCTGATTACATCTACTTTCTCAGTGAAATGGAAAACAAAGTGTTCCACTGTCAATAGGGATGCAATAAGGAAACTGCTTGACATTTTGAGGAAAGAGAAGAGACATGAAAGTAGTAAAGAAGAATAGGAAAATGAATTAATTAGGGGATAGAATGAGTGTTATGCAACTTTAGGAACCCTCTGAGGTTCATGAATTCAAAGGACAGCCAGTCAGTGCATATCTGAATTTTACTCATGCACACTAAGCAGAACAGCGCAGTAATGAAATAGTAGGAGAGATGGATTTAAGTTGGGTTGTTTTTTAGCCAAGGGAATAAGACAAAGCGAGACAGAGACAAGTGAATTATAGGCACATGCAAGGCATTGATTACAATAATGGATCATGGAGTTTAAGATGTTGACTTTAGTCACTAAAGCACTGTCTAACTCAAAATGCTATGTTTTTGTGCTTGTGATTTTTTAAATTTTGCCAACGTTTATTTTATTCAGTAAATTAAAACTTCCCATTGTTTGAATGGACTTGCCCAGAGGCAATGACTTTCCTAGCTTTTGAAGTATCCATGAAGAGACTTGAGCAGATGCTTTGTGTGAGATACCTATTAAAATTTATACTTCAGAAAAATGTTGAACCATTTTAAAGGGTTTCCTGGGGTTCAACTATGATATTCCATGATTCTCTTAAGGATTAATTGTGTACTTGTTGTATGTAGTTCTCTATAGAAAGTGCTAAGACATCTGCAAAGATATCTTTTATATACTCTCTGACTCCAGGATGCTTATAATTCAGAATCTTTTCAAAGTTTAGAATGTAAATGTACTGGAGCTTAATTATTTAATAGTTGAAGAAAGTTGATACTTCATCATATATTAGTTCTGCTCATAAGCAACTGCCCTGGACCCATGTTTGCCCTGACCCTATCATATCATCAATAAACTGCAGGGTCAAGCAACTATGCCTCCCAGAAATCTAGTTCAAAGTCAGAAATAACTGGCTAGTTTTACTTTCATAATATATCCAAAATGCTAGATTCAAAGAATTTGCTCACAGAGAATCATTGGCAAATGTGGGAAAACATTTGATGACTCCAAGGAGGAAGAATATCCTTTTCTGGTCATGTAAACATAATCATAGTTTCCTCTGTGCAGAAGAAAATGTTAGCAGTATATAGGCCATTTCTATATTCAGCCCCTGCATTAAACTGGGACACAGCTGATGCACTCATTTCAGACTGTACCAGTTGCTGCAGATAGGCTTTTCATTTATAGTTGGCATATTCATTAGTTTGACAGAAATGATGGGTTTCATTGTGCCACATTGTGCTTGTTTTATGTATAGAGTCCTGGTGTTACAAAAGATATTTTGGGCCTTCGGGGAAAAAAAATCATCAACAATGAAGTTTATTACTCTTGACATTTGTGTCATTCAGAAGACACCAGCACAGGATGAAACACTGTATGCTGGCAGAGCTGGGAACCTATAAAGGGAGTGGGATTTTCCACTACATCTAGATCTATAATGGCACTGCTTCAGTAATACCCAGTTCAGTTGAAATTATAGGCAAGAAGGATTATTAATGACAAAAGTTATTTTCAGGTTGCTGGAGTGCTCCACTTTAACAAAATCAAGTCTAAATGTATGAAAAGTGTATATTAGAGAGAGAGGATTCATAGTATAAATAAACCCTTTAGTGTATAAAGGAAATCCTTTACATATTCAACTTTACATATTCAAACTGAATTTTAAAATCAACTAATTTACCAAAAATAGTTTTTATATTTATTGTATAACATAGTTCCAGCAGAACATTGATTTCACACTTACTACTTATAATTTAAACTAAAAAAAAAACAGAGCAGGGAAGAGGAGATGTTGTGGGTCAAATTTTCAATGTTCAAATTGCAAAAAAAAGAAAAAAATCATGTGTCAGATCAGGCAAACAGGTAGGGTGGGTGGGCCTGAGAGTAGAGAGGTATGTGGGAAAGCTGGCAGCTGTTCCATCCATGTACCAGGGAGGATTTGTAGACAGGATCTGGAGAATGCCAAGATAGATTGGCAATGAGAGAAGCATCAGATAATATGGGTGGAGGACTTCAATGCTAAAGCAGAGGCTATTTACTTTGTGCTTTCTCTGTGTGGGCTAGTCACCTGCTATGTGTGGGCAGTCCTGACAGAGTCAGGAGCTCAAGTGAATTCTACCCATGATTAGAGATACTAAAATTACCCAGGCTAGCCTTATGAATATGAAGGAGAGGATCACTAACAGAACTCTCCCTGTGTCTCTGGGAGTTGATAGAAATAACTATATTCTCTACTAGGGACTTCAGTCATGCAACAGATTTTACTTAACACTGAAGCAACTACATGGTTCAGGAGGCCCGGTGACCTTCCTTGATGTCACAGAAGTCTCTGATGGAGTTGGAAGCCAATTCCTCTTGAGATTCCTACTTGAATATCCCTCAGTTAAATATATTTTTGAGTTATAAGAAAAGGATTATTTGAGCTGGAAACAGTGAAAAAAACAGTGGATGTCAGGAAGAGTGCTGGGCTCTTCAAAAAAGGGTCAGGGAGGAAGTGTGGGGTGGTGCCTTTCCCTTGTAATACCAAGCACCATCCTTAAAATTCTGAGGATGCAGAAAAAAACTCACCATTAAATACAGGCATAATAGAAATGGAACCCATGGAACTGGATGAGATTCCAAAAGATTTATACATTAAAGATGGTTTGCATGTTGATGATCCTCAGTGATTTGGATAGATGTTGTGCTCCTTTTAAGAGATATGTCCATTCTCCTAACAAACCTAAATTCTTCAGCTATTTTATCATAACTTTGATTCATAATTTTCAGCTGAGTTAGGCAGAAAGTAAAGGGTTGGAGTTTTTTACTCCCAATAGCAGTATCTGCTTTTAGATTACATTTATTCAATATTCTAATGAATTTTCTTAGTACTGACTGTGGCAAATTCTATAGAGATGCAAAGATTTACAAAAGGTTGGGTGAATGGAGTAACACCCCTCACTTAGCTTTTTTGTATACCTCTAAATCTTATCCTTTCACTCTTTTTTGGGTACTCAAATCCTCCATTCATAATTTAAATTTTGAAGTTCACTAAAGCTTCATTTTTTTCCCAACTGACACTTTTTCTCCCTCAGTAATCTCATTCATTTCTATGGGTTCAGATACCATCCACATACCAATGACTCCTAAATATAAAGCTCTATTGTTCTCAAAATGTGATCCCTGAACCAGCAGCAACAACATCACCTAAGTACTTGTTAGAAATTCAAATTCATGTCCCATCCCTCCCGAGACCTGTAAAATTAGAAACTCGGAGGATGAGATCTACAGAAAAAAAAAGTGGCAGTGGAGTAGGAATATATATCATGCACCTCTTCCCAGTACCAAACTAGAAATAAACCTAAAGAGAGGACTAGACACCTGAAATAAACTGAAGACTTCCTAAAAAAGGCTTTTAACCAAGGACAGGGGTGGTGGGGAGCACTACAACTGGGAGGAAGAGTGATGTCATTAAAGGGGCTGGCCTATTCACAAGGGCAGTGGGCTGAGGTGGCAGCATGGCCTTGGGAGCTTCCCCTTGAAAGGATACAAGTGGGGAACAGAAACCAGTCTCTCAAACACAGAGCAGTGCTGGAAATCAGCAGACCACATAGCACCCAGCTGGGACAGGCACAGGGTTTGTCTCTACTTGGGAGAAGCAAGACCTTCTAGAGACAAAGCCATTATATATTTTTTTCTTTCTTAATTCTTAAACGGGCCAAAGCATAGGTCTTATGTTTGCAACCACTCACCTTGGGCTCCCTTGAAGGGAAGGTGGTACAGACTGCAGTCATGTGAGGAGATTCTAGAGTGTGAGGCACTTGGGAGAGACATGGGGGAGTGGCTGTGGGTTTTCTGTACTGGGATATATCTGTATACCACAGCAGCCATCTTGCTTGGAAGAAAAAGCCCTTTTGAAGAGGAAAACAATTACCTTACCCTATGGGGTATTGCTTGTCCCCCTTCTCTCTGCAATACTGTTCCTTCCACCTTGCCTCTTTTTTTTCTCCTTTCATATGGTTTGTTTGGGTTTGGGTTTTGTTTCATGTGAGGTTTTTTCCTTTTATTCTTTCTTCCCTCTCATCCTGCATCTTAACTCGTGCTGAGGAGACAGCAGCATACACAGACTCTGAGGGTGTCAGAGACTGGCTGTAGGGTGCAGCCACACCATACACTCTCCCAGGAAACAGAATGGTGCTCACCCTCACAGGAAAGCCATAGAAACCCCCTCCAGGATTCTGGCAGACCCAAAACCTGGACTCTGGAGGCCCCACCTAATAGCCTATTAGGGGCCCCACCATATTGACTACAGGGAAATGATCCCAAACAGACTCAAACAAGTGCCTTGGGGGCAGGGGGACACACTAACCATCTTTCCTGAAGTCTGAAAGGCACCTGCCATGGGATATCCAGGAGTCCCACCCCCCACCCCCATCCCACCAGATGCCATCTTAGAAACAGTCAGGTCTACAACTAGTCTAAGATTGACAATAGGCTGGCAGACAAAGGTAGATGGAGGGGTATCCAGTGGTGACTTGGGTTGTTTGCTTACATAACCATGACCAGCTGTGCAGAGCATCTTGGCACATCAATGGCACAGCCAAGCCCAGATGAATCAGCTACAAACTGGATCACTAGTAGGTTTGAACAGACTGCTAAAGACTAGAAATTAAGAGCAACTGACACTGGTGTACACCAGTCTCAGACTGCAGTAGAGTGATATCCACAGGGAGAACCCAGCAGGCAAGCACTGAACTCTGCTGAGATGAATTCCATTTCATTCTTTTTCATTATTTTTATTATTTTTTCATAGCCTTTTCATTAGTTTTTTTCTACTTTGTTATATTACTATTACTCTATTGTTATGCCATAGCTCTTATTTTATATTTACTATTGATTATTCCATTGTTCCCTTTTTCTTTCCTTTTCTTATTTTTGTTATTCTATGTCTTTCTTTGTCCATTTTTCCTATTTTCCTCTTTCAAGTCATTACTAGTATTAGATCTTCCCCTTTTCTTCTCCTGTAATCACTTTTCTGTCCTTTGGTCTTCTCTTATTCTTTTTCTTTTATTTCTCACTTTCCCTAATATTCCATTTCTATGTCCACTTTTAGCATTCTCTGATCTTCTGTTGTTGAAATGGCAGTTGTGGCTGGGAGGTTCTGCTTACTTTGGTTTATTTTTTGTGTGTTGTGTTGCTTTGTTCATTCAACACTGGTACAACAGTGCACAAGACATGGTGTGGGTGAAGCATCTCAGTAGCCAGTCAGAGGGGAGACCCCACCAATGAACAAGTCAACAACAACCAGGGCCCAAATAAAACAGGAGAGCCTATATAACCTACACATAACTAATTCCTAGATCATTCAAATCAGAATATCATGCAGTCTGGACCACTGAGTACCACAAGACTCCTACAATATAAATCTACCCCCCAAGACAGGAAGTCAAAAGAGATCTATATAAAACATAGGAACAAAGAAAAAGAGATAGCTAAAATGGGGAGGCAAAGAAACAACCTCCAAATGAAAGAAAAAGTGGAATCCCCAGAAAAAATTTAAATGAAATTGAGGCAAGAAAATAATCAGACATTGAGTTCAAAGTAACAGTTATAAAGATGCATAAGGAACTTACTAAGAACTACAAGGAAGTTAGTGAAGACCACATCAGTATGAAAAAGAACATATAAACTATGAATAAGAATCACATAGAAATGAAGAATGCAATATCTGAAATGAAGAATACACTAGAAGCAATTAAAAGCAGGCTAGATGATGCTGAGGATAGAATCAATGATTTGGAGGACAAGGTAGAAAAAAACACCTAGTCAGAGCAACAAAATGAAAAAAGACTTAAAAAGAATGAGGAGGGTATAAGATAGCTTGGGGCAACATGAAAGGTAACAATATTCAAATCATAGGGGTACCAGGAGAAGAAAGGGAGCAAGGAATAGAAAATATATTTGAAGAAATAATGACAGAAAAATTCCCTAACTTGGTGAAGGAAAATATCATGCAAGTTCAGAAAGCACAGGGAGTCCTGATCAAGATGAATTCAATGAGGCCACACCAAGACATATCACAATTAAAATGATAAAGTTTAAAGACAAAAAGAGAATCTTAAAGGCAGCAAAAGAGAAACAATAAATTACATACAAGGGCGCTCTGATAAGGCTATCAGCCTATTTCTCAACAGAAACAATACCAGCCAGAAAAGATTAGCATAAAATATTCCAAGGAAAGAAAAGGAAGGACTTGTGACCAAGAGTGCTCTGTACAGCAAGACTCTCACTTAAATTGGAAGCTAAATAAAGAGATTAACAGACCAAAAAAATGGGGAGGGTGTGAAGCAGTACTTTTCCACCAAACTAACATTGCAGCAGATGTGAAAGATACTGCTTTAAGAAGAGGAAGCAATAAGGAGACAGAGAAAAACACAGGTACAAAGGGAAAAAATGGCAGTGAATAAGTATCTATCAATAATAACTTTAAAGGTAAGTGAATTAAATGCCCTAATCAAAAGATACAGAGGAGCTAAATGGAAAAGTAAACATGACCCATGTATATGCTGTCTTCAAAAGACCCACCTCAGAGCAAAAGATTTACACAGGCTGGAAGTGAAGGAATGAAGGAAACATCCCATGCAAATGGAGATGGAAAAAAAAAGGCTGGGGTAGCAATACTTCTGTCTGACAAAGTAAACTTCAAAATAAAGGCCAAAATAAGAGACAAAGAAGGACACTACATAACACTTAAGGGGCTTGTCCAACAAGAGGATATAACCCTTTTAAACATAAATGCAACCAACATAGGAGCACCTAAATGCATAAGAAAAATTCTAGAGGACTTTAAGAAAGACATAGACAGCAATACAGTCATTATAGGGGATTTTAACACCTCATGTCAACAATGGATAATGTTCCAAGCAAAAAATCAATAATGATATTATGGCACTGAACAATACTCTATACCCCAAAGAAGCAAAGTATACATTCTTTTCAATGCACGTGGATCATTTTCAATGATAGACCACATGATAGAACACAAAATAAGCCTTAAAAATTCAAGAAAATTGAAATCATATCAAGCATATTCTCAAATAACAATGCTTTGACACTAGACCATCCTCGAAGGTAAAACTCAAAAATATTCAAAGACATGGAGACTGAATAACATGTTATTAAATAATGAATGAGTTAACAATGAGATCAAAGAAAAAATAAAAAAGTATCAGGAAACAAATGAAAATGAACACACAACAGCTCAAAAGCTAAGGGACATGGTGAAGGCAGGCCTGAGAGAGAAACTCATAGCAATACATGCCTACATAAAAAAGATAGAAAAATGTCAAATAATCGATTCCCAGCCAGCGTACATGCCTGGGTTGCAGGCCATAACCCCCAGCAACCACACATTGATGTTTCTCTCTCTCTCTCTCTATCTCCCTCCCTTCCCTCTCTAAAAATAAATAAATAAAATCTTTAAAAAAAAAAAGAAAAATGTCAAATAAACAACATAATCCTATATCTACAAGAACTAAAGGAAGAACAAACAAAGCCTATAGCAAGTAGAAGGAAGGAAATAATCAAGATCAAAGCAGAATTAAATGACAGAGAGACTAAAAAAATAATAAAAAAATCAATGAATCCAGGGGCTTGTACTTTGACAAGATGAACAAAATTGACAAACCTTTAACCAGACTCATCAATAAAATAAAAGGGGGAAAAGACCCAAATAAAAAAAATCAGAAATAAAAGAAAAGAAGTAACAACCGATACTACAGAAACACAAAGGTAGTAAGATATTACTATGTACAAATATATGCCAAGAAACTGCACAACCTAAATGAAATGGACAAACTTCTGGAAACATACAGTCTTCCAAAACTGAATCAAGAAGAATCAGAAAGCCTGAATAGATCCACAACAACTAGTAAAATTGAAGCAGTAATCAACAAACTCCTGGCACACAAAAGCCCTGTACCTGATGGCTTCACAGATAAATTTTATCAAACATTCAAAGAAAAACTAACACCTATCCTCAAACTATTCCAGAACATTCAAGGAGAGGGAAGACTCTCAAACTCTGTTTACAAGGCCAATATTATCCTACTTCCAAGGCTAGGTAAAGATACAACAAAGAAAGAAAATTACAGGCCAATACCTCTGATGAACATAAATGCTAAAATCATCAACAAAATATTATCAATATGAATCCAGTAATATTAAATATCATACACCATGATCAAGGGGATTTATACCAGGGATGCAAGGATGGTATAACATTTTCAAATCAATAGATGTAATACATCACATAAAAAATGAAAGACTAAAATCACATGAATATATCAATAAATGCTGAAAAGCATTTGACAAAATCCAGCACCCATTTATGATAAATCAGCAAAGTGGTTATCACTTTGATCACCCAGCAAAGTGGGAGTAGAGAGAGTATACCTCAACATAATAAAGCCCATATAATTCAAACTTACTGCCAAAATCATACTCAATGGGCAAACCTAAAATCATTTCCCTTAAGATCAGGAAGAAGACAAGGGTGCCTGCTTTCACCAATCTAATTCAACATAGTACTGGGGGTTCTAACCACAGTGATTCCACAAGAAAAAGAAATAAAAGGCATGCAAATTGGAAAGAAGGAAGTAAAACTCATTATATGCAGACAATAAAATAGTGTATGTAGAAAACCCTATAGTCTCCACCAAAAAACTACTCAACCTAATAAGTGAATTCAGGGAAGTAGTGGGATACAAAGTCAATATTCAAAAATTGATGGCATTCTTGTCACCAGCAATGAGGTATCATAAATAGAAACTAAAAAAAAAAAAATTCATTTACTATAGCAACAAGAAAAATAAAGTACCTAGGAATAAATTTAACTAAGAATGTAAAGACCTGTATGCAGAAAACTATAGAAAACTAAAAAAATAAATTGAGTGAGTTACAAATAAATGGATTCATATACCATGATCATAGATTGGAAGCATTAACATTATTAAAATGTGCATACTACCCGAAACAATCTATAGATTCAATGCAATTCCTATTAAAATACCAATGGCATAGTTCACAGATCTAGAACAAATATTCCAAAAATATAAATGGAACCAAAAAAGACCCTGAAGAGACTCAGCAATCCTGAGAGGGAAGAACAAAGTTGGACTGATCACAATACCTGATATTAAACTATACCACAGAGCCACTATAATAAAAGACACCTGGTACTGGCATAAGAACTGACACATAGATTAATGGAACAAAACATAGATCCAAGAAATAAACTGATGTCCCTGTGGTCAAGTAATATTCAACAAAGGGGCCATGAATATATAATGGAGTAAAAACAGTTTATTCAATAAATGGTATTAGGAGAACTAGACTGGTACATGCAAAAGAAAAATAAACTAGACCATTAACTTACACAATACACAAAAATAAACTCAATATGGATAAAGGCCTTATGTATAAGTCATAATACCACAAAAAGTCCTAGTGGAAAACATAGTGAAATTTCAGACATCCCACATAGGAATATTTTTGCCAATACATCTCCTAGGACAAAGGAAATAAATAAAAAATTAAACAAATGGTACTACATCAAATTGAAAAGTTTCTGCATGGCTAAAGAAACCATCATCAAAATGAAAGGGAAACTGACTGTATGGGGGAACATATTTGCCAATGATACATCGAAGAAGGGTTTGATCTCTGAAATATATAAAGAACTCATAGGACTCAACACCAGGAAGACAAACAATACAATCTAAAAATGGGCAAAGGACCTGGACAGACAATCCTAGTACATACAAAGGGCCAATAGAAATATGAAAAGATGCTGATCATCACCAGTCATCAGAGAGATACAAATTGAAACCACAATGAGATATTACCTCAAACCTGTCAGAATGACCTTCATTAATAAATTGACACACATCTAGTGGTGGTGAGAATGCAGAGAAAAGGAAACCTTAGTGCAGTGTTTGTGGGAATGCAGACTGGTGCAGCCACTGTGGAAAACAGTATGGAATTCCCTTTAAAAATTAAAGATGCAACTGTCTTTTGATGCAGCATCAAAATTTCCAACAAATTTCCAACAGATTTCACTGTTGGAAATACATACGAAAAATACTGAAACACTAATTCACCCCCATGTTCATAACAGTGTTATTTACAATAGCCAAGGGCTGGAAACAGCCTAAGTGCCCGTCAGTATTTGAGTGGATCAAAAAACCTGTGGTGCTTCTACACAATGGAATACTATATAACAGAAAGAAAGAAGAAACTCCTACCTTTTGCTATAGCATGGATTGAAGTGGAGAATATTATGATAAGTGAAGTAAGCCAGACAGTGAAAGACAAATACCATATGCTCTCACTGACAAGAGGAGTCTAATGAACAAAATAATGAGCAAAAGAGAACCAGAGGCATAGAATCATGGAACAAACTGACTGCTGTAACAGAGGCAGGGGGAGGTGGGGACTGATTCAAAGAAGGTGAAGGGATTAGTCAAAGAACATACATGAAGGACCCACGGACATGGACTACCATGGGGCTGTTTATGAATGCAGGGGGTGGGCTAGATGGAGAGAGGTGAAGGGGGAAAATGTGGGACAATTGTAATAGCATAAACAATAAAACAGAACTTTTAAAAAAAGTTCTACCAGTGATTTTGATGCTAGCTAAAATTTGAGAACTGCTATTTTGATTTGTACTATTTTTCTGGGTTCTCTGCCAGTGTAGCTGACCAACTACAATTACATGGATTTCTTATAGACATGTTCAAGTGGAAACCATGATCTTTCTCTATGTCTCAAACTATTCCACTTTTGGTATTCCATATTTTAGAAAATGATATCATCACTCAGTTTCTTAAGCCAGAATTCTGAAAGTCACCCTTGACACTCCTACCACACTTTCCCCATTCAATTAATCACTATACTGTGTTTAATTCTACCTCTAGAATGTATTTTTCACCTCTCTATTTCTTTCTATCATGAATACCACCACTGTGTTCTAAGTTATTATTATCTCCTGCCTGTATTACTAAATGAAAATGGGGTTCAGCTCTCTGCCACCACCTGTATAGGCAAGTTCCAGAAGCAGAAGTTTGATGAGAAAAGGAAAGGGGTCTTTTATTCAAAAGCTGCACAGTCTGGCAGGATGGCAGGCTCCTGCCTCAAAGCTCATGCCCTATAGAAAACCCAGAAGTAACTCAGCAACCCTATGCCACACTAGTCCAAGGCTGTGCCCAGAGTCCTTCTCCCATTTAAAAATACCATCTTTTAGCTCTGGCTGGCATAGCTCAGTGGATTGAGCTTGGGCTATGAACCAAAATGTCGCAGGTTCAATTCCCAGTCAGGGTACATGCCTGGGTTGCAGGCCATGACCCCCAGCAACCGCACACTGATGTTTTTCTCTCTCTATCTCCCTCCTTTCCCTCTCTAAAAATAAATAAATAAAATCTTTTAAAAAAATACCATCTTTTGGGAACTACAGGTGGCTGATGCATAATTGTCCAGGTGGCATGACTTGTTCTGGGTTGCAGTTAGCTTTACACTCCTTTCTAGGGACATGCAGTTTGGGGCCAGTGCTGTCACCAGCCATGTAGTTTCCAGGACCTAACACTCCCACAAAGCACAGGCCCAGCCTGTCTGTGCAGTAAATCCAAAAGAGACCATGTCTCTTCCTTCCCTCAGTTTATACAATGTACACCTTTGGCCCAGGCTGGGTTCTTAAACTTCCCCTCCTTTAGGAGGGTCCATCCCCCACCAACCAATCCCATCTTTCACCAGGCTAGACTGACAGGCCTTCACCAGAGCAGAACAGGAGGGCTTTTCCCTTAGCCAATCACCCTCCCTAGCCTTGTGCAAGCTCAGTGCAATGACTTCCTCCTTCCTCATCTTGCCCAGTGATGGGGAGGATCTGTCCTCACATGCAGCACTAGCCTGGTTACCCAGGCAATGTGACACCACACCTGTGTTCCCCTCTCCTCTGCTCCCACTCAGGCATGGCAGTTACCCACACTGGCCAGGTTACCAATATCACCTGGGCTACTGAAAAAATCTCCAAATGGTATCTCAATAGCCTCTTTGAGTCCTCAGTTGTCCACTCTTCATATTTCCACAATTCTGATCATGTCAATCATTAACTTAGAATTTTTCAATGGCTATTACCTTTACTATTAGGACTCAAATCTTGAGTAGGCTCTACAAAGCTAGTGCTGCTCATGGTGTGAGGGGGTGAGCTACTGAATTAGGGTCTCTTTGGGATAGGGCTTGGAAATTTGCATATATAATATTATGTGAAGTATTCCAATTGTAATTAGTCTTCATAAATTCATGTTATAAAATGTTTTAATGTTATAATGTCTAATTAGTTTTTAGCAGTAAATGCAGTTCCCTATCACTAAAAACCTAAGAAAAGTTTGTTCATCATTCATCTCCTTTAAAATTTTTTCAATTAAAAGTTTACTTTTTACATTTCATTCACCAACATTTTTAGTATACTTATGTTATTTTGATCAACAATCCATTACCAGACTCTAGCCAAGATGGAGGTTATAGGTAGATATTCTTCACTTCCTCACACAACCAAGAGAAGGATAATAACCAATTTAAAAATAAAAAACTACCAGGACTGCCAGAAAATCAAACTGTATGGAAGTCCGATAACTAAGGAGTTAAAAAGGAAACATCCACCAGACTGGTAGGAAGGGCAGAGATGGGAAGCTGGGTGGAGAGGATGCATGACAAGGCAGTGACTGGCAGACCAGGTGGACAGGGGGTGGCTGGCAACTGAGCAGTCCCACATTCACATCCAGATAAGCCAGGAATAACAAATGGGGAATGAGACAAACCATGCAACCCAAGGTTCCAGCACAGGGAAATAAAGCTTCAAAACCTCTGAATATAAAAACCTGTGGGGGTCATGGCAGCAGGAGAAACTCTCAGTCACACAGGAGAGTCTGTTGGAGGGGCCCATGGGATCCTAGAATGTACACAAACCCACCTAAACAAGAATTAGCACCTGGAAGGGCACAATCTGCATGTGGGAAGTGAGGAAAATGAGGAAAAGTGGGGTGAGAGCCAAGTAAGATAGCAAGTGGCATTGGTTCCTCTCTGACCCCTTCCCCACAAACAGTTCCACAATGCAGTCATGTGGGTTCCCCCACCCCAATGAATACCTATGGCTCCTCCCTTACAATGTAACAGGTGTGCCCAGACAAAGAAATATGTCTCAAATGAAAGAACAGATCAAAACAGCAGAAAAAGCACTAAGTGATGAGAAGATAGCCAACTTATCAGATGCAGAGTTCAAATACTGGTAATCAGGATACTCACAGAAATGGTTGAGTGTGGTAACAAAATAAAGGAAGAAATGAAAGCTATACAAAGTGAAATAAAGAAAAATATACAGGGAACCATCAGTGAAAGGAAGGATACTGGGATTCAAATCAATGATTTGGAACAAAAGGAAGACATAAACATCCAACAGGAACAGAAAGAAGAAACATGAATTTAAAAAAAAAAATGAGGAGAAGCTGAGGAAACTCTGGGACAACTTTAAGCATTCCAACATCTGAATCACAGGGGTGCCAGAAGGAGAAAAAGAAGAGCAAGAAATGGAAACCTTACTTGAAAAATAATGAAGGAGAACTTCCCCAACCTGGTGAAGGAGCTAGGCATGCAAGTCCAGAATACTCAGAAAATCCCAAAAAAGTTGGATCCAAGAAGAAACACACTAAGATCCATCATAATGAAGTTACCCAAGATTAAAAATAAGAAGTGAATCTTAAAAGCAGCAAGAGAAAAGGAGAGACTTACCTGCAAAGAATTCCCATAAGACTGTAGGTTGATTTCTCCAGAGAAACCTTGCAGGCAAGAAGGGGCTTGAAAGAAGTATTCAAAGTCATGAAAGGCAAGGACCTATGTCCAGGAGTACTCTATCCAGAAAACCTATCATTTAGAATGGATGAGCAGACAAAGTGCTTCCAAAATAATGTCAAGTTAAAGGAGTTTGTCATCACCAGGCCCTTATTATATGAAATGTTAAAGGGACTTATCTAAGAAAAAGAAGATCAAAAACTAGGAACAATAAAATGACAACAAACTCACAACTACCAACAAATGAGTATAAAAAACAAAAACTAAGCAAACAACTAGAACAGGAACAGATTCACAGAAATGGAGATCACATGGAAGGTTATCTGTGGGGAGGGGGAGTAGGGAAAATGGGGGGAAAGAAACATAATTACTAGACACAAAACAGATAGGGGGAGGTTAAGAATACTGTGGGAAATGGAGAAGCTGAAGAACTTCTGTGTACAGCCCAGACATGAAGTAAGGGAGGGGGAATGCTGAAAGGTGAGAGGTACGGAATAGAGAGGGATAAAGAGGGCCAAAAAAAAGGGACAACTGTAATAGCATAATCAATAAAATATACTATAAAAACAATACATTACTAAAGATTATAATGGTAACTCAATTCAGAAAAATTTTTATAACATTTAAAGTCTCATGGTTAGAGAAAATTAAAAATTTAAATTTAAATCTATATGCATATTTGTTACAGATAAGCATAATAAAATGATCAACAAAATATTTTTAAGCACAAACTATATCATTCAAAGATAAATATCTATGGAAGTAAAGTAGAATGAAAATATGAGTTAACACAAAGAAAAGATGGAAAATTTCTAAATGTTAAGGAAAAGCATATTAATATATTTTAAGTAAATTATCATAATTACCAAAATTTTAGCATTTGCTTTCTCATGAGTTATTTAGAGGAATGTTGTAATACTTTTATTTTTAAATGTCAATTCTTACAATATACCAGAAATTAAATGCTTTGCCACTACTTAGTATCCTGATAATTTTTATCATGAAAACAAAATAGTCTGAGACTATCAATGATTTTTTTAAATTATTGGAAGGGGAGGGACTTCCAGCCAAGATGGAGGCATAGGTAGATATACTTTGCCTCCTCACACAGCCAAAAGAAGGACAATAACACATTTAAAGATAAAAAATAACCAGAACTTCCAGAAAATCAAACTGTATGAAAGTCTGACAACCAAGGAGTTAAAGAAGAAACATTCATCCAGACCAGTAGGAGGGGTGGAGATGGGCAGCTGGTGTGGAGAGGACTCCTGGCAGGCAGCAGCTGGTGGAGTGAGTGGTCCCACATTTGCATGCCAATATACTGAGAGAAACAACTAGGGAGTGAGACAGATGACACAACCCAGGGTTCCAGTGCAGGGAAATAAATCCTCTAAACCTCTGGCTGTAAAAATCTGTGGGGGTTTTAACAATGGGTGAAACTCCCAGACTCACAGGAGAGTTCATTGGAGAGACCCATAGGATCCTAGAACATACACAAACCCACCCACTCAGGAATCAGCACCAGAAGGGCCCAATTTGCTTGTGGGTAGTGGAAGAAGTGATTAAAAGCCAGAGGAGCACTGAGCAAGCACCAGTGTTCCCTCCTGGACTCCTCCCACACATAAAGTGCCACAACACAGTGACATGGTTACCCTGCCCTAGCCAATGTTAAGGCTCTACTTATTACTTTTGAAAAGGTGTGCCAAGATAAGAGTATATGGCCCAAATAAAAGAACAGATCAAAGCTCCAGAAAAAAATACAACTAAGCAATGAAGAGATAGCCAGCCTACAAGATGCAGAGTTCAAAACACTGGTAATCAGGACACTCACAGAAATGGTTGAGTATGGCCGCAAAATGGAAGAAAAACTGAAGTCTACACAAAGTGTAATGAAGATAAATGTAAAGGGAACCAACAGTGATGGGAAGGAAACCAGGACTCAAATCAACAATTTGGACCACAAGGCAGAAATAAACATTCAACCAGAACAAAATGAAGAAACAAGAATTAAAAAAAAATGAGAAGAGGCTTAGGAACCTCCGGGACAACTTCTAACATTCCAACATCTAAATCATAGGGGTGCCCGAAGGAGAAGAGGAACAGCAAGAAATTGAAAACTTATTTGAAAACATAATGAAGGAGAACTTCCCCAATATGTCAAAGGAAATAGATTTCTAGTAAGTCCAGGAAGCTCAGAGAGTCTCAAAAAAAGGTGGACCCAAGAAAGCACACACCAAGGCACATCATAATTACATTAGCCAAGATTAAAAATAAGGAAAGAATCTTAAAAGCAGCAAGAGAAAAGGAGACAGCTACCTACAAAGCAGTTCCCATAAGACTATCAGCTGATTTCTCAAGAGAAACCTTGCAGACAAGAAGGAACTGGAAAGAAGTAATCAAAGTCATGGAAGGTAAGGACCTACATCCAAGATACTCTATCCAACAAAGCTATCATTTAGAATGGAAGGACAGATAAAGTGCTCCCCAGATAATGTCAAGTTAGAGGAGTTCATCATCACCAAGGTCTTATTATGTGAAATGTTAAAGGTACTTATATAAGAAATAGAAGATCAAAAACTATGAAAAGTAAATTGACAACAAATTCACAACTACCAACAACTGAACCTGAAAAAACAAAAGCAAAAATGAACCAAGCAAACAACTAGAAAAGGAACAGATTCACAGAAATGGAGATTACGTGGAAGGTAATCAGCAGGAAGAGGGAGGTACACAAAGGAAGGGAAAGATACAGGAAATAAGAAGCATAAATGGCCTACAAAATAGACAGGGGGAGGTTAAGAATAGTATGGGAAATGGAGAAGCCAAAGGACTTATATGTATCACCCATGGACATGAACTAAGGTAGGGTAATGATGGTGGGAGGAGGGTACAGAACAGAGGGGAACAAAGCGGAGAAAAAAATGGGACAACTATAATAGTATAATGAATAAAATATATTAAAAATAAAAGAAAAATTATGGAAAGGGTCTGTGATCC
This sequence comes from Phyllostomus hastatus, assembly GCF_019186645.2. Lineage (NCBI taxonomy): Eukaryota > Metazoa > Chordata > Mammalia > Chiroptera > Phyllostomidae > Phyllostomus > Phyllostomus hastatus. The sequence goes on from NW_025333543.1 coordinate 5,495,530, forward strand.
AAAATAAAGATCGTTATTGAAACCCAGATTAGTTGTGTTTGGGAAACACTTCCCTCTTCCAGCTATTCTGAAATCTTAACTGGAGTAAAAGTGTCTCACAAATTAATTTATTTGTAAGTAGGGAGTTGAGACAGTGTAGTCCTATGGATTATTGGGCATGAGATTGTGCCTCAAATTAGAAAAAGTCTTATGTTTACCCATTTCACCAGAAGTAGCTCAGAAAAAGGCTGTGACCCACTGAAGGTATAGGCAGAAGAATAGTTGATTATATAAAATGAACCAATAGCTCTGGCAGGTATGGCTCAGTGGATTGAGTGGTGGCCTGCAAACCAAAGGGTCACCGGTTTGATTCCCAGTCAGGGCACATGCCTGGGTTGCAGGCCAGGTCCCCAACAAGGGACGCATGAGAGGCAACTGAACATTGATGTTTCTCTCCCTCCCTTTCCCCCTCCCTTCCCCTCTCTAAAGTAAATAAATAAAATCCTTAATAAAAAAATGAACCAATAAAGTTTTATTTAATTCCTACAGGTCCAGACACCAAATTTAAGGCAATTCTTCCTATGTTGACTTAAAATGTCCCTCACCCAGACACATGCCTGGGTAGTTAGGAATGTAGGAGTCTGCAGAGAAGTAGACCCAGTCAGACAAGAATTATCCAAAGACTAAGAAACTTTATATTTTTCCAAGATTTATGCTACTTATAAGAGTTTGATCAGAATTGGGAGGAGCTGGTCTGTTTTTCTTACTTTCACAGCAAAGATCTACAGTTAATCTGTTCTAGTTAGAATGTCTTTCCCACTCTTTCTGCATTAAATAGTATCTCTGCCTTTTGTTATCCTGCATTTTTTTACCTATTCAACAGACTGCTCTGCTAAAAATCTATTCTCAAATTATCTCATAATGTTTATTCTCCCCCTCCGTAGTATGAGGGATTTTTGTGCTTTTGATGGACCTGGGGCGGGGGTGGGGGCGGGGGAGAAAGAATCTAAAGTGATAGCTTTCAATGAGATGCTGCTCAAATATTATAAATTTTCAGTTATAAGATGAATAATTTCTGGGAATCTCATGTACGGCATGGTGATTTTAGGTAATAATGTATTATATGGTACCTGAAAGTTGCTAAGAGAGTAGAAATCTTAAATGTTCTCACAACAAAAAGGACTTGGTAATTATGTGGTGTGATGGAGCTGTTAGCTAACCAGTGGTAGAATCATATTACAATATATAAGTGTATGAAATCAACACACTATATATCTTAAATTTATAGAATGTTATATATCAACTATGTCTCAATGAAGATGGAGAAAAGTAATAGGTTTGATGCAAAGATGTCATGTTGAATGCTTCAAAGAATGCCAAATGCTAATAAGAGAGGAAAATTCATGGGGAAAGCATATGGAAGCTAGAGGGAAATAAAGCTTAAATTATAGCAAGAAAAGTGATAAAAATATAAATAAGTAAAATATATAATGATGAGTGCTACAGAGGAAAAAAGCAGGGAAGAAACAGATTGCAGGGTAAGAAGGGAGGAAGTAAATCATAGGACTCCCTCAGGGAAGAGCAATGCAAGCTGAAGAAACAGCCAATCAAAGACCCTGAAATTGGAAACAGGTCTGGCAAACATCAATGAAGACAGCATAACTGGAGCTGGGTGATCGAAGAAATAAAAGTAGGACTTGAGGCCAGAAAATCAGTGGTGTACCAAGTCATACAGAGCATTATTAATGATTCTAAACACTTCTGCTTTTTTTGAGTGTTCGGGGAAGCTGCTGTTGTTGGACTTTTAACATAAATATGTAATGGGCAATGTAATATAACAGCATCACCATGGAGCTAGGTTGCTGTTAGACTGAAGTGGAACAAAGGTAGATTCCAAAGGCTAATTTAGAGGCAAAGACATTGATATGGGTGAGATTTGATAGTGATTTAGATTTAGATGAAGGGGATGACACTGTTTACAGGCTTGCTGGAAAGAGCATGGCATCAATAATATGTAGAGATATTAAGAAACCTCATCTGCACCATAAAGGCTAAAGACAGTGAAGGGGGTGGGTTATACTAGCAGAAAGCCAGGAAACAGGTTGTTAGCTCTTTGTGTAGGGATTGTTGGCCTCTTGCTGTTGACCGGGGCCAGAAGACAATCTGTGGCATACCCAAGCCTGGCCTTGTTGGAAGCAGGGAGATAGGATTGAAACAGGCACTGAGAAAGGCCAGGTGGAAAGCACCTGGTGCTGCCTAATGCAATTAGTTTAATGATAAAGATGCACAAGCATGTGGCATGGGTAAAAATTTGAGTTTGTACGCATATGTGTCCCTTTTGGAGTGATATTCTCTCAGCAAGCTAGAGGCATGGGGTTGGAGAGGTGAGGTGAGGGGACTGGTGCAGAAAGGCAGGACACAGGCTGTTGGGCATTTGTTTCTGAGCTGAAACAGTCAGCTTCCCCTTCCAACTGACAACACACCCCAAGGTCTTCACTTTGTTCCAGAAGGTTCTTTGTTCTTCTGTTTGAACATACATCTGCTAGCTGACAGCTTGAGAATTTGAGCATTTAAGTCTCTATCCTGCCAAAAAAACACCCCTTTCTGCTAGACTCAGGACTAAGTGATTGCCAGTGCAACCAATTAGTCTTATCTCTTTTCCAAGAGACATCAGCTACATTTTCACAGGAAAGGGAGTATGTGTTCCCAGTAACAAAATCTACAAGAATAGGATGACAGTGGGGAGGTGGGACAGAGGAAGAGAAATGATTATTTGGGAGAAGTAGGGTGGGTAATAAAAATCCAGCACAAAAAGTCGGATAGAATATGCTGAGAACATAATTCAGGTCCTTTGTTCTCACATTTTATCTCAAGTTTTCGATAAAAGTTCATCAGGAAACCATGGAAGGATCCAATAAATGCTGTATAGGATGATTTTTACCTATAGTGAAATATTCACATGTCTAGTGACAGAGGTAAAATAACCTTTATTTGCATTGTTGTGACTACATTTTTTTCTTCTTTGCTTTCACTGGCTCCCATGATATTCTAGATCAAGTTAACCACAAATGTCTAGCTAGCACTTTGAGATCACTTCCACATTTTTTACCTTTCCCACTTCTCTCATATCTTCTCTTCAGCTTTTCTAATGTGCTCACACATAATTGCATAGAATTATAACATTCTATTAAGCTAAATCAGTAAGCCTCAAAATTTATTGTCATTAAGTCAAAGCCACAGGCCACTAAACTTTTCCAGGATATTAGACTCTTTAAGAACTCCTCAGACAAGTTTCCTCAGCTATGAGGACCAGAGGATAGCAGTGTGCTTGGTTAATCAATCTACTAATGTTAGTAGACTCCTACTTTAGTTTCCTAGGCAAGCTTTCTGAATGATTAGCTCATACCCCTGTGCCCTGCATAATCCTCCAAAAAGGATAACAAAGATGGCTAAATCCATGAAGCATTTAGCAAGAGTATGTATTCAAGGTCCTTTGGATTTTTCATGTTATAATTCCATTTGGAGAGATCAGCTCAAAGGGTTGATGTAGCTGTCCATCGTTTTGAGAGATAATTTTGAAACCTTTTTTAACAATGACTACTAATATCTAATGGACTCCTAATATCCTTTTGTGTAACTTGTATCAGTGACTGCCCACAGCTCTTTGGTTTACATTCTACTGAAATATAGATTGGTCTGAATATTTTCTTAATAATTAAAGTGGTTATAAGAGATTCCATAATTAAAAAGTTCCCAGTTGTTACTCTATGGCTGAATCCCCCGAACTATTGTGAAAATGGAATAAAAAATAAGTATAAGAAATAATGAGAGAATGTTAGAGAATGAAGGGTAAAATAATGCAGAGAAAAATTGGCCATACATTTATATTATAATTAATATTATATTTAGTTAGTTATATTATAATTAATATATTCAAGCTCAAATAATGTTTTAGGAAAAGTATATTTTAAAATCTTAGGGGGAAACAGGTTCAAACTGAAAACAAAATGAAATATTGATGTCAGTTTAATAAAAACTAGTGTCCATAAGATAGAGTAGAAAGCAGGGGTCTGGTACTTTGTATAGTTTAGATTAGGGAAGCATAACATGAGTCTGCACACATTTGAAATACAACCAGCTAGTAAAGAAATTATCTCAAAGAATTATGCTACATCAAAATGAGATAATCAAGAATAAGAAAACACTCCCTTCATGACAATGTCACCTTTATAGAAGGAAGTGTATATGAAAACCTAATTTCCACACTAAATTAGGGACTATCTCACTGGAAACCTGAATGAAGCCAAAAGATAAAAATGAAAATGGCTGAGGGTTTTATACAAAAATGTAAATTTCTACTTGAAGAAAAACCTATCCTTGAAGGAAAGCTGATTGTTTTTAGTAATAGGAAGATTCCTGAATAATTTTAGCCCTCAGTGGGGATTGCCTGTTCCTATTGCCTGTGACAGAAAGACCCATGTCATAGGTCTTGCTGTAAAATGAATCAGTAAATCCTTTAACACACAATCACTTTTGTATTGTTCTTGTTACTCCCAACCCAGGCCAAGTGCAGGAGCAGGTGAGAGATGGAAGGGAGTTAACTAAAATATTGACTAAAATATTTAACAACATAGAACTTATTCTAAAAGCTTACTTTTTCCTTTATGAGAATGGTAGTCACAACGAAGGGAAGAATCGACAAAAAATCCTATTGGATATTTGCTAGGTTGGACTATATGAGGTATTCCTGGCCTCAAAATAGTGTTTAGGATACAAAACCTAGACACAAACTCCATGCAAGAAAATTTGTACTAGCATACAACTCTAAGTCTTCAGTGAACATCACCTTGCCAACGAAACACAATGTACCTAGTGCTTCTACCTGTCATCACTATAGACTGAGTCTAGGCAAATAAAATCAACTTGTCAGGATAAGACCCCCATCTCTTCTTGGAAGCTAAGATTGGAAGGATATACTATGTGCTCCATGAGGTGTTGAAAAAGACGGATATATTTTCAGAGTAATCTAACCTTTTAAAGCACTGGCTTTGGTCCTGGCTGAGTGGTTCAGTTTGTTAGAGCATTGTCCCATACACCAACAATTGTGGTTCAATTCTTGGTCCAGGTACATACCTAGGTTGTGGGTTCAATCCCTGGTCAGAGTGGATACAGGAGGCAACCCTCAATGTTTCTCTCTCACATCTATATCAATAAAAACTTAACCTCAGTTGAAGATTAAAAAAAAATGAAGTACTGGCTCTGTATGAAACTGAATTACCAGTAGAAAAATCATTCTGAAAGAACTACACAGAGGAGGTTCAGGCCAAATAAATGCTATATGTGGCACAGACTGGGAGAAAGTCATGTTTATCCTGGTGTTAGAATTTTTAACATCTTGATTGTACTTACCTATATTTTCCTACATTGTTTATAGGTCCTCTAACACCAGGTGTAAGTGCAAACAGCTCTGAATCACAAATAAGATCATAGTCATGGTCACTAGTTGGCCATATTGAGTTTTTCCAGATCCCATATTACTTCAAGTTTTGTATTTCCAAAGCAGACCATTGCCTAATGGGTAATCCAGCTCACTCTGCTATTAGAAGCCTCCTTTCAGCTGCCCACCTGAGAAGCTTCCCCAAATCTTAGAAGATGGTCCTCCAGGAAGGCAAACTATAAAATTTTGGGGAAATTTTATTTTCAAAAAAGAAACCACCATGAAATAATTGTGTTTAATCCAGTGTAACAGTCATCTTAATCAGAATAGACTCATGAATAGACAACTAAAACTGAATTACAATCCTCTCAGAGTTAATTCTTTCCAATTTCTTACAGTTCAAGAGAGAACATGAAAATAATCCAGTTTTCCACCTGATTAAGATTAATGCTTCCTTGGGAAAATAATACAGTTTCTGCATTTGCATCTTAGTCCAAATTCATAAAGTAGTACCTCTCATCAATGTTCCAGTCAGGTGGCCCCATCTGAGACCAGGTCCACTCCATTAACCAAGGATGCTTTTTTGGAATAAGCAAGATTCCTCTAAACAATACTGTATGACCACCAGCAGGTAGAAAGTTAGCCCTGGAGTTAAAGCCCATATGGCCATTTTAGCAGCAGGTTTGCAGAAAGACAACTTGTTTTTCAGTAAATGTAGCCAGGGTAAGTTTTGAGGGGGAAAAATGATTCTTCTAAATTTTATTCCTGCAAATTGACCTGTAGAAATGATACTTACCACTTAACTGAAAATAGCACCCTTGAGGTAGCTGATACACTATCACTACCACTGAATGTTCAGTACCAGTAAAATTCTGCACACTAAGACTACACCTATCCAAACTTTCCTCTTTGTATATTCTGTATCTTTTATCTATGCTTGTCACAAATATATATACTTTGAGACTTAATCCAATTTATTTCCGATTTAGTGTTTTTCTTTTCTTCAAGAGTCAACTTGCCCCTACCCTCAATTGTTTAAGCTTTAGGCCTCATAAAACCTGAATATGGTCCTGATTGAGCCATATAGTGAACTGTGAGTGCTCTTCCTTTCTTGGACCAATTTTGTTTTCTCTATAGTTCATGATTGACTTTTTTAAAAAGAAAAAACAGACTATTTTTCAGAGCAATTTTAGGTTCATAGCAAAATTGATAGGAAAGTATCGAGTTCCCATATACCTGCTGACTCCCTCCACACTTATACTCTCCCCCATTGTCGACACCCTGCACCAGAGGGGCCCATTTGTTACAACAGATGAACCCACACTGACCCATTATAATCATTCAAAGTCCATAACTTGCAGTTATAAAATAATTCACAGGGACATAATATAAAGCATAGGGAACATAGTCATTAATTTTATAATATCATTGTATAATTACAGATAGGTACTAGACTTATTGTGGTGATCATTTTGTAAAGTGTATAAACATTAAATCATTATGTTGTGCACCTGAAACTAACATAATATTATATGTCAACTATAATTTTAAAATAAATAAAATTTTCAATCACAATGTTGAGGTTGCACCCAAGACTAATTAAAATGAGAATTCCTGAGAGTAAAACCCAGGCACCAGTACTTTTTAGAGTTTTCTAGGTGATTCTAGTGAGCAGCCAGGGTAAGAAACAGTGTTGTTTCTCTCACCAACCCAGGTGGGTATAAGTCAGTGTTACCTGATTCAGGTAGTTGCTTCCTCTTCTCATTGACCTGTTAGTATTATGACTAAGATTGGTTTTGAGTTTAGGAGAGCAGTGGAGACTATCCCTTGAGAGTGCTTGTGAGTAGAATTGAAGTTGTTAGGAAGTTTTAATAGCACACTGCCATCATCAACCTACTCTCACCAATCATCACAGCTGCCAGGAATGATGAGACTCCCTGGAGAAAAGGAACAAGAGGGTTGTCAACAATGGAGACAGGAGATAGAAGGGTAGGATTTAGTTTCAAAAGACTTAAAAGCACCCTGGTCAGTGTGGCTCAGTTGGTTGGAAGTAGGCCCATGAACTGAAAAAGTTGTGGGCAGGATCCTAAGTTGGGGTGGATTCCCAGTCAGGACATTTACCTAGGTTGTGGGTTGGTTCTCAGTCAGGACACCTTCCAAGAGGCAACTCATTGATGTTTCTCTTTAGCACCAGTGTTTCTCTCCCTCTTTCTCTCAAAGTCCATAACTTGCAGTTACAAAATAATTCTCTTCCCTGAAGAGAATTATTCCCTGAATAATCTCCTCCCTCCCTTCTAAGATCAATAAGCATGTCCTCAGGTGAAAAAAAAAAAGACTTAAAAGCTATATTTTCTCACTTTGACCAAAAGCAGGTACTTCGATTTAGTGTCTTATGCTAGAGTTTATTAAAATATTTTTTAATCATTATTTTATATCATCTAATTATTCTGCTGATATTCCATTGTTTTAAGAGATTATAAACCTTTTGTTGCTGTATTTCTTATCCTGATTAATGAAGCTACAATCTCCTCATCCCCTAAATCAGAAACCTTGGAGACATCCCGGAGTTCTCTGCCATTCCTACCTTACCCCATCACCACAGCACATACATGTAACCAATCACTAAGTTCCTGTTGACCCTAATTCCTAGATAATACTCACCTCATCTCTTCTTTTCTGTCTTCACCCTCATTGACTTGACCAAGGCCAGTGGTTCTCAGCTCTGGCTGCATAAAAGAATCATTTGGTTGCTTTAAAAATTCCAATGTTCAGGCCACAAATAAGATGAATTAAAGCAAAATATCTGAGTGTCAAATCCAAGCATTATGTGTAGGAGACTGTTCTGCATGGCGTGGGCCCAACTCCCATTGGGAGATGCGCAGGACCCATGCCCACAGATAGGTTCTCCCATGGGGAATCAGGCCTGCAATATGCCTAGGCCGCTTTGAGTCTTGCTTTTTGCTAAAACTCCCTCACCCTGAATTGAGGACATTTACTGCAAACTAACTTCCTAAAATGCACGCTAATCCTTCCAAGGATGAGTGTAACCTGTTCAACCACTTTTGCCTTTTCATTTGCAAATATCCCTCTTCTATGATGTGATTAGCAGCATTGGCTCCTTTGTCTTGTGTAAAACGTAACCATCTAAAGTGAACCTGTGCATAGTAAATGAGGACCATCATGTAATGGACGAGAGAAAGAAATAAAGGCCTATCATAGTGAAAGCAGTGGCTTTTGCTTCCCTTGAGAGAAAAGCCATGCTGTCTCTTTTCCTCCACCAGACTCAGTAGTCTGTGTGAATGTCTCATTTTATCCATAATGACACAGACACTGTGGGCTAGTGTCTGCATCATTATGTATTTTTAACAGTTTTTCATGATATTGCAATGCACAGCCAACTATGAGAACCAGTGGCCTAGGCTCTCATTTTTTTCACTTGGACACTTGTACTAACTTCCTAACTTGTCTTTTTTTCACATGAACTCTTTCATTTTTTTCAACAATTTGAAGCTTAACACTTACAAAAGACTAGAAAGATAGAATTCACTGGATTTTTTAATTTTTAATTTTTAATTAATTAATTTATTGTTGTTCAGTTACAGTTGTCCCACCTTTTTCCCCATTGGTCACTCCAGCCCCATCACCCCACTTCCACAGTCAATCCCCCCATTGTCTGTGCCCATGAGTCCTCTATTCATGTTCCTTTGCTTGCCCCTTCTGCTTCTTTCCCCTGTTATTCCTTTCCCCACTCTGGTCTTCTAGTTCAGTATCACTCTGAGTTCATTCTCTACATTGATGCCAGAGAGATCCTTCCAAAAATGCAAATCTGATCACATTACATGGTATTTTGAAATCCTCAAGTGGCTTCTCATTGCTTATAGGGAAATAATGTCCAAATACCTGTGTGTAATCTCCAAATACCTGCTATTCCATGCATAGCAGAGAAATACATAGTTGAAGACATCTGATCTGAGATCAAATTCTACCTCTGCCTAAGTTACATGATATAGGCAAATCACAACATCTATCTGAGCTGCAGTTTCTTCAACTGTTAACTTCCTCACAAAAGAATGTATGTAAAGTATTTAGCTTAGTGTCTGGCACATAGTGTTGAATAAATAAAAAATGGTTGTAGTAATAGTGTTGTAGTGTACAAGCCTTTGGATGCTACCTAGTACAAAGTTTGCTTTATGCCTTTATATTTCCAATAATAAGTATAGTAGTGCTTGGCACTTGGTACATACACTATTATGTTTGTTACTTGATTGCATAGATTAAAAACATTAACAAATTAAAGAAATTGCAGAATATATTCAAGGACTGACTGAAAAGATTGTATATTGCTAATCTTTGAGGTTGATGCACTGCTATGCAGAAGAACAACCATCTTTTCCTCAAACAGATCATGGTGTCCTTTGAGAGGGTATACTGAGCTAGAAAGGCTGTAGTTCACATCTATTATGGTACAAATTATGCTTGTATTTTGGAGGAAAAGATTCTTGAGTCAAAATGATTTCATCTTAATTCCATCATTTGTTAGCTACGTAATGGTAGATAAATTATTTAACTTCTCTGAAACTAATTTTTTTCTTCTATAAGATGAAACAATAATATCAATTTTGTGGTGCTTTTATAAGAATTAAATGACATAATAGAGATAAAGTATTTGGCATAAGAAGCCCCCACTAAATGGAAGTTGTCATTATTTATCATTATTATAAAGAAAGAGTATTTCAGCTGCTTTCATTTCCTTTGTTTATTTGTTCATTTTACATGCTAAAACTGGTTCAGTTTTCTTGACTAGGAGATTTAACAAAAATATTCAAACTAGTTAACATGAATACACAAAACCTACATATGGGCAGTTAATGTAGGCAGCTACTATTCTTAGAGTTAAAAATTATTTAATTTAGAAGTTTTAGTTAAAATGACCTGAGTTTATACAACTATAGCTTAAAGTGTCACTTGTGGGTAATTAGGACTCTTCTCTCCCACTGATGCTTGGTTCTATTCTCTGCCTTTAAGGAGACATCTTGTCCCATCTCAGTGGTTACCATGGTAATCATGTATTTTTTTGTCAAGTGAAGGAAGCAGTCCTCTATTATCACTACTAATATTCCTGAATTATCTTGAAAAAAAGAAGAAATGGTGGCTTATCACTCTCTACAGAGATAGACAATATTAATATTTCATGTAATTTGGTATTTTTATATATTTTACTCAACTCATTTTAAACTTCATAGGTATTAATAACTCTATGGTTGGTTTTAAGAGATATTAGCAATTTCTGTTTACTCTCTTCTGAAAGGGATTAACTAAAGTCCTGAAATTTAGATCACATAACTCAAAATAAAATGTGCAATTAGCAGTTATATTCTTCAGCTATTAATTACCTAAGTAAAAATTCTCAAACCTGAGTAATGATCTGAGTCAATTGGAGAACTTGAAACACAGGTAGAGACCACCCAGCTCCAGATACTCATATACCAGGTACTCATATATTTTATCAGAATCTCTAGGGATGGCTTCAGAATCTACTATATTTTAAAACCTCTTCAGATGATGCTGATAATCACACAGATTTATTAAATTTTGCCTTACAGATTCAGTATATATCTTACATATAATAGATACATTATATAGACTTACTGAACTCAACTGCTATGCAGTGGAATAAGACATATTACTGAGGACAAGTCTATTCTACTGTTTTTGGAACTCAAACCCCTTTATGGTATTATATGATTAATTTGGGGACAATTAAGATGTACCTGTATACTTTATAGATTTGGAAGTTTCTCTTTGGATTTAGCAAACCTGTACTGAATATGCAGGCTATGCAAAGCACCATTCTGTAAATGTATAATGTATATGGGAAACAAAAAGATGAGCAGTGCTTACTCTTAAAGATTTACTTCTGCTTAGTACTGGAGACGGATATGACCTAATAATATAAGGATTAGTACAATAAAATTTGGGGAAATATTAATTTTACACCTAGCCACTACAAGACTCCAGATTGGATCACTGGGTCAGTGATCTGGATGAGGTTGCTGTTAAATCGCATTGCAGCCACGTGGCTCATAGAATATTTTCCTAGAGGTAAAAGAGCAAACAAAAACAAGAGATGATTTAAATAAAATAGGTAACATCTACTTTTTTCTATGTGTCGACATAGCATTTTGTTTCTTTTTTAAGTATATTTTATTGATTATGCTATTGCAGTTTTCCCAGTTTTTCCCCTTTTATCCCCCCTCTGCCCTGCACTCCCAACCCTCCAGCTTTCCCTCCCATTAGTTCTTGTCCATGGGTTGTACATATAAGTTCTTTGACTTTTCTGTTTCCTATACCATTCTTAACCTTTTCTCATCTGTTTTATACCTACCAATTATGCTGCTTATTCTCTGTACCTTCCTGCCCCATTCTTCCCCTCCCCCTCCCCACTAAAAACCGTCCATGTGATCTCCATTTCTCTGATTCTGTTCCTGTTCTAGTTGTTTGCTTAGCTTTGTTTTTGTTTTTTGGGGGGTTTAGTTGTTGATAGTTGAGAGCTTGTTGTCATTTTACTGTTCATAGTTTTTGATCTTCTTCTATTTCATAGATAAATCCCTTTAACATTTCATATAATAAGGGCTAGGTAATGATGAACTCCTTTAACTTGACATTATCTGGGAAATACTTTATCCATCCTTCCATTCTAAATGATAACTTTGCTGGATAGAGTACTCTTGGATGTAGGTTCTTGCCTTTCATGATTTTGAATACTTCTTTCCAGCTCCTTCTTGCCTACAAGGTTTCTTTTGAAAAATCAGCCTACAGTATTATGGGAATTCATCTGTAGGTAACTCTCTCCTTTACTCTTTCTGCTTTTAAGATTCTCTCTTTATCTTTAATCTTGGGTAACTTAATGATGATGTGCCTTGGTGTATTCCTCTTCAGGTCCAATTTCTTTGGGACTCTCTGTGACATAGCATTTTGAACACCTCTCATTGCATTTTCCACATTTCTTCTTTATTTATTAATATGATCTCCCCAAGCATTAGATTTTCCTATATACAAAATGAAAATGCTGAACCATAACTTTTTGTTCACTTTAGTTCTATGGTCCCATGAATTTTAATATTGAAGAAAATCAAACCGGATCAATAAAGTCTCAAAATACATTTTCCTAAATAATTTTAAGTGGAAAAAAAGGACAGAATGTTAGATTGAGAGGGAAGCTAGGAAGCTCTCTAGGTTCATTTTACAGATGAGTCTCTTAGGCCTGAAGAGAATACAAAACATTATTCAAGTTATGCAACTGACATAGCAGGGCCTAGAAGAAAAATGTAATTTTTGTTCCCATTTTAGTGCCCTTTTAACTATGCTGTTTGTGTATGTGTGTGTACATGTGTACACATGCCCAATCTCACTTTGTATGACTGTTAAATCAGGCTAAGATATGCAGAAAATAATTCACACTATCTATAAAATAATTTTATATAAAAGTTGATTTTAGTCAATTTATGGAGCATTTGCATCAGAAGCCATAAATCCATGTGCTGTTATGGCCATGTAGTTAACAATTATGAGTTCTTTGGGCCAGATATACTAGATGAGAGAATGATGGAGGCTGTGGCCTACCAAAAGAGTATATTCTTTCTGAAACTTCTTGCAGATTTTTCCATATGGGACTGTAGCCCCAGGATTGACAGATTTTCATCAGAAATATGGATTTTTCTGTGAAACCTCCCAACTTTTAAATACTTCTTTCTCATTTAAAAAATGTTGAACAGTAAATGGACTGAACATAACACATTTGTAGTTAACTCCCTGGCTGGCATCAAGCCTTCTTATCCACACAAGAATAAACATATTCATTGTCTTTTTTAAGTTTTGAAATGAATAAGTATATTTCACTAAACCTGCAGGGCTCTCACCTACTTTAATCACAATGTATTTTTGACAACTCGGTAAAGGTTTGGCAAATCAAAATTGCTGAAATAAAAGGGAAAGAACTTTCCCAAAGTTATTCCAAGAATAACTTCTGAGTCTTTTGCTACCCTCAGTTTAGTCATCTTGTAACCTAAAACACAGGTTCAGCAGCCTGCCACAATGAAAGCCAAATTCATGAGACAGGTCCTGGTGCAAAAAGGAAGAGGTTTACTCAGGTGCTGCAAAGTGGGAAAAGGGCAGACTCCAGCCTCAAAGACCAACCCTGTTCCTGCTCAACCCATGGTTCTTATAGAGATAGGGAGTGGAGGGTTTTTTTTTCCCCTATCCAATCATCTACTAGCTTTCACTGCACGTGAGCCCTGTTCATCCATCTTTCTAGCTTTTAGTATGTTCAGGCCCTATACATTCTTCTTTCAAAATTTTGGTATGCCTGGTATAAGAAACTTTCTCTGCTCATCTTGGCCAATGAGGGAAAACTCCTCAGTGCTCCATGATTATCTACAATAGTGAGGGGTGGGAGCTGCAGTACTCAGCAATGGGAAGCCTAGAGATACCACAGCCCTCAGCCCACCTCCCAATGCTGGACACTGCACCTGCACATCCAAGGGACATGTTTGGGGTCCTCAGGGAATCTATGGATCATGGTGCACAAGCATCCTCTGTGCAGCCCTAGTGCAACCCACCCTTGTATAGTGGCCACCCAAGCCCAGACTCTGACGGATGGCTGCCTATGCTAACAATTCCCCCCTTCAAAATTCATGACCCTTCTAACCTTATGAGGGTAAATGGATGAAAATCTCATCTTCTGTAGTTTCTTTCTACTGTCAAGGAACATAGTGTTAGCTGTCCCCAGGTCAGTAAGTCTTGTTATCTACTAAAGGAAGAAGGGGGTCAAGAATGGAGGGAAGCTATCCTTGGAGAATTGTTGTCTTTGAAAGGTGGCATATGCAGTATCTAGAGGATGGCACTGCTGAACAAGCAAAGCTGGTAGACTGCTTCATTTTTCAACATGCTGTGTTGCAGATGGGCTCCAAAGTGAGACCTATTGTGTAGACAAGGAATTAAGTATTTAGTTAGGGACATGCCTAATGGTGCAGAAGGAATTGTAATGAAATAAGAAACTAGAAAGACTAAGGGATCCCCCCTATCTAATCCTGAATGAGGCTTTGGGTGGCACACCCACCAGCAGGATAGGTTTGCTGAGGAGGCTTTGTCTCCATTTCAAGGAAATGGAGACAAAGGCATTATCAGCCCAAGCACGGGCATAATGTATATCATGTATTAAAAGTAATAATAAAATAAAAAGTAACATTGTCACTTAGTTTTGGGAGGTGATGTCCTTTTCTGGAAGAGAAATTTTAAATCTCTTTCAGGAAGTGCCAGTCCATCTTTCCCTTGGAGTATCAACAGCAGCAGTAAGATCTGAGTCCTCCTCAGACCCATTTCATTCTTGCGTGGTGGATCCAAGGCTTCATTCCTGTGAGTTTTATGGAAGAGTGCATTGTCAGCTGGATGTCATAGGGACCAGTCCATTGCTTGTCTAACTGCTCTCAGGTTCTTGAGTCTTCCAGGTCTTTAGTAAGACTCGGTCTCCTGGCTAGAATGAATATAAGGGCTCATCAGATGGGAAGATAAGCCTGCAATAAGCAAACTTGTACAAAGTTGTCAGCATTTGCCCTAAATGTTGTACATATTGTTTGATATTTGATTCCCACTCTAAAGGGGTTGTTTCTAAAACAGAAACTTGGAAGAATCTCCCATAAAGTATTTCAAAAAGACTTCATTTAAACCCATTTCGAGGCACTACTCTAATCTGGAGCATGGCAATAGGGAGTGCCTGGTCCCATTTCAAATGCATTTTCTGGCATATTTCACCAGGGTCTTTATTGTGTGGTTCATTTTTTTTTCAGTCTTCTACTTAGATTATGGTCTCCAAGATATATATATAGTTTCTATTAAGTTGGTAGTGTTTGTCCTATCTTCTGGGAGATTCTGAAGAGAACTACAGTCCACTGTTGCTTTAAATGTTGGTGTTTTGGTGGCCCAAATAAATGTCTTGATCACTTACTCAGAGATCTCAGGTGGGAAGAGTCCACCTCTGGACATTTCCAAACAATCAGACGAACCTGGAGCTGAAAAGCATCATGTTCAAGTGGGACTTATAATTACTGTTTCTCAGGGGGAAAAGTTATTTGTGCATACAATTTATAAATTAACTCTTGGCCCAATAATAGAATGGGACACTCTGGCATGTAGATAAAACTATGCATTAGTTTTTTATCCTAAACCTGGCATTCTAGAAGTTAAAGGAATGACTGTTTTTGTAATTGTCCAGTCACTCCACTAACTGACTCTGCAGCTGATTTTTTCTAGGTTAATTTTGCTTTTAACACAGATTATGTAGATCTCATATCTACAATGAAGTCAATTAGCTTGTTTCCCACTGTCAATTGTATCCATGACTCCTGTGGGGAAATACACTAGTTTAGGAGCTGTCTAGGGGAGACTTTGGTACTTCTAATCTGTCATGAGATTCATCAGTCCTCCCTAATTTCTTGGTGAGTGTTTTTATCCTTTTTATTTTTCTGTTTGAGCTCCAGACTGTCCTTTTTCCAATGGCCATCCTCTTTACAATAGGTGCATTGACTGGCACCTAGTATGTCTTTCCTTTTTCTTTTTCTTTTGGGTTCTGTCTCTCCTGGTTTCCCTGCACTGTTTCTAAGAAAGCAGTTACTTCTTTTCTTTTTTTTTCCCAGGCATGGTTAACTTTAAAGGCTATGTCTTTCAGCTGGAAGGGATTTATTCCTAATGCTCTGTCTAAATGTTGAAGTTTTCTTCTGATATCCCTAACACTTTGCCCAGTAAAAGTCATGTTTACCATCTGAATATTTCATGGTGACTGTGTGTCAGCACCAGTGTGCTTTCAATAGGCCTGATAGATCCTTTCTAAAACCTCAGAAGGATCTTTGTTTGGTTTCTGTTGAGTGGTGCATGTCATAGGCAGGCCCTTTTGTTCATTCGTCTTTCTAGCTTTTGGCATGCTCAGGCCCTTTCCATTCGACTTTCTAGCTTTTAAACAGCCCTCTCTCAAGCTCTTCCAATATGAACCTTTTGTAATGTTCTAGGAAAGCTATGTTGTTGCCATTCAGGTCCCAGTAGGGCTCTGTCAAGGGAATTTCCCCAGGTGGGTTGGGGGTCCCATTAGAATTGTCTTGATGGAGGTGATGAGCCTCTTCACTAGCCTTATTTATAACTAGCTAAATTTCATCCATCATTAGCAGGATGTTAAGGAGAGCCTGCATATCTGCTCAGTTAGGGTGAGGGTCAAAAATGAAAGTGTTGGAATCTGCAATTTTCTGAGAATCTTCCCTATATCAAGGGTTGGAATTATTCAAATTCAGTACATCTGAAATGGAAAATGGAGTATGGACCAGCGGGCTGGCCTTCCTGGTTTATTCTGCCCACAGAGTATTGCCTCAGAGGAAATTGTGCCACTCTGGATAGGGGTGTTTCCTGGCCAAATCGGCTGCCCTGCTGGGTCTTCAAGATGGAAACCATTTTTTCATCAGTAGGGCTGTCACCCTTCTGGGCCCTGTGTCATGGATATCTGGAAGGGGGGTGATGTTGGGGAAAACTTCCTGCTGCTAATACTGGGTCTCCTGGGATCAGGATATTAAAAAGACTCACCTTTTAATTTTCCTTTTCTCTTGATGTCTTACTATCAGGGAGGAGTTTTGAAGCAAATTCTCTTCCCTTCAAAAAGATTGTTCTTTTTCCTTACCATATCCTTATTGTATAGACATGAATGCCTAGACATAAGGGATCTTGTCCCATTTCCTTGACCATTGGAAAAACAATTCCTACTATATAATGTTGTAGGAATTTAGAGGACAACTTAAGGGCCATTTCCCCCTATAGCCTAAAGTATACATACACCAAACAGTATTACCATAGAAATCCAATCCCTTCTTATTCATTGGATTAGAGGTGTACAGGACCTCAGCCTAGTGGGCTTGCTTCATGAGTCAAAACAGGACAATCCTTGATGGAACAAAAGAACAAACCCAAAACCATAACCATAGAAAGATCCCAAAGATTCCAGACAATTTGGGAACATGTAAGCCTATGTTGGATCCATAACTCCATTATTCCAAATGGGTACTCACAGGCAAGTCCTAGCATCTTATCTCCTGCCAACCAATACCACAAGTGGTCCTGACCAAACCAAATGACATAAAGCCCTAGAGGCACTAAGCCCAAGTGGCTCAAAGCCCAAGGAGGGATAGCCTACCAAACAGTACCACAAATGGGCCTAACCAGATCCAAGTGGCACAAAGCACAAGTGGCAGGGATAGAGGACCTACAGTGTGCACATCAGTTTCACTTACCCAGTCTTAGAGTCCATCTGCTACCCAGAAATCCATTTCTTTTCACCAACCAAGTGTTTCAGGCTACTGACACAAAGGTTTGTGCTGCCCCATCTTGGTCACCAAAAACTATAACCAAACTTGCATGTTTGGCTGCCTGTCATATGAAAGTCAAATCTTTGAGACAGGTGCTAGTGCAAAAGGAAAAAGTTTTATTCAGGTGCCACCACCTGGGAGAGCAATGGACTCCTGTCTCAAAGATCATCCCCCCTTCCCACTCAAGCCCATATTTCTTTTAATAATAGGAAGGGGAGGGCTGTTTTTTCTACCCAATTATTTCACCAGCTTTCAGTACACCTGAGCCCTTGTTCAGACATCTTTCTAGCTTTTGGCATGCTCAGGCCCTTTCCATTCATCTTTCTAGCGTTTGCCACACTTGATATTAGAACCTCCCCCTGCAGCATCTTGGTCAATTAAGGAGACTTCCCAGCACTCCTTGACTGTCTAGAGTAGTGGGGAAGGGGAAGGCTGCAGGACTGGTCATTAGGAAGCCTGGAGATGGCCACCTAGGAAGTCTGCAGAGAACCCTTGGATTCTGGAACATTCGTGTCCTCTGCACAGTAGCTCCATTGCCTAAGCATCCAAAGTGGCCAGTCAGGCCCACACTCTGACTGACAGCTGCCTACAGTAACAGTCTTGTTTTTATCATATTTAATTCTGAAACTGGTGTAAGTGTATCATATCTAATTGCATAAAATAATTAAAGGTTATCTACAAATTTCCCAATGAACTGCATTTCCATGTAAATGGTACAGTCACTGCATTGTGAAGAGCACAATGTATGTGTCATAAGCTAGGCCAGAAGACTCAAAGATTCATCCTTAGGGCCTTATTTCTGGTCTTCTCCCCACCTTGCCCACACATTCTATTTCTAACCTGGCTCTATGAAGATTTTCCTCCATGAAATAATCTAAACGATTATGCCCTGCAAGGGAGAGCTGCATTTTGAAGAAGAAAAAAAAATTGTAACATCTAAGGTCAAGAAGTTTAAAATCATATTTGAGAGCACACTTTCCATTGAGGATTGCATTTCCCCAGCTAGAGCTGAAACAGAAATAGTGAAGAAACTTAGAGTGTCTCAGACCAGCAGGGAACAGGGCAGAGTGGAACAGACCATCCTGATGAAGGCCCTGGCCTCCAGGGCTCCTGACCTGTGGGCAGCCTCACAGCCTTGCTGTACCACTATTGAGCTGTTCCACAACAGTGCTGTTTTTATAACCATGCTGTTTGAGCTGTTTATACTAAATAACATTTCTTTCTTCATCACATGCCAAACCGGGGATTCCTGTTGGTGTTGAATTTGTGTCAACAATCATCAGTTGACAGTAGCCATTGATGGATCAAATGCTGTTTGTTCCCCACACTTTTATACTTTCTCTTCCCAAACCACAAAAATGTAAAATAAAATGAAATCATACTGAGCAATGATTATTTGGCTGCCTAATCCCTGATATCTTTCCTTTTTCTGTTTTACCTGCCTCCTTCTTTATCCTTTTTCAAATTTATTTTCTAGTTCAAAGGAATTGTCTAACACATAAAACATCCCGATGAAAAAAATCCTTTGTCATCTTCAAATCTACTTTGAAAATCCCTGAGCAAATATTTCTGGCAGAAAAAGGGAGCATATTTTCACAGCAGGAATAAAGAGATTGCCCAAACAAAGTGCTATGACAATTATGTGCCATAGACTGCAGAACCCTGGCTAAGAAATGATGATGACAGTCCTGGCCTTTTGCCTCTGACTAATTGAGGAACTAGAGGATGATCAGGGTTGTGACCAAGACCTGAGTAATTTTCATTTCCAGCCTGGGCAACTGGAATCTCTCCTTCTGGGATTGATATCACTGTGTGTTACTGTTATTTTAGGAATAAATGCAGCAGCAAGACACAAGCACCAATTCAGAGAACTCACCAGGCAGGAAGGCTAATGAACATATTTCAGCATGGCACCTCTCCATGATTACTAAGGGCTTGCCCACATGGGCAGAAGATGAAACAGAAAGTCAGGCCAGATCTGATTGTGTTGTTTCTGGCTTGGAACATGAGTAATCTGACACCGGCAATGGGTGTTCATTTTCTTGTAATGAGTGGGAGTGGAATTAATTGGTTTTCAGGCCCAACTAATATTCATGGTCCTTAATATATTTGAAAATTATTTACATGAATATGCTAGGATATAATTTGTTAAAATTACTTCATAAAGGTTCATACAGTGAAGTCACTGGCAGTATTTTTTGAGAATGATTTATTTTGATCTTTGTCAAGTTTTTTCTATATAGAAGAAGCTCAACAATGCTATTTTCCATAACTCAGTTATACAAAATGGCACACATACAGGAAAATATCACTAAAATCTGTAAATTTATAAACACTCCCCAGGCTGAAGTATTAAAAAAGAGAATTTTTTTCTCTTTTAAGTTTATACAGTGAAGTTAACTTGACTGCTTTGCTAAATAGAGAGCTTAGGTTATGTGATCAAATAGATAACACTAGCATGTGACAAACATACTAATTCCATGGTGGTAAATTCTTCTAATGTCCTTAAAATAGTATCCCCCAACTCAACTGGCTTAATCACTCTACCTATAATCTTCTTATGTTATTAATTTATGTATCATTTGCTTCTTTACAATACAAAATTATGCAAACCTATCTGATATTTAATTTTCACAAGATTTGAATTAGTTTTAATTAAATTTTTTTTTGTCTTTTCTTTGTATCAGCTCACAATTATTTCTGCTATCTCTCCCTCTGCCCCATTCAGACCAGACACCCTGCTTTCTTTCTTAGTACTGATGGACTATAATAATAGCTAATGCTAAATTAACACAATCAGTCAAGTATTAGAATAAACTTGTTTTCATGAGTTATCTTACTTAATTCTCATAATGTTCCCATGAAGTAGGTACCACTGTTTTCCCATTTTTAGTGGATCAGGAGCCTAAATTGTCCATGGTCATAGAGCCAACAAAAAATGGAGCCCATAACCCCAACTTCAACTCTTCCCCATTTCTTTGGGCCACCACAAGAGGAAAAAAAGTTTCCAAGATGATTTTTCTCTTCATGCTACTTCTCTGGGAACTGCACACCAACTGCAACATTGTTCAAAGTACCAGGGAGAGGCCAGAGAAAACAAGGAGACTGTATTTTGAGCTTAGGTCATTGGTTGGTGACTAAATTCTTAAAATGGGTTTAAGACTTAGAGCTTTGCACAGAAATGAAAACTGTAGAAACAATAGGAACCATTTGGTGTCCAATTAGCAAGTTATATTTTATTTTCATTCAAGTAAAATCAAGCGGCAGTCACTCTTTCAAGCAGAAACACAGTTAGGGGAGAAAAACCTTTCCAAATCTCACTTAGCCTTTTCTCCTCTCATCTTTGTCACCATTCTCTTCTCAGTGCGTGGCTCTAGAAAGATAGGCTGTTTTCCCACCCCCAGCCCCTGAGGCAGCTGCTCATTTTCCTTGATTTTGTCATCAGATTCTAATCCCATGTTTGACAGCTTACAATTTGCCATCATGGAACAGAGAAGCAAGTTTAATTCCCACACAATTTAATTCAAACTAAATTGGCCAGCAGGTACAGCCCTTTACACTTGGCAAAGTTCTTTTTCACATGCTTTATTTCATTGAACTGTCCCCAAAATCAATTAAGACAGAATGATTGACAGAAAAAAAGTGAACCCTTGTTTAATGTAC
Organism: Phyllostomus hastatus; assembly: GCF_019186645.2. Lineage (NCBI taxonomy): Eukaryota > Metazoa > Chordata > Mammalia > Chiroptera > Phyllostomidae > Phyllostomus > Phyllostomus hastatus. The sequence continues at coordinate 5,517,007 of NW_025333543.1, forward strand.
AGATGCCCTTCATAAATCAGTGAACAGAAATAATTGTAAAAGAAAATTACAATATTTTTATGAACTATGAACAGATTGTGGATGTTGGTTGTTGCTAACCTCTATCATGTCAAAGTTCTCATTTGACTTTGTCATCAGTATAGAAAGAAGCAGGAAGCTGATCTAAACTCACCCTCCCCAATAAAAACATCTCATTTATTGCAATTGCAAAAATAATTGGCCATCTGTTCATTTTACTCTTTATGCCATGATAAATTACAACGGATCCTAGAACAACTTCTTCTTTTACCTCTCATTTCAGCTAAATCTTGTGGATTGATAGAATCTAGCTATTATTGTACCAGCTGTAGTACAGGACTGGGTTTAGAAAATACCAGAGTACATTCTCCTTGAGTCTCTGTATCTGATACTGTTTTTTTTTTCTCTCATTGTTGATTCAATTTGTGTTTGATGTGACAACAGGTATTGTTTGAACCTTATAATGTGATTCTTATTTCAAATAGCCACATCTCTTCAAACCATATTTGCTTGGCCATTCTTTGCTTACTCAAGGCCAACCTCAATAGCAGTTGAAAATTATTGTGCTCTTAACTTTAAGTGCCTTATCTCCTTTCATCTCAAAAACAGTCTCATGAAGTCAGGCATCTTCTTATCCCATCCAACAGAGGAAGGCCAAGAGGTTAGAGGTAGAATGGATTGGAGTGTCAGTGCTAAGATTTTGATCCAGCTCACTTACTCCAAAACCTGAACTCTTAATCATCATACTCTTAGTCCCCCACCTTCTGATAAATTAGTTCAATGTTCACTATCATTTAACTGGTTAAAAGTATGAAAGAGCTAGAGAATTAAGGGAGATATGAGTTAGTATTTGTTACCATAATGTTATATAACAAGCCAATGGCTAAAAACAACAATAATTTCTTATTCTTGCTCATATACCTGTGAGTTTCCTTAAGCTCAGCTGATTGAAACTTGGCTGGACTGGGAGAAATCCCAAGCTGCAGCTTGATCCTATGTCTGCTTCACAAGTCTTTCATCCCATCTCTCTTGACCAGTGGATTACCCAGAACCATGTTCTTTACATGGTACTAACAGAAGTGAAGAAAAGGCAAGTGGAAGCACATAGTGTTCCAAACCTTAAGAACTAGACTTGGAGCCAGAACATTGTCATTTCCAACCATGTTTCATAAGCAAAAAATTGATATAGTAAATCCTACCATCAATGATATGGAGAAATGTACTCCACTGTTAATGGGAAGAACTTCAGAAATATGTGGCAAAGAGTATGGACATGGGGAGGTAAGGAAGGAGGAATGAAAGTGATTTGTATACTGCACCATAAGAAGAGAAGTGGCTAACAAAATCAGCTCTCAGCATTGTCGGAATGTTTGTATAGAAGGAAGAGGAAGAAAATTTGAATTTAGTAGACCAGAGAAATAGAATCTAGTATTCTTTTTCTAATTCTTAGAGATGAGAAAGAAGGTCCAAAATGTCTCTGAGATTATCACCTGCAATTCTTTTGTCCAGGAGTTAATTTTAGGGTTAAGCAAGTCAGCAAGGAATACTGTGTCATAGCATCTATGTCTCTGAGATATAGCTGGCTGACAAGTAAGAATATACTAATTATGAGAATTAAAATTTGAGTGGGGAATATATTGAAAACTCAGAGCTTATAAAATCTAGAGTTTAAAGAATATTTAAAAATAAATTTAGGCCAACAAAACTAGCATGGAATTCTAGACTCCAAGTCTGAAGGAATCCTTAAGTCTAAATACCCAACCCATGCTTGAATTCTCTTTGTAACACGCAACCTCTTTTCAAACATTTCCTTTAACCATACTTTCCAAATATATTTGGAAAAGCTCTCTCTTCCTTGTCCTTGTCAATTTAATGCACCCCATGTCTCCACACTACTCCTGCATGTGCTAAAAAATAAGTGCCACCCAAAGATGATAAACCCAGAAAAAGTCCTCTCTTTCTGGTGATGAATCATTTTTGTGCAGGGATGATTTCACAGGGTTTTGTGCTTAGAAAGACCCCGTGCTTGACTTGATATTCTGCTGGTAATATTTTGAAATTTTTTTTTAAAGATTTTATTTATTTATTTTTTTTTTTTAGGGAGGGAAGGGATGGGGGGAGAGAGAGAGAGAGAAAGGGAGAGAGAGAGAGAGAGAGAGAGAAACATCAATGTGCGGTTGCTGGGGGTTATGGCCTGCAACCCAGGAATGTACCCTGGCTGGGAATCGAACCTGGGACACTTTGGTTCCCAGCCCACGCTCAATCCACTGAGCTACGCCAGCCAGGGCTATATTTTGAAATTTTTAATAATTTTTTAAAGAAATGACTCTATATTTTCATTTTATACTGAGTTACACAGATTATGCAGTCAATCTTTTCCTTATTAGTTGTTGCCATTATTATCTATCTCTGACTTAGTTTCCCACCTTATAAAACCTGCTTCTTGCACTTCCATTGGGGCGACTCCACTCTTTCTTACCTAAGTTTGCACCTGATTGACTTTCTGCTCTTCATGGTCTTTTGATTTCAATGGTACCTAGTTTTGGTGGAGTGATTCCCTCTGTCTGCCCCAGGTGGGCCAGACCATCACTGACACCTTATTTTGTCCCCCAGGGAAGAGACATTTTGACCATGGTTCTTGGCACATTCTTTCTTAAGCTAAACTTAGATCTGGCTCTACTGGCCCTAGCTCTCCCCTTTGGAGCTATACAAAATTGGTCTTCCTGATTCTTCACTTTTTTGAAGCCAGCCCTTCAAATCAGAATTGAGGAGTCACTTGGCAGAGAGACACAGTTCAACTTTAGGAAAGGGCCTATTGGCACTTGACCATTGGTGAGGGTAAAAGGAATGTCATTGCCCTCATCTTTCCACTCTTCTTATTATAATATGTCAGCTATGCTGATTTGATGCTCACATGATTATAGTTTGACAATAACCAGGGGGAGATGGGAAGGGAAGGTTTTTCAAGAACATGTATAAAGGACACATGGACAAAACCAAAGGGGGGTAGGATCAAAGGTGGGAAGTGGGGATGGGCTGGGGTGGTGAGGAGTGATGGGGGTAAAATGGAGACAACTGTACTTGAACAACAATAAAAAATGTGAAAAATTAAATAATTTTTTTAAAAATACACAGTGATATACATTGTTTCTAGAATTTTCTTCCAAGCTCTTGACATCCATTGTGAAGCCTTTGAAGTCACATGTTTCAGGAAGTGACCACTACAGATCAGTGACTATAGAATGCATCTCAATATCAGAGATGTTTTAAAAATACATATGCATTTAGAATCAATAGCATGCAGCTTTTTATGGATTTACTATTTGCTCCACTAGAATGTGGATCAGAGATTGTGAATAATTGTTTATATCTTCATCTCCAGTCCTAGAACAATCATGGCATGCACTGTGCTCATAAACATTTATTGAAGACATGATTGGATTCATTCATGAATTCCATTAAGTTACCACTGGAAGAGAGGTTTCTTCTTTTCAGTTAAACTTGTTATCTTTGTCAAAAACCAGTATTTATATCATGATTTTTCCAAAGAAAAATAAAGGAAAAATAAATTATCTTTAAAAGAAAATACCTGTTGATCCTATATATAACATCCTAAATTCAAAAACATAAAACCAGATAATTTCTATTAAATTAGCATATTTTCTTCATAAGTATATAAATTATTTAAGCAGACCCTTTAGGTCTATGACAGGTGGAAAAATACAAACAAGAGCCTTTGACAAATATTTTTTAACACATTTAATTTGAAATTTTATATTTGATGCCAAATTTTTAAAATAATGTTTAGTGCTTGGTTTTTATTTTTCTGGTTTATTAAAGTAGCACTTGTCCTTATAGGAAACAGAAAATAATTTTAAAACCACAAAGACGAAATTAAACATTTTCTACAATCCCACCTACTAAAAATAACTGCATTTAACAGTTTAATATTTCTATCTTCTTTTTATAAACATACACATATAACTTTTAAAATACAGCATTATGTGCAATATTGTGAGCACACTGTTTATAACTTACTATTTTTCTCTTAAAATTTAATCAAGAGCATTTTTTTATTTGACAGGCTAATTCAGAAGTAAACAATGAAGACTAAAGCTATGTAGTACCAGAATTATACAATTCTGTCAAAGGAAAGTATTTAGAGTGATGCACTTCAAGTTATTGAGGCAGGTTAATTTGCACTAATACTAAATTAAATTCAATAACCAATTGGCATGCTGATGATATGTGATCAGAGCCAGGGCTTAGGATTTAAAGTTATAAATTGTTTCAATAAATATAGAGCTGTTTCAGATCCTTTTGTATACCTTTTAGTAAAGACCAAGGGTTTTGCTTTTTAAAATAAAGCATTCAGATTCCAAGATGGCTGCAGAGTAGATGGAAGCTATCCTCACTTGCTCCTGGATCAAAACCAGATTTACAGCTAAATTAAGAGCAATCAACTTGAATAATCAACTGAAGGATTTACAGAAGAAGCCACAAAGAGACTGGTAAGAAAGGCTGAGACTAGGAAAGAGTTAGCCTTTGTACCCAGGAGCTGCAATTGAGGATCTGGAAGTATATTGTGGCTGCAAAATTCACTCACCCCAGGAACCTAGGGTGTCAATCTCACACAGGGATCCCCAACCCAGAGCAACATTGGCAGGAAAGTGGAGCCTCCATAGCATCTGGTGGTGAAAATCTTGGGACTCAGTCTACCTGGGGAGACCCAGATTCCACCTTCATAGGGGCATGATCTCTTATTGTTATAGCACCAGCATAGACAGTGTACTGCCTGGTCTCTGACTGCTGAAAAGGCCATGCTGCTATACTTGGGTCCTGTAGAAGGATCTGCTGGCTGCACACAACAGTGACACACCACTTTCAAGGCCCTCTTTTTATAGAGAGGATTTTGGTGAAGACTCAGACAGTGAAGAAATTCTGTGGACTGGAGAAGAGGGCTGGTATCCCCCACCTCAAGTGCACAGCTGGCAACCCTAACCCCACCTGTTGCATACTCAGCAAGCCCATACAGTTGAGTTCAATGGTGAAAAGGGGCCAGAATGCTGCTCAGAGTTGGGACTTTCAGACCCTGTTTCTGGGGAAGCCTTTGTCTGAAACCAGGGGGGCAGGTGCTGAGGGTGTGGCTACATTGTGAAGGGGCCACTTCTATCTCACCTGTGATCTCAGCCTGTGCTAACCCTGGAAGGGGAAGAAATACCCGCTCTCCTCCTACAGCCTTCTGAGCATGATCCCCAGTGAGAAACTCTCAAGTCTCAGGTACCCTGCCCCACTGGGCTCAGGTCTGTTGGGGGTAAAGAGAGTGGCTCAGAGCTTGTGTAGTCAAAGTGGGTGTCCCTCAGAGGCTATTGTCTGGGACTTGGATGAAGTGCTTAACCCCCTCCTGTGGGCTGGGCCAGCATCACTTCCAGTTGGAAACTGATTTTATCTGTGCTCCTGATTTCGATGCAACTGAGCTTACTCCTGCAGGGGATATGGCTGGCTACATCCAACCTGAACCTGCAGAAAGCCTCTCCAGAGGAAACTAGAGCTGGAGAATCTGGCAAAGACTAGTTTGGCTCTGAGGTAGGGGCCACCTTTCCCTCATTGAATGTCTGACTGTATAATACTCAAGTAGGGGACACATTAGTACTGTCCTACCAATTTTGGTTGCCCCACCCTACCAAGCTTACAACTTGTGCTGAGGTTCATGGTCAGCATGAGCCCAACCTACAGTCCTTCTTCAGAAGGCTTTGAAGGAAGACCAGGTAACACCAGGGGGAGGCAGAGTAGCCAACAGGTAAAGGAAAACCTCAGAAAGCCTCAGTCCTTTTACAGACCTTCCCCCAACTCTAAACTGAAGGAAACTGACTCTTATAAACAAATTGGCACACACACCCAGGTCCAATAGATGCAGCCATGAACAGGGATCTACACAGTATCTTAAGACAAGTCTCTCAAGGTGGATTACACACAATGTCGGACATTGAACTGTACCCAAACTCCACCTTAGTGGACCCAAAACCAACATAACCAGTGTTCCACTTCAGGCCAGCCCACAACTCAACCCAACAAACCATACAATTGACACACCCAAAGGGGGACTCTGGAAGGTACAGGACACTGCTGAGAACAACTTTGCCTCAGGGGGAAGACACTGCACAGTGTCTAATACATGGTGATCAAGGTTTACACTAGAGTCAGCAAGCCTAAAGAGTTAACTCTGCTCACAAAAGTTCCAAAAGCATTCAAGACTCAACTACAGCAAGAGGGTGCACATAACCCACAAGAAACAATTTTGGAGATCTGAGCTCAGGTGATCTGGAAGATTGTGCCACTAAATCCAACAAGACACCTTCATCATAAAGCCATCATAACAATTTTGAGAGTCATAGGAGATTGACCTAATATAAAGAGACGAAATGGGAAGACAAAGAAATATGCCCCAAATGAGAAAAAAATCCCAAGAAATAGAATTAAATGAAATGGAAGAAACCAAAATACTAGATGTAGAGTTTAAAACAATGGTTATACTAATGCTCAAGGACCTTAAGGGAAGAATAAATAATCTCGGTGAGAACTTAAACAAAGAGATAGCAAACATTAAGAAGGACATAGAAACCAAAAAATATTACCAGTCAGAAATGAAGAATATAATATCTGAAATGAAGATACACTAGAAGAATCAACAGAAGCTTAGATGAAGCAGAAGATTCAATCAGTGATTTACAGAACAAGATAACAGTAAGCATCCAAGCAGAGCATCAAAAAGAAAAGATAATTTTTTAAAAAGGTAAAAGTAACAACATCCACATTGTAGGGGTACCAGAAGAAGAAAGTGAATAAGTGATACAGAACCTATTTGAAGAAAACTTCCATAACGTGATGAAAGAAAAAGTCACACAAGTTCAGGAAGCACAGAGAGTCCCAATCAAGATGAACCAAAAGAGACCCACCAGAGACACATCATAATTAAAATGGCAAAGGGTAAAGACAAAGAGAGAATATTAAAGACAGCAAGAGACAGTTAATTACCTACAAAGGAGCTCCCATAAGTTTGTCAACTGATTTTTTAACAGAAACAATACAGTCCAGAAAGGATTGGCATGAAATATTCAAAGTGAAGAAAAGCAAGGACCAACAACCAAGGCTACTCTATCCAGCGTGTCTATCATTGAAAACTGAAGTTGAAAGAGCTTCTGAGACAGAAAAAAAAGGCTAAAAGAGGTTATAACCACCAAACTATTATTGCAAGAAATGTTAAAGGGCATGCTTAAAACAAGAAGAAATGTGGGGGGTTGGGGGGTACATGTATAAAGAATAAAATGTCAATAAATAAATATCTATTGATAATAACCTTAAATGTAAACAGATTAAATGTTCCAATGAAAAGACATAGGGTAGCTAAATGGATGAAAAAAACATGAACCATATATATGCTGTCTACAAGAGACACCCCTGAGAACACAAGATGCACACACACTTAAAGTGAAGGAATGGAAAAAATATTCCATGCAAATTAAAATGAAAAAAAGAGTCTTGGGTAGCAGTATTTCTATCAGACAAAATAGGCTTCAAAACAAAGGCCATAAAAAGAGACCAAGGTCACTACATAATACTAAAGGATGAAAGGAACTGATCCAATAAGAAGATATAACCCTTGTGAATGTGTAAGTAACCAATATAGGACCAAAAAAAGTATGTAAAAGAAATCTTGGTGGACATTAAGGGAGAGTTCAACAACAATACAGTCATAGTAGGGGATTTTTAACACACCACTTCACCAATGGATAGATCACCCAGATAAAAAATCAACAAGGCAACAGAGAATTTACATGACAAACTGGATCAGGTGGGTGTCATTCCAAAGCAGCAGATATACATTCTTCTCAAGTGCACATTGAACACTCTCAAAGATAGACCACATGTTAGAACACAAAGTAAGTTTTAACAAATTCAAGAACATTGAAATCATATCAAGCACCTTCTCTGATCATAATGGTATGAAACTAGAAATCAGCTAGCTATAAGAAAAAAACTGGAAGACATTCAAACACATGGTGGCTAAATTGCATGTTATTAAACAATGAATGGGTTAACAATGAAATAAAAGAAGAAATCGAAAGTTACCTGGAAACAAAAGAAAATGAACACATGACGACCCAAAATACATGAGGCACAGCAAAAGGAGTTCTGAGAGGGAACTTCATAGCATTACAGGCCTACCTCAAGAAGCAAGAAAGTGCAAGTAAACAATCTAACCCTACACTTAACAGAACTAGAAAAATAACAACAAACAAAGCTCAGAGTAAGTAGTACAAAGGAAATAATAAAAATCAGAGCAGAAATAAATGACATAGGGATTTAAAAGTACCAAATGTCATTGAAACCAACTGCTGGTTCTTTGAGAAGATAAATAAGATTGACAAACATTGAACCAGGCTCCTTAAGAAAATAAAATAGAGGACCCAAATAAATAAAATAAAAAAATGAAAGAGGAGAAGTTACTCTACTATCACAGGAATACAAAGGATTATAAGAAAATACTGTGAACAACTGCCAACAAATTGGAAAACCTGGGTGAAATGGACAAGTTCCTAGAAACATACACTCTTTTAAAACTGAATAAGGAAGAATCAGAAAACCTGAACAGACCAATTCAACTAATGAAATTGAAGCAGTATTCAAAAAAATATATTCCAGCAAACAAAAATGCTAGACCCAATGCCTTCACAGGTTAATTTTACCAAACATTTAAAGAATGTTAGTTGTTACCAAACAACTAACACCTATCCTTCTCTAACTATTCCAAAATATTCAAGAGGAAGAAAAATTCCAAGTTCTTTTAATGAGGCCAGCATTATTCTAATTTTAAAACCACATAAACATACTACAAGGAAATAAATTATATGCTAACATTCCTGATCAAATTAGATGCTAAACTTCTCAACAAAATATTAATAAACTGGATCCAGTATTATATTTAAAAGATTATACACCATGATCAAGTGGGATTTATTATGGTGATGCAAGCTTGTACAATATTTTCAAATCAATAAATATGATACATCACATAAACAAAATCAAAGACAAAAATAACATGACCATATCAATAGATGCAGAAAACATTTGATAAAATCTAGCACTCATTTATGATAAAGATTCACAGCAAAGGGAGAATAGATGGATCATACCACAACATAATAAAGGCCATATATGACAAACCTACAGCCAATATCATACTTATAAGCAAAAACCAAAAATGTTCCTCTTGAGATCAGGAACACAACAGGGATGTCTGCTTCCACCATTTTTTCTCAACATAGTATTGGAAGTCTTAGCCACAGCAGTCACACAAGAGGAAGAAAGAAAAGGCATCCAAACTGGAAAGGAGGAAGTAAAACTGTCATTATTTAAAGATGAGATGATACTATACATAAAAAAACCCTAAAGACTCCATCAAAAATATATTAGATATAATAAATTAATTTGGCAAAGTAGTGGCATACAAAATTAATATTCAGAAATCAATGGTATTTTATGCACCAATAATGAACTATCAGAAAGAGAAATTGAGAATACAATCCGATTATATATGCCAACACCTCAAATCCAATTTGCTATTACAACAAAAACTAAGCTACCTAGGAATAAATTTAACCAAGAAGGGAAGAGAAATGTCCTCAGAAAAATTATAGGGCATTGAAGAAAGAAATTCAGGAAGATACAAATAAGTGGACAAATATACTGTGTTCATGGATTGGAAGGATTAACATCATTAAAATATCCATAGTACCCAAAGAAATCTATAGATTACATGAAATTCCTATTAAAATACCAATGGCATATTTCACAGATGTAGAACAAATATTTCAAAAATTTATATGGAACCATAAAGGATCCTGAATAGCCTCAGCAATCTTGAGAAAGAAAAACAAAGTATATTATAATGACTTATACTACAAGGCCATTGTAATCATAGCAGCATGAGAACCAGAATAAAGGTCAATGGAACAGAACAGACAGTCTAAAAATAAACCCACCCATTTATTGTTAATTAATATTTGACAAAGAAGGTGAGAGCATATAATGGAGGAAAGACGGTCTCTTCAATAAATACTGTTAGGAAAACTGGACTGGTACCTGTGAAGGAAACTAGAACACCGAAGTTGGTGTTCTACTTATACCATACACAAGAATAAACTCAAAATAGATTAAAGACTTATATGTAAGTCACAAAACATAAAAATCCTTGAAGAAAGCATAAGCAGTAAAATCTTGGACATTTCTCATAGCAATATTTTTGCCAATATATCTCCTAGAGGAGGAGTGTCAAACTCATTTTCACCAGGGGCCACATTGGCCTCACAGTTGCCTTCAAAGGGCCAAATGTAATTTTAGAACTGTATAAATGTAGCTATTCCTTAACTAGGGACAAGGAGCTCCGCACTGCCACTGGATAGAAACAAGGCATGGGGCCAGATAAAACAAGGTGGAGGATTGGATTTAGCCCACAGGCCTTTTGCTTGCCACCTGTGCCCTAGGCAAGGGAAACAAAGGAAAAATAAGTAAATAAGACTACATCAAACTAAAACCTTTTGCACAGTAAAAGCAACCATCAACAAAATGAAAAGGGATTCCTCTGTATAGGAGACTATATTTTTTAATTTCACATCTGATAAGGGGTTAATCTCCAAACTATACAAAGAACTTATACAACTCAAGATGAAGAAGACACAGCCAAAGTGGAGGAGTAGTAAATACACTTCACTTCCATGCACTACTACAACAAAAAATTACAACTAGACTACAAAACAAATTTCACCTAGATTCACCAGAAAATAAAACTGTATGGAAGTCCAACAACCAATGATTCAAAGAAGCCACATTTATCCAGATCAGTAGGAGGGTTGGAGAGGCAGAGGCCCAGAGGGGCATGGAGAGGTGGCAGAATGGGTGATTCCACATTCAAATGCTGTGAATAAAAACTGGGAGGGATACCTCAGGAGCAAGTGATCCCAGCCCCAGATCAGACCACTTAGCCCAGGGTTCCCACACCACGATGATAAGTCCCCATAACTTTTGGCTGCAAAATCCAATTGTGGTTGAGGCAGTGGAAGAAACTACAGGGTTCAAGAGACTTCTCTTAAAGGGCCTGCAACAGACTTAGGACTCATGCAGGCCAAAGCCCTCTGGGATTCAGCACCAGGACAACAGATAGAAGGGGCATATGGGGAGAAGAGGAGAAAATAAGGTCACTGTCAAGAGGACGAGTGCTGAGGAGACAGCCTCCTCTCAGGCAATCTTCAAAAACCAGGCAGCAGCATTGTCTCCCCTCTGAGCCATCCCTGACAGAGAGCCACAAAGCAATGAAATGGGTTGCCCTGCCCTGGTAACTACCTAAGGCTCCAACCCACACAGTTTACAGGTGACTTTTCTCTAATAGGCCACACTACCAAGACAGGGACTCAAAGCAGCTCTACCTAATACACAGAAACAAACACAGGGAGGTTGCCAAATTGAGGATAAAAAGAAATATGTCCAAATGAAAGAACAAAACAAAACACCAGAAAAAAAATTAACTAAATTAAATGGAGATAAGCAACCTATGAAATGCAGAGTTCAAAACACTGGTCATCAGGATGCTCAAAGAAATCACTGGGTACTTTCACAGCATAAAAAAGACTCAGGCAGAAATGAAGGTTGCATTAAATGAAATAAAGAAAAATCCACAGGGAACAAACAATGGAGGGGATGAAACCAAGATTCAAATCAATGATTTGGAATGTAAAGAAGAAAAAAGCATTCAATCAGAATAGCAAAAAGAAAAAAGAATAAAAAAAAACAATAGAATAAGGAGCCTCTGGGATATCTCCAAACATACCAACATCCAAATCTTAGGGATGCCAGAAGAAGAGAAAGAGCAAGAAAATGAAAACTTATTTGAAAAACATATGAAAGAAAACTTCCCTAATTTGGTGAAGGAAATAGACATACAAGTCCAGGAAGCACAGAGTCCCAAACAAGTTAGACCCAAAGAGGATCATACTAAGACACATTATAATTAAAATGCTAAAGGTTAAAGATAAAGAGAGGATCTTGAAAGCAGCAAAAGAAAAGCAGAGAGTTACCTATGAAGGAGTTCCCCTAAGACTGTCAGCTGATTTCTCAAAAGATTCTTTGCAGGCTAGAAGGGACTGGCAAGAAGTATTCAAAATGATGAAAAGCAAGGACCTATAACCTAGATTACTCTGTCCAGCAAAGCTATCATTTAGAATTGAAGGTCAGATAAAGTGCTTCCCAGACAAGGTAAAACTAAGAGTTCATCATCACCAAGCCATTATTATATGAAATGTTAAAGGGAACTCTTTAAGAAAAAGATCAAAACCATGAACATTAAAATGGTAACAAATGCATAGCTATCAACAACTGAATCTAAAAAACAAGCTAAGGAAACCAGCAGCACAGGAACAGAATCATAGATATTGAAGTCATTTGGAGAATTATCAGCTGGAAGGGGGAAGGGTGAGAATGAGTGAAAGGTACAGGGATTCAGAAATATAAAATGGTAGGTACTAAATAGACAGAGATATTAAGAACAGTTTAGGAATTGGAGTAGCCAAAGAATTTACATGCATGACCCATGGACATTAACTAAGGTAGGGGATTGCTGGAGGGAACAGAGGTACTGTGCAGAGGGGGGCAAAGGGAGAAAATTGGGACAACTATAATAGCATAATCAATAAAATATATTTTTAAAAAAGACCAGTAAAGCAAACAATGTTATTAAAAAATGAGCAAAGGATCTGAATAGATACTTCTCCAAAGAACACATACAGATGGCCAATAGTATATGAAAAGACATTCAACATCACTAATTATCAGAGAAACACAAATTAAAATCACAATGAGATATCACTTCACACCATCAGAATGGCTGTCACCAACAAATCAACAAACAACATGTCCTGGTGAGGAGGTGGAGAAAAGGGAGCCCTCATGCACTGCTGGTGCAAATGCAGGTTTGTGCAGCTACAATGGAAAACAGTATGGAGTCTTCTCAAAAAATTAAAAATGGAACTACGTTTTGACCCAGTGATCCTACTTCTGGGAATGTATCCAAAGAAATGAGAAACATTAACTAGAAATAATATATGCACCCCTATGTTTATTGCAGTGTTGTACAGCATAGCCAAGATCTGGAAATATCCCAAGTGCCTATCAGTAGATAAGTGGATAAAATGCTGTGGCACATTTACACAATGGAATACTACACTGCTATAAAAGGAAGGAAATTTTACCTTCTGTGACAGCATGGATAGACCTAAAGAATATATGCTATATGACATAAGCAGTCAGAAGACGACACATACCATATGATCTCACTTTCATGGGGAAACTAATCTAATGAACAAAACAAAGTGATGCACAAAATAGAAAGAAGCATGGATACATGGAACAGAATGGGAGGAGGGGAGGAGGGTTGGGAGGATTGGACAAAAGAAGGTGAAGGGATAGGCAAAAAAACTACATATATATACACACATAGACACAGACAACAGTGTGGTAATAGTCAAAAGGAAAGGGAAATGGGGACTAGGTAGATGTGAGTAAAGTAGGTGAAAATGCAGATAGAAAGAGACTTTGCTTGGGACCATTGGTGTCCAATGTAGTGTGCAGATGATGTTTTATTGAGTTGTACACTTGAATCTTGTTTGGTTTTGTGAACCAATGTCACCCTAGTAATTTCAGTTAATAAATAAAATTTAAAAGAATTGATTGTGATATTCAAGAGGCAAGAAGTAGATGTCTCTTTCAACTAATTCAATTTTGCAGACATTCTTTGATCATCTGCATTTTGGCTAGGTACTCAACCTAACGGTAGTGTGCAATAATCCTGGATAATGGGGCCTTTCTTAGCATTTCATCCCAGCATTTAAAATTATGGAAGAGAAAGTTAATGACTTGATTTAAAGGTATTTTTCTATTTAGATGGAAAGAAAGTGCACAAGCAGTTACTTAGAGATTTTGATGGAGGGAATAAAAAGAAAACACTGGAACAAAGGAGTAATATCTCTGACCTGTCAGCAGAGCCTACCTTCTAGACATGCACCCAGTAGTGAGAATGGATGTCTGAGTTTACTCTGACAATGGCTCAGATCTAGGGTGGGATGGCCATGTAATGATCTGGATATATGTTATAGATGGGCTTAATGAAGGAAAAAATTCTGAGTTTGCATCACTTGAACCATGCATAAAGCTAACCTCTTTACCAATCCACTAATATTTAATTGATCACTTACTATTGCCTAGAACTGTACCAGATCCTATGAGAGATAAAAAAGAATTATGACTCATGATCATCACTTTTGGCAATGTGACATTTTTTGGCCTTTGTTATCTTCTCTGTTATCTTCTTTGTTACCTTCTCTGAAGGTAGTTGCATTTTCTCCTCACTAACAAGAAGTACAATGAGAATATTTCTGGTCCATTCACTTGCACTTGAAATGACTTTTCTCTGAACATTTCTATCTTCTTACTCAGTTGTCCTTAAATTCCCAGCTTCACACCTGCAAAATGCCCTGGGGACTTGACAGTAAAGCTCAGCAACTTCCATAGGAACCAAAGGAAGTAACAAGAAAGGTGAAAAGAGGGAAATGGAGAAAACATACCACACAAGGCATACATTTATCTTTAGGTGTTTTATAATCAATCACTCTCTGACACTTGATATTCTATTTTTGCTTTACAATATTATTCTTACATATTAACATCATTTTTATAAACAAAAAATTAATAATATAAATTTGATCAACATTAATATCCAAGAGATTGCTAAGCACATGGAGAAGTGAGTTAGATTTAGCCGTGCTCCCATTATGGAACATTAACAGCACTTGGGCTATATTACATGTAGTAGCTATAAATAAAATATTGTTTCCAACCTGCAGTGCTTTTCAGTCCCCAAAGGAAAATAAACATGCCCCAGGGAAAAATAAGATCAATGTTATAACAAGAGAAATTGTAGTGGTTATTAGTATATTAATTGAATGCCAGATGGAAAAGCAAAACAAACAATGGCCTGCTGGCCTCTACTAGAAACATCTTCTAAATATTGTAGAAGGAATTATAAAATAACACGTGGTTATGAGGTATATGGGTAATATATTTTCAGCTACCCTGTCTGAGCTTGTTAGTGACCAAAATAGCCCATGTGATACAAAGTCAGAAATTGTAGAGGCATCTGCCAGAAATTTAAGTGGGTAAAGATCAGTGCAATTTCAGTGGCCCAAAAGCCTGTGGGTGGGTTTGCTCTAGATGGACATGACTGTGGACTTTAGAGTGCTTTGCGTGAGCTGTCTGTACTGACTTCAGTCGCAGTTAAAGTCTGTGAATGGCAAAGTGCCTAACTGCCCACAATTTAACAACTATCATAAACATTGCTTAAATCAGCCAAGTGAAGAAAATGTGTCCAAACATATAAAAGTACTTGTTCTCTTGTTCATTTCCATATGGAATATTTTTTCCAATTTCCTCTTGTACTTTCTAAAATGTAAAAAAAAAAAAAATCTGTGAAATAAGGGATTCTCCTGAATGTGTTACATTCACAGAAGTTTCTTACTTGAAAATGACTTTGAAATATCAAAGTTGACTTATATGTTTGTTAAACTCAATTATTCATCAAGGTCTACTGAACACATTCTATGTGCCAAGTGTGACTGGACACATAGATGCATAAAGACATGTTCTCTGCCTTGATAGAGCAGCCAGGTGGGAATGCGGCCACTCACCAAACACTGTTACAATAGGGTAAGAACAAAAAATATGGGTATGGAAGATGTGCTATGAAACCACAGATGAGAGAACATTTAGCTCTGCCTAGGAAGGTCAGGGAAAGCCTCACGGAGTGACCTTCAAGGCCAAATAAGAATGGTGTTGGAAAACAAAAAAGTTCTTTCGAAAGAGAGAAACTAATTGATAACTCCTTGGCATAGTATATGTTCATCTTCAAAGCTTGCATTTTCCATTTGTCTTCTGGAAATCCATCCCTACTTCAGGCTTCCAAGCTGGATTAGGTGCACATCTAGCCTATCTTTTAAACACTACTTATAGTTGTCATTATTTTGTTTTAACTATTTGCTTTTTCATACTCCTTCCAGATATCACTTTTCTAAGAATGTCTAATTTACTCATTGTGGAATTCTTAGCCCAATTATCTGGCATGTAGCAGCCACTGAGAAAATATTAAATGAAATAATGAATGTTTGGGATAATCTAACATGACATGAGTGTAGGGGACACAACAGTCTGACCCTGTTTGCAGTGGGCCTTAAATGTGTTTCTAAATAAGGTGACAGATGTTATTGTGCTGGACAGTAGGGATTTGGTGACTGCTTTAAGTGGTATAATGATATGGTGCCTTTGGTGGCAGGTGGGGTGTTGACTGAAAGTGACTGGCAGTTGGGGGACATGTTCCTGATCTCTCTCCCTGAGCAAAACAGATGCAGTGGATAAAGACTGGAGTGCACCAACCTGCAGCCTGGCTATGGGCTTGGGAGAGAATGCAAGGAACAGATTCTGAATAGTAACATTCTATGAGATTGCTAAATTAGTCACTAAACTGGCATCTGAATCTAGGTTACTGAGTTCCAGAACATGGGGTAGAGGTATAGGAAGGCCAGGTCTGCAAGTGAAGATAGGAAAGAATTCCCTGTGCTAAGCAGTATGCAGCCACTAGGAGTATTTATTGGTTGCAGCTTGCCGTTTAGGGTGGTGAATGATTGATCGGTGGGTAGAGAGAAGAAGGAGAAATCCAAAAACACTTTGCTTTGGGTAGCCAGGTGAGTGATGAGGCTTTAACAGGTTAGTAGTGAAGGAAGTTGGGGGGGGGGGGGGGCAGGTGGAGCAGCAATCGGCTGGAGCAGCAATCAGAATGTACAGCAGGGTATGGGAGGAAGAGGTAGCAGATAATAAATGGATTTTTTTGAGTTTTATTTGAGGAACTAAGAGGAAAATTCAAGATTTTGCCTTGTGTTTTAATCTGTCAGGATTATTTTATTTTACTTGTAAAAGTAGCTTTTTATGAGCGGGAATGCCTTTAGTTGTCTGAGTTTGTTCAATCTTCTTATACCAGTTCAGCTCACTAGAACCAGATCAGGGAGGTTTCATTCAGTTAGTTAAGTATGTTGGTGAGTTAAGCCTCCTAGGGCAAATGGTTTAAATATTTAAATAAAGCATTTTTCTGTAACAAATATTTCCTTTATAGCTTCCTATAATAAAATCATCATCTCAGGATTATAAATCAGCAGAACTTGAAACCACCTACACAAAATATTCAATATAAGAAGAAAGAAAATAGACTTAGATCAAAAACTAATTTTATAATGACAAGTTATAGAGTAAGTATAAATTTAAGATACATTTTATGGTCATAGATACAAATATTCTTGTACCTTCTCTCTTATCAATTCAAAACAAGATGAATTGTTAAGCCAGTGTTTTCAAAATTATTTTAATCAACAACTTTGTAAACATTTTTCTTAAATTTTTTTGCTAAAATAATTGGGTCTATGGATTTAAATCGGACATTATACTGTTTTGTTAAGTATCTTAGTCAAAAATGTATGGGGTTTATCATAGTCTCCACATATTGAATGAAATAGTATGTTATTCTATTTCTTCTTTTATTTTTAAATTATATTTTATTAATTATGCTATTGCAGTTGTCCTGATTTTTCCACCTTTGCCCTCCTCAACCCAAACTGCACTCCCTCAGGCAATCCCCCACCACTGTTCATACCCATGGGTCATGCATGTAAGTTCTTTGGCTACTCCATTTCCTATACTGTATTTACATCCCCATAGCTATTCTGTAACTACCTATTTGTATTTCTTAATTTCCTCACCTCTTTACCCATTCTCCCTCTCCCCCCTCACATCTGACAGCCTTTGGTAACTAGCTTCTTTTCTTTTGCCTTTAAGAGTCTCCCTTTATCTTTAACATTTGGCCTTTAAAAAATAATATGTCTTGGAATGGGCCTCTTTGCATCTATCATAATTGGGACTCTGCACCTCCTGGACTTGCATGTCTGTTTCCTTCACCAAATTAGGGAAGTTTTCTTTCACTATTTTTTCAGATAGATTTCCAGTGTCTTGCTCTTTCTCTTCTCCTTCTGGTGCTTCTATTAGGTGAATGTTGTACCTCTTTAAGTTGTCCCAGAGTCTGTTAATACTATCCTCATTTTTTTTTGGATCTTTTTTTCTTCTTGTTGTTCTGTATGGTTGGTTTTTTTTGCTTCTTTATGTTCCAATCATTGATCTGATTCTTGGTTTCTTCCATTCTGCTGTTGTTACCCTATAAATTATTCCTTATTTCAATTTCTTAATTTCTAACTGGGTCATTTTCATGCTGCTGAGGTGCTCACTAAGTTCCTTGAGCATGCTTATAAATTGCGTTTTGAACTCTGCACTGATAGATTTCTTATCTCCATTTTGTTCAACTCTTTTTCTGGAGTTTCGATCTGTTCTTACACTTGGGCCATGTTTCTTTGTCTCCTCATTTTTACAGCCTCTCTGTGTTTGTTTCTATGTAGTAGGTAGAGTTGCTTTGACTCCGTTTCTTGGTAGTGTGGCCTAATGTAGTAAGTGTCCTGTAGGATCCAGTGGCACAGCTTCCGCTAGCACCCAAGCTGGATACTCAAGGCCTATGCTTTTTGTGGTTGAGTACACCCTCCTCTTGTAATTGAGCCTTGGTTGCCATTGGCAAAACAATGGGAGGGATTTATCCAGGCCTGTCCGCTGCAAGGATTGGTTATGACCACAGACCACCAACCTCTGCCCTCCATGGAGGATCAGCTATGCAGGGGTAGTATGGTGGTGCTCCAATGTGGTCTGTAGCTGTCCACTGGGTGCATTGGCCCTGGGGTTTCTCTGGTAATGTAGGCCAAGGTCAACCCCCACCTGTGTTTTACCTGCAGCACCCTGCCTGAGCTATAAAGTAATCTGAGGAGGCTGCTACTTGTGCTGGGCTTGGAGATTCCCAGCTGAAGCTAAGCTGTGACTCTACTCTGGCTTCCACTAGGGCTCACTGAAGCCAGCTGTTGCTTGTTTGATAGGATTTAGGAGCTAAAACAAGACACTCTTATGGAAAAGCAGCTTGGGTGGGCTCATAAATTGGGTGGGATGGAGCCTCTTTGGATCTCCAAGGTGGGTCACACAGTGTTAGCCAGGTTGATGGATTCTCAGATATGGCACTAGCCTACCAGCTCTGTAGGGGGAAGGTTCAGCAAAAGAACAATGGCCTCTCCTTGCCTTGATGCTAGACACTTTAGTCTTCCCTTATATACCACTGATGCCCTTCAAGCTGCTACCCCAGTGCTAGAGCTCAAAGGGAGCAAGTCTGAGTAGGTGAGTCCATGTGTGGGTTTCTCAAGATGAACTGGTTAGGGCTCCAGCAACCTCCTTCACCAACTCAATCTCCACTGGTTTTCACAGGCAAAAGTTGTGGGGCCTTATCTTCCTGGCACTGGAATCCTGGGCTGGGCTGGTGGGCCTGAGCTCTGAGACTCCTTACTCCTGAGTTATCCCTCCCAAATTTGTATCCATGTGGGTGTGGAGCCAGCCTGTTCTGCATCTGCAACCCTCCCGCCATGAGTGGATGTGGTTTTTTCAGTTTTGTAATTGTCAGACTTCCATTCAACTTGATTTCTAACATTCCTAAGTGATGGTTGCTCTATATTTCAGTTGTAGTTTTGATGTGGTTGTGTGAAGAGGCAAGCCATTTCTATTTCTTTTTTCTTAAAACATTTTTTTCTCACCTTAAAATAGGAGTGATCATTCCTGTGTATGAAAAGTGTATGAAGTGTATGAAAAGTCCCAGAAAGCACTTGGCATT
Organism: Phyllostomus hastatus; assembly: GCF_019186645.2. Taxonomy (NCBI): domain Eukaryota; kingdom Metazoa; phylum Chordata; class Mammalia; order Chiroptera; family Phyllostomidae; genus Phyllostomus; species Phyllostomus hastatus. The sequence goes on from NW_025333543.1 coordinate 5,536,919, forward strand.
TTTTCATGGAATATCCATTTTAGTTGAGGAACTTGCAGTTGCAAAATGGGGAAGGCATATTAATTTTAACACATTTTTATATTAAAATAATTTTTCTATATTATGCTAGAATGAAAATTTACATGAATTTATACATATTTAAAAAGAACAGCCCATAAGACCTCAAGTAATAGCTATTTGCTTACTGACAGCATTTTCACTTTCTCACTCCATCTCTGGGTGAGGTGTCTTGCAGATAGTGTTTATACCCATTACTATGGGTGTTGTTCTAAACAGAATTCAAGAAGATGTCATAATAGAATTGAGAGCCCAAATATAAATCCATGCATATACAGCCAGCTAATATGTCTTTAAAGATTTTATTTATTTATATTTAGAGAGAGGGGAAGGAAGGGAGAAGGAGAGGGAAAAACATGGATGAGAGGAACGTCAATTTTCTGCCTCTCACACATGCCCCAACAGCACCCCAACTGAGGACTCAGCCCACAACCCCAACCTGACTAGTTTGATTATCCTTAAACAGGACATTCGAGTGGCCAAAGGTACATGAAAAAGTACCCAATATTACTTATCATTAGAGAAATGAAAATTAAAACCACAATGACACATCACTTCACAATTGTTAGAATAGCTTTACCAAAACAACAAAAAATAACAAGTGTTGACAAGGATGGGAAGAAAAGGAACCCTATACACAGCCAGTGGGAATGAAAATTGATGCAGCCACAATGGAAAAGAGTCTGGAGATTCACCAAAAAATTAACAATAGAACTACCACCTGATCTAGTAATTCCACTCCTGGGTATTTATCTGAAGGAAACAAAATCCCTATCCCAAAGAGATATCTGCACCCCTGTATTTATTGTAGCATTATTTACAATAACCAAGACATGGAAGCAACTTAAGTGTATATCAATGGATGAATGTGGAATATTATTTAGCCTTAAAAAGGTAGAAAATCCTGCCAGCTGTGATAACATGGATGGACTTTGAGGATATTTTTCTAAGTGAAATAAGTAAGACAGAGAAACACACATACTGTATGATCTCACTTTTATGTGGCATCTAAAAACCAAACTCATAGAAACAGAGTTCAACTTTGCAATTGCTAGAGACAGGGGGTAGGAGTAGGGGAAATGGGTAAGAGTGGCCAAAAGGCACAAACTTCTCAGATAAGAAACTTTGTGGATACAATGTGCAGCATGATGACTGTGGTTGAAATAATGTATTTTGAAAGTTGCTGACAGAGTGAATCTTAAAAGTTGTCATCACAAAGAAAAAAAATGTCTCTCTGTGTCCATGAGTCCTTCTCTTTTTGCTCAATCTCTTTACCCCCTAACCCCAGTATCTGTCAACCTGCTCTCTATCTAAGATCCTGTCTCTATTTTGCTTGTTAGTTGTTTCTTCATTAGATTCCACATATGAGTAAAATCATATGGTATTTGTCTTTCTCTGACTAGCTTATTTCACTTAGCGTAATATTCTCCAGGTCTATCCATGTTGTAGCAAAGGGTAAAATTTTCTTTCTTTCTTTTTTTTACAGCCAAGTCATAAGCCATTGTGCAAATTGTCCAGTGGTTCTTTTATCCACTCATCTACTGATGGACACTTGGGCTGCTTCCTGATCTTGACAGTTGTAAATAACATTATTCTATATCTTCAAAGTATACAATGTTATTTATCAATTATATCTCATTAAAACAGGGAGAAAAAAAGATGTCAAAGAGCTCAAAGTATTGCTTTTTTCTAGGTTCATCACCTCACCCTACCACACCCCCATCACAGGATCCAAGCACCTATAAAGTTATAGTGGTTAACTTACTACTTAATTATTTGCATGTCTCTCCAACATGTGAGTGCTCTGAGAGTAGGTTTAATTTTTTTCTAACAATTTCTATATCCCCAACCCCTTGTGCCTGTCACACAGTAAGTATTTAATAAATGTGTGTTGAAGGAATGGGTGAATGAATGAATGCATGAATGAGTTTCAGGAACAATCCAGGACAGACCTCAATTCATACACTCATACACTCAGTATTCTGATAATGACCCCAGGGTTACTCTCATCATTAGTCAGGGATGGAGCTGATCATTACCATTAAGTGGTACACTAGACTGAGAGTTACAAGAGATCAAATCTTGTTTCTGGTCAGGAACGAAGAGAGTCTCATGGAAAATCAAATTTCCATGTGATAACTGAGGGAACCAGTTTAATGTTTCATTGAAGAAGTAAATGTACTGCAAAGTCACTGGGAGGAGAGACCCTGTCAGAGACCATCCACTCTTCTGGCAGCTAAGACAAAAGGGCAAAAAAAGTAATACAGTGAAAATAATGTGCCCCTAAGGCTCTGTCAATTGACCACAACTGAATTGGTCTCCTGCAATTAACACATATGTCACTATTCCAGTAACCCATATGCCCAAATAGATTGCATCACTAAGATCATAAAAATATTAGGTCATTTAATCAGACATCCAGACATGGTCTGAATGTTTTTTTTAAAAAAACTGGAAAAGAATGAATTGCCAATGAAAATAAAGTGAGTTTTGCACATTAAAGCTGTACCTAAACTGTTATTTCTGAGCTTGAAAGAGGAGGACCTTTCAACAAATATTTTCATGCTACACATTTTTCCAAGCAAAATAAAGGGCAAACTAAAATATGAGTAGCAGACCAAATAAACACCAAAGTATTTGCTTTTCAGTAACATGTCCATTTAAGAAATTTGAAGTTTAAACAATGTTTACTTTACTTTGTCATTGACTCCTTTACCATAGGCATTCTATGCTGGGCATTAAATGGTGGGATAGCCACATATCCTTGTGAAGAGTGAAGGAGAACATTTTTCATATTCATTCTGCACTATTCTGATAAAGAATCTGAGCCATTAGTGTAGTAATAGACCAATGATTTTCTCATTCCTTTTGCAAACTGAAGTTGCAGGCAGTATGAAGGTGGCCCACAGGCTTAGAATGCCTTGCTTAGAACCTACTGGTTGTATGACCTTTGGGCAATATGCTTAACTAAGTTCTCTTGACTCAATTTTCTCATTAATAAGCAGAATTAATCTATTTATTATACTGCCCATTTTCCTATCATTGTTATAGTGAAGTGAGATGATCTATGTAAAATGTTCAGACCAGTTCTTGGCATCAGAGTATACTCAGTAAAGAAGAGTTATCATTTGCCTGTAACTGTAGTAGACACCAGAAACATAAAGCTAAATATATTTTTTAAAATGCCTTTCTTGGAAGTGGATTTAACAAAATAAATAGACAATATTTTGGAATTCAAAGCCAAGTCTAAAATGGTTGATCAAAGAGCTAAAATCCGCAAACATTATTGGGCATTCGTTATGCCCTCAGCACTGTGCTAGATACTAAGAAGTATGCAAATGGCCTGAAAGCTCATTTCTGTCCTGCAGAAATTTCCACTTTATGTGAGGCAATATAGCAATAAGAGATGGAAATAATTAAACAGTAAAAGACTTAACCATTTAAGGCCACAATAAAAGAAATGTCACAATATGTATATAATAAACAAGTAAATTAGTACTTTATTGTCATAACTTTTAAATAGTCTGTGGAATCTCAATGTTGATGAATTATTTATATTTTAATGTACTTTAATATGGAAAAACATAAACCAGGTATACTCTGTATGCTTGCAGCTCTTACCTGGCTGTAAAACCAAAATTGATTTATAAATTAAGTATGAAAAAATAACCAAAGCTACATATTTCAATTAGTAATCATTAATAGGATAAGTAATATTGTTTTATTGAAAATAAATTGACACCAATTCTTTTAGGTTTTGACATGCTTCTATGACTGTGTTCTGAATGATGACATAATTCTCCAAGAACTTTTTCATTTTAAACTAATGATTACTTTTTTCTGCATGTGGAATACCTTACTTCCATTGAGCTTTCACTTAATCCAAAAGCATCATTTGTATATTGTATATTGTATATCATTTGCCTATATACTTGCCTTATTAGCTTGTTATTATTAAAGTGCTATTACCTGGGGCCAAACAGTCGTGAATTCAAATGGGCACTAAAAATATAAGGCAATTCTGTTATAAGGATTCATCAGATGATCCAGAGCATACCTGTATTTTCTAGATTATCATTGAAATGAAAGGCATGCATGCACATATAGTCACTTACAAGTTCTCAGAGAGAACCAATAGTACCTGAGAACAGGTCTGAAGTTGAGAAAGACTGCAGTAAACAGTTAATTGCCAAATGAACTTTACAAACAGGAAATATAAGTGGTACAGAATCTTAGAGAAGAAAAATTTTGTGTTCAGATGGATGATGAATAAGGTAGGAGCTGTGGAAGAGATGAAACCGTGGAATCTAGTTATTATTGTGGGGTAATATACATTAGTCTCGATCCTGGGGGCAGGTAAACAGGTGATGAAAGATGAGGTCTTAACTAAACAGAGATCTTAATCCTTCATCTATAGATTTCTTAAATAGCATGAGGAACTTGTATGAGAAAGTAAATAGAAAGAATGTAGAATGATGCAATATTGAGGGAAGAATTTGACTTACTGAAAGTTATCTTAATAAATTATATAAAGGATTTGTTTTCTCACTAGTGGTACTTTAAGGCAATGGCTCTGGCTGATTCATAAACAGCTAATTTTAGGAGAAACCCTATGTTCAAGGGAATATTGCTGTTGTAATGAGAAAGATTTAGTGTTTGGTAGACTCATAAGCCTTGAAATGGCTTTGTTATTCACCAAATGAGAGGCTGTTTGTTTCCAGATTGCAGGTCCCAGTGGTCCCTCACTATACTGTTTTCCCACTCTTCTAGCGTATGTTGAAAGTTTTCAAACCAATAAAACTCCCCTAATTCATATTGTGTTGAACCCCCAATGTGATTGTATCCAGAGATAGAATCTTTAGAAGGCATTTAAGGTTAAATGATGTCATAAGGTCGGGGTCTTAATCTGATAGAAAAATCTCTTTCTTTCTCTCTGTCTCTCTCTCGCAGTCATGTGAGAACACAGCAAGGAGGTGGCCATCTGCAAGCCAGGAAGTGAGCATTCACTAGAAGTTAACCATGCTGGCACTCTGACCTTGAGCTTCCAGCCTCCAGGACTGTGAGAAATAAGTGTCTGTTGTTTAGGCCATATAGTTTATGATATTTTGTATGGCAGCCCAAGCTGATTAATTCAGTGTTAAACAAAATTACTTGTTTTCATTTGCCTCCCAGGTGGCAGCATAGATAATAATATGATAATAGTATGATAATTTGTCTGGTTTGTTTTATTTCAGATTGTTTTATAAAGGCAAGAAGCTACATTTCAATTGACCTCTAGCATGTTATTTTCAGTACAATTTTTAGGCTGCATAAAACTGTATTCACTGATGAAACCTGATTCTTGTTTCCAGCAAAATTTGCAAAATTGCCCCAGGTGCCAGGAGAGTTCTTTTACTCAGGGAGAAGGAAAATTTCACAGGTTTCATTTTGCATGTGAAATATAATTCATGTTTCTAAAAAGTGTAAAATATGGAAACTAAATATAGTCCACCAAGGATATGAAATGTGAATGAACAACAGCAGAAACCAACTTTATAAAAGATAAGAAAATGGGCTGAACCAGAACCTTCAGCTCATTTGAACTCTCCTTATTACTGTATTTTGCCATGTATAATGTACTCCTATATATAAATATGCACCCACATTTTTGGCCCAAACTTTCAGGGAAAAAAATCTTTCATTTTAATTTTTTAATTCAAAAATTATTTATTTATTTATATTTAGATACTTGTGTTTTATATTATAAAGGGATTTTATAATTTTTGAACTATAAAAGAATTTCAAAGGAGTTATACTTTTAACTCATAAGCATAAATAAAAGAATTTTAAAAATTTATATAGATACAGAATTAGTACTACCCATGTATTAGACACACTCTTATTTTTCCCTCAAAAATTTGGACAAAAATGTGCTCATTATACAAGGCAAAATATGGTACAATCCAAGGCATTTGCCTGAATAACAGAAAGAAATTTGTGATTATGGAAATGCGAAGAGTGCAGGTGCCAGGGCATGCTCTTCTCTGTGCTTTCAGTAAGGAGTTGCACAGGTTTCATTGGCCTGTTCTGTTGCGGACTGCCACAGGGCTACCAGAGAAGATGACTTCAGATGGGAAACCCAGGTACCTTTGTAGAGGAGAGTCAAGGGTCACTGGGAAATCAAACAGCCCTGAAGCTGCACAAAAAGAAGGCTTTGCCCACTTTCACCTTCAGCTCATTTCAGTTTGTTTCATTACATGCCATGCAATTGACACAGTGATTTTTTCAAGTTTGGAATTTGTTTGTTTCTGAAATTTATGACAGGTCAATAGTGTGCTGTTTCCATCCTCTTAAAGCAAACCACAGTGAGAAACCTTTGGCTCCCACCAGAGTAGGTGTTCCTGGTGGTGGGTTTTAGGTTAGGGTCAAACAGGATGTGGCAAAAGGTGGATGCTTCTACAAGTATGAAACAGCCTATCAGAGAAACGCTCAGTGTACTATGAGATTCTAATCTAATTCTGGGGCCTTATTTAGTGCTTAAGCATAATTTAAGGGGCTTGATTCTGATACAGTTGGTCCTCTAACTTCATCGGTGTCCAGGTTTCTCTTTCCCATCTGATTTTCAGTAAGGTACACTCAGGAACCCATTTGAGGCTGCTTGGGGTCAAGGTTTCCCCAAACTACCTAACATAGCTTTCTCAGAGTCATGCTGCAGTGTCCATAAAATAAGGGACTCATTACAGCCTTTCATCCCCTCCCTGCTAGGTGTCAGCACACAGGAATTATTACTGTGTTCCTGAGTCAAGTCAGGGAGGAGGCACCAAGGGGCTATGCAGGCCTGTGTGTCAAGGCATATCATTAGGGTATTCTACTCAGATGTCTTGCTACTTCTCTGATTCCAATTAAAAGATAGGCATGAGACCTCTCTGAGTCCAAATCCAGATCCACCAAACAGTCCAAATATGTCTTCTATCTCTGTCCCATCTCTGGACCAGACCTGCATCTCATAACCCCACCCTGACTTTTATCCCCAGCACTCACCATAATCATTCATATTTGCTTCCTCTCTCACTTCCCTTACCTCAGCTCTGCAAAATAACCACTTTTGATACTCATGGGTTCTCAAATCCCCAGTCTTTACAGGTGCTAGTCCCCTTTGTCAGTCAAAGGCTTTTACTCTGTATTTTGTAAAAGCATCCTTCCCTAAAGTATAGACACCTCACAATTTAGCTGATGAATTATTGTCTCACTTCATTATCCTGCCTTATGTTCATTTTGTCACATGGATAAGGTTAATGCCACCTACCAAAGTAACTGAAATCCATTTTCCAAGCTTCCTCTAAAATGCCACTTCATTTTCTGGGCAAAGTGCAAGACAAGGGCTGGGCCTCGGTACATTTGTGACATTGATCACATTCATCTTCAGTATTCAGAATCTGTCTCCTGTTCCTTCTTTCTCCCTCTCCACTATATTTCCCAAGAGCTCATTAAGACCCACATCCCTTTTCTCTTCTCTCCAGTGGCTTAATGGACAGGGTAATGCCGACTTTATCCAGAGCCCTCAGGTAATGAAATGCTCCACACTGACACTAATTTTCCAGGCTGTTGAAGCTTGCCTCTTTAAGTAAAAACTTTTAAAAGCTGTAATAGCTTTGAATAAAAAGTTTCTCAACAATCTTTGTATTGCTTCCTATCTTTGAAAACATGAATTTAAATTCTTATCTCTCTTATACTGAATCAGTAATCATTCATTCAATAAGCATACATTGAACATCCATTATGTGAGATATTTAGAGATACAAACATGAATGCGATAATACCCTTGCCATTTAAAGATCTTAAAGTCAAATTAGCATGAGGATACTGATGACAAATTGCTATAGTTCAGGCCAGTAGAAGCTGTAACAGGGTGATGTGACACAGAGGAGGAGGAGCAACACTGCCAAAGTGGGCAATAAGATGCCAGGATAGGCCTCTCAGAGGGCTGGTAATTTGTTATTAGGGATTCTGTCCTCCTGAGAGAGTCCAGACTGGTCTGCATTTTGAGTTCTCCTGTCTGGCTATTGTGAGCTTCCAGTTGCCTTGCTGCAGTCAGACTGTCAGCTGTCAAGTCTTGCTCCAAGCAGACTCTTCCCCTTGTAATTTGCATTTCTAATCATCTGTGAGTTGAGAACCTTACAACCAAGCTCCTTACAATCAGTGCTTCTTTATCATAAATAGGCTCCTAGCAAGGCTCCCAGGACCCTGTTAGGGCAATGGGCAAGAGGGTTGTTTGATTACTTATTTAGATTAGACTATTTTGATTGATATGTGCTTCTTTTTTGGTTCATTTTGGTGGCTGGCGAGTTTGGTAGATAAGCAACCTTTAAATAAAATGAGGGATCATTATGGGTTCTTATCAGGAAGGTGTTAGGGGAAGGGCTTTTTATCTAAAAGAATCAGTAATATCTCTTTTTTATTTTTAAAGATTTTATTTATTTATTTTTAGAGAGGGGAATGTAGGACGAAATAGAAAGGGGAACATCAGTGTGTGGTTGGCTATCACACACCTGGAGACCTGGCCGGCATCCCAGGCTGGCAACCCAGGCATGTGCCCTGACTGGGAATCAAATCAACCACACTTTGGTTTGCAAGCTGGCCCTCAGTCCGCTGAGCCACACCAGCCAAGGCCATTAATATCTCTATTTAATGAGTATCTGTTATGTGCTAGATTCTTTACCTTTATTATTTATTTAATTCTCACAATAGCCCTGAAATGTATTTAAAATAATCTTCATTTTATGGAAAAGGAAACTAATAGTGGGAGACTACACAACTTAACTGCCTTTTGTGTTAGACAAATTTTCTGATCTCCCTGTCCTTCATATCCTTCATCTATAAAATGAGGACAGTGCAACCCCTGTACCTCTCAGAGTTGTGAGAATTAAACAGGAAAATAAATATAAATTCTTATCATTAAATTGCCTGGTACACTATAAGATTCATTGGTAGCTCCTTTTTTTGGCTATTAACAAAATCAAGTGGTTACTAAGAAGCAGAACCAAACATGTCTGTCCCACAGCAGGTGCACTAACACCAGGAAGGAGAATAACTCTGTAGCGGGTGACCTTTCTCAGCATGGTTCCTATTACTCATGGAGGCAACAACCTGTCCTACCTCTGAGCAAGATGAGAATGGGTTTATACTCTGACCTATGCTGTTCTTATCAATGACTTCCCAAGACTCATTAGAAGGTCACCAAGTTGTGACATTTTTTAACTCTTTTTTTATTTTAATTGTTGTTCAAATACAGTTTTCTGTCTTTTACTCCCATCCCAGCCCACCCCCCCCAGCCATCCTCACCACCCTCCCATTTCCACTTCCCCCCTAGTTTTTGTCCATGTGTCCTTTATACTTGTTTCTGTAAACCCTTCCCCCTGAAATTCCCTCCCCTCTCCCCTCTGAACACTGTCAGCCTGTTCTCTATTTCAGTGTCTTTGGTTATATTTTGCTTGTTTGTTTGTCTTGTTGTTTAGGTTCCTGTTAAAGGTGAGATCACATGGTATTTGTCTTTCACTGCCTGGCTTATTTCACTTAGCATAATGCTTTCCAGTTCCATCCATGCCATCACAAAGGGTAGGAGCTCCTTGTTTCTTTCTGCTGCATAGTATTCCATTGTGTAAATGTGCCATAATTTTTTGATCCATCCATTTACTAATGGGCACCTAGGTAGCTTCCAGCATTTGGCTATTGTAAATTGTGTTGCTATGAACATTGGGGTGCATAGGTTCTTTTGGATTGGTGTTTCAGAATTCTTAGGATATAATCCTAGCAGTGGAATTGCTGGGTCAAAAGGCAGATCCATTTTTAGCTTTCTTAGAAGATTTCGACTTCTGGCACGATGGAGGCCTAGGTGGACACACCGTACCTCCATGCACAGCCAAGATTAGAACAACAACAATTTAGAGGCAGAAGAACACCCAGAACTGATAGAGAATTTATCTGAATGGAAGTCGGACAGCCAAGAAGTTGAAGTAGACCCGTTGATCCAGACCAGTAGGAGGGGCTGAGAGGAGGAGCGGGTGCGGGTTGAGGCGTGCGGAGATTGGGGAGAACTGGGCGCATAAGGCAACCGGGAGCGCGTAAGCTTTCCTGGACGCAGCGGTGGACCCTGAGTACGCAAGCTACGGCTGGCAGACCCAGTGAGGTGGCATTGTGGACCAGGGCAGAGCTCGAGACCCAGGATCCCAGAGAAGGGACTGAGATCCCAGGAGAATGGAGCTATCGCCATTGTTCCCTCCCACCCCCCGCCCCCCACATACAACGTCACAATCTAGCGACTGGGGTGCCCAGCCCAGGTGAACACCTAAGGCTCCACCCCTCACCGTAACAAGAGCGACCAGACTGGGGAAAAAAAAAAAGGAAAAAAGAGAGAGAGAGAGACATGTCTCCAACAGAAGAACAGATCAGTCCCCCAGGACTCATCCTTTTGAGCAACCAAGAAACAGCCAATCTATCAGATGCACAGTTCAAAACACTGGTGATCAGGAAGCTCATGGAATTGGTTGATTTTGGGCGCAAATTACATGAAAAAATGCAGGTTACCATAAAAGAGATGGAGGAAGATGCATGGAGAACCAACAGTGAAGGGAAGGAAACTGGGACTCAAAACAATAGAGTGGACCACAAGGAAGATAAAAACAACCAAGCAAGAAAGAATGAAGAAATAAGAATTCAAAAAAATGAGGAGAAGCTTAGGAACCTCCAGGACATCTTTAAACATTCCAACATCCGAATTATAGGGGTATCAGAAGGGGAAGAGGAAAAGCAACAGATTGAACATGTATTTGAACAAATAATAAAGGAGAACTTCCCCACTCTGGCAAAGGAAATAGACTTCCAAGAAATCCAGGAAGCTCAGAGAGCCCCAAAGAAGTTGGACCCAAGAAGAGACACACCAAGGCAGATCATAATTCCATTAGCCAAGGTAAAAATGAAGGAGAGAATCCTAGAAGCAGCAAGAGATAAGGGGACAGCAACCTACAAAGGAGTTCCCATCAGACTGTCAGCTGATTTCTCAAAAGAGACCTTACAGGCAAGAAGGGGCTGGAAAGAAATATTCCAAGTCATGAAAGACAAGGGCCTACATCCCAGATTGCTCTATCCAGCAAAGCTCTCATTTAGAATGGAAGGGAAGATAAAGTGCTTTTCAGATAAGGTCAAGTTAAAGGAGTTCATCATCACCAAGCCCTTATTTTATGAAATGTTAAAGGGACTTATCTAAGAAAAGAAGATATAGAAAAAACATGTATAGTAAAAGGACAGCACACTCACAATTATTAACAACCACACCTAAAGCAAAACCAAAAGAAACTAAGCAAACAACTAGAACAGGAACAGAACCACAGAAATGGAGATCACACAGAGGGTTAGCAACAGGGGAGTGGGAGGAGGACAGAGGGAGAAAAGGTACAGAGAATAAGTAGCATAGAATGTAGGTTGAAAATAGATAGGGGGAGATAAGAATAGGATGGGAAATGTAGAAGCTAAAGAACTTATAAGTATGACACATGGACATGACTAAAGAGGGGGATATGAGTGGGAGAGGGTGTACAGGGTGGAGGGGTGTGAAGGGGAGAAAATGGGACAACTGTAATAGCATAATCAATAAAATATATTTTAAAAAAAGAAGATTTCATAATGTTTTCCATAGTGGTTGTACCACTCTGCAATCCCACCAACAGTGCACTAGGGTTCGTGACATTTTAAGAGATTATAAGCAATGACTTCATGTTATTTTTCAAGTCTGTCTCGAGATCAAGCTTTGTGGGGCGTTTTTATTTTTAACCTCCCACTGTCTGTTTTGTACCTATCATTTATGTTTTTTATTCCCTGTACCTTTTCCACCATTCTCCCCATCCCCCCAGCTGATAACCATTTCTGTGATTCTGTTCCTGTACTAATTGTTTGCTTAGTTTGTTTTCCTTTTCATTTTTGTTTTAGGTTCAGTTGTTGATAGTTGCGAGTTTGTTGTCATTTTACTGTTCATATTTTTTATCTTCTTTTTCTTTAACATTTCATATAACAAGGGCTTGGTGATGATGAACTCCTTTAACTTGACATTATCTGGGAAGCACTTTATCTGCCCTTCTATTCTAAGTGATAGCTTTGCTGGATAGAGTAATCTTGGATGTAGGTCCTTGCGTTTCATGACTTTGAATACTTTTTTCCAGCCCCTTCTTCCCTTCAAAGTTTCTTTTGATAAATCAACTGATAATTTTATGGGAACTCGTTTGTAGGTAACTTTTTTTCTCTTGCTGCTTTTAAAATTCTCTCATCTTTAATCTTGGGTAATGCAATTGCAATGTGCCTTGGTGTGTGCTTCCTTGGGTCTAACTCCTTTGAGACCCTCTGAGCTTCCTGGACTTCTTGGAAGTCTATTTCCTTTGCCAGAGTGGGGAAATCCTCTTTCATTATTTATTCAAATAAGTTTTCTATTTCTTGCTGTTCCTCTCCTCCTTCTGGCACCTCTATGATTTGGATGTTGGAACATTTAAAGTTGTCCCTGAAGTTTCTAAGCCTCTCCTCATTGTTTCTTTGTTTGGTTTTTGTTTTGTTTTTTGTTTTGTTTTGTTTTGTTTTGTTTCTTGAATTCTTGTTTCTTCATTCTGTTCTGGTTGAATGTTTATTTCTTCCTTCTGCTTCAAATCATTGCATTGATCTGAGTCCTGGTTTTCTTCCCTTCACTGTTGGTTCCCTTTACATTTCTCTTCATTTTATTTTATATAGCCTTTACTTTTCTGTTCCAGTTTGTGACTATACTCAACCATTTGTGTGAGCATCCTGATTACAAGTGTTTTGAATTCTGAATCTGATAGGTTGGCTATCTCTTCATCGATTAGTTGTACTTTTCCTGGAGCTTTGATCTGTTCTTTCATTGGGGCTATAATTTTTTGTCTCAGCACACCTATTACATTGTAAGAGGTGGAGCCTTAGGTATTCGCCAGGGTGGGGCAACCCACACCACTGCATTGTGGTGCTGTATGTGGGGAAGGGGTACAGGAGGGAACAATGCCACTTGTCAGCTCCCAGTGGGCTTTTAGTCACTTCCCTCAATACCCACAAGCAAATTAGGCCCTTCTGGTGGTGATTCCCAGGTAGGTGGTTTTGTGTATATTCTTGGGTCCTGTGGGTCTCTCCAACAAACTCTCCTGTGAGGCTGGAAATTTTTCCCACTGCCATAACCCCCACAGGTTTTTTGAGGCTTTGAGTTTTTATTGCCCCTCACTGGAACCTTGGTTTGTGTGGTCTGTCATGGTCTCCAGTTGTTCTTCCCAGTTTATCCACAAGTATATGTGGGATTGCCTGCTCCACCAGCTGCCACCTTGCCTCACATCCTCTCCACCCTTGCTACCCATCTCTGCTCTTCCTACCAATCTGAATGAATGATTCTTTTTTAACTCTTTGGTTGTCAGACTTCCATACAGTTAGATTTTATGGCAGTTCTGGGTATTTTTTGAATTGTTTTTAAATTTGTTGTTACCCTTCTTTTGGTTGTGTGAGAAGAGAAAATGTATCTTCCTACACTTCCATCTTGGCCAGACGTCTCAAACTTTGTTTTCAAGAAGCACAAGAAGTGCTAAAGGCTCCACAGACACAGTTCTTCCTTTCTTAGGGAGGTACAATCCAACAGTTCTCTTATATTACTTTAGAACTTAAAGATCCATAATTCTAGACAGTTTGTCCTTCATGTCGGCCCATTTTATTAGAAAATAACCCCAATCATTATGTGCTAAATGATCAATCATGACTGATCAATCATTGACACTAATAACAAATTTGGCACATTTCCAATCATCACACATATCTGTTCTTAGAGCCAACTGTTTACAATACATATAGGACTTAGAATAATCATTTGCCTGTATGTTACTTGGTATTCCCTTTAATTTCTTAAAACTTTAAAAAAGTTAACGTAAAATATGCAATTTCACAAATAACACTTTCTTCCATGATTTTTTTTAACTCAAAAAGAAAAAACTTTACTTGAAGAATGTCTAGAAGTTCTCTGAAATATAGGTTCTGGCAAAAGTAATGCCTGCTTGAGAATGGCTGGTAGAATAATAATATGGATGTATGATTTATAGTTTTAATTTGAACATTTTACCGAAAATGTCATATGCTCTGCTTTAGTGCAATATTGTTATATTATAGAATTACATGCTTATGACTTTTTAATGAAGGATTTTGTAATTAAAGGGGTATCATTTGTGCTAGACCCTGTATAATAGTTTGAAATGTCAATAAAATCCTGATTTGCTAAGGAAAAGTAGTCACTACTTTTCTCTCTTTAAAAAAAATCCTGTAACAAAAATTAAAAGTCTCCCCAGCATAATATATTATAAAATACAGTCTTTATCAAAAAGCAGTTATTAGCCACATTCTTGTATGATGCTATGTAAAATGCTACTATGCATATAGCTCTTGAGAAATATTTATTAAATTGAATTTGTGTGCCTTCTAGAGGCCTAGTATAAATTAACAAAACTCTGAATACAGTTAGCATGACATGAATGATGTCAATAATTACATTATGAATTTAACAAGGAGTCTTTCCATAGCCTTAAATTGCAGGCATCCATGTAATTTTTATTAAATATTCAGTAATATGATTTTCCATGTTTATAGTCTATGAGGCATTCTAAGATGAAATGGGCCTTGAAGTTATACCTGAATGAGACAAGGAACACTCCTCAGCAAATAGGATGAAAGGAAAGTTAGGGGGAGGTGGCAATAAAAAGGAATGGAAGGATTACATATGTCCTCAATTTTGCAATGTTTGGCCCTTTGGGCTGCCAATACAAATCAAAAATCTCTTTGTCATTTTTATTTTTCTCACTACAAATAATAATTGTATCTGAAGGAAAAGTCTACATGTATTTTGGAAGGCAGTGTAGTTTTCACAAGAATTCAGTCGCCAGTAGAGAACAACTGAATGAGTATTCCTCAGGGTCTCAGGAAGCACAATCCAACATTTCTGATGGCCACACACTTTTCTCTGAATTGTAGGACTGCTTAACATTACATACTGGTAGATTTGGGAAGGAGAATCATTTTGCATCTGTGAATGCCTTATGCAAATCTTTCAGAGAGCATTTCCCTGCAGCATCTGCCAAAGAAAGAATGATGATTCATGATGGAAAATAGAATGGGTGCTCCAGGCTTAGTCTCTGCCAGTCACTTCCTCAGCAGCTTGCACTCTAACACAGAATTTGCAGGGGTAGGGCACAGCATGTGAAGCCTCAAAGCCAGCCAAGAGGAAGCAAAGGCAAAGCAGGGTATGATTTTCTACCAGCTTTGTTGAAGGCAAGCTAAGCTGGGGACCCCATTCTGAGGATTTATGGTTTAGTTAGCAGGGAAGTATTTACATTGCTGAGGAACGATGCCTCTTGCAACTACCTGAAACATTAGTCAGCAAATGCTAAGAGCTTAAGAACCAAGGGCTAAGGAACATAAGATGAAATTAAGGCACTTTTCAGCCTGAATAATACTTGGACTAAGCAGGCAGAAATGTGGTGTCTCTCTGGACTGAAGGGAATGTTGCTGGAGAAAACAGAATTGATCAAATAAACAAGAAGATCAGGTGATAGACAGCCAGGGTCCATCTACTCAGGACCTGTGTTAGCCACTCATCTTCTCACCTATTTGACCAAAGGGCACAGGAACATGGTGAACACAGTGCTGCCTCCAACCACCATCAGGATCCTGCCTTTGTAGTGAGTTATTAGGAATATCGTACTCAGACAAACTATATAAAGTGCAAGGAATCACTTTTGTAAAGGTGAGAAGTCCCAAAGTGTCAGAGTGCAAACAGGTCAGCATATCACAGGTTCACATTTGGCACTGTTAAATGTAAGTGTGGTCTGTTTTCACCCCATTGTGCTTCTCTGCCATTGAGTAATCATTTTTAGCTCAAACGTGTTAGGAAAGCAGACTTTCTGCCTAGCACATTCTTTCCAGCCATTGTTGAAACTGTTCTCCAGGTCCTTCTCCAGCACCCTAAGCTGGATACTCACATGGTCCTCATGCTCTCAAGTCTGTAGAGAATTTCTTTTCTAGGAACTAAACCTAACTCAACTTTTGTTTTGTTTGTTTCTGAAAGTTTTTTCATTACCATTTGGTCCCCTTATACCTCTTCCCCTACAATCACCACACTGTTGTCCATGTTCATGAGTCCTTTTTTCCTTTTTTCTCAATCCTTCCATACCCTAACCTCCCCTCTACCCACTTAGCTGTTGACTTTTTAATCTACTCACTTCCAACTCCTGCTTTAAGAAACTCAGTACCCTTCCTTCTGCAATAACTGTGTCCTTTCATCATTCACTCTTTTTTTTTCTGATCTGTTTCATCTTTGCCCTCATGGTTTCTAATCCTTCCCACAGCCTTTCTTTGTACCCGATAAAAGAGAACACATATACCACATGTGGTGTTGAAGGGGTGAAAAGCTCATCACAAAGATAGCAAGGGATAGGTAGAACAAACAAGTTCCTGGTAGTCAAGTGCAAAGTATGTGTGAAAGAGATGTTGACTCAGCATCCAAGAACTATAAAATTGAAGGGACTTAAATATTTTCTGATCATGACCTAATATATAAATATTAATTTTTTAACATCTCCTCCCAAAGGTCATTTAGCCTGTGTTTAAACAGCCTAAGTGACTGAGAATTCGTGACATTTAATTAAGCTTCTGTGGTATTTGGGAGCTCTGGCAGAATAGTCTTTTATATAGAGAGCTGCAATTTGTCTCCCTGTGGCTTCTATTTTTTTACCTTTAAGAGTTGAGTTTGGGATCCTAAAGGAGAGACAGGATCTCTTTACCTACTAAATGGGCAAAGCTTCTCATTTTAGGCCTGCAAACCAATCCATTGGGTCTTCTTGGTTGGAATTAATAGAAAAGCCTCAACTAAATAGACCCCATAAATTACCCTAAAATTATCCTCATTTTAGGGGGAAAATAAATAAATAAGGGTCAACATATGAGGAAAGGAACTGAGAAGTTCTTTGGTAATCTAGCCCATGCTAATATAAGATGGGATAGGCTACCTGTTGCCAAAGATACATGTTTTTAAAATTGCTGTCACTATGTCCCTCCCTCCAATTTATATGCTAAAACTTTAATCCCCGGTATAATGGTATTTGAAAATTGATAGTGGAGATGGGTTTTTCTCATGTACCAAGAATTCTGGAGTTAATGCACATGTTTGCTGCTAGCACTGGTACTAAGGCTCATAGATGTCAAGGCAGGGTCTCTGCTACTCTTTTGGCCTTTCCATGATGGTCCTCGGGAGCATGCTGAAGCTCCAACTGCTTCTTCTATATTTCAGGCAGAAAAGAAGCAGAAGGGGACTTACCCTTCTATGCATATTTTGCCATGTATAGTGTGCTGCCCTGTGTAGTGTGCATCCATGTTTTTGGCCCAAACTTTCAGGAGAAAAACCTTTCATTTTAATTATTTATTTATTTATATTTAGAAATAAAATTGATTATCATATTGCATGGTGTTATTTTGCATTTGGATATTGTTACTGTTTTTCTAGAGTTATACTTTTAATGCATAAGCATAAATAATACAATTAAAAACTTTTATATAGATACAGAATTAGTACAACCCCTGTATAATGCACATCCTTAGTTTCCCTCAAAAGTTTTGCAAAAAAGTGTGCATTATACATGGCAAAATATGATATATCAGGGAGCAAATCTTACTCAGATATCCTCAGCTGATATCCTTTTGACTAGAGTTGTGTCTATAGTTATGCTTAATTGTAGGAGAAGCTAGGAATTTCCTTGGTTAGCTAGGGCATTTCTGTCCTTACAAAATAGGATTCTGTGAATAAGAAAGGGATGAAAGGCTATTGGTTAGGTGACTAGAGGTATTTGCCAAAATGCACCAATTGAATCTGTCTTCCTTGATTAAAGCCCCATGTGCATTAATTATAATAAATGTCAGGCTTTATAGGCAAAAGAATCAGTTCTGGCTAGTATGAACAAAGAAGGGATTATTAAACGATACTAAGTAGCTCACAAACTTCTCTGGGAGGGCCAGGAAAACAAGCTTGTATGTAATCAGCTACAGACACAACAAGTATGAAAAATGCCCAATTGCCTCATAGGATTTTTATGGCTGAAAGGCCACTGCTGCCCCCCTGTCCAGTACTTGCCACCTAACAAGCTAAGGCCAGCCACCAGAAACTCTCCGTGACTGCCACAAAAGAGCCAGGCACTCTGGTAGCCGCCTGCTTAAAGAGTTCTATCATATTGCTCACTCCCACAGCCAAGTCTCTCACACATGGGACTGCCTGGGGATAGGTGTGGTTACATGGCTCTGTTCTAGCTGTTGAACATCTAGGAAAACAAGCTAGTAGGGTGTTGGGATGGGTGTTAAGTGAGACAGACTCTAGGATCTATCACCATTTTTGAAATAAGGGAGACCGGGAGTCACCTGGTCACTGACTGACCAATGGGCTTTCCATGGCTTTCAAGGAAAATTTGATCAAGAGGAGAAAAATGGCATTGTCTAGTTCTAGAAAAGAATGCTGTGAAAGAAAATGACATGCTTTTTTCAATTCTATTGTTTCTTCTGCATTACATGGTACATTGTTATAAAGATAACAGATGGGAATCCTATATTTATTAAGGAGAAAAAAAAGAACTCTTCATCTGCTAGTGTTTTAAATAAAGGGAATATGTAGTATTTACTGCTACCCTTTGAAGGTCCTTTGAAGATTTTAATTAGCACTGTGTTATTCCATCTGCTTCAAGCAGTAGGCCACATGGTCACAAGGCTTCTCATTGCAGGCTTGCAAACCATTTCATTGGGTCTTCTTGGTTGGAATTAATAGAAAAGCCTCAACTAAACAGACCCCAAAAAATACTCCGAAGTTATCTTCATTTTAAAAAGATTTATAAGAAAAGAGAACATATATGTGTGTGTGTATGTGTGTGTGTGTGGGTTCAAAATTCAAACATAAATTCAAATGCTTGCCTGTTTTACTTTAACCCAATCTCCCCCAGTGCAGTGATTCCTGATATACCTTTAAAAATATTTTTATGACACTTTATATTTAACAGAACACTTTCACATATTGTTATATGATCCTTTCTACGCTGTGAGGTAGAATAGGTAAATAGTGTTTTCCCTTTTAAAGAAGATATAAATGAAGGTTGAAAGAACTCCAATGATTTGCCCCAGCTCACAAACTTCAAAAGAGACTTGCCTGACCATATAACCTAAACCTTTTTTTATTTCCATCCTGGTCCTCCATCCAGAAAAGAAGTCTTAATTGTTAAAGAACAAATCATTGTCTTTAAGAACATTATTTTACATCAAATAGGACTTAATTAGGTTAGATCTGACATGTAATGCATGTTAGAAAAGTGACTCATCATGGCAGTATGACACAACGTTTGACCATAGGAAGGAGATTAAATCCCACACCAGCTGCCTTCTAGCTGAATGACCTTGAGCAAGTTCTTAATCTCCATGAGGCTCCATTTCCTCATCCATAAATAGAGGATATATGGGTTAGCCTAAAAGTTTGTTTATTTTCTGTACCATGGCTATAGTAGCACTTAGTTGTCCTTAACTTCATTTGAAAAGATTTTGTTAGATTGTATTGTGACAACTGTCATATCACTGTACATTAAAAAAAAACATCAAAATTGGTTAATGTTGTACAGCCATTTTAGTATTGAATACAGAAGAAAATAAGCAACATTTTCAGCATATTATGCTTTATTATTTCACAATAGATAAAAACACAAAAAAAGATTTGTGCAGTGTATGGAGAGATGCTGTGACTGATTTAAAATCTCAAAAGAGGTTTGCAAAGTCTCTTGGTACTACTGACATTTTGGCCAAATAATTGTTTTCTGTGGGGCTATCTTATGTATTGGAAGATGTTTAGCAGCACCTCTGGCCTCTACTTACTAGCAGCCAATAGCAGCAAACAGCTGACACACTTAAAATATCCAAATCAATAAAGTCACTGGTGAAAATGAAAAATATGTCTTTTACTTTATGGAAAATCTAAACAGACTTTTTGGCCAACCCAATAAATAAAACTCATATAGAAATGCAACACACATTCTATGCTCCCTGAAAAATCAAATCACTCTATTGCTGGACTATTTTAATAAATTGAAGTCCACTCATTTATTTAAAGGGTATTAAAGACCTACCTACCATACAGGGACTACTGTTCTCAATATTGGAAAAAATAGATTCCTGCCTTTATGGCACCAAAGAATGTGTGACAAATTTTACTTCAGTAAGTGTGTGCACATGTGTGCATATGTGTGTTGTGGTAGTGCTCAAAAAATTTCTACGGGTGATTTATTTCTTGAACTAAGTCTTGAGAGCTTGACTATACAGTTTCTGTGGATTAGAGTTCTGACTCATTCTCTTATCTATGCCAATTTATAAGAAAAAAGGGGGATTGAAACATAAAGCTACCTACTGAAGATGTTTAGAATGATGTTTCATTTGGACTGGGCTGGACTTTTAAACTACATCAAAAGTATTTTTGGTCTATTATGTTGTTTATAGGACACATTTAAGAGAGTCAGTTATTATTGCCATTGTGTTGATAAAGAAACAGGCCTAATGAAGTTCAGTCTTCTTCAAAGTACTGAAATACTTTAAGGTAAGAGTCAGTTCAGGCACAAAGCTGGATGCCTGGGACACAAATGTAAACAAGACAAAATCTGTACCCCAAGAGAGCTTTGGATTTCACCATTGGACTCACAAGTAGGCATGCTGATTAAGCACCTATCTGGTTTGTTATACAGGCATACCTCTTAAATATTGTGGTTTCAGTTCCAGACCATCATGGTAAAAACAAATATTGCAATAAAGCACATCACACAAACTTTTTTATTTCCCAGTGCTCATAAAAGTTATGTTTACACTACACTATAGTCAATTTATTGTGCAATAGCATTATGTCTAAAAAATGACATACGTAACTCAATTAAAAAATACTTTATTGCCATGGGTGGTACAGCTCCATTGGTTGGAGCATCATCTCACAAAAACTGAAAGGTAATGGGTTCAATTCCCAGTTGAGGCACAACCCAGTTGGGTTGTGAGTTCTATACCCAGTTGAGGTGCATACAAGAAGCAACCAGTCTATGTTTCTCTCTCACATTAATGGTTCTCTCCCTCTCTCTCTCCCTCCCTTCCCCTCACTCTAGAATCAATAAGCATGTCCTGCAGAGGACTATAAAAAAAGTACTTTATTGCTAAATATTGTAACCATCATCTGAGCCTTCAGCAAGTCATAATCATTTTGCTAGTGGAGGGTCTTGCCTCATTGTTGATAGCTACTGACTGATCAGAGTGTTGGTTGCTGAAGGTTGGGGTGACTGTGGCAATTTCTTAAAATAAAAGAACACTGAAGTTTGCTGCACCAGTAGACTCTTTCTTTCATGCTTTCTCTGTAGCATGTGATGCTGTTTAGTAGCATTTTACCAAAGTAGAACTTCTTTCAAAATTGGAGTCAGTTTTCCCAAACCATGCCACTGTTTTGTCAACTAAGTTTATATAATATTCTAAATTCTATGCTGTCATTACAATATTCTTCACAGCATCTTCACCAGAAGTAGATTCCACCTCCAGAAATCACTCTCTTTATTCATTTATTGGAAGCAACTCCTTATCAGTTCAAGTTGTGTCATGATAATGCAGCAATTTAGTCACATCTTCATGCTTCACTTTTAATTTGAATTCTGTTACTATTTCCTTCATATCTGCAATTACTTCTTCCTTGAAGTCTTGAACCCTCAAAGTTATGCATGAAAGTTAGAATCAACTTCTTCCAAATTCTCATTAATGTTAATATTTTGACCCCTTCCCATGAATCACAAATATTCTTAATGGTATCTAGAATGATGAATCCTTTCCAGAAAGTTTTCAATTCATTTTGCCCATATCAATCAGAGAAATCACTATCTACAGATTCAAGAAATGTATTTCTTAAATAATAAGATTTTAAGGTTAAATTTACTCCTTGATCCATGAGCTACAGAATGGATGGTTTGTTAATAGGCATGAAAACAACATCAGTCTCACAGTACATTTCCATAGAGCTCTCGATGACCAGGTATATTGCCCATGAGCAATAATATGTTGAAAAATTATTTTCCTGAGTGATAGGACTCAGTGGTGAGCTTCAGATAGTCAGTAAACCATTTTCTAAACTGAGGTGCTGTCATCCAGGCTGTGTTGTTCATTTATGGAGCCAGGCAGAGTACATTTGGCATGATTTTAAGGGCCCTTGGATTTTTGGAATAGTAAATGAGCATTGACTTCAACTTAAAGTCACCAGCTGCATTAGTCCCTAACAAGACAGGGTCAGCCTGTTTTTGAATCCAAGCATTGATTTCTCTTTAGCTATGGGAAGTCCTAGGTAGCATCTTCTTCTAATATAAGGCTGTTGCATCTACATTGAAAATCTGTTGCCTATTGTAGCCACCTTCATTAATTATCTTAGCTCAGTCTTCTGGATAACTTGCTTCTACAAGTTGATGCAGCTTCTGGATAACTTGCTTCTAGAAGGTGATGCAGCTTCTACATCATCACTTAATGCTTCACTTTATACTTTATGTTATAGAGACAGCTTCTTTCCTTAAACCTCATGAACCAACCTCTGCTAGCTTCATACTCTTTTTCTGCAGATTCCTTGCCTCTCTCGGCCTTCACAGAACTGAAGAGAATGGAGGCTTTTCTCTAGATTAGGCTTTGGGTTAAGGGAATGTTGTAGCTCATTTGATCTGCTATTCAGACCATTAAAACTTTCTTCATATCAGCAATAAGGCTGTTTCTCTTTCTTATCACTTGTGTATTCACTGAATACACTTTTTCATTTTCTTGAATAACTTTTTCTTGGCACTCACATCTTGGCTAACAGTTTGGTGTGTGAGCCTACCTTTTGGCCTGTCTCAGCTTTCTATATGCCTTCCTCACTAAGCTTAATCATTTCTAGTTTTTTATTTAAAGTGAGAGATTTGTGTCTCTTCCCTTCCCTTGAACACTTAGAGGCCACTTTAAGGTTACTAATCAGTCTAATTTTAATATTGTTATATCTCAGGGAATAGAGAGTCCTAAGAATAGGGAGAGAGGTGGAAACAGCTGGTTGTGGAGCAGTCAGAACATAATAAACTTATTAAGTTTACTGTCTAATATGAACATGATTTGTGGTGGTGCTCCAGAACAATTACAATAGAAAAATCAAAGATCACTAATCACAGATCACCATAACATATAATAATAATGGGAAAGGTTGAAATTTTGTGAGAATTACCAAAATGTGACACAGACATATAAAATGAGCAAATGCTTGGGAAAAATGGCACAGACAGATTTGCTTGACACAAGGTTGCCACAAACCTTCATGTCTAAAAAATGCAGTATCTGCAAAACACAGAAAAGCAAGGTACAATAGAACAACATATGACTGTAGTTTAGGGAGATAGTTTAATTCATATATATCTTACTATGTATGTAATGGCTATTGTATTACTTTTTCCCAAATTTAATATCAAATACATTACAAGAAACAAAATACATTTTATTTCTGATAACTTTAAAGTACTTTTTTGAGAATACAAAGTATTAGTTTGCATTTTTTACCTTTTTCTTAATTAAAGTATAATTTACCCAAATAAAATGCACTGACCTCAAGTGTTCATTCAATACATTTTGATAAGTGTATATTCCTGGGTTAAAATCACTCAAATCAAAATATAATGCAATTCCTTCAATCCAAAAAACTTTCCTCATCGTCTTTCCCAATCAGTCCTTCCCAATCAGTCCTCTACCCACATCCCTGTCCAGAGACAATGTGATTTCTAGATTAGCATTATAAAAGTTAGTTTTACCTCTTCTTAAACTTTACTTAAGTGAAACAACAGAGTATGGAATCTTTCACTTAAGATAGTGTCTATAAGAGCAAACTATGTTATTGCTTATATCAGTAATTCCTTTTTTTAATGCTGAATCATGTTTTATTACATGAATATGTTCTTTATATCCACTCCCCTATTGGTGGTCATTAGAGTTGTTTTCAGTTTGGGGTTGTTATGAATAGGGCCACCATGAACATTTGATACAAGGCTTTTTGTAGACATATGTATTCATTTGTTATGGGTATATACCCTAGGAATAGAATCAATGGGTCTAATATTGTTTAAATAAAAGGAGTATTGCTAATAATATTAACATTTAGCTAGCTCTCAATTACCTGCACTAAAAGTGCTTAAATATACCAGAGAGTAGTGTGGAAAGCCCAAAGCAGCCAAAAATAATTCTCCATTTGGATTTGGAACTTTTTCCTTCTATTTGTGTTCTCTAAACATACCCAAGCATGGAAGAAATTAGTTGAATAGTATTTTTCATTTCATTTAATATGAACAAAAGTTGGTCCAAGATCAAAATTTGTCAAAGGAATTATGTTTAAGAGATGGCAGCCAAGTAGGTGAAAGCTGAGTCCAATTGCTCTTGCACCCAATTTGGACACTTGGCTGATCTTCTGAAAAATAAACTGAACATTCAATGGAATCTTAGCTTATATGAAGTTTGGAAGCAAAGGAGTACAGAAGGCACTTCAGTATGGGCAGTAAGGAGATTTTATAGGTGGAAGGGGAATACCCTGTGTGTGGTCAGGGATCACAGTTTTGTGGCTCCCTCCACTCCCAGGGCAGAGAAATCCTAGACCCAGGGGAATGACTTGGATACACAAAGTCAGGGAGATTCCAACTACACATTCACAGAGCAAGCAACACACCTACAGCTGCAGCGGCAAATACCAACTAGGAGAGTGCTAAAGAGAGAGGGATTCTGTGTGCACCTGGGTTAGGTGGAGGAGGCTGGCCAAGGCCAGCCATGATAGTGAGAGACTCTTGGCTTTTTAGAGAGGTGGTGTGTACAGAAAGCCATACAAGGACTCAGTGCTGCAGTAGAAGTACCCAGAGAGATTTTTAAAAAGGGGGGTTGAGATGTGTTGGGTAGGGACCCCACTCACAGCTGCCCTGCCAGCAAGGGGGAAAGATTGAGGGTGCAGTTTGCTCCCACACAGTGTAGCTAGGCAGAAAGATCAGAAAGGTGCACAGCCTGGTGCAGTTGGAAGGGCAGAGACTTGCAGAGTGGTGATTTAAAGACTGTCTGCTGTGAGGGCAGTTGGCTGGGAACTAGAATAGTGGGAGGTGAGCACCCAAGATTACTTATGGCCAGACAGAGCCCCTACCCTGTCAGAGACTGAACCTCTGGGAAGGTTTCACCAAGCCCCCACCTCCTGTAGAATTAAAAGTACCACCAATGGGAAAGATCTGAAAAACAAGCAGGTCAGGCTCAAGAACCCCCTGCAAAATGCATTTCCTCAAAAGAAAGACAGAAAGAGGAATACCAAAAGGGCCCATTTGAACTTCTCTCAGGGAGACAGAATACACTGGTCCCTAGGGCCCTATTTCATGGAGACCAGAAAAGCAGGAAGACCAGTAAATAGTACAGCATGGGGGAGTCAGGGCCCTATCCAGCTTCAGCTCTCATACAGAGCTGTCATCAGCACCAAGCAAAAAAGAACTGACTCTCTTACACAGATTAGCCCCTCCTTGAAATGGACAACGTGTTCATCAGAAACAACATTTTTGGAAATAAGCTGGGACAGACCAAGACAGGTGGTGCAGAGGCAGGGAGAATACCCCCATGATTTTCCCAGAAGAATGAACAGTGCCTTCCAGGGGAGACCCAGAGGTCCCACCCTCCTGATCACAACAGAAGCTTCCTCTAGAGACGGGTGAAAGAGATACAGGTGATGCTGCCAGAAGTTGGACAACCAACCCTGGGACCTTGAGCTGATAAAAAATCAGAGGTGAATCCCAAAAGAGATGTCAGAAGGTCAACACCAAACTGCTGAGATGAATTTCACCTCTTTCTTCTTCAGAATTTGTGTTTCCTGCATCCTTTCACATAGCCTTTTAAAGTTTCTCCTCTTGCTCCAATTGAATTGCAACTAATTCACTATTCCTCCCTTGACTTTTTATTATTTTTATTTAGATTTTATATTATTTTACTTTACTGTTACTTCAAATCTCATATTGTACCCTTCCCTGGTCTTATTCCATTTTTCTTTTTATTTTCATTATAAATTTTATTTTCCCCCACACAATTCCTTATTTCTATTCCTTACTCTTACTATTTCTCATCCCTCTATCCTCTCAAAAGCATTCTTCCTTCCTTTAGTCAATTCACACTTTTTTCCCCTTCTTATAATATTCTTATTTCCTCTCCACCTTTATAAATTGTGGATTGTTTGGCATGGATAATATAGTTAGTCCTGTTCTTCTTCAATGGTATTTCTATTTGTTCACTATTTTTTTATTTCAAATCTCATAGGTTACTCTCCCGCTGTCTAATTCAATGTTGACTTCCTCTTTCCTTGCTTATTTGAGTTAGGAATTTTATTTTTTCCCTTTCTTAGCCTGGATTTTATCCCTCATTCTTATTATTTTTTCCTCTCCTTATCCTTTTGAAACCATTTTTCTTTACTGTAGACATCTCATGTTGTCTTTTTTCTTTTGTAAAATATTATTATTCTCTTTCCATCTCTATTAATCTTTCTTCAGCTGTCATTGCTATTGGCCCTGTTGTAGTTTTTCCACAATTTTATTACCTTTTAAGTTCACTACCTTTTTAATTTTATTTCACCTCACTACATTTTTCCATTCTCTTACTCCATTTAGCCATCAATATTCCCTGTTTTACTTACATTTTAAATTATATTTTCCCCTATCTTCACCTTCTTTCTATTCCCTACTCTCAGTATTTCTCCTCCCTTTTCCCACTCAAAATTATTTTTCTCCCTTTTAGTCATCCCATATTGCTTTTTGCCTATCTTATAATATTCTTAATCTCTCTAGACCTTTATTAATCTGCTCAATTGCTTCTGACATTGCTGATGTGGTAGGGCAGTATTTTTGCGGGCATCGGTTTGGTTTTCTAGGTAGTATTGCTTTGTCAACCAGCACCTGTACAATAACATACAAGATGTGGCAGGGTTGTGACTCCCAGTCAGCCAGCTATAGAGGAGAATCCACTAATGAATGAGCCATCAATAGTCAAAGCCTAAGTAAAACAGGAGAGCACACAAACTGAATAAAGGGCAACCCTAAAGCATCCAAATGAGGTGACCATAAAGACTGCAACACTGAGTCCCACAGAACTTCTGGCAGTCAGGCAGACAAAGCAAAGCAAACTGAGACACAGAAAAAAAATAGAGTCAACTAAAATAGAGAAACAAAGAAAGAACCCACAATCAAAAGGAAAGGAAGAAACCCAAGAAAAAGAGTTAAATAAATTTGAGGCAGGCAATCTATCAGACACAGAATTCAAAATAATGGTTAAAAGGATGCTCAACGAACTCAGTGAGAACTTAGTGGGAACTACAGGAGCATGAAAAAAGAACACAAAAACTATGATTAAGAACAGAATGAAATGAAGAATACAATATATAAAATGAAAAATACATTAGAAGGAATTAAAAGCAGGCTAGATGAAGCAGAGGGCCAAATCAGCAAGCTGGAACACAAAATAGAAAGAAATACCCATCAGAGCAATAAAGCAAAAAAAGACTCAAAAAGAACAAGGATTGTTTATGGGAGATTCAAGGCAACATGAAACATAACAACATTTGTATCATAGGAATATCAGAAAGAAAAGAAAAGGAACAAATGATAGAAAACTTGTTTGAAAAAATGACAGAAAACTCCCGTAAAAGTGAGGGGGAAAGTCACACAACTTCAAGAAGTACTGAAGGTCCCAATCAAGATGAACCCAAAGAGGCCTACTCCAAGACACATCATAATTAAAATGGCAAATTTTAAAGACAAAGAGAGAATCTTTTTTTTTAATTTTTTAAGATTTTATTTATTTATTTTTAGAGAGAGAAGGGAAGGAGAGAGAGAGAGAGAGAAACATCACTGTGTGGTTGCTGGGGGTTATGGCCTGCAACCCAAGCATGTACCCTGCCTGGGAATCGAACCTGGGACACTTTGGTTCCCAGCCCGCACTCAATCCACTGAGCTACACCAGCCAGGGCTCAAAGAGAGAATCTTAAAGGCAGCAGAGTAGAAACAGTTGGTAACATACAAGGAAGCTCCAATGAGGCTATCAGCTGATTTCCCACAGAAACACTACAAGACAGAAGGGATTGGCATGAAATATTTCAAGCAATGAAAAGCAAGGATCTATAACCAAGACTAATTTATCCACCAAGGCTCTCCTTTAAAATAGAATGCAAAATAAAGAGCTTCCACATAAAGAATGTAGAAAAATCTCAAATAAACAAACTAACCCTACATTGACAAGAACTAAAAGAACAACAACAAACAATTCCCAGAACAAGTAAAAGGAAGGAAATAAATCAAGATGAGAGCAGAATCAAATGACATAGAGACTAAAAAGAACTCAAAGGATCAATACATCCAGGAGCTGGTTCTTTGAAAAGATAATAAAAATTAACAAACTTTTAACCAGACTCATAAAAAAAAGACAGAAGACCCCAAAAAATAAAATCAGAAATGAAAGAGAATTTACAACCAATACCACAGAAATACAAACTACTGTAAGAAATTTCTAAGAGCAACTATATGCCAAAAAAAATTGGACAACCTGGGAGAATGTTAAAGTTTCTGTAAATATACAATCTGCCAAAACTGAATCAAGAAGAAATCAAAGGCCTGATTAGACTGATAACAACTAGTGAAATTGAAGCAGTTATCAAAAAACTCCTGGCACACAAAAGTCGTGGACCAGATGGCTTCACAGGTAAATTTTACCAAACACCTAAGGAAGAACTAACTCCTCTCCTTTGCAAAAACTATTCCAAAATATTCAAGAAGAGAGAAGACTCCCAAACTCTTTTTATGAAGCCAGTGTCATCCTAAATCCAACACAAGGTAAAGACACAACAAAGAAAGAAAACAATAGGGCAATATCTCTGATGAACTTAGATGCTAAAATTCTCAACAAAATTCTGGCAATCTGATTTCAAAATTACATTAAAAAATTCATACACCATGATCAAGTGGGATTCATCCCAAGGATGCAAGGATGGTACAATTTTTGCAAATCAATAAATGTAGTACACCACATAAACAAAATGAAGGACAAAAATCACATGATTATATCAATAGATGCTGAAAATCATCTTATAAAATCCAGCACCCATTTATGATAAAAAACACTCAGCAAAGTGGGCACTGAAAGAGGATACCTCAACATAATAAAAGCCATATACAAGAAACCTACAGCCAATGTTATAGTCAATGGGCAAAATCTGAAAGCTGTCATCTTAAGGTGAACAAGACAAGGATGTCCGCTCTCACCACGTCTATTTAACATAGTACTGGAAGTTCTAGCCACAGCAAACAGACAAGAAAAAGAAATAAAAGGCATCCAAATTGGAAAGTAAGAAGTAAAAATCTCATTATTTGCAGACATGATAGTGTACTTAGAAAACCCTATAGTCTCTACCATAAAACTATTCAACCTAGTAAGTGATTTTGGCAAAATATCAGGATATGAAGTCAATATTCAGAAATCAATGACATTTTTGTACATCAATACTGAAATTTCAGAAAGAGAAATTAGGAAAACATCTTACTTACTATAGCAACAAGAAAAATAATATATTTAGAAACCAAATTAACTAAAGGGGGTAAAAGACCTGTATGCAGAAAATTATAGAACACTGAAGAAGTAGATTAAGGAAGATACAAATAAATGAAAGTATATACCATGTTCATGGATTGGAAGAATTGATATCATTAAAATGTGCATACTACCCAAAGCAATCTACAGATTCAATGCAATCCTTATTAAAATACCAATGGCATATTTCACAGATATAAAACAAATATTTCAAAAATTTATACGGAACTAAAAAAGACCCAAAATAGCCTCAGCAATCTTGAGAAAAAAGAACAAAGTAGGAGGGATCACAATGTCTGATATCAAACTATAATAGAATGCCACTGAAATTAAAGCAGTTTGGTACTGGCATAAGAACAGACACACAGATCAAAGGAACAGAATAGAGAACCCAGAAATAAACCCAAGTCTCTACAGTCAATATTTGGCAAAGAAGGCAGGAGTATAAATCCAGTAAAGATGGCCTCTTCAATAAATGGTATTGAGAGAACTGGTCTGGTACAAGCAAAAAATGAAACTAGACCACCAACTTACACCATGCACCAAAATAAACTCTAAATGGATAAAAGGCTTAAATATAAGCCACGACACCACAAAAACCCTAGTAGAAAACATAGGCAGAAAAATTTCAGATATCCCATGTTGCAATATCTTTGCCAATATATCTCCTAGGACAGAGAAATAAAGGACAAAATAAAGAAATGGGATTACATCAAACTAAAAAACTTCTTCATGGCTAAAGAAATCATCATCAAAATGAAAAGAGAGCCAACTGTATGGGAGAATATATTTGCCAATGATACATCTTACAAGGGTTTCATCTCCAAAATATGTAAAGAACTCATATGGCTCAATACCAGGAAGACATCTCAATTAAAAAAATGGGCAAAGGATCTGAGTAGACACTTATTTAAGGAGACTATATGGATGGCCCATAGGCATGTGAAAAGATTCTTAACATCAGTAGCCATCAGAGAGATCAAATTAAAACCACAATAAAATATCGCCTCACACCTATGAGAATGGCCATCATTAATAAATCAACAAAAACGTACTGGTGATGATGTAGAGAAAAGGGAACCCTAGTGCACTGTTGGTGGGAATGCAGACTGGTGCAGCTACCATGGAAAACACTATGGCTTTCCTTATAAAACTAAAAAATGGAATTGCCTTTTGACCCAGCAATTCTGCTGGGAATATACCCTAAGAATTCTGAATCAACAATTCAGAACTTATATGCACAATGTTCATAGCAGCATTATTTATAGTAGTCAAGTTATGAAAACAGCCTAAGTGCCCATCAGTGAATGAGTGGATCAAAAAACTGTGGTACATTTACACAGTGGAATACTACACAGCAGAAATAAAAAAGGAACACCTACCTTTTGCAACAGCATGGATGGAACTGAAGAATATTATGCTAAGTAAAATAAGCCAAGTGGTGAAAGGCAAATGCCATATGATCTTACCTATAAGAGGAATCTAATGAAAAAAATAAGCTAACAAACAAAATAGAATCACAGTCATGGAACCATGGAACAAACAGAAAGTGACCAGAGGGGAGAGGGGAGGAGGATAATGGTGGAAAGAAGGGGAAGTGTCTAGCCAAAGAACATGTATGAGTGACCCATGGACATAGACTACAGTATAGGAGTTGACTCTAGGAGTCGGGGTGGGATGGGTGGAGGATGGTAAAAGGGGAAAAACTGGGCCAAATGTAATAAAATAACAATTAAAAGTGATTTAATTAAAATAAAAATAATATGAAAGACAACATATTTAGATGCATAGGCATTGACCACCACTTCCCTTCTCCCAATAACAAATAACTACCCACAACTTTACCTAAATTTTATAATGCATGTGCAATAGAAAAGATAAGCTATTAGATTTGAATTTAGCTAACATCAAACTTTTATCCCAGTCAGACTTTTAACAAAATAGTACTCATCTTATCCCCACCCCAAGGAGAGAAATACAGTGTTTTTAGCTTCAAATATTTATCTACTTGTTTATATCCTTTCCTGTGTGTCTTTAGGCACTTTATGTTCTCCAACCAAAACTTGTCCTTTCACCCTTCATGTAACTAATAATTTTTAAGCATCTACTCTGAGTAAGTCTGTGTAGGACACCCTGAAAATAAAGCATTGATGCGAAATCAAATCTCATCATAGAGCTTGTAATTTAATGGAAATGAATATTAATAAACTAAGTATACAGTCACTTATCAAAATAAAATTGTAATGGCCTCTACAATCAAAGGGTGTCGAAAGAGCATGTAAAAAGACAGTGAAATAGGACCTGAGAGGTGAACAGGAGTTAATCTGAGCATGACTCTCTTCATGCTCAGGCAATGAGTAGCCACTGAAGTAGTCAGAGGAGTGGTATGATTGGATATGAATCTTTAAATGTATACTCTGACTGCAGAGCAAACAACCAGGAAGTATATGGTGATTTATCATTCCTTTTATGAACATTGCATTTTCATTGCTACATTCTACCATACTCAAGACGAGGTATCCATTATCTTCATATGACCCCAGCCCATCTACCAGGCTTATTCTTCTAGATCCATCCTCATTCTTCTGCATCAGAGTTCATCCACATGAAATGGCCTAAAGTAATAAAAAGCTTTGAGCTAAGGCTCTAATGGCAGAGGGTAGGCTGAGGTGTTACCATTAAGCCCTCCCCGTTTCCTCTGCTCCACATATAATAGTGACCTTTTTGTCTCAGTACAAAGGAGTGAAGAACGGGAAACTTAAATCATTCAGGAGTAAAGATGTTTTGAATATTGTGGTCAAGATGTTCATCATGCCATATATTCTACAAAAAATATGCATACTATGGTCCAGGAATATGTTTCTTTATTTACCATTGCAGGGAGGTTCTAGTGGCAGGATCAGTTTCCACAGTGGATTTTCATCATTGCAGCTGGCTACTCACTCTTTTCACCACATTCAAGGAATGTGGTGTATTTCAGGTATGTACAAATTCCACTTGTCATGCAGCATGACATGTTTTGCCTAATTCTCAGAGTAGGTAAGCAGAGCCCATGAATTTATCTGTGGTCTCATTTTCTGAGCTGTTTCTTTTTCTTCATGATTTTAAAATGATTTATCTATGTCAATCTAATAATACTCAGTAACCATAGAAGGGTGAAAACTAAGGAAGTGAAGGAGAGGGTGGTCAGGAAGAAATTTACCCAAAGAGTACCACATTTCTGCCTTTTAAAGGTGACAAAGGCTGGGAATTTTAGCCATCAAGGACCAGGTGGGAGAAGGGAGGGCATCTTTGTTAAGCAAGTCCTTGCAGTGCCCTTCAAAGTTTCTGCTGCTGCCCCTGTAAGAAAACCATTGAAATGTACCAATTAAGTCCCTGTGATCTGGGAGGATAGCTCTTCACCCCTGCCAGGGGAGCAAACAGCAGGCACAGCCCTTTTGGCTAATGCAGAGCTGTAGCATCATTTCTCCCTGGGGCCTGGGAGAGTGATGCATTATAGATAATTCCAGAAACAAGCTCGAGCTACAGGATTAGGACCCACCTTTGGTAGCAACTTGCAGTTTATTTGTTAGAGACATTATCCAAGGGGAGGCATAATTCACTTCTGAGCACCTTGAACTAATATTATTGTTTCTCTCTAGCTTATATATCAACTTCACACTAGACTTAGAGTGCATAATATTTTCTTTTTTTTGTCTCTAGTAAGCCAACCCCCATACTCCTCCCAGTGCCTGAGCATTCTCAGCATGATAAGAATGTCTAAGAATGGAGAGGACGCATCTTGCATTCTGAGAATAGTGAGGTTTCCAAATGGCACCAGGGAGGTACAGATAATAGTAATACACAGCTTGTAACAAGGACTGTTCACATGCCATATATAAAAAGTCAACAAGGAAGAGGTAGGCATCCCCTGCTTTGATTGGGCAGTCCATTAGTGGCCCACTTACTGGGAAATTAAAAGAAAGTAAGTGTGTATTAACCTGTTACCAATGGAATCTAATAAATAGCCTCTCCACTTTGCCACCTTTGAATTAGAGGTGGAAGTCATAGAAGTGAAAATAGCACCCTTGTCAAAACACCCAGTGCTATAGTGAGGCTGAGAAAGAAAATTGCTGGGACAGCAGTTCAGAAAATCACATTGTTTGCTGTTCTTCTATCTCTGGTACAACGTACTTTCTTAGTTAGTACAACTAGTACAACAAATGTATTCTTAGATCTTAATAAAGGAAAATATCTTGGTATTAGATCACCTGCATTCAATCCTATAAAATTAAACCACTCATACATTTATTATATAATTTATTCAATATTTGGATACAAGGAATAACCCTGATGGACTTTATTCTAGAGTAGCAGTTCTTAAATTTTAAAACATGTTAAGATCACCGGATTGATTTTAGGTGAGATTCTAATTCAGTAAGCCCATGGTGGAGGCTGAAAATTTGCCTTTCTAACAAATTTGCAAATGATACTGATACTGTTGATGCTGATACTTTTGGGACAACACTGTGAGAAGCACTGGCTCAGAGCAGTAGTTCTAAAGTGGCTGCCCATTAAAAGCAGCTAGGGAGCTATTAAAAATCTTGATACCTATTCTTCACCTCAGACTCCACAAATCAAAATATCTTAAGTGGGAGCTAGGCATCTAATTTTAAAGGTTCTACAAACCAATACTCTCATGGGAAAGGCAAGCCAGGAAACCAACTAGAAGTTATAGAAAAATCAAAAAGAAGGCAGTGGTAGAGAATGAGAATGGGAGTCTAAGATAACTAAGAAAGCTCATTCTGATGAATTGAAGGAAAAAAAAAAGGACAAATGCAATGAACCACATAATGAATATTTCAGGTGAAAGAACCAGTATGTGAAAAGGTGCTAAGATGAGAAAATTTGGGAGTATGTACTTTTCAATCATCTCTCCTGTTTCTGGGCTATGAAATTCACTATGGAGAGCCTCTTCTACCTTCACCTATAATGCCAGTAGGATTTCTGCCAAGTTCTGAAGGAAGCATTATTACAAAAAAAGAAGAAACCTACATTTTGTTTTGTGGGATTCTGAGCCTCCCATGATAGATTTATTGGAGAAGTCTCAGAAAATAGAAATGATAGTTAAGACAGGATAATTACAAGGGAAAAAAGAAAGAAGCTCAAACTGTCAACCACCAAAAAGTCACACCAAATCAATGGTATGAGTGGGTCCAATCCACATTCCCTCTTAGACACCCAAGCCAAAGCAATGTATAAATATACTAAGTGAAACAGGCCAAATGAATTATTCAATATTTGAGTACTCCTGTTCACTTTCTTAAAACAATAGATCATTCTGTGGATACAGTGAGTATCTACAGGGAAAGGAAAAGGGAAACATCAGTAATTGCTTGCCCTTAGCTGACAATGCAGTACCTAGAATTCTCTACTGCAGTAAACTCACCACTAATTCCCAAATGAGCTTTGTACTACTCTACTGGTATGATAAATATCTCTTTTGTATTTGGAGTCAAGACCTAAATATTTTTGTCTCTCCCAGAGGTTTTCTTTTTAATTTTAATATATTTTATTGATTACGATGTTACAGTTGTCCCATTTTTTTCTTCCCTTTATTCCCTTCTACCCTGTACCCCCTTCCCGCCATCATTCCACCACCTTAGTTCATGTCCATGGGTTATACATATAAGTTCTTTAGCTTCTCCATTTCCCATACTATTCTTAACCTCCCACTGTCTATTTTGTATCTACCATTTATGCTTCTTGTTTCCTGTACCTTTTACCCCACGTTCCCCCTTCCCCCTCCCCGCTGATAACCCTCCATGTGACCTCTATTTCTGTGAATCTGTTCCTGTTCTGGTTGTTTGCTTAGTTCATTTTTGTTTTTGTAGGGTTTTTTTTTTTTAGGTTGGGTTGTTGATAGTTGTGAGTTTGTTGTCATTTTAGTGTTTCTATTCTTGATCTCCTTCTTTTTCTTAGATAAGTCCCTTTAACCTGTCATACACAAGGGCTTGGTAATGATGAACTCCTTTAACTTGACATTATCTGAGAAACACTTTATCTGCCCTTCCATTCTAAATGATAGTTTTGTTAGATAGAGTAATCTAGGATGTAGGTCCTTGCCATTCATTACTTAGAATATTTCTTTCCAGCTCCCTCTTGTCATAAGGTTTCTTTTGAGAGATCGGCTGATAATCTTATGGGAACCTTTGTAGGTAACTGCCTCCTTTTCTCCTGCTGCCTTTAAGATTATCTCCTTATCTTTAATCTTGGGTAATATAATTATGACATGCCTTGGTGTGTGCTTCCTTGGGTCCAACTTCCCTGGGACTCTCTGAGCTTACTGGACTTCCTGAAAGTCTATTTCCTTTACCAGATTAAGAAAGTTCTCCATTATGTTTTCAAATAAGTTTTCAATTTCTTGCTGTTCCTCTTCTCCTTCTGGCACCCCTATGATTTGGATATTGAAACATCTAAAGTTGTCCCTGAAGTTCCTATGCCTCTCCGCATTTTTTTTTTGAATTCTTGTTTCTTCATTCTGTTCTGGTTGAATGTTTATTTCTTCTTTCTGCTCCAAACCATTGATTGGAGTCCAGTTTGCTTCCTGTCACTGTTGGTTCCCTGTACACTTTCCTTTATTTCACTTTTTATAGCCTTCACTTTTCCTCCCTTTTGCAACCATACTCAACCATTTCTGTGAGCATCCTGATTACCAGTGTTTTGAACTCTGCATCTGGTAGGCTGGCTATCTCTTCAGCATTTAGTTGTATTTTTTCCTGGAGGTTTAATCTGTTTTTTTCATTTGGGCCATATTTTTTGTCTCGGCATACCTGTTTTTTAATGGGAGGAGCCTTAGTTATTCACCAAGGTGAGGCAACCCATGTCACTGTGTTGTGGTGCTATCCATATTGAAGGGTTCCAAGAGGAAACAATGCTGCTTGCTCAGCTCTCGGTGGCTTTCAGTTACTTCCTCTGCTACCCACAAGCACATTGGGCCCTTCTGGTGCTGATTCCCAGGTGGGTAGGTTTGTGTACATTCTACAACCTTGTGGTTCTCTCCAAGAAACTATCCCATGAGGCAGAGTTTTCCCTGCTGCCTCAACCCCACAGGTTTTCTGAGTTAGAGGGTTTGGGGCTTTATTTCCTCATGCTGGAACCCTGGGTTGTGAGGTCTGTCTTGCTCCCTAATTGTTCCTCCAGGTTTATCCACACACAAATGTGGGACTGCCTGTTCTGCCAGCCACTGCAGTACACAGTCCACCAGCCACCACCTTTCTGCAAGTCCTCTCCACCCCAGCTGCCCATCTGCACCCCTCCTATTAGTCTATGTGAATGCTTCTTCTTTAACTCTTTAGTTATCAGATTTCCACACAGTTCAATTTTCTGGCAGTTCTGGTTATTATTTGTTTTTAATTTGTTGTCCTTCTTTTGGTTGTGGGAAGAGGCAAAGTGTATCTACCTACACCTCCATCTGGACCAGAAGTCCTTAAGTTCAAGACCTAAATTTGATTTCAGCTATTAGTTGTGTTTAGCTGCTTGACCTCCAAGGAATAAATGTCCAGAAATTACTCACATAGCTTTATCCAGGGTCTCACATGAACCCCATATTCCAGCAATACTAAAACACTGGCTATTTCCTAAACTAAAGGGAGAGAGACATGAAAGGGATTTCTCCCCATTTCCACATCCTGCTCCCTACCACCTCCTTCTTTATCACTCTTGTTTGTCCTTTAGACATGGTCATGACTCAGATTCTGCTGGAATCCTTCTCTTCTCCTCTTTTACCCATTCTAGTCAAGTGGCTTACTTCTCAGATTCTCTTTTGTATATCTATGAATTTATACCTATTCCTGTGATAGCATTTCATTCTCTGTAGTATAATTTCATTGTAATGATATATCTTTTGATTATTCAAAAATATCTGCTAATAGGCTATGTACTCTTTGAAGGCAGGTACTGTGAATTATTCACTTTCACATATCTACTCCTTGGTATATATTATATATGCAGAATCCTTATTCTCACAATAAATTCTCACAATCCTTATTATCACAATAAATAAGGACAACCACAAATTAGCTAGGATAATAAATAATGAAAGTTAAATTGTATATTACTAAAACATGCTACATAAACTTTTTCAATAAGTCCTTAATACAGAATTAAATGCTCAGATGCTATAAGATATTGGCATGACTCTCCAAGGAAAGTTCAGGATACAATTATTTTCTCAAATAACAGATGCCTGACATGTAAAGTGACAATATCCTCTACAGACCCTCATTGTCTTCCAGGTAAAGATCTTCAGTAGGGCATAATGACACCTAAAACCTGGTTCTTTGCTTCTATCTCTGCTATTTTTTTTTGTTCCTCGTTTGTTTCCTCTGCCTCGAAAACCCTTCCTTTGTTCTTCAACTAACTCCTACCTGCATTCAAGACAGCTGAGGCATTGTCTCTTTCAGGAAATCTTGCTGGATAGCCTGAAGATAGGTGACCCTTATCAATGCTCTCCATGTGCAGTGAGCATACCTCTACAACTGCACTTACCATACTTCCTTAGGAGTAATATTAAACCCAGTGATAACTCCCATAGCAGATTATAGTAATTGTGCTGAAGGAAACATGCAAACTTGATTTTCTAAGTAAAACATAATATTAGCTAATTTTGTAAGCCTTGTTACCATGGAAATAACCATCAACATGGCAGGGAGGATTTATTATAAGTACTGATATAGTTCAATAAGCTAATATTTCTCTTCATTTCTTTCTCTAAAAAGATATAGGATTCACTTAGAAATTCACTCCTTACATTATCATTGATAAAACTGTTACTTGAGCTTGATGGAACCTTTCTGTCCAGGGATTCAGTTGTTCTCATTATGAATGCAACTCTTAGACACAATCTCTACTTACTTTAGAATGTAATTTAAGAAAAAAAATAATTCTAATATTAGTATTGAGGGTGCTAATTAGATAGTTCTTCAAACTCCCCTGCTTGTAACAAAAGAATATTGAGGTCAGAAAAGGGATGTTTTAGTTCTTGTCCCTATTTTCTAATATGAATTGATCCACTTCATGTCAATAAATCCTTTTGACACTTTACAGTCATGGCATTAAATCACTAAAGCATCCATGTCAAATTAAAAAGCTGCTGAGAGTAATGGTATTGAATGGTCATTTTTAAGTTCTATCACCAACTCTAAAATGTATTCTTAAGGCATCCTATTTATATGTTAACAGCTATATTTCACCAATCCTGCCTAATACATCTGCTATAGTCTATAGCAGAAAGTTATTAAACCTACAAGTACCCTTTGACTGAGAGAAGTTTTGAAATAAATTAATGAAAATGAGCACAGCCTGTTTTCTAAGCATGTCACATCACGCCTATTTGACAGAATGAGCACAGTGTTTGCTTGTTCTTAATCCAATAATACCCTGTAATTTTTGCAAGCTATGGAAAGCAGTTTGAAAGACCACAGGAAATATATCCAGTTATTTCATGCACAAAATGAGGCATGAAGTGCTAAAAAGGAACAAGGAGCATTTTCTAGATTCAATTGTCCTCCTTTTTCAAAAATTAGGCTTTCCTTTTTTCCTTTTAACATCTAATCCAGATTTCCCTAAGGAGTTTTACATAACACCAGTGCCAATTAGTCTGATGTGACTGTCCTTATACATATTTGTTCTAGGTCATTACTATTTAACTCACAAACCAACGAAAAGTTTCATATTCAAGGATATGAATGGATAAGTTTCATTTTCTCAGAGAGAGAAAAACAGACAGAAATTATAAAGGAGCACTTGAAATGTGGATGATAAATGCCTAAAACATATCCCATTGAAACTCTGGAAAGAAAGAATTGAAAAAGTGGAGAAGAAGAAAATATTTTTTAAAAAGAATGCTTGGGCACTTTCTAGAATTAAAAGTGCACCTATTTTCAGATTAAATAAACCAATTGGATAAACCACAGGGTAAATAAAAATAAATTCCATATCAAAACATATCACAGTGAAATCCAAAGAGACAATAAAAGATCGTAAAAGCAATCAGAAAGAAAAGTCAGGCTAGCTGAAAAGAAGAAATAATTAATCTAAAGGCTTCTCCTCAATAGCAAAAATGGAAAGCAGAGACATGGAATTAATGCATCAATCTGCTGATAAATAACTTTAAGTTTAGGGTGGATGCTCAAAACAAACACTCAAAAAAGAGAAGAGAGGGAAAGACTTTTTTAGAAAAACAAAAACTAAAGTTTACTATCAATAGATTCTTAGTAAAGAAAATCTAAAGAATGGATTTGGAAAGATAAAAATATTTTCCCAGAAAGAACATCTGACATGCAAGAAATGGTGAATCAAGAAAATATTAAAGATGAGAAGAAATGTAGACAAATATTGAACAAAGCAATAATAACTATATTCAATCTAGAAAACAAAAATAATTGAAAGTTGCAAAGAACTGTAAAGTAATCAACAAAATATCATGAAACCTAAAAGGCAGTGTATAGGTGAATGGAATTAAATATTCATAGGTCCTGGAGCTATTCAAAAAGAAGCAAATACATGTATGTATTAACTTAAATCTTGTTATGTAAGTATGGTGAAATTTCAAGGGCTTTGACTAAGAATAAAAATAGAGTCAGAAACATACAAAACTGTAGAGTAGGAAAAAAACTGAATAATAATAAATCCGTACACTTAAAAGAAGACAAGAAAGGAAAAAATGAAAAAGAAAGACACTTGGAACTTAGTACAAATTAACCAAAATATGTGTAAATGGACCAATTCCTCTCCAGTTAAAATATGTAAAAAACAACAATACAGTGAGTTGTTGTGTATAGGAGTCTCAGCTAAAACATAAAGGTACAGAAAAATTTTAAAGGATAGAAAATTTAAAATATGACTGAAAAGTGCTAATTAAAAGAAAGCTGGTGAAATTAACTTAGAATACACAACTATAATTTAAGGCAGAAAACATTACTAGAGATAAAGAAGTTTACCACATAGTGATCAAATTTTCAATTCATGAGAAAGACATAATAGTGCTAATCTTTTAGGCACTAATAATATAATTTGAATTATATTATGTCACTAATAAAATAATTATTTCACTAATAAAATTACAAAAATAACTTGTTACTCAAAAATACCAGTGGATCGATATTCAAAAGAAGCCTGGTATCCTAGTGCCTTTTCACACATTATATCTGCTTTGGTCATCAGAGTTATTTTTAAAAATACTTGTTCAATGATTTTAATCGTTATAGAGTTACATTTTCTTTTTTTCTTCAGTCAAATTTGATGAATTGTATTATCCTATGAAATTATCCATTTCTTCAAAGTTTTCAAAATATTTGGCATCACAGCATGTTTTTTCTTTATCTTTTCAGTATATGTAATTTCTCATTCTTTAAAGTATTTCTTGAATGTTATCTCTTGTTTTCTTGATCAGACTTTACAAAAAGTTTTTTATTATTTTTGATCTCTTCACAAACCAATTTTTAGTTTTGGTGACTCTCTCATGTCTTTGTTTTCTAGTTCATTACTTTGTGGCTTTATTTTTAATATTTTCTTCTACTTTATTTGAATTTATTCTATTGTTTTTATTACCTTTTTACCATAGATGGATAACTTCTTAATTTCCATGCTTTCTTCTTTTCTCATAAAGCATTTCAATTTAAATATTTCTCACTATATACCACTCACCAACATTACAAAGTTTTGAGTTATATTTTCTTTATTATGCAGTTCTAAGTATTTTTGAATTTTCAACTTTTTCTTTAAACCACAAGTTATTAAAAATGTATTTTTAACATCCCCAAATCATTTTTGTTTTGCTCTGCATGTCATACATGAGTGCAAATTTAAGCTTTATTTTATTTTTAATTTTAATTTAGTTTAATTGTAATCCAAAATGGAATTCCATGTGAAATGAATTCTTTGGAATTTACTCTGCCTTTCTATATAGCCAAACCATTGTCATGTTTGGTAAATGTTTAAAATTTGTGGTCAATGTTCCTTGTAACTTGAACAGAACTGGGTATAGGAATTTCCATGTATTCATTAGGTCAGTGTTTACCAAATCTGTTCTATGATCAGACCCATCTGGGCAGTGTTTAAAATTACAGCTTCTGAGTCTACTCCTGAAGATTCTCATAGGGCCATCAAGGAGGTTTGAAAATCCTGATGTAAATCAAAAAATTTTATTTTTCATTCAAATCTGGTATATGTATACTAATTTTTCCCTTTGATATAGCACCTATTGAAGAGTTATGTTCAAATATTCCAGCACAATGTTTGATTTCTTTGTGTTTTCTTTAAATTTTTCAATTTTATTTTTTAATTTAATGGTTATGATATTTTTCCCATTACTATTTGTCCCCTTATACACCCCTCCACCCAGCAAGCACCATACTGTTGCCAATATCCATGAGTCCTTTTCCCTTATTGCTCAATCCCTCCACCCTGTTAGGAACTGCCCTGCCTGGTTTCAGGAGCCATTTACTGTCCCCCATGACTAAGGCTGAGTGAGAGACCTCCGGACCAGAAGCCACTAAGAAGCCAAAGCTTATCTCCCTGGCAGGGGCACCGCCTCTGACCACTTTACTTCACCCTGCCTGGCCCCAATGCTTGGTCAGTTAGCCAATGACGGGTAAGATTCCCCAAGAGGGGAATGACTTAAGACAGGTACAGTCACATGGGAAGGCCCTCAGGGAAGGATTTGGGGGCCTATGGATAAAGGGGGTGATAGACCCTCGCCTCTCAGCTTTGACAAAGGCTGAGTCTTCATTCTACCTACGAGAAGCCTCCAGTCTCTTGGCTGCCTTGTCTCCTCTGCCTGACTCAAGCCTGTAAGAATGACAAGGGGTGATGCAAGCCTGTGCAGGAAAACAGTAAGCTTCCCAGGGTGATTAGGCCTGAGAAAGCATATGTAAAATCCTGTGAAGCCTGCTTTGCTGAGGATGCTCTTAATTAGATTATAAAGGCCCAGGCAGGAAATGAGTTTAGTCCCTTAAATTTTGTAGCTTTTTTAGGTGATAGACCCCAACTCAGTGTGAGCCCTATTAGTTCTTTGAATGTTATCTAGCATTTGATCCTTACTGCCTGACAATGATTAATGAGCTTTACCTGTATCCCTGTGCAAATTGAAAGCCAGTAAAAACCTGTGAAGGCAAGGATTGGGGCGCTCTCCTCTTGAGAGAGTGGCCAGGCCACTCCGAGTCACCTTCCCCATGAGAGGGTAACTGTGCCATCCCTTTTCCTCCACAGGGCTTGGTAGTCCGTGTGAATTTCTCTCGTGTCTCGTCCATCCATAGTGTAGCAGATACTGCTGGCCGGTATCTGCATCACCCCCCACCCCCCATTTTCCACCCCGTACCCTTCTAGCTGTCATTCTGCTCTCCATCTATGAGTCTGTCCCCATTTTACTTTTTAGTTAGGTCTGTTCTTTTCTCTCTCCTTCCTTCTCTTTCTTTTTCCTTCCTTCCTTCCTTCCTCTTTCTTTCTTTCTTTTATTGTTCAAATACGGTTGTCTCCATTTTTCCCCCACCACTCCTCCCACTCCACCCATCCCATCCCCCACCCTCCATCCTAGCCCATTTGAATTTGCCCATATGTCCTTTATACATGTTCCTTTACAACCCTTCCCATTCTCTCCCCAATTATCCCCCTTCCCCTGCCCCTCTGGGTACTGTCACTTTGTTCTTTATTTCAGTGTCTCTGGTTATATTTTGCTTGCTTGTTTGTTTTGTTGATTAGGTTCTACTTATAGGTGAGATCATATGGTATTTGTCTTTCATTGCCTGGGTTATTTCACTTAGCATAGTGCTCTCCAAATCCATCCTCGCTGTTATGAAGGATAGGATCACCTTCTTCCTTTCTGCTGCGTAGTATTCCATTGTGTAAATATTACACAGTTTTTTGACCCATTCATTTACTGATGGGTACTTAGGTTGCTTCCAACAATTGGCTATTGTAAATTGTGCTGCTATGAATGTTGGGGTGTATAGGTCCTTTTGAATTGGTGTTTCAAAATTCTTAGGGTATACTCCCAGCAGTGGAATTGTCAGGTCTAAAGGCAGTTTCATTTTTGGTTTTCTGAGGAGATTCAAAACTGTTTTCCATAGTGACTGCACCAGTCTGCATTCCCACCAACAGTGTACTGGAGTTCTCTTCTCTCCACAACCTCACCAGCACTTGTTTGTTCTTATGGTTCTTATGGCCATTCTGACTGGTATGAAATGGTGTCTCATTGTGGTTTTAATTTGCATCTCTTTGATGGCTAGTGATGTTCATCATCCTTTCATATATCTCTGGGCCCTCTGTAAGTCCTCCTTGGAAAAGTGTCTGTTCAGGTCCTTTAACCATTTTTTAATTGGGTTGTTTGTTCTTTTGGTGTTGAGTTTTATAAGTTCTTTATAAATGTTGGATATTAACCCCTTATCAGTTGTATCAGTAAATATGTTCCCCATTCTGTGGGTTGTCTTTTTATTTTGTCGATGACTTCCTTTGCTGTGCAAAAACATTTTAGTTTGGTAAGATCAAGGTTGAGAAGTGGGGATGGCTGGGGTGGGGAGGAGTGGAGGTGGGAAATGGAGTACTTGAATAACGATGAAAAAATGTGAAAAGAAAAAAAACTTTTTAGTTTAATGTAGTCCCA
This sequence comes from Phyllostomus hastatus, assembly GCF_019186645.2. NCBI lineage: Eukaryota > Metazoa > Chordata > Mammalia > Chiroptera > Phyllostomidae > Phyllostomus > Phyllostomus hastatus. The sequence continues at coordinate 5,581,341 of NW_025333543.1, forward strand.
TTTGTTTATTTTTTTTATATTTCCCTTGCCTGGGGAGAAATATCTGATTATATTTCTATGTCAGACATTGCTCGTAGCAAAAATATTGTTACAAGCAATGTCTGACATTTTGCTGCTTATGTTTTCTACAATTTTTCTGGTTTCAGGTCTAACATTTAAGGCTCTGTTTGATCCATTTTGAATTTATTTTTGTGTGTGGTTTGTAAGAAGGTATTCTAGTTTCATTTTCTTTCATGTATCTGTCAAATTTTCACAACAGCATTTATTGAATAAACTATCTTTAGCCTATTGTATGTGCTTACTTCCTCTGTTAAATATTAATGGACTATAAAGGTGCAGGTTTATTTCTGGGCTCTCCGTTCTGTTCCATTGATCTGTGTCTGTTTTTATTCCAGTACCATGCTGTGTTGATTACTATGGCCCTGCAATATACTTTGATATTAGGTAGCATAATTCCCACAACTTTGTTTTCTTTCTTAGGATTGGTACTGCTATGCAGGGCTATCTGTGGTTCCATATAAATTTTTGAGATATTTGTTCTATTTTTGTGAAATACATCATTGGAATCTTAATAGGAGTTTCATTGAATCTATAGATTGTTTTGGATACTGTGGACATTTTAATGATGTTAATGCTTCCAATCCATAAATTTGGTATGTGCTTCCACTTATTTCTATCTTCTATTTCTTTCTCAGTGTCCTATAATTTTCCAAATACAGGTCTTTTACATCTTTGGTTAGGTTTATTCCTAGGTAGTTTATTCTTTTCATAGCAATTGTGAATTGGATTGTTTTCCTAATTTTCTCTTCTGTTAGTTCATTATTGGCATATAAAAATGCAACTGATTTCTGGATGTTAATTTTGTATTCTATTTTGCTGAATTCATTGATCAGTTCTAGTAGTTTCTTGGTGGAATCTGTGGGGTTTTCTATGTACAGTATGATGTCATCTGCAAATAATGACAATTTCACTTCTACCTTTCCAATTTGGATGCCTTTTATTTCTTCTTGTTGTCTGATTGCTGTGTCTAGAACTTCCAGTACTATGTTGAATAAGAGAGGTGAAAGCAGACATCTGTGTTTTGTCCCCAGTCTTAAGGGGAATACTTGTAGTTTTTGCCCATTGAGTATGGTGCTGGCAGTGGATTTGTCCTATGTGGCTTGTATTATGTTTAGGTATGTTCCCTCTAATTCCACTTTCCTGAGAGTTTTTATCACAAATGGGTGCTGGATTTTATTAAATGCTTTTTCTGCATCTATTTATATGACCATGTGGTTTTTTCCTTCATGTTTTTAATGTGATGAATCACATTTATGGTTTTGTGAATGTTTTACCAACTTTGCATTCCCCAAATAAATCCCACTTGACTGCAGTATGTGATCTTTTTAATACATTATTGTATTCAGTCTGCTAGTATTTTGTTGAGGATTTTAATATCTATGTTCATAAGGAATATTGGCCTATAATTTTATATCTTTGTAGTGTCTTTATTGGTTTTGGAGCTAGGATAATGCAAGCTTTGTAAAATGAGTTTGGGAGCCTTCCCTCCTCTTGAATTTTATGAAATAGTTTGAGAAGGAAATATGCTAATTGTTCTTGGAATGTTTGGTAAAATTTACCTGTGAAGCCATCCAGTCCAGGGTTTTGTTTGTTGGGATTTTTTTGAATACTACTTCAATTTCACTAGGTGTAATCTGTCTAGTCTGATTCTCTGATTCTTCCTGATTTACTTTTCAAAATGTTTATATTTCTAGGAATTTTTCCATTTTGTCCTGGTTGTCCATCTTGTTGTCATGTAGTTGTTTATAGTATTTTCTTACCATGCTTTGTGTTTCTTGGGTGTGGGTTGTTATTTCTCCTCTTTCATTTCTGATTTTCTTTATTTGGGTCCTCTCCTTTTTTTTCTTGATGAGTCTGAAGTCTTGTCAATTTTGCTTATCTTTTTAAAGTACCTGCTCTTGGATTCATCAATTTTTAGTGCTTTTTGGGCTCTATTTCATTTATTTCTGCTCTGATCTTCTTCTTACTTGGGGGTTGTCTGATGTTCTTTTCCCAGTTCCCTTTAGTATGAAGTTAGATCATTTATTTGTGCTTTTTCTTGTGTTTTGAAATAGGACTCTAATGCCATGAATTTCTCTCTTTGGACTGCTTTCTCAGTGTCCCATGGATTTTGGATCATTGTGTCCTCATTTTCATTTGTTTCAAGCTATCTTTTTATTTCTTTCTTAATAATAATCATTGTTTTATAACATGTTATTCAACTTCCATGTTTTTGTGTGTTTTTCACTGTTCTTGTGATTGATTTCTAATTTCATAGCATTGTAGACAGAGGAGATTCTTGATATAATTTCAATCTTCTTAAATTTATTGAGACTTGTTTTGTGTCCTAACATGTAGTCTATCCTAGAAAACATTCCATGTGAAAAAAAGTATATTCTGCTCTTTGGGGTGAAATGCTCTGAAGATATTGATTATATCCATTTGATCTAGTGTATCATTTTAGTTTGTTGTCTACTTATAAATTTTCTGTCTGGAATACCTATCCATTGAAGTCAAAGAGGTGTTAAAATCCCCAACTATGACTGTATGTATAGCAATCTCTCCCTTTATATCCATCCATCAAGATTTGCTTCACATATTTAGGTGCTCCTTTGATGGATGCATATGTACTACGGTTATATCCTTTATTTGGACTGTTCCCTTTATCATTATGTTTGTCCTTCTTTGATTCTTACTATAACCTTGGTTTTAAAGTCTATTTTGTCATTTATAAGTAGTGGTACCCCAGCATTTTCTCCTTTCCATTTGCATGAAATATCTTTTTCCATCCCTTTACTTTCAGTCTATGTGTATTCTTCAATCTGAGATGGGTCTCTTGGAGGCAGCATATATTAGTCTTATTTTCTTATCCATTCAACTACTCTATGTCTTTTGGTTGGAGCATTTTAGCTATTTACATTTAATAGTGATTATTGATAGTAACATATTTAGTGCCATTTTATTGTTAGACTATGTTCCTCTGCTTTTTTTCTTTCACTTTTTCTTCTTAAAGCAAGCCCTTTACCATTTGTTGCAATACTAGTTTGGTGTTACCAAACTCCTTCAGCTTTTTCTTGTCTGGGCAGCTCTTTATTTCCCCCTCAGATTTAAATAATAGCCTTTTGGGGTAAAGTAGCCTTCGTTGTAGGTCTTGCTTCTCATCACCTTGAATATCTCACACCACTGCCTTCTGGCCTGAAATATTTCTGTTGAGAAATTAGGTACCAGTCTAATTGATGCTTCCTATAGGTAACTACCTGCTTTTCTCTTGTGGCTTTTAGGATTCTCTCCTTGTCTTTCACACTTGTCATTTTAATTATGAAGTGTCTTCGTAATAGGCTTCTTTGGGTCTAAATTTGTGGGATTCTCTGAGCTTCCTGGACTTGTGTGTCTCTCTCGTTCATCTGATTAGGGAAGTATATGGTCATTATTTCTTCAAATAGGTTCTCGATCCCTTGCTCACTCTCTTCTCCTGGTATTCTCATGATGCTAATGTCATACTTCATGTTATCCAACTCATTTTTTAAATTCTTTTTTACTTTTTACTGCTCTGCCTGGTCATTTTTTCCTACTTTGTCTTCCAAATCATTGATTTTATCCTCTGCTTCATGTAACCTACTGTTACATGTATTCATTGTATTATTTATACAATTACTCCAGTGTATACTTATTTCCAGTGTATTATTTATTTAAATATTGCATCTTTATTCCTAACTGGTTTCTTTTTATGGTTTCTATTTTTTTCATCCTATTGAGTATACTTATATTTATTACCTTATATTCATTATCTGAACTCTCTATCAGATAAATTGTTTGCCTCCATTTCATCTAGTTCTTCTTCTGAAGAATTCTCTTATTCTTTCATTTGGGATCTATTTCTTTGTCTTCCCATTTTGGCTACTTCTTTGTATTTTCTGCCTTAGTTGTCAAACTAATCAGTAATATAGCCTTAACTGTAATTGGAAGCCTGGCCTAAGCACCATAGTATGGGGCAAACTAATTTCTATGGATGAAGCTATTTCTTCCCCTCAGGCTGATGTCAGTTGAGGAGGACTGCTCTGCCTGAGAAAGATGGCTCCTGCAGTAAGGGTAATGACTCAGCACAGGGATCCTGATAGCTGTTCCTTCAATTCTTTTCCCAGAGCCACCAACCCCAGGCTCTCCTCAAACATCTCAATTCCACTCTTCCCTCCCTCTGCTAGACCCTAGAGTAAGTGATGGCAAATGAAATTTTGTGTGTTGGTCCTTTAATAGGCTACATGGGTCTCCAGCCTTCTCTCTCTGGCAGACAGAAGCCCTGATGCTTTTCACAGCTAGATGCTATCTGGGTTCCTTTCCAGCTCTGGTGCTGCAGGCTGGGGAGCCCAACTCGAAATTTAGACCCTATGCTTCTCTAGGGGGAACACCCCAGCTGCTGAAATATCCCTCTGAAGCTTCTGTTGTCACTGGTGAGAGCCAAACCAGCCCTCTTGTGCCTCCTCTGCACTCCCTACCAGTCTCATTGTGGTGCTGTGGCTTCTTCCATCTGTCCATGGGTATAAGTCTTCTCTCCAGCTAGTGTTCAGCTGGTTATTCAGGATGATTTCTCTACACTTTTGTTGTATTTCCAGATTGCTCCTGGGAGGAGGGTAGTGTGGCTTCCACTTACTCCTCTGCCATACTGGATCCTGCAAATCAGCATCCCTGGACACCACCAAGGAATCCTCAGCCAGGAGCAGGTAGAAACAGCCTTGTTTGTCAATTTAAAATAAATATATTATACACACACACTCACCTTTTTGTAGATATTTTAAATTCTCTTCAGCTTCTATGGCCTCATTTTGTAAAATATGGAAGCTTAAATGATAATTATCTTTTTAAAATCTTAAGAAAAATTACATAGAAAATGCACATTCAGACATTCCCTGACCATAGTAACTGCTTAAAAATAGGTCATAGCTATTACTTTCTATAAGGCCATTTTCAACAGTAGAATTATGTACATGTATGTTTAATGCAGTTCACCTATTTAACTATAGGAAGAGTATGTTTTATACTGAACCAAACCACTCATCAAAACTATGGACTATATTATCTTTCCTCCCCATGAACATATCAAGAACTTAATCAAAATAAAAGATTATCTGTTAACTTTCTTCTGTACATATTACTGGGCATGGTTATATTGTAATTGTTCCTGAAGATATTGTCCATCACTTCTACTAGTGTCCCCAACACAAAATCCTTGAAAGAATCCATTAAGACTTAATTGTTAAGTGCCCTGGTGGGTGTGGCTCAGTGGATTGAGTACTGGCCTGTGAACCAAAGAGTCACTGGTTGGATTTTCAGTCAGGGCACATGCCTGGATTAAGCCAGGATTCCAGTAGGGGGCATGTGAGAGGCCACCATACATTGATGTTTTTCTCCTTCTCTTTCTCCCTCCCTCCCCCTCTGTCTAAAAATAAATAAATAAAATATTTTTTAAAAAAAGAGTTAACTATTAAGCAGAAGCTCAGATCCTCCTGAGGACCTTCTGTCTTTTTCTTAACCTTTATATATAATGAAGACAATTTATTTATCTCTGTTTACATTATTATTTTGTCATTCTTAAAGCTCAGAACTAAATTCATGGCTCAGTTCTAGCAACTAAATAGGAATTTGTAGCCTGCTTAGGTATATATTCTCCCTAACACTTTCCCCTAGACTATTTATATTTTATGCTAATTTAGATTTTCCCTGTTTTATTGTTTTATTTTTCAACTTTTACTTTGGAAGTTTATTGCATATATTTACCATTAACAACACCTAAAGTCTTCATGGAATAAGCAGGGATATAAGCATATGTATAGATATGTAATGATAAATATATATAATATAAACACAGATACATAACTGTCTATATATACATGAATTTAATTCATAGACTAAATGGATAAGATGACTGAATTCAAAGCTTTCATGCTAGTATAAAGACCCTCAAGTGGAAAAGACAAACCAAATCTATTACATCAAATATTTATATTATTAAAAAGCATAGAAAAGAGGTGCCCCCCCCTTAGTCAGTGACATACTAATATAATTAGAGTTTTTAGAGCAGAGTTGAAAATGTACAGGATTTATGGATTTTCTGCTTTTATAAGTATTGCTTCTATATTCATAGGAGTATTACATCATGTTTTGTACTGAAGATCTAACTTACAGCTCTGTTTAGTCAAATGTCATTTTAAAAAAGAAATGGCTTATTTTTAGAATAGTATCTTTTCCACATAAAGTCACCCACTGGGAAAAGGAGGAAAGCTGTGTGCTCTGATAGAGTCTGCATTATTTTGACAATTTCTCTAAATATGTTCTTGGAGGACCATGAAGCCTTCTTCCTTGTTCCAGGTCTAAGATACTGTCCTCTGAAACATCCTGGTGGTGATTATGTAGACCCAGCTGTTTAGGGTTGTATACTGGAAATATTTGCAAACAAACAAAAGAAACTTTCTTTTTTTTAAGATTTTATTTATTTTTAGAGAGGGAAGGGAGGCAGATAGAGAGAGAAAGAGAGAGAACATCAATGTGCGGTTGCTGGGGGTCATGGCATGCAACCCAGGCATGGACCCTGACTGGGAATCAAATCTGCGACACTTTGGTTTGCAGCCTGCGCTCAATCCACTAAGCTACGCCAGCCAGGGCTACAAAAAAACCTTTCTTCATGCCTCCTAACCTCCTGTCTTCTTAACGTTAAAATCACCCTTTGTGATTTCCTTGTTTTTCTCACATTGCCTCAATCCAGAGGAAACATTTATATATGCTATAGCAAACATAGCTTAACTGGTATTTTGGCTGACAGAACATATTTGTTTCTGTGCTTCTATACCCCCTTCTTCTGACTGCAGAACTTGGGGAGTGAGCCTTCTTAACAAACTGCTTTTGCAATGCCATTGGAAGACAGCAATCCTGTTATTATAGGAACACAAAAATGGTTGTGGGTTACTTCATTTTTTATTTATTGACTTAAAAATCTCAATATTAATATCTGAATATTCAGAAATCAATAGAGATTACATTGTGGTCTGCTTTCAAAACAAAAGACAATTATTTTATCCGATAGTGGTAGCTTTAGAGCACTATACATTTTTTTCAGGATCTTCATAGTGTCCACAAAGAAGGAGAAGAGTAATGATACACCCTGGCTGAGTGGCTCAGTAGGTCAGAGCATCATCCTGTACAACACCATATAGGTTACAGGTTCTATTCCTGATTAGAACACATACCTAGGTTTGGTGTTCAATCCCTGGCAAAGTCATGTTCCAGAGGCAGCCAATCAATGTTTTTCTCTCTTTTCAATGTTTCTGTGTGTCTCTCTTATTTTTCTACCTTCCTCCCTCTCCAAAATCATTAAACATATGTTTGATTGAGGATTAAAAAAAAAAGAAGGGTACTGATGCATGCCAGTCCTGAGGGAGGCTATATAAACAGGTTTTAAATTTTTTCTTAGCAAAATAAGAGTTATTAGACCAGTGCTCGCAGAATCAACAATTTTTATAGATATTTGTGTGGAATAAATAAAGTGGTGGGCATTCCTCCCTAACTGGAAACTGTATGGTTTCCAATATCTGTTGAAGAGGGTCTTTAAAACAAACAAAAAGTAAAAACCCTAACAACCAAATGTAAACTGAAGGCTGTGAAGGCTCTTCTCTAATGACATAATGTTGTTTCAGATACTCTTGGAATACTTATGGGAAACAATACTCTGGTTAAAAAGTCCATTGTGAGGCTATTATTCATTTTGTTTCTAACTCTCATGGCATTGTTCAGATCACTGCCCCCAAAACAAAACCAATGACAATATCTTTTAACATGACAATATCTCTCTAATTTCCTGTTATGCCCTTAAAATTACACATTATACTTTCTTTTTATATTTTGAGCAGAAAATTATTGAAAAGAATTTAATGGTGTTTGTAGCCCCAAATTAATTCAAGTCTTAAGTGGTTTGAACTCAGTTACAACCCTTTTATGAGCTATCTTCTCTGTAAACTGTACTGAGCTAACATAATATAAGGGGAAAGGAAATAAAAAGTAGATTTTGTGTCTTTCTGAAGAATATATGAGTTGACATTACAGCCAGAAAGCAAAGCTAAGGGTTCATTTAGTTTCTCTATTTTCCAATAACTACACTGAAAGCTTGTTATCACATTTGTTTTGTGGTTGATGAGTGTCTTCATATTACAGGTATTTAATAGATTTCTTTAGAAAGAAAAATGACTCAGGAGATTGATTATATTAATTTAGGAGCAAGCTTGGCCCTATCCTGAGTACCTCTGTGCAATTAGAGCCTCAAATTCCCCAAAGATAAGGACACTAATCCTTACCAGTTGCTTACAAGGAGGGGAAGATCCAATTTATAAAGTAACTGAACTCCTTATTAACAAAATTATCTATCAATGTATATTTCATTATGAAAAAGAATTAGCCTGTCCACAACTTGCTTTCATTTTGTTTTTGATTAATTGCATCATGTGTTGTCAACCAGGACTCCACAAGGAAATGCAGTTAGCGTTATTGATGTTAATAATGACTGAGGGTTGACGGGGAGCCAGATGTCTATACAGAATTCACAAAAAAATTTATTGACTGTAATAAATTTATGATCTAATTTAAAGAAAGTAACAATTGCTCAGTTTCACTGAATTTTTAACCTCAAAGAGCTAAATTATAAAACACTCAAAAATGAGAAGTAAAGATGATGAAGAAGTAAAAATATATGCACAAGAAAAAGTTTAAAGAAATATCTGACAGAAAAGCAGAGAATTGGGACCAAACTAGTAAAAATGTTTTGCAGGCTTGTAATGATTCCATGCTTCTAGGCAAAGTCAAGCAATTCTATGCTCATTTTCTCTTGGTTACTTTCATTCCATTCTTATACTTTTGAATGGGGCCAAACCACGTTTCTCACTTTTCCATTTATGTATTAATTTCATACATTTTACTATCTGCTATATATTTTAAAACTATGCTAGGTGGAGACACAAATCACTCCTATTTAAGAGAATATGATAAAAAGAAAAAACTGATACAAAGAGCAATGGAAGGGAAAAGCTCCACTTTCAGCTAGTGTGATCAAAGAAGCCTTTCAAGAGCATTGTTTCCATCTGACTCAGGCTCTTTCCCATCACTGCTGAGAAAGGCATCACCTCTTATACATTGAGTAATGCTGAAATTAAGATAAATTGGTATGACAACATTAACTCTCAGATTACCTTAACTTCTTCCAAGCAGCAAAAACATTTTGTCCTCTTGGCTGGTGTGTATATTTTGTGAAGTCACTCTTTATAGTAAATGTGTCACTTCTGCCACATTGGGTCAGGTTGCTATCCTTGTAGACCTAGATATTTTTTTTTTAAGAATTTTTTTAAACTACATATTTTTAAAGTAACTTTTTTTAGATTTTATTTATTTATTTTTAGAGAGGGAAGGGAGGGAGAAAGAGAGAAAGAGAGAAACATCAATGTGCGGTTGCTGGGGGCCGTGGCCTGCAACCCAGGCATGTGCCCTGACTGGGAATTGAACCTGCGATGCTTTGGTTCGCAGCCTGCGCTCAGTCCACTGAGCTACGCCAGCCAAATAGACCTAGATATTTTAATGACTTCTTGTTCCCACTAGATCTTGTTTGAGAGCAAACATAAAAGTTAATATTACTTTTCCTGACTAATGTGGCTCAGTTGGTTGGGCCTCTCTCTGGAGAGCAAAAGGTTGACAGTTCAGTTCCCATTTAGGGCACATGCCTGGGTTGAGGGTTTGGTCTCTGTTTGGGGCAGGTAGGAAGAGCATCCTATTGCTGTTTCTCTCCCTTTCTTTCTTCCTTCCTTCCTCTCTCTATAAAAATAAATAAATAATTATTTTTTAAAACGGTTAATGTTACTTGCCATCTGCATTTATCATTACTCCAGGTTGTGTTGGAAGCCTAAATGACAAAGTCAAATTTTGCCTATAATCATACCTGGGACAAAGGCAATTATTTAGCCAATAAGCATCTGGATGAGGGTAGGACTTGATAAGACTCCCAAAGGATGGTGACTCAGACTGCATATCAAATATCTAGTGATCATACATTTTTTTCTCTTTAAGACAAGATCTTTCTTACTCCTTTTTAACAGGACAAAATGCCAAGAGAAATAATCCAGTAAAAAGACTTTTCCAGAATAACAATAATATGGTTTCTTTGGACCTTGTTCTTGTTCTCAGTGAACATTCATGTCAATAAACTGAGAGACAAAGTGTTCTCATAAAAATAATATACAGTGTGCTCAGAGAAACAGCCCACATATATAATCAACTATCTTTGACAAGGGTACCAAGAGAATACAGTAGGAATAAGGTAGTTCCTTCAATAAATGGCATTGGAAAAACTGGATATCCACATGCAAAAAAATGAAATTGGACCCTTATTTTAAATGAAATTAACTCAAAATAGACTAAACTATAAGTGTAAGACCTAAAATAATTTTCTAAAATCCTAGAAGAAAACATGCAAAAAGATTTCTTGACATTGTTCGTGGCAATGATTTTTTTTTGCTATGACACCAAAAGTACAGACAAAAAAAGTTAAAATAATCAAGTAGTACTATATCAAACTAAAAACTTCTGCACAGCAAATAATCAACAAAGTGATGACATGGGAAAAAATGTTTGCAAATCATATATCTGAAATGGGTTATTATCTAAAATACATAGGGAACTCACAAAAGTCAATAGAAAAACAAACAGTTTAGTTTAGAAATGGGCAAAGTACCTGAATAGACATTTTTCCAAAGAAAATAAACAAATAGTGAACAGATATATGAAAAGGTGCTCAACATCATTAATCATCAAGCAAATGAAAATGAAAATCACAATGAGAAGTCACCTCACACCTACTAAGATGGCTATTAATAAAAAAATAAGAAGTAACAAGTTTCAGCAAAGATATGGAAAAAAGAAAATCTTTGTAAATGGTTAGTGAGACTGTAAATTGGTATAGTTATTATGGAAAACATTATGAGATTCCTCAAAAAATTTAAAAAAATAAAACTACCATATTATCCGGCAATCCCACTTCTGGTTATCTATCAGAGGGAAATGAAATTATCTCAAAGAGATATCTGCACTCCTATATTCACTGCAGCATGGTTCACAATAACCAAGACATAAATAAATGTCCAAAGACAGATGAATGGATAACAAAAATGAAATATATACACTCAAATATATTTGTGAGAACATGGATAAGCCTGCAGGGCATTATGCTAAGTAAAATAAAACTGACATAAAAAGATAAGTGCTATATGACTTCATTTATATGTGGAACCCAAGAAAAGTTGAACTCATAGGACCAGAAAGTAGAACAGTGATGACCAGAGACTGGGGGTGGGGGAAATGAGGAGATTTTGGTCAAAGGGTACAAACTTCCAGTGATAAGATGAATAAATTCTGGAGACTGAAGATAGCAGCTGAGTAGATGGAAGTCCACTTGCTTGTGTCCCTAGCACAGATTTTCATCTGAGCTTCCAACAAGTAAGCTGAACATCAACGGAATCGCAGTTGATACAAATTTTTGAAGCTAAGGGATTCTCAGAGGATTTTTGCACCATCCAGTAAGAGATTTTATAAGGCGAGGGGAGAATGCCCTGTGTGAGGTGCCTGCAGCAGAGGAGAGATCAGACAGAAAACACAGTTTAGTGGTTCCCTGTCCTCCTGGAGCAGGGCCACTGGTCCTACTCAGGGAAAGCACCTAATCCTTATTCAGAGAGGCTTGGAAGGATATACAAAGTCTGAGAGTCTTAGGCTACATACATACGGCAAGCAGCACGTCCATAGCTGCAGCACCAACTGGGAGAGTTCCACAGACACTCGATCTCCTAAAACTGTCAGAGGCACTGGCAGTCTGTGAACATCTCTGGCAGATAAAGATTTTATGCTTTTGGGGAAGGTGGAGCATACTGAGAGCTGGCCCATGGCTTCGGACTGCAGTGTGCATGCCCCACAGAGACTTAGAGAAGAGCTGAGGCATTGCAGGGCAAGGACCCTGTGCTTGCATATCCAGTGGCTCTGCCAACAAAGAAGAGAGAGGGGAAATGCACTTCATTTCCACTGAGTCGAGCTATGCAGGAAGAACAGAAAGTGAAACACCAAAGGGACTCTGGATCCTAACTCAGCGTGGCTGGCAAGCAGGGAACAGCACAAAGCGGAGCGTTCAGGTCTGAGTCTCCTGTGAGAGCTGGCAGGCTGAGGACTACAAGGCCAGGAGATGAGCACCTGAGATTCATTGCAGCCAGACAGGTCCCCTCACAGGCAGGTGTGCCCAACCCCCACCCACGGGATTGCAGGCTCTGCAGATCAGTGAGGCCCGGCTCAGGAGCCTCTGCTCAGCATGTATCTGTAAGGGAAAGAAAGAGAAACTCTGAGAGGGCCCTTTCTGAACTTCTATCAAACACTATGAGCAATGCTAGTTCCTCACACCTGGATGCACCAAAACCAGCAAACACAAGAGATTAGAAACAGGCACAGCAAAGGGTGTTCAGGGCCCCACCCAGTCTCAGCTCATACACAGAGCTGTTGGTAGTGCCAAACAACAAAGAGCTTGCCCTTTTAGAGAGATTGGCTCCTCACAGGAAAGGGACAGTTTATTCACCAGAAACTATACATTACTGGAAATAATCAGGGACAGATCAAGATGTGTGTTGGAGGGGAGTGGGGTGGGAAAACACTCGCACCATCTTCCTGAAGACAGAACAGCACCTCCTGTGGGTGACTCAGGGAATCTACCCTCCAGATTGCACCATAGGCCTGCTCTGGAGGCAGTGGAGGTGGTATTGGCAGTGCTATTGGACATTAGATGAGCCACTCTTGGGCCTTATGCTGATGGAAAGCCAGCAGGGCAGAACAGGGAAGACCAGCCAGGTCTGAAGGAGACAGCCATAGATTGTGAATCATTTATAGCCATGAACAAACAGCCTGCCTAGGACTAGACTAGGACACCATCTGACATCACCAGGGGTTGATCCAGAAAGAGAAGACAGTGGCAAACACTAGACTCTGCTGAGACTGAATCCCACCATGGTCTTCCTCATTATTTGCATTATTTTTTCTCTGGCATAGTTTTCTAACATTTTTTCTTTTTCTTTAAGTTTGTTCCTATTATTTTAATATTTTTACTACAGTATTTCAAATATCATATTTTACTCCTCCCTTCTCTTACTTCAATTTGCCTTCTTTCTCCCTGTTCTTATTTTTTTTTAATTTAACTTTTCCCCTTTCTATCCATATTTCTATTCTGCACTCTTACTATTTCTCTTTCCTCCAGCCTCTCAAAACCACTTGTCTTGCCATTAGTCATCTCACCCCCTTTTTCCCTTCCTTATAATTCACTTATTCTCTCTCCACCCTCATTAACTTTGTTCATTTGTTGTTGGTATGGTAGTATTTTTTCAATTTTATTTCTAGATGTTCACTATTTTTGTATTTCAAATCTCAAACTTTACTGTTCCCCTTTCCTACTCCATTTGCCTTCCCCCTGCCCTTCCTTTTTTATTTTAAATTTTATTTTTCCCCATTTCAGTCTGGTTTTTATTCTTTACTCTTATTATTTCTTCTCCCTCTATCTTCTCAAAATTACTTTTCTTTACATTAAATATCTCATAATCTTTTTTTCCCTTTTTTCCTTCTTATTCTCTTTACACCCTTATTAATCCTTGCTCATTGGTCATTGATATTGCTATGGGGTTGTTTTTCTTCAATTTTGTGCATATTTTTCCACTATTTTTTCTTTTTTTTAAACCTCATATTATACTCTTCCCTTTTCTTACTCCATTTTGCCTTCTTCCTTTCCTTTTTATTTACACTGTAAAGTTTATTTTCTTCCTTCACCTTGTTTCTATTCCTTATTATTATTTCTCCTCCCTCTACCCTCTCAAAATCATTTTTCTTTCTGTTAGTAACCACAAATTCATTTTTCCTTTCTTATAATAGCCTTAATCTCCACCTTTATTAATAACTGTTCGTTTGTTGTTGATAGTGTGGTTGTGGTAGGGGAATATTTTTGTGGGTGTGGGCTTTGTTTCCCTTATTGTTTGTGTTGTTTTGTCAGCACCTGTAAAACAGTGTATAAGACATGGTAGTCAGTGTGGCTCTCAGTCACCCAGGCATAGAGAAGAACCCACCAATGAACAACCCAACAACAACCAAAACCCAATTTTAACAAGAGAGCCCCAATGAAAGGCATCCCAAGAGCATCCAACCCAGGGGATCAAGGAGACTGCACCACTGAGTCCCATAGGTCTCCTACCACAGAAGTCCACCCTCAAAGACAGGGAGTCAATGCAGAGCAATCTGATACTCAGAAACAAACAAGAAGAATCACCTAAAATGGGGAGACAAAGAAAAAACCACCAATCAAAAGTAAAGGAAGAATCCCTAGAAAAAAAGCTAAGTGAAATGGGCACAAACAATCTATTAAACTTAGAGTTCAAAATAATGGTTATAAGGATGCTCAGATAACTCAGTGAAAACTACAAGGCTCAACAACTACAAGCTGTGGGAGCTACAAGGAACTATAAGCTGTGGGAGCTACAAGGAACTTAGTGGGAACAACAACAGCATTCAAAAGTACATAGACACTATGAATAAGAGCCAGGAAGAAATGAAGAGTACAATATCTGAAATGAAGAATATACTAGAGGGAATCAAGAGCAGGCTAGGTGAAGCAGAGGATTGAATCAGAGAGTAGAAAAAATATCACATCAGAGCAACGAAGTGAAAAAGACTAAAAATGAATGAAAAGAATTTAAGGGAGCTGCAGGACAACATAAAACACAATATTTGCATGATAGGATACCAGAAGGGAGGGAAAAAAAGGATTTCTAGGGATAAAAACCTGTTTGAAAAAATAATGACAGAAAACTTTCCTAACTTGGTGAGGGAAAAAGTTGTGCAAGTCCAGGAAGCACAGAGGGTCCCAATCAAGATGAACCCAAAGAGGTCCACTCAAATACACATCACAATTAAAAAGCCAAAATTTAAAGAGAAAGAGAAAATCTTAGAAGCAGCAAGGGAGAAGCATCTAGTAACATTCAAGTGTGCTCTGATAAAGCTATCAGCTGATTTCTTAACAGAAACACTAGAAGCCAAAAGAGAATGACAAGAAATGATCCAAATAATGAAAAACAAAGACTTGCAATGAAGACTACTTTATCAAGCAAGGCTCTCATTGAAAATGGAAGGTGAAATAAGGAGCTTCCCAGACCAAAAAAGAAAAAAAGGGCTAAAAGAGTACATCTCCACCAAACCAGCATTGCAGGAGATGCAAAAGGAACAGTTTAAGATGAAGGGGGGGGGGAGGGGCATAGGTACAAAGGGAAAATGGCAATGAATAAATATCTATCATTAATAACCTTAAATATAAATGGATTAAATGCTCCAATAAAAAAAATAGGGCACCTGAATGGGTGAGAAAATGTGACCTGCATATATGCTGTCTACAAGAGACCCATCTTAGAACAAAAGATTTATACAGGCTGAAAGTGAAAAGATGGAAACAATATTCTAATAAAATGGGCATGAGAAAAAGGTGGGGTAGCAATACTTATATCAGACAAGTTAGACTTCAAAACAGGGCCAAAGAGACAAAGAAAGTCACTGCATAATACTTAATGGAGTAGTCCAACAAGAGGGTATAACCCTTGTAAACATTTATACACCCAGCATAGTAGCCCTTCATAAGGAAAATGTTGAAATGTTTTAAAAAAAAGATCAATTACAATACATCTCAGATTTTTAACACCCCACCAACAACAGATGGATAGATATTCAAAACAAAGGATCAACAAAATATTGTGGCATTTCTAGATCAAATGCACTTAATTGATATTACAGAAAATTAAACCCCAAAGAAGCAACATATACATTCTTTTCAAATACACAGGGATCATTTTCAAAGATAGACCATATGGTAGGACAAAAAATAAACCTCAACAAATTCAAGATGATTGAAATCATAAGAATCATCTTCTCAGATCATAATGGCCTGAAACTAGATACCAAACTCAAGGAAAACACTAAAAAACGTTCAAATACATGGAGACTGAATAACATGCTATTAAATAATGCTATTAGTAAATAATGTTATTAAATAATGAATTAATAATGAATGGGTTAACAATGAATTCAAGGAAGAAATCAAAAGTATCAGGAAACAAATGAAATGAACACACAACAACCCCAAACCTCTTGGACATAGGAACGGCAATCCTCAGAGGGAAGTTCATAGCAATACAGGTCTACATATAGAAAATAGAAAAATCTCACATAAACAACCTAACCCTACATTTATAAGAACTAGAGGAACAACAACAAACAAAGTCCAGAGTGAAATGAAGGAAGGAAACAATCAAGATTGGAACAGAATTAAATTACATAGAGAATAAAAAAATAATAATATAAGGATGAAAGAATCCAGGAGCTAGTTCTTTGAAAAGATAAATAAAATTGACAAAATTAAAATCAGACTCATCAAGAAAAAGAGAGGGCCCAAATAAATAATATAAGAAATTGCTGTGAACCACTATGTGCCATAAAATTGGACAACCTGGGAAAATGGATAAATTCCTAGAAACATAATATCTTCTAACTGAATCAAGAAGAGGCAGTAAGCCTAAGTAGACAACAGCTGGCAATTTTAAAACAGTAACAAAACAAACAAACAAAAAAAACCTCCTGGCATACAAAATCCCTGGACTAGATGGCTTCGCAGGCTAATTTTACCAAACATTCAATAAAAGAACTAACTCCTACCCTTCTCAAACTATACCAAAAAATTCAAAAAAAGGGAAGACTCCCAAACTCTTTTTATGAGGCCAGTATTATCCTAATTCCTACACTGGGTAGACACAACAAAGGAAGAAAACTATAGGCCAATATTGCTGATGAACACAGAAGAGAAAATATTGGCAAAATATTGGCAATCCAATTCCAACAATACATTAAAAAGATCATACACCATGGTCAAATGGGATTCATCTAAGGGATGCAAGTATATTACAATATTCACAAATCAATAAACATAATATACCATATAAACAAAATAAAGGATACAAATTGCAAGATTATATCAATGGATGCTGAAAAAGCATTTGATAAAATCTTGCACCCATTTATGATAAAAACACTCAGCACAGTTAGAATAGAGGGAACATACCTCAACATAATAAAGGTCATGTATGAGAAATCTACTGCCAACATCATATTCAATGTGTAAAAATTAAGGCTTTCCCCTTAAGATCAGGAACAAGACAAGGGTGTCCATTTTCACCACTTCTACTCAACTTAGTACTAGAAGTTCTAACTGCCGTGATCAGACAAGAAAAAGAAAAAAAAAGAAGACATCTAAATTGGAAAGGAAAAGGTAAAGCTGTAATTTTTCACAACACAATAGTGTACATAGAAAATCCTATATTCTCCACCAAAACTCTACTCAACCTAATAAGTGATTTTGGCAAAGTAGCAAGATACATATCAACATTCAGAAATCACTGGCATTTTTGTACACCAACAATGAACTATTAGAAGGAAAAACTGGGTGGGGGGGCGAGGAGGAATCCAATTTACTATAGCAAAAAGAAAAATAAAGTATCTAGGGACAATTTTAACCAAAGAGGTAAAAGACTTGTACTTGGAAAACTAAAGAACACTGAAGAAAGAAATTGAGGAAGATATAAATAAGTGGAAGTATATACCATGTTCATGGGTTGGGCACATTAATATCATTAAAATGTCCATATTACTCAAAGCAATTTATAGGTTCAATGCAATTCCTACTAAAACACCAATGGCGTATTTCTCAGATCTAGAACAAACATTTCAAAAATCTATATGGAACCAAAAAAGACCCTGAACAGCCTCACCAGTCTTGTGAAAGAAGAACAAAGTAGAAGGGATCACAATATCTGATATCAAACTATACTGCAAGTCCATTATAATCAAAACAGTCTGGTACTAGCATAAAAACAGATATGTCTATCAATGGAACAGAATAGAGAGTTCAGAATTAAACCCATGTCCCTATGGTCAATAAATATTTGACAATGGGGGCAAAAGCATACAGTGGAGTAAAAATGGCCTCTTCAATAAATGGTGTTGGGAGAACTGGACAGTTTCATGGAAAAAAAAAATAGAACTAGACCCCCAACTTATACCATATACTAGAATAAACTCAAAATGGATAAAAGACTTAAATATAAGTTGTGATATAATAAAAGTCCTAAAAGTAAACATAAGCAGTAAAATTTTAGATATCCCAAGTAGCACTATTTTGCTGATATTTTTCCTAGGGCAAGGGAAATAAATAAAATAAATAAACAAATGGGATTACATTGAATTAAAAAGTTTCTGTATGTCAAAGTAACCATCATCAACTTGAAAAGGGAAGCAACCATATGGGAGAAACTACTTGCCAATGATACATCAGACACAGTTTAATCTCCAATATATATAAAGGATTCATACAATTCAACACCAGGAAGATAAACAATCCAATTAAAAAATGGGACTGACAGTGACCAGAGGGGAGAGAAGAGGGAATTTCAGAGGAGAATGGGTAGGGTTTATAGGAACAAATTTAAAGGACACAAGGACAAAAACTAGGGGGAGGGTGGTAATGGGAGGGAAGTGGGGAGGGTTGGGTGGGTGGGCTGGAATGGGAGTAAAAGGGAGAAAACTGTATTTGAACAATGATTAAAATTAAAAAAATAAAAAAATTTAAAAAATGGGCAAAGGACCTGAATAAACATTTCTCCAATGAGCACATATAAATGGCCTATAGAAATATGAAAAGATGTTCAACACCACTAGCTGTCAGAGAGATGCAAATTACAACTACAAGGGGATATAACCTCACACCTGTCAGAATGGGCATCATTAATAAATCAACAAACAATAAGTGCTGGCAAAGACGTAGAGAAATGGAAACCTACAGCACAGTTCATGGGAATGCAGACTGGTGCAGCCACTGTGGAAAACAGTATGGAATTTCCTCAAAAAACTAAAAATGGAACTGCCCTTTGACCCAGGAATTCCACTGCTGCAAGTATACTCTAAGATTTTTGAAACACGAATTCAAAAGAACCTATGCATCCCAAAGTTCATAGCAGCACAATTTACAATAGCCAAGTGCTGGACACAGTCTAAGTGCCCACCAGTGAATGAGTGGATCAAAAAATTGTGGTACATGTACATAATGAAATATTACACAGCGGAAATAAGGACCTCTTACCTTTTGTGACAGCTTGGATGGAAATGGATACTATTATGCTAAGCAAAATAAGCCAGGGGATAAAAGACAAATACCAGATGATCTCACCTATAAGTGTAACCTAATGAACAGATGAATCAAATGAGCAAAATAAAACCAGAGGCATGGAAACATGAGACAGACTGACAGAAACCAGAGGAGAGGGTCAAGGTAGATAAGGTGGAAAGAAACAGAAGGGACTAGTCAAAGAACATGTATTAATGACCCATGGACATTGACAATGGTGTGGGGATTGACCCTGGGAGTGAGCAGTGGGACTGGGAGGAGGAAGGCAAATGGAGAAAATTGGGGCAGCTGTAATAGAATAAGAATAAACAATTTTTTTAAAGATTAATAAATTCTGAGGCTTGAATATACAGATGATTACAGTTAACAATACTGTATTATGTACTTTAAATTTGCTAAGAAAAAAGATCTTAAACGTCCTCACTACATACACACAAATGGTAACTATGAGATGATTGATATGTTAACTAACTTGATTGTGGTTATCATTTCACAATTCATATGCATATTAAATTATCACATTGTACACCTTTACATACACATTGTACAATCTAAATATATAAATTTTTTATTTGCCAATCACACTTCAATAAACCTGGAAAAATATGTTTACAATATGATCTGAAAGGTGCTGCAAAAATGCCAGGAAAAGAAAATCATAAAACAAGGCCAATCACTCTATGCAAACACAATTTGTTTTCCATAGAAGGGGCATTCCTCTACTTTCTGGAATTGGTATTACATCTCTTTGAGGAAAATGAGAAACTTTTGATATCTGGGAGATAAAGGGCCTACTTTATACTATGCACTTTATATACTTCATTTAATCTTTCCATCTACCATGCAATATTATCCATACTTACAAGGGAGGAAATAGAGGCTCAGAGATTCAGTGTTTTCATTTAGCAAATCTAACAAGTGCTGGAGGCAGGATTCACATCCAAGACTGTCTCACTAGAAACTTGCACATATTCCTGGAGGTCATAATGCCACAAAACCCTTTTGGGATAAAGACTAGATCTAAATACTTGGAATAAGTTTTAATCATAGAGGAACATAAATTAAAGAATCAAGGAAAATCATTCAGTCTACCAAAAGTGGAAATAAAACAGGGAAAGTCTTGCTAGCATACAATTATAATTTGATGATAATTAATATATTATACATCATTTTTCTAAATGTTGTTGAATATGTGGAAGTTGACATCCCCCTATGCTTTCCTGTGGCCTTATGTATTTATTCTGGAGCCCTTCTAGGACCAGCCAAAATGCTCTTATATTTCTGAAAATTTAGCTAGGCCAAAGGTCAGGGGCAGGCTGTGTTCAACTGTCCTTGCTGAGCTGACTTGTTCTTGCTGCCTTTGAACTTTTCTTCTCCATATCATGGAGAAGATGGCAAAAGTTCCATCATCTCCATGATATGTGCTCGCCTTTACCTAAATCACTTAACCTTTTACAATTTCTGTTTCTAAATTATAAAAGAGAGTTTGTTCTTGCTGCCTTTGAACTTTTCTTCTCCATATCATGGAGAAGATGGCAAAAGTTCCATCATCTCCATGATATGTGCTCGCCTTTACCTAAATCACTTAACCTTTTACAATTTCTGTTTCTAAATTATAAAAAAGAGTAGAAAATCATCTTTAAAATGTATGCAGCTTTAACATTTGGTAATTTATAACTTAGAGTATTTTTATTTTATAAAGCAGATATTTGTGTATTTCTTAGTTGAATTATCAGTTATTTTGAAAATTATTAGTGAGATTCTAACAACCATGGAGCAAAAATAAAGAATCTCAAATTTGTTACTCACCTATTGTTAAAAAATATTTATTCAGTACATTTAAACTTCGTTTATGATTTAAAAATTAACTTATAATAAGTATTAAATACATAATATTATGTTAAAATTAAGCTACTGTTGTTAAACCCATAGATATTTAAGTGAATACAAATCTACTTTTTAAGGATTAAAGACAGAATGCTCTAAACTGCCATATTATTTCATCTAAATATAAAATTGGGACACTTTAGAAAAATAATATGAAAACACTTTCATGTAAAATGTTTTCTCCTTTCTAAATTGTATTTTGATTGTCCTCAATGAAAACAAAACTATCAATAACATCTTATACCTGTATGGTCTTTATGATATGCAAAATACTTCCAAAACTAGTATGTGGGGATTATGTTTGAAGTCATTTCATAAGATGAAAATCACATATGGGTAAAGTTACTAACAAAAATCCCTTAGTCCATAAAGAATAGCATGCACAATTTTATACATGTGTGTGAAAGTAGTATTTATAGCATTTACAATAAGAACAGTATACAAAATCCATTTCTGAAAAGATTAACTGCATAAAAGGGGGCACATAGTTATGTATTTTAATTTCGTGGGAGAATGCACATTATTTGTACGGCATAAATGCAAACGTGATGCTGTTCTACAGTATAAATTTCACAACATCCCTTGTGAGCTACATACAGATTATATATCTCTATATAGGGAAATAAAGTTTGTGGTGGTTTCCAAATTTGTCTAACGAAAGCTTCAACCCAATAAGTGGCAAAGCTACAATTTAAAACTTTAAACTTCAAGTCCAGTTGTTATTCTACTACTTCATAATTGGTTCTGTGTTTATTTTACTTTTTTGCTGGAGTAAACTTTCTTACAAACTCAATGATTTTGAAGGGGGTTTTTTTATTAGAGTTAATTTTCCCAGACAAAATTATCTTCTTCATATCATCAGTTTCATTGAAAATTCAGAATGAGAAAAGGCAAAAAGTGGTATTATGTTCAATATGAAAAATCTATTAATTAGACTTAATCTCACTCTTCACAATCACTCTAAATTTGTTATTAGGATGCTTCATTTTTTTACTTGCAGTTTATTTATTAACTGAACTTATTAGGGTGACATTGGTTAATAAATTATATAGGTTTCAGAGTTACAACTCTATAACAATAATCTGTATATTGTATTGTGTGATCACCACCCCAAAACAAGTTACCTTCCATCACCTTTTATCCCCCATCTACCCTCTTTACCTCGCCCTACACCATTTTCCCTCTGGTTATCACCATACTGTTGTCTGTCTATAGGGTATTTGTTTTGTTTTGGTTTGGTTTGGTATGATTTTTTTTTGTTTAATTCCTTTACCTTTTGTACCTAGACCCCAAGTCCCCATACCTTTAACAGCTGTCTGTTCTCTGATTCTGAGTCTGTTTCTATTTTATTTGTTAGTTTATTTTGCTCATTAGGTTCCACATATAAGTGAGATCATATGGCATTTCTCTTTCTCTGACCAGTTTATTTCACTTAGCATAATGTTCTCCAGGTCCATCCATGCTGTTGTTTCAAAGGGTAAAATTTTCTTCTTTTTATGGCTGAATAGTATTCCATTGTGTAAATGAAAACCATCAACAAAATAAAAAGACAACCTACTGATACTTGCTGATACAGCAAATAAGGAGTTAATCAAAATTTATAAAGAACTTATAAAACTCAACACCCAAAAAATCCAATTAAAAAATGGGCAAAGGACCTGAATAGACACTTCTCCAAAGAGGACATACAGATGGCCAATTGACATATGGAAAGATGATCAGTGTAACTAATCAACAGAGAGATGCAAATTAAAACCACAATGAAATATTACCTCATGCCTGTCAGAATGGTGATCACCAATAAATAAACAAACTAGTGTTGGTGAGGATGTGAAGAAAAGGAACCTCTGTGCACTGTTGGTGGAAATGAATATTGGTACAGCCCTGTTGGAAAGCAGTGTAGTTACCTCAAAATATTAAACATGGAACTGCAATTCCACTTCTGGGAAAATACTCAAAGAAACTCAAAACACTAATTTGAAAGAGTATATGTACTCCTATATTCATTGCAGTGTTATTTACAATAGGCAAGATTTGGAAGCAGCCCAAATGCCCACCAGTAAATCAGTAGAAAAAAAAAAAGTTGTGGTAAATTGACATAATCGAATGCTAGTAGGTTACTTTAGTGGTGTGAGAATTTATTAGGAAAAAAATTTATCAGGTATAGCTCCACTTCTAAATAAAGAGGGTCTAAAGTAGACATTTAACTGCAAATAAGGTGGTCACTATTTTCCTTCCTTGGCTCTGCACCCCCACAAAAATTTTAGGTTTCCAAGAGATTCTGGATCAGCTGATATTAGTAATGGTGATTAACATCTCGATTCTTATCTGTCAATACACAAAGCCTCATTTCAAGAAAAACTTTGTGTTTAGGCTCTATACCGAATCTCATGCAATGCCATTTTCTTGGTTATTTTCTTGTTCCGTTGCTATTTCTCTGAGAAATAACAGCAGTTGTATGCTTTGGGGTGTACTTTGTACTTCAAGAGATGGCTCATGGGGACAACCAATTTTGGTCTGCCCAAAGAACAACATACAGAGTTACAAACCTTGACTTTGATTGTTATCAGATTAATAGTCTGGATGTGCAACTAAATAAAGTCACACCCTAACCTCCTTAGTCATTTCTCCCACATAAGAAATAGCACAGTGTATATGTAGAATAAACAAATAGTGCAACTGTGAGTGTATTATCATAGAAGTTATAGATAGACATTAAATGAGTATGGAATGAAAATCAAGAAATGGTGATCATTAAATTTTTCCTGTTTCACTAGTTCACGTGTTTCTTTTTCCAAGGCAGAGTGGAACACTTGCTAGAAATAAGTTCTAACCTTTCAGCTCTTTCTCTTTTCATACGAATCTTCCTACACATTAAATCATAGACATTTTTAAACCTGATAATTATCTTAAGTCATTATTTTTCAGAAGAGAAGCTGAATCCTTTAAATGTTAAGTACTTCTCCAGAAACATTCAGAGCTGTGACTAGAATGAAATTTTGATTAATTCATTGATTCATGAAAAGGTATTGAAAACCCACTGCATGCCAGGTACTTTTGCTCTTTTCACCATACCATTCCCATAACAAGTAAGATTATAGCTTTATTGGAAATGCAAAATAATAAGCAGATGGTATTTGAGTCAAGTGCATGAGAGGTTTCAGATCTCGGTCAGTATGCAAGACTTGCTAATGGTGATTACTAAGAAGAGGACTTGTAGGAGGTGTCTTTCAAGCTGCCTGGCTGAAATGAAGCAAGTTTAAATGGTAAGAAAGGAGATCTGGGGCAAGTAAAACTTTACCCTCTCACTATGTGTTTTCTTTGGGGAAAAGAAATATTTTTTCTTTAAAAAATGGAAATTAAAAGAAAAAGAAAAAATGTGCAGTGAAGCACAGGAATTATTGATTGTGTCCTCTCAGTCAGGGACAACTTCGTGAACATCACAGCTAGTAGCTGTGCAGTGGCATTGGACAGATCACATAAAAGCACATGACTTAATGTTCTGTATTGGCCATCATGGAATTCTTTATAATTTTTATCAGGAGGTCCCAGATTTCCATTTTTCACTGGACTCATCAAATAATGTGGCCTTTCCTGCTCCTACTTCTCTTTGAAGGGTCTGTTCTCTCTTGCACCTCCACAACTCTGACTTTCCTTACCCTCTCCTGCTCTCTTTCTTCTTGAGCTCTACTGCCAGGACTTGTTTTTTTGCTTCCAAACTCATCCTAATGTAGATCAGGTTCACATAACAAATTTTCTGTCTGGAATTAAACTTCCAGTGGACTTGTAGAAAAATGGAATTCTGCTATACAACTTGTTTTTTCTGTTGAATAATATTTGAGGAAAGTTTTTATTTCAGAAAATACTGTATCTCTACCCTATTATTTTTTTAATATCAGTAAAACATATATATAGCCAAGATGACATCCCCATTGGGGGCCACCCTTATCCCTAGAGATCTGGATAAACTTGATCCAAACCCCAATTCCACATCCCTATGTGAGAAACCCCATTTTTTTAAATACACTTTTAAAAGGTTTTATTTCTTCATTTTTAGAGAGAGGGGAAGGGAAGGAGAAAGAGAGGGAAAGAACCATCAATATGTGGTTGACTCTTGCACACCCCCTGTTGGGAACCTGGCCTGCAACGCAGGCATGTGCCTTAACTAGGAATTGAACTGGTGACCCTTTGGTTAGCAGCTGGCATTCAATCCACTGAGCTACTGGCCAGGGTAAGAAACCTGATTTTTTCTACTAGTAGCTGTGCACACCTCTTTAGGATCCTCACCTGCACATGATGTCTTTGTGCTGTGTTAGTCCAAGATAAGAGGAGTCTGGCTTCATCTCCATTTTCACAAGATGTGCAGTATTATTCATTTTGTAATTTGTGTGTGCATTTTATTGAAGATTTGAGGATATTGGGCCTAAGGGGAGAAGTACTTGACAGGAGATAGACAGTTGTCTGCAACCAGCTGATCTCAGTTTTCTGTCTCTCTTATTCCTCTTCTTTCTCCAAAGTAACAAATATTTGCTCTTGCTTCACATAAAAATTGTCACCAGTGTCAGTACCCTTTTAAGGTCTTACATTCCAACTGAAGCATATTCCCAATCAACCATGGTCCCATACTAATAGAAAAGTTGGTCAAAAACATTTTGTACAGTTTAAATTGTTAGCAATAGTTTTCCTCAGGAAGGTGAAAATGAAAAAACTCTTTTCTTACAATGCACATTTTATAGTTTTTGGAATATTTATATAAAAGATGAAGTGGAATCAGAATGACCTACATTTTTCAAAGTAGGCATGAATATGAATTCCATACATTACTGCCTCATTCTGAATTATTTTGTTTTCCTTTTTTTTCTTTTCCCTCTAAAAACATTTGTTAGTTATGAAAGAAACTCTTTTTTTTCTGGGTCACAAAAAAACTTAATTTTTTTAAGAAAAGTGTGAATTTCTGTACTTTTTAATATTAGAAGCTTGGTAGAAAAATATATTAAAGTTCAAAACAGTATAGAATACCTTTACCCCATCACTTCCTATGATTACATGTATAGTCATTGAATATTTTTCATAAATACTATTGTTTTGAAGAGATGTTTTCATGTATGATGAACTACACTATATTTTCAATTTACTGATCACCTATGCACTGATTTATTTAGAGCCCATTGATACATACTATAGAATTAGGAATAAGTATTTGATAATGCACAGGTTTGATCTAGTTATGTAAATAACTTTCCCAGTGCTGTAGTTTCAACATTAGGCAATCTGTTGAGAGTCAAAAAGAATGATTTAATACTGTCCTGCATTAACCAGTACTTCATGCCTGACCAGTCAGTTCCTTCTTTTAATTGGCAACTAGCCAATTAACCTGTATATTATTAATTTGTATATCAAACAAATGAGCTATTGAATAAAAGCACTATATAGTGTAGTGTCAATGTGATGGGGTAAACAAGCTCATAACTCACCCCCTTAGTTCCAAATAAAAGGAAGAAATAAAATATTTTTAAAATATAGTTGAAAATACATAGTAACTTTATGTTACTTCTAAAAATTAACTTAAAATAGACCATAAGCCTAAAATTATAAAACTTTCTAAAAAAAATAAGAGAAAATCTTTGTGACTATGGGTTAGTCAAAGATTTTATAGGCACAACACCAAAAACACAATGCACAAAAAATTTTTTTAAGTTGGACTTAGTAAAATTTTTAGATTCTACCTTTTGAAAGACATTATTAATAAAATGAAAATACAAACCATAGACTGAGAGAAAATATTTGAAAACCATGTAGTTGATAACAAACTAGCATCTAAAATGTATAAAGAGCTCTAAAAACCCAATAATAATAATAAACCAAATAACCAAATTTTTAAATAATAAGCAAAAGATTTGAACAGCACTTTACTCCCTGCAAAAATATTCGGAATCCAAATGAGCACCCAAAAAGATCCTCAACATAATTAGTCTTTAGTAAATGCAAATTAAAAACACAGTAAGCTACTACTACACATCTGTAAGGAAGGAAGGCTAAAAAAATTAATAGGTGTGATTTATCTGTGGTCCAAGTAAAATCTTTCAAGAAAATTGTAACTGGTGCTGTACTGCAAGAAGGCCATACATCTATCATTTTTCTACCAAAATTAGACAAAATGTCTAAACTTGTAGTCCAGTGTTCTTAACCAGAGATCTAAATCCCCCTACAGGATCAATGACTGGGCTTTGAGGGGCCTATATACTTCCTGAAGTTATAAATAAAATAGTATGTGTATATCTGCTTATGTATTTCTTAAGGAAAGGAAACAGGAACATCACAAAGTTTTCAATGAATTTAACAGAACAGAAATAGCAAAAAATAAAAAGTTTAAGAAACTACCTTAATTGTACTAAATGACACAGAGATCTAAATAAGGCAACCATAAAGCCACTGAATCTGTATCAATAAAAACAAAGGCTGGTAAATACCTAAGGCTCTGCCCCTTGCTACGCAACAGGGGTGCCAAGACCAAAAAATACAGCCCAAAAGAAAGAATAGATCAAAGCTCTGGAAAAAATACAACTAAACGATGGAGAGATAACCCACCTATCAGATGCACAGTTCAAAACACTGGTAATCAGCATGCCCTCAGAAATTGTTGAGTATGGTCTCAAAATAGAGGAAAAAGTGAAGGCTATACAAAGTGAAATAAAGGAAAATATACAGGGAACCAACAATGAAGGGAAGGAAACCAAGATTCAAATCAACGATTTGGACCACAAGGCAGAAATAACATTCAACCAGAACAAAATGAAGAAACAACAATTCAAAAAAATGAGGAGAGGCTTAGGAACCTCTGGGACAACTTTAAACATTAGAACATCAGAATCATAGGGGTGTCAGGAGAAGAGAAACAGCAAGAATTTGAAAACTTATTTGAACAAATAATGAAGGAGAACTTCCCCAACCTGGCAAAGGAAATAGACTTCCAGGAAGTCCAGTAAGCTCAGAGAGTCCCAAAGAAGTTAGACCCAAGGAAGCACACAGCAAGGTACATCATAATTACATTAGCCAAGATTAAAGATAAGGATAGAATCTTAAAAGCAGTGAGAGAAAAGGAGACAGTTACCTGCAAAGGAGTTCCCATAAGACTTATCACCTCCTGATTTCTCAAAAGAAACCTTAAAGGCAAGAATGGGATGGAAAGAAGTGTTCAAAGTTATGAATGGCAAGGACCTACATCCAAGATTACTCTATCCAGCAAAGCTATTATTTGGAATGGAAGAGCAGATAAAGTGCTTCCCAGACAAGGCCAAGATAAAGGAGTTCATCATCACCAAACCCTTATTATATGAAATGTTAAAGGGCTTTATCTAAGAAAAGGAAGATAAAAAATATGAACAGTAAAATGAGAACAAGCTCACAACTATGAACAACTGAACCTAAAAAAAATCAAAGACAAAAACAAAGCAATAAATATATTAATTAATTAAATAAAAATAAGGTCAAAAGATACACTGACAACTGAAAATTATAAAGCATATAAATAAATCCCTGTCATGTGACACAGTCAAAATATTCACACATCCATAAGCCCTGGCTGGCGTAGCTCAGTGGATTGAGCACGGGCTGCGAACCAAAGTGTCACAGGTTTGATTCCCAGTCAGGGTACATGCCTGGGTTGCAAGCCATGACCCCCAGCAACCGCACATTGATGTTTCTCTCTCTCTCTCTTTCTCCTTCCCTTCCCTCTCTAAAAATAAATAAATAAATAAAATCTTAAAAAAAAGAATAAAACGTAAATCAAATGTTAAAAAAATATTCACACATCAGAAGAATTCACAAATGATAAAATATAAATAAGATAGCATTCTGCATTTAAATATGTATGTTTGAATTTCTCAGAGATATGGGAGTGCATAGCATCCTGAAACAAGAACATAAAATTATAAAACAAGGGCAGGAATATATTTTTAAAAGACCAACTATAAATGAGAGAAATAAAAAAATACTTTCAGAAAGTAAAAGGGGTTTTAGATGAACTAATGAATAAATTAGATATAGAAAATAAAAGTAGTAGTATGTTAGAACAGAAGGACTCAGATTACAACATAGGTAGAGAAGGGATGAAAACTGTGAAAGAGATATTAATGAAAATGGAAGATAGATTGACAAGTTCCAAAATGCAAGGTCTGTCTAGAAAAAGTCAAGTCATTGTTAATATAATGTGAATGGTTTGCATGACATCAGTGTTACCTGAAGCCAAGGAGAGTGCATGTGTGAACAATGACAACTTCACTGTACTAGTTAGTGGAGGTGGTAGATGCTGCTGAGTGAGCATGTATACTGAGTGGTCATTGCATTGAAAATGACTGAGTGAGTAGAACAATGAATCCGCATCAAATTTTGCATGAAGCTTGAACATTCTTCTGCAAAAGTATTCAGATGATTCAGAAGTCCACAGCTATGGGCAACTGGTGATTGGCAGCTTCATCACGACAACATGCCCACCCATGCATCACATCTCATGCAGAAGTTTTTTGTAGAAACATCAAGTCACCCAGGTGACTCAGCCCTCATGTAGCTCAGATTTGTTGCCCTGTGACTTCTAGCTTTTCCCAAAACTAAAATCACCTTTGAAAGGGAAAAGACTTCAGACTGTCAATGAGATTCAGGAAAATACAATGGGGCAGCTGATGGTGACTGGAAGGATTGTGTGGAGTCCAAAGGTGTCTATGTTGAAGGGGACTGAAGTGTCATTGTCCTATGTACAATGTTTCTTGTATTTTGTATTTTCTTCATAAATATCTCAATTGTTCATATTACATAGCTGGATACCTTCAGGACAGACATCATATAAGTAAGAATATAAGAGTAGAAGTAATGAAATGAGAAAATATTTGCAAAAACAATATCTGAAATTTTTACAAAAATTGAAGGCATGAATCCTTAAATTGAAAAAAAGCTTATATAATGTGAATAAGATAAATAAATTTTTGAAAATATACTGCTAGATATACCACAGTGAAATTTTTGACTATCAAGGAAAAAATATAAATATGAAATGCTACTGGAGAGAAATTATAGATTTCCTACAATGCAACTACACTAGATTGAACACAGTCTTCTTATTCACAGTAATAAATACCTAAACATAATAAAATAATATATTAAAAGTGCTAATGCTAAGGGAGATTCTTATTCAAACAAAGAGAAGAATAAATATATTTGCAGGCATAGAAAGACCTCTCAATAAAAGAATTAGCAAAAGTAACAACAACAAAATTAATTTTAAAAAAGATACAAGAAGCAACTATGGACAAGAAATTGCTTAAAGATGTAAATTCAAGTAAGTATTGCTTGGAAAAAATTTACTAACAGTACTTATTTCCGAAGGATGAAAATGTGCCTGAGCCAGAATTCTAGGTTACTCTCATGTAAGGTGTGAGAAGGCAGTTTTAAGGGCACTAGAAGTCCTTGGTGAAGGCTACAAACTATTGCCAATTTTAGGCAATTTTGCAAAACAAGGCAGTATCTCACATCACTCACATAACTTCTAAATACTATGGGAAGCTTTGTCCAGCAGAGCTCCCCCGGCTGTCACAGATGAGAATAAGTCTATCAAGACATGATCTGCTTGGGAAGGAAAGGTAGCCAATCTCTCAGAGAAGAGCTTTGAGCCTGTTCCTCAATGGGCTTTTACTGGGTTTAATTTGCATGGGAATATAGGGCATAAAGCTCATCAATCATTGTCAGGCAGTAATGATCAAACAATAGATAACATTCGGAGAACTATGAGGGCTTATTTGAGTCAGAGTCAGATAGCCAAAGGGCCATAAAACTTTGGGAAACAAACTCATTGTATGCTTGGACCCTTATCACTTAAATTGAGGGTATTAGCAAAGCAGGTTTCACAGGATTTTATGCATTTTTTCTTAGGTCTGATTGTCCCCAGGAACTGCCCATTCCAGCACAGGGCCACACCTGCCTCCAGCATTATTTCAGGTTTAAGTCAGGTGGGGGAAGTAAGGTAGCCAAGAGATTAGGGGACTTTTTACAGATAGAATGAGGACTCAGGCTATGACAGAGCCAAGGAGTGAGGATCAAGCACTCCCTTTCTATAGTCCCCTAAGTCCTTCCCTGATGGCCCCTTCACAACCATGCTTGCCTTAGGTCATCCCTCCCTTGAGGAATCTTACCAGTCATTGTCTAACTAGTCATCCCCTGGGGGTCAATCAGGGTGAAGTAAAGGGGGCAGAGCTTTGCCCCTGGCAGGAGGATAAGCTTTGTCTCCTTAGTGGCTTATGGTCCCTAAAATTGATTGGTTGGCTTAGGAAATACAAAAATAAACACTGCTCTCCTTTAACCTTCATTTGCTAGTATGGACATCATCCCAGATATAAAGAATAACTTTACAAACCAGTATAATTTTAGCAATTAAAAAATAAAAATTCAAATGTTTATGTAGAGAGAAGAAAGCCCAATGATAACCTCCATGCTTCATTTTGGAATTCAACAAGAAATTTAACAGTTTTTTTCGCATGCAGACATTAAGGGATAAGGTTTTAAGCTGATGGTTGATTACCACTCAAAATGCATTTAGCCTCTGAGATAACAAAAAGCCTTGTATCCAGGAAGATTGTTATCTATTTACAAGCTCACCATCTAATATCTTATGCCCTTGGAACCACAGGTGTTTAGGAATTTAGAGTTTGTCAATATTCAAAAGGAAAAATGGGCAGATAGCTAAAACCTTCTTCCAAATCTGGGGCAGCACCACTAAATTAAATGTATTCCTATTTCAGCTAAGAAATGTATAAATTCGCAATGAGTGAAATAAGTGAATAGTATAAACAGCTTTGTATCCATTCAGATCTGGTTTTATTACTGAGTTCAGATCAGACATTGCCACCAAATGAGTTATGAAAAACTTTTGGCTTTCAACATAGTCAATAAAGCATTGTGAACCTGTATTACGTTCAGGAAAATAGGGAGCTGACTAGAGTTCACACATTGTTCATTTTAAACAAAATTAGTCATTGAATTTCCTATCATAGAATATTAAGAATATTAAGTATCTTCTTTTTCTAAAATAAGCTCTAAATGTATTCTGGGGAGGCTTTAGTGGAAGACTAAAAGCCACTCAATAATTTAACCGTGCTATTTTTGTCTACTTTATCATTATTATTATTATTATTCAGCCATGAATCACATGTTAGTTTTATTCTTATTTATAATGAACAAAACACAACAAAATTTAATTAAATATTGGTATCAACCCACCTCTTCCACTAGGCTATGGATTCAGTTGTCCACATTATTCAATGTGGACTCTTCTGGTCTGCTCCTCGTGTTGGTTCTCCCTCTACTAGATGAGGGGGAGAATATTGAGGAGCCAATCCTATTGTAGCCAGATTCTACTGGATCCTCATTATGTGCTTGTGGGCACCAAAAAGTGTCAAACAAACACAGCTGTAGCATATGTATGCTCAGGTCTCTGCTCCTGGGTTATAAGGCAGTGGGAGTACCCCAACCAGGCCATCCTCAGTTTAGTCTTACCTGCAGTGGAAGGATCTCCCATAGTCTTTCTCTCCAACAAGAACATAAGGTCAACTGGGTCCTTCTCACTGGGTATAAGTTTTCAGTAATCTCTCTTATGTCCAATTATAAGCCAATTAATCTAAACCACCACAGGCAGAGGTCAGAATGCTCTCTGTGAGGCTCCACTCTGCTGAAGCACTTCCTGTGTCTGCACTGTGTCAGTATTTCAGTGAGTCCGCCCCTCCTCATTCATTGGTGTTCTTATTCTTGAAAGTTTTAAGGATTTTCATTACCACAAAACAAAAGGACTATCCAAAATGGCAGTGCTTGTATTTGTTTTGTTTTGTTTTGCTTTGTTTATTTTAGAGCCAGAAGGAAACTTAAAGACCCATAAGCAGAATGCCCTCATTTCAGACAGAGATACTGGGGTGGGAGGACTTTGGTTTACCTAATATACTGCAGGCTGTGGTGAAGAGATTTGGAAATGTGTCTTTCCTGGATGTTTTTGCTCATATTTATGTCAGTGTTTTATTGATTCAAACAGAAAGATAAGCTTTTATTAACTTGGAGCAAACCATTGTCTTATCATCTTTGATGCTTTAACTCAAAATGAAAAGGAAGTAGAAACAACTTGTTAAAATGAAAATATGATTTCATTGCTCTTGGCTTCAATAATCCTTTAGCTACTTCACTTCTGGAGTAAGTGCAATGCTATTGTCTGAACATGATACTAATTTTTAATCTGGCCCTGTATCGGCTACTAAACTTCTTAATTAATAAGTGTGATGATATATACCTCCTAGGATTTTGTGAAGATCAATCAGTTAATTAGAGAAAATAATAAATGTGGAATCCACAGAAGATAATAGGGATTTACTAAATGAAAGTCTTCCTAAGAGATAGAGTTTTAATGAGGACACTATTTAATTTTAGCATGAATACAATCACTTTTTTTCTAATCATTTCTTCCAAATCAAAAGCTGACACAGAGCTCATTTTCTCTCTTTAGGTCTGCTTTCTCATTTGTAAAGGGAGGTGGTTGGATTATATTTCACCTCCAATGTCCTTCAACACCCAGGCTTCTAAGGCTTCCTTTGGCCTAGAAATATCCCACTCATCAAATTCTCCCCTTTGCTAACAGAAAGAGTTAAAGTGCTAGTGGGTGACTAGGGAAAAAATGTCTTACAAATTTCTCCTCTACAAAAGTAGCACACTTTTCCATTTTTGTTAGCTGTAAAGCACTAAACAATCATAAAATTTATTTAAAATATTACTATTTAATAGGAATACCTTTGTACCCAAGCACTGGTTGGATTGAAAAAGAGAAGGCTCTGGCTTCACCAGTGGTCACCTGCAGTGGCTGAGTGACCCTACTTAGAAGCATAGAGGTGTTGTCACACTATGGGGCAGACTTTGACCAATGGGAAAGAAGAGGGAGCCAACAAAGAAATTGTCCTGTCTTCCTTGCCCCTCTCAATATCCCTCATGAAGAGTTCTAAAGTACGGTCCCTTCAGACAATCTCTCTGGAAATGCGCTATGAAAACTGAGCAACTAGACATGCTTGGTGATTGATGTAGTCACCTTGGTAATATATTTCCTTGTATTTGCTCTCCCTCACAGGCTCAGTTCCTTGGGAAGCAGATTCTAAGATGAACCTTCTTGTGCTATATTAGGGAATACTCTTGGGAGTAATGCATATGGAAGAGTAGGGAGTAGCAGTTTGAGCAGAGAAAGAAGTTGGGTTGTGATGTAATCTCAGTGAAGATATCAGCCATATCTACAGATAGCTTTAAAGCTTTGATGGCCTTCCATAATTATCCCAAATTGGTACAAGAGGGCAGGGTACTTTCCTCCTGCTCAATCAGTCATTGGACGTGAGCTGTCCTAGGAAGGCAGCATAACCTAGAGAGAGGCAGATGCTGAAAGATATTGACAGTTGAAGGGTCTCTTCTTATAGCAGTCCCAGCAGTTAAGGGAATAAATTCACCTTTCCTGAAGAAGGGCTGGGGATGCATCACAGCATCTATTTCAATGTACCCCTGCACTGCCCAGATTCAATTCTTTGTATAAGTGCTGGGAAAAGCTCCTTTAGGACTCACATGGGCCCCTTTTTCTGGGAGAAACTTATAAGAGGAAGGTTAATGGGGTTAACTGTAGCCACCACTGGTGCAGTAGTCTCAAGGCCTCAACTGATATTGACCATCTCCCTCCTCTATTGTCCATTCTGGGTTCCCCTCACCCTCAGCTTACACTTCTGATGATCTCATTGGCCAAATCAGGAGCATACCCTCATCCTTGAGGAGCCTAACCCTCACTCTTGAGGAGCCTGAGACTCTTGAGCATCATGCACTTTGCAGATATGATTACCATTCAAAGAGGCAGGCAAGTGGATCACCTGAAAACCAAACGTATTTCTTGTTTGGCTCATTGTGTAACATTGGCCTGATCTCAGTTTCAGTTAACCCTGACAGAATGATGACTCCAAACTGCCCAGAGAGCAGTCAGTTTAGGGTTCAATGTGACTCTTGTTGTGCCTTCTCGTTGAAGTGTTACTTCTTAGAACCAGGACCTCTAGACACACAGAGTTCATAGTTCTACCTATGGAGATACAATATCATAAATAATTATTGATTTATATTACATACTGTATCCTGAAGGAAGGTTTTCCATTCTGGCAAGTAATTACCTCTAAGCTGGTACTTCTATCATGCCTACACCAGGCCGATCCATTGCTCTGTCAGGTCAGCACCTTCTAAGTCAGAGAGATGCATGATTGCAGTGCATGATATAATCATGTGCCCATTCTTGTGCTCCTTTTGATTTAAACTAGGTCCCTTGATATGAAGCAACATCATATGTAATCACATGCTAGTGGATCAAAAACCCTATAAAACCTTGGGTTAGTCCTGTGGGCAGAAAAGGGAAATGCATACCAGGAATGAACATCTGTTCCTGTTAGTTAATTTCTGGACCATTCAGACTGAAGGACACTAATGTAGTACTAATGTCAACTTGCCACCAAGTGACTTATTCACTAATGATGACAGCATCAGGGACATAGAGTTGGTCACTCCTGATGGCAGGTTGGACATTTGGCAATGGCAATAATAGATCAGCCCAACTCAGCAGAACTAGATCCTATTGAGCTGATATAGTTGGGCCCTGCTATCATGGCAACTTCACTCATGTGCTTATTATGGCAACATTAAGTAGCCAATGACAGAGAGTAGTTGATGTCAACTGCCTGAGTTGTTTTGTGTCCATGGTTTTTAGTGCCTCTTCTGTGATAGGTGTTCTCCAGTGGATATTGCATGTAATATAAAAATCTTCATACATTGTTCCCACTCCCACATGTTCATCCACATACCTCCTGAAAGAGAAAGATTATAAAAAGACAGGGAAAGTTCAGTCAAAAAGCAGGAGAGTTAACAGAACCCTAATATAAAACATAACGTATTTTTACAAGTTGCATTCCCCAGGAAGCAGAATAAGAGAGACTGACATGCAGGAAGTTTTTTAGGGAGTTATCTTAGGAAGGGATGGAAACAGAGGTGGGCAAGGGGAAAAGCTGGGTTATGATGAGTCACAGCAAAGGTCTCATCTGATCCATGGGGAATTTTGGAACTGAGGTCACCCTTCAGAGTTGCTCAAATTGAGGGAAGAAGTTCGGGCCTTTTTGCTGCTGCATTGAGCAGTCACTGGTTATAGTATGGTCTGGGAAAAGGGTATTACTAGGATGAGACCTTTCTCTCTTCAGCCAAGGCAGTTCCTGAAGAGGGCTCACAGCTAAGGACTGTCTCTCAGCAGCAGTTTCTGCAGCTGGGGGAAAAACCTATCATTCCTGAAGTAAGATCTGGGTGGTGTATCACAAGTCCCACTAAACTTTTCTTCCTCCTCTGCTTCATTTCCTTCTTCCTTTCATTCTTAATGTCCTGAGATTCACCCCTAATAAAGTATTAGCAGGTAAGCTTTTGCCTCAGGCTCTGTTTCCAAGAGAATTTGGGCTAAAAAACAAAAAATATATATACATGTGTTTTGGCTTCTATTTCATAGTCCTAAGTGGACCTGCTGCAAAATAGAAATCTCTACCATTAAAAAGAATGCATAGAACTAATACCACATGCACCAAAAAAAAGGCTTAGAACAAGGTGGATTAAGGGGCAGAACACTTGACTTCTAGAGACAGGAAACTTACTGTCTAGATGAGCTCAACTATTCATTTGTGAATATGAGGATTATAACTTGTTCTTTCATCTTTAGTGTCCAAGTTGATATAGAGGACATAATAATGTCTGATTTCCTCATCCCCCTAATGATGTCAAGAGTCTGAAAGAATATAATATGTCACAGCACTTTGAAGATATCACAAGATCTCTAGCAACAAATTCCCATTCTTCACATCATGTCCTTGAGAAAATGGAATAAACCATGAAACAGTGATGCTAGCCTTCAAGAATCAATACCAAGGGCACGTGGTGCACAATCCCTTGCAAATACAGTGGCACTAGAAGACTAGAAAGCTACCAGCTCAATTCTCTCTCTTGTCCCCTGCCAAGTTTCCTGATATTCCACCACTGGAGAGTGAGGTTCTTAAATCCTTTAGATTTTTCAATGAAAGCAATTGGGGACTGACCAAGTCCAGGCACTATTGCCCATTGAATCTCTAAATGGGGCCTCCTGCAGCTAAGCTATGTCATGGCCTTGTTGATGGGTACCTGAGAGCAAGATAGACACCATCTTTGCAGGGAGAAGAGGAGAATGGAAGGAGGGGCTTTGGGAGTCAGGGTAATCATAAGAGGAACTGAGGTGTGAAGTCAGGAAGAAAATAGTTCTCCTACCTCTTGATTTTGCTAAGGTCTAGCCCTGGTTAAGTATATAGTGTAGGTCTCCACCAAGGGCCACAGTAGTGACAGACTGTGTGCTATAGGATGGCTAACACCAGAGCTGTCTCCTTGCTGTTTCTGACTCCTTCCATCTCCTTCCCTCTGAAATCATTGATGGCTTCCCTGAGTGGGATTTCTCTTTTGACCTATGTAGGAGAGGATGATATCCATAATTATTACAATAGAATTTATAGTCCCCTAGCTTAACCCTTACAATTAAAACAATTTTCATTCTGACTAAGAATGGGAAATTAGAACATGACCCACTCTTCCTTAATTAGCCCCATCTTTTCTGCCAAGACTTAACTGTTCAAATCTTTTGAAATGTAACATGTTTGAAATGAAATAACACAGATTTCTCAAGCACTCTTAGGGGAGAGATGGGTAAAGTAGTTTTTTTTAAAAAGCAAAAATAATGGGAAAATAATTAAAGGAAACCTCCCTGGCATATTAAAACTAAAACAAACCATATGCTGTATCAGAAAATTATTTCCTGCCACCCTGGATGAAAGCTGGATGAGGACTTCCTCCTCTCCTTTTTGAAGACTATGCTTTTGCTGGCCCCTCTTAGAATCACAGGGCCTCATTCCATCTGACCCCAAGACATTGCTATTCTGTCCTCAGTATCTGCCCACTGAGGCTGCTGAAGAGCCAGCAGCAATTACTGGAATGTCAGGCAATGACCTACTTTCCAGTTTTGTGAACCAGTGAAACTAATTTAGTACTCTCTCTTCCAAAGCACAAACTTCATTGATTTCTTAACAGATCAATGCCAGCCACCCTAGACCAAAGGCACCATCGAACAGTCCCTAAGCATTTCAGCTATGGTGAACTGAGCTGCATAGACAACTATATAGGAGCATCTACAACGTACTCTTTACTGGATCTATGCATTCACTCTGAAATAAAATATCCATAGATAAATCAACAGAGTTATTGAATGACTTTCCCAATCCATTGATTGAAAAAAAATGGCAAGATGCCAAGAAGCCAAGCCTGGGGCTTGTCAATGTTGACCTAATAGGTGGCTGCTAATTTGAGGTAATTTGAATCACACTCAAATATTAATTCTGCACAAAATAGAAAATTATTAAACACCATAGATAGAAAGGGACATAGAAATTATCTAGTTCAGTGACCTTCAACTGGTGGGTAGGCTATGAGGTTGGGGGAGGGGCTCTTCATTGGAATTACTGGTGAGCTTTCTCAAAATACATACTAGGTTAGGCAGAACCTGTCAACTCAGCCTGAATGTATATAGAGTCTGAGAGGGCTGTGAGATGGTCTCACAAATATGTTAAAGTTCTGATAAAAGACTCCCACCACCCCAGAGAACTCACTGTTTTGCAGAAAAAGAAATTGAGTCCCAGAGAGGTAGGCTTTAGCAAAAGCCACACAGCTAATAAAATGTAGGCATGGGACTACCCACCCAGATGTTCTGATTCCAAATTCAGTACACTATAAATTTCTTTCATTCTTCTTAGAATAAGATTAATCTGTTGTTAAATTTAGAGATCACATGCTATTGTCCTTTGTATCCCTTCATCTTAGTGCCTAGTTGAACTTACAGGTAGTATGAATTGACTGTCCATTAATTTGAAAATATGAATTATAAAAGTTCTTCAAATGTTAAGATTTTATATGTACAGATCAT
This sequence comes from Phyllostomus hastatus, assembly GCF_019186645.2. Classification (NCBI taxonomy): domain Eukaryota; kingdom Metazoa; phylum Chordata; class Mammalia; order Chiroptera; family Phyllostomidae; genus Phyllostomus; species Phyllostomus hastatus. The sequence goes on from NW_025333543.1 coordinate 5,620,643, forward strand.
CAGTGACTTCCCTCAGTTGAATTTGTACAAGTAAATCTTTTGACTTCTTATGAGAAGATTACATATATATGAGTGGGTTTCTTACAAAGAGCATATAGTTAGGCCTTTTAATTCAATCTGACAATCTCTACATTAAAATTGCAGCGATTAGACTATTTAAATTTCATGTAATAATAAAATGGTTGGCTTGGATGTTAAGTTTGCACTATCTATTTTGTTTCTTTTTCCCCCTCATCCTGCCCCTTTCTCAGAGGGAGGTAGATTGAGTAATTTATGTATAATTCTATGTTTTATTATTATTTCATTAGCTGTATTGCTTTCTTGATATTGTCATTGTTTTTTAGTGCTTACTCTAGGGTTTATGCTCCACATTGTTATTATTTTTGCTTTAGGCAGTCAATTATCTTTAAAGCCAAACATTTAATTATAAATATTTACCCATATATTTTCACTCATAAATAACATTTAATTAGAAATATTTAATAACATTTAATAACATTGATAATATTATTATTGTTGATTATATTATTAATAATATTTAATAACATTAAACATTTAATTAGAAATATTTACCCATATATTTTCACTCATAAATAACTTTTAATTTCTAGTAGTTTTAATTCCTTTATGTAGATCCCAGTTTGCATCTGGTATTTTTCTTCTATCTGAAGGACTTCCTTTTTTATTTCTTATAGTGCAGGCAATGGTGTGCTATAGCCAACTCACATAGGTTTTCAAAAGTCAATTATGTGCATCTCTTCCCTACCCCATGTTCAGAGATGACTGGTTGATACCTCAAAATCAGCCATAGTAAGATTACTTATACCACAAAAACTGGAAAATGCAACAGATCTAGGACTGCTGTGCTGGTGAGCTATCTGTTAAACATTTGCCATCACACAACTTAGTGCAGGCCTGATTGGAAATAAACTCTCTCAGCTTTTATATGTCTAAAAATGTCTTTATTTCAATTTAATTGTTTGAAAGAAGCTCATGACCCCAAAAGGAATAAATATAAACAAAATAATACCACTGTACATTTTATTCAGGTAACTAAAAACTAGTGATAAAGGAAAATCTTAAAAGCCCCCAAAGAAAAAAAGACACATTGTATACAGAAAACCAAATGTAAGAATGGGAGCAGACTCTCATCAGAAATATGGCAAGCCAGAAGAACATAGGGTGACATCTTTAAATTACTGAAAGAAGGAAACTATCAATCTAAAATTCTATATCTGGCCAAAATTTCTTTCAAAACCTGAAGTGAAATAGAGACTTCAGATATACAAAAGCTGAGAAAACATGCTAGTGTCTAAGGAAGATTCATAAATGTCCTGGTAAGTGTGGCAGATTTAGGGGCAAATCATCCAGAAGTTTGTTGATAGGAGGGATTGAGGCATCTTTCAGTAGAAAAAGCATCTTTTTGTAAAAGGGAAGTAGTTTGACCCAGCAGTAAAGTTCAGTTACACTGGGTACACAAACAGTCCTGCTATAAGAGTAGTGTGTGGTCACATCAATTTTGCACAGGGCCCAGTACCCATGGGATTCATATCTGAGACCAGTGATAAAGACACAGACTTGAATGCAATTAAAAAACAAAACATAATGCTTTCCTAAAAGTTCTAATGCGGCTTTGGGGAGTAATCAAGACCATGTTGACACCCTTTTAACAGAATATAATATCAGAAATACTGAGCGACATTGTGTTTAAATTTGCCCAAATTAGTAATGGTTTAGATTTGTTTATGAGCATGGGTGAGAGTCATGTGGAAGTCCCACCCAATACTAAAGGTGTATTTGCTGGGTGAGGGATGAAATCCTGCATTAGCTGAGGGGGAAAAGCAAGTAAAACCACTTTGTTATGGAGTTTTATCATGGATATTACCAGTATCTTTTAAATTCCCCTCATATTGTTCGGAGTGTTTCCCTTACTGTGTTCCATGGGACTAGGGTAGAATTCAGAAACCCTTTCCAAGCCTTTCTTGAAGTTAATATAAAAACAGTCAAATATACTACATGAGATTACTATATGGAGAGAAATAAACATGTGGAAACAGGTACCAAAGGGAGTCCATTTTCTAAAAAGAATAACCACAGACATCCAGCTTCTAGAGCAGTGATGGAAGTTCTAGAACCAAGTGTTAAGTAGCAGTGAGGCAAGTTATTTGTGCTGAGTAGTAACAGCAAGTTAACCTTCTGTATTAACCTCGGTGTGTGTTTTCGGCATTGTTCTTAGTTCCATAGCTTCCAAGGCCCGTTCTCTGAACTCCCAGAGAGTTTGGGACCTGCCTAGTGTTCGTTGAGACTTTTTTTACTGTGTGCAATACTATGATAGGTTGCTGTTGTTTTCACCTAAGAACTTCATCTGTATCCTGGTTTTTGCAGTCACAATCCCAAAGTACCTTCCCAAATATTCCAACACTCACTCATTTTCCAAAGTTTTCATAAATCTAACTTTGTATGCTCACATGATGAACAAAGTGCTTTTTCTAGTGTATTCCTGAGACAATTCCAGAGAGTCTTGTGATTCTACAAGACCTCAATTTAGCAAAGATTGAATATTTTTCAAGGGGCACTGAAGAAATGTTGAATAAAAGGTGTATCCTTAAGAACAGGTAGTTCTCCTTCCTTTCTTAATGGAAGGAGGAACACTTGTGGAGATTATACTGTTCTCTTATACACTCAAGATACCTGATCAAAATCCTGCTACTCCAACATGAAGACTTTGCCAAAGGTACCAGAAAGAACATTGAATGTTTTACTTATCTAGACAACCACTATCATTTCTACAATGTATACTTCACAAAAAGAAGGGATTAATTTAAAAGAAATCAACCTGGAGTCTTCGCTGCATGAACAGGAAGAAATTTTGACCAACCAAGAAACTTGTGTTAGCTATTCAAGTATGTAACACACTTAAATTATTTTTTTAATTTTTGTATTGTTGTTTAATTACAATTGTCCCCATTCCCCCCCGCCATTACTCTGCCTTGCCCTACCCACCCCCCACCTCACACATTCAATCCTCCACCCCACCCCATTGTCTTTGTCCCTGGGTCCTTTATTCATATATGTTCCTTGACGACCCTTCCCCTTCTTTCCTCCGTATCCCCCTCCCCCCTCCCCTCTGGTTACTGTCAGTCTATTCTTTAGTTCCATGCCTCTGGTTCTATTTTGCTTGCTTATTTGTTTTGTTGATTAGGCTCAACTTATAGAATAGAATAAGATGTCTTGAACGTGCAGGTTTTCCCTAGAAGGCTTAAACTAATTTTGTAATTGATTGTGAGTTAATATGTATAGACTGCACAAAAATGGAAATTAACATAATTTTAGCTTTTCACAGACTTTGTCTCCACTCACCCTCCCTCCCTTTTGAGCACTCAATGCACCTCTGTCCTTCACTATTTGTCCTACATCAGGAAAGGAGCAGGTATATTCATGCATACATATGTGATTGATAATGCTTAACTACTAACTCTCTGATGCTTTTTGCATTTCAGCATTAAGCCTAAGGATGGATTGTTATGAGAGTCTTAGTCTGCCTTTCTTGTCACATCTAGATTTATATCCCTTGTGAAGCTGCCAAAACCACTGCCAGTCAATATGTAAACTAGTGACATAAATTAGCACTGCCTGTATTTACCTCAGAGCTGGGTGGACATTTAGAGGTATTCTTCAGGAGAGAAAAGCTAAAAGTCAATCTCTGAAACCTTCTTTATAGACAATATATACAAGAAGTACTGAAGATTTAAAAACATAAAAATATAAAGCCAAGTGTAAGAAGTTGTTATTATGCCTATGTGCCATACCATTCTTGTACAGGATATACCATCACTGTAATGTTATCTGCCTCCTGAAGGAACTGAACCTGCTGCAAGGAGCATTTGCCTTTGTGAGTGCTCTAAAAGCTATCAATGGTAAGGTCAGTAGAACACTTAGTGATCAAGAAGGCTCACCAAACTGCTTTATGAGCACAGCCAATTCACCCTACTGACTCTAGGTTGGAAAACTAGTTTTTTACCTTCGTTGTATTGCATGATAATTTGCAAACACTTCCTATATAGCAGCTTTGGAGGACATCAGGAAAATTCCTACTGGATAGATGGGTCTCAGAATGAAGGGAGTTACTTAAGTAACACATCTAGGAATGCTAGAGAAAGGACCCAGACTGATTATAAATCTAGCACCCTTTCTACCATCCCCACTCTCCAGCATGCCTCCCCTATGGAACACACACCACACACACACACACACACACACACACACACACACACATACACACAGGTTGATGAATACTGAACTAGTCCTTAAACAACAAATACAATTATGAGGAGCTACAAAATCATCATGAGGAATTGGTAAGACAACAAATCTCTTTTACTCAATAGGAAAGGATTCAACCCTTTGCCCCACAAATATTGCCTACTGTGTACTAGGCACTGAGGTACAACAGTACATTGGCTTGATAGGGTCCTGGCCCTTATGGAACTAATCTAACCATTAAAAATAAGGACAATTGATCATTGTAGCACCTAAGGTTTAAATTCATGGTTGCTTATTAAATTCTGTTCTCTAGCTGGTTATAAATCCTGGAGAGCAAGAATTATACATTTTTATAAGCACCATGTCACAACTCAAGGGAGGGAAAGGGGAAACAATATTTGAAAAATTCCAGTGATAGTTCTCTGTAAAGGGAGTTGATGGCCGCTGGCTGTACTGTTAGTTTTGACCTCCCTAAATCATTCCACCAGGCTCCATGGGAGTCATATGTTTTCTTTATGTAAAAAGGTCCATGCACAAAAATGTTGGGGAGTTGAGCATTCAAAATGTGTTTTGGTCCATCAAAATTGCTTCAAAAAAACATCTGAGTTACTCATTCTATGTAGGAAAAGGCATAGTTATCTGGAAACTGCTACCTATGATACTGATATGCTACACTGTGGCCATACATGGTATAAAACAACTACATGTACCATGCAGCTTTCATTTCTCTGTAACAGTAACAGCAAACAGCCTCCGGAGGTACAATTGTGAGGGAAGATTAGCTTGCCATCTGTATCTTTTTATCTGCCCTATTTCCAGCATCTTCCATATTCATGTCATATAATGAAACAGGAAATCATCTGATCAGAGTATTTTACACTTCTGTATTTAAATTTAGCAAACATTTATGCATGCCTACTATGTGTGAGCAGCTATAACAATGACCACAATTCATAAAGAGTTTCTAATCTGTAAGACAGATAAGAGGCTACAAAAAAAAGTAAAGTTTTTCAGTTACTAATAAAGTAGCACACTGGCACATAGGAAATGGATGAAAAGGATGTTAGAGGCACATAAATTGTGTAAGTAATAGATAAATGATTAATATCGTTGTTCAACCAATATATGTTTATCCCATGTTTCAGAAATGTTGGTATTTGCTTGAGATTAAAAAAAAAGCAGAATAATATAAGTCCTTGCACTGGTGAAATTTAAATTCTAGTAGGAAAAATGGATAATACATAAGGGAATAATGTCATCATATACTTTATTTCCTAACTAACCATCCAACCCTTATTTTTCCATGTTGCATCTCTTCTAAAGTACTCACATACTATATATGAGACATTTTCATTTATATCTCTCAGATGTTGTTTTCTTACTTGCAAAAATTTCCTCCACATGGCTATGCCCTGCTGAACTTGCTCCTGCAAGGGGATTGTTGGCTGCACCAAACCTGAACCTACAGTGCACTCCTCCTGGGGGAGCTAGAATTGAAGTCTCTAGCAGAATCTCAGTGGTTAGGAGCCACTTTCCCTCATTAAATGCCTGACCGCATGGTGCCTAAATAAGGGACCAATAATCTCTGTCCTCCTGACATGCCAAGCTCACAACCTGTGAAAGGGTCTCTTGTTTGTAGCCAGCCTGAGCCCACTCTGTACTCATTCTTCAGAAGGCTCTGGAAGAAGACCATGTAACTTCAAGGGGAGGTGGAATAGCTGACATGTAGAAGTGGACCTCAAGAAGCCTCAGAATTTTTATAGATCTGCCTACAGCATAAATGGAAGAAGCCAATACTTCTACACAGATTGGCCCCTCCCTCACACACCTAGGCCCAGCTGACACAGCCACAAACAATGAATAGTGTAGTAACTCCAGACAGGTAGTTCAAGGTTGGTTACACACATGTCTGACATCAACCTGTACCTGAATCATGCCTAAGTGGACCCAAAACCAACACAACCAATGGAGGGCTTCAAATAATACCACAGCTCTACCCAACTAGCCATATAAGCAGCACCCTAAGAAGGATTCCAGCAAGCACCATACCCTACGAGAAACAATGCAGCCTTGGAAGGGCAGCCCATGCATAGATTCCATACACAGTAATCAAGGTTTACTCTTAGAGTCAGCCAGCCAGAAGGGTTAAGTCAAACCATGAAAGGGGCAATAGCATTCAAGACTCAACTACAATAGGAGGGTGCACACAACACAACCCACAAGAAACATTCCTGGTGCACTGAGCTCAGGAGATTGTGCCACTGACCCCAACAACACAACTACATCAGAAAGGCATCATAACACATTTGAGATCATAGTAAATCCAGCTAATACACAGAGAGAAAATAGGGAGACAAAAAACATGTCACAAATGATAGAACAGTAATTATCTCCAGAAAAAAATGAAATGAAATGGAGGCAACAAAAATACCAAATGTACAGTTTAAAACAATGGTTACAAGGGATGCTCAGAGACCTTAGAGGAAGAATAGATGATCTTAGTGAGAACATAAACTAAGAGACAGTAAGCATTAAAACCATAGAAACCATAAAAAGGAACCAATCAGAAATGAAGAATACAATATCTGAAATGAAGAATACAATAGAAGAAATCAACAGCAGGTTAGATGAAGTAGAGGATCAAAGAAGAGATTTACAGAACAAGATAACAGTAAGCATCCAAGCACAGATTTAAAAAGAAAAGACAATTTTTGAAAATGAGGAAAGCCTAAGAAACTTCTGAAACATCTTCAAGTATAACAACATCCATATCATAAAGGTTCCAAAAGAAAAAAAGAGTGAGCAAGAGATAGAAAACCTATTTGAAAAAATAATGGCTGAAAACTTCTTCAACCTGGTGAAGAAAAAATGACACAAGTTCAGGAAGCACAAAGAGTCCCATCAAGATAAAACCAAAGAGGCCCACAATAAGACAATTAAAATAGCAAAGGTTAAAGACAAAAAAAAAAAAAGAATCTTATAAGAATCCAACAAGGTAATCTTATAATTACCAACAAGGGAGCACCCATAAAGGTGTCAGCTGATTTCTCAACAGAAATACTTCAGGCCAAGAGGGGATTGGCATGAAATATTCAAAATGATAAAAAGCAAGGACCTATAACTAAGACTACTCTATCTAGCAAAGCTAGCATTTAAAATTAAAGGTGAAATAAAGAACTTTTCAGACCAAAATTAAAAAGCTAAAAGACCACCAAAACACTATTGCAAAAAATGTCAAACAGTCTGCTTTAAGAAGATGAAGAAAAGAGAGAGGAACATGGATAAAAAGAATAAAATTACAATAAATAAGTATCTATCAATAAAATCTTAAGTGTAAACAGATTACATGCTTCAATCAAAAGCCAGGGTAGCTGAATGGATGAGAAAATATGACCCATTTATATGCCATCTAAAAGAGACCCACCTCAGAAAAAAAATTACATACAGATTAAAAGTGAAGGGATGGAAAAAAAATTTCATGCAAGTGGAAATGAAAAATAGAAAGCCAGGGTAGCAATACTTCTATCAGAGAAAATAGACTTCCAAAAATCCGTAACAAGAAACAAATAAGGTCACTACATAATACTAAAGGAATTTATCCAACAAGAGGATATTACCCATGTAAACATTTATTCACTCAACATAAGAACACCTGAATAAATGAAGAATATCTTGGTGGACATTAAGGGAGAGATTTACAGCAAAACAGTCATAGTTAGGAATTTTAATATATCACTGACATCAATGGATAGATCTTTCAGACAAAAAATCAACAAGAGAACAACAACCTTAAACAAAACATGAGATTGGGTGAATTTAATTGATATTTATAGAACATTTCATTCAAAAGCAGCAGAATATACATTCTCAAGTGCACGTGGAACACACTTAAGTATAGACACACACATAGGAAACAAAATGTCTTAATAAATTCAGAAAAGATTGAAAGCATATCAAGCACCTTCTCTAATCATAATGGTATGAAACTACATATCAATTACATTTAAAAAACTGAAAAACATTCAAACATGTGGAAGCTAAATAACATGTTAATAAACAATGAATGGGTTAACAATGAAACCAAGGGAAAAAATCAAAAGTTAGCTGGAGAAAATAGAAACAAACATAAAACAACCCCAAACCTATGGGACATAGCAAAAGCAGGCCTGAGAGGGATGTTCATAGCATTACAGGCCTACCTCAAGGAGCAAGAAAAAGCTTGAATAAACAATTTTACCCTACACCTAAAAGAACTAGAAAAATAGCAACTAACAAAGTCCTGACTAAGTATAAGGAAGGAAATAGTAGATTAGAGTGGAGATAAATGACATAGAGACTAAAAAGAGAATACAAAAGATCAATGAACCAAGAACTGCTTCTTTTGAAAAGGTAAATGAGATTGACAAAACTAACCAATTCATCAAAATAGAGAGGGGACCCAAATAAATAAAATCAGAAATTAAAGGAAAGAAGTAACAACTGACATAACATAAATACAAAGATTGTAAAAAAAAATACTGTGAACAACTGCATGACAACAAATTGGACATTCTGGAAGAAATGGATAAATTTCTAGAAACATACAATCTTCTAAAACTGAATCAGAAAGAATTAGAAAACCTGAATAGACCAATTACAACTAATGAAACTGAAGCAATAATCAAAAAATCTCCCAGCAAACAAAAGTGTTGACCCAGATAGCTTCACATGCAAATTCCACCAAACGTTCAAAGAAGAAATAAAACCCATGCTTCTCAAACTATTCAAAAAAAAAAAAAACTTAAAAAGGAAGGAAGACTTTCAAGCTCTTTTTACAAAACCAGCATTAACCAAATTCCAGAATCCAGACAAAGACACTTAAGACGAAAAAAATTATAGGCCAATATCCCTGATGAACATAGATGCTAAAATCCTCAAGAAAATATTAGAAACCAAATTCAGCAATATGTTAAAATGGTCATATACCGTGATCACATGGCATTTACTCTCAGGGTGCAATAAATAAATGTGATTCATCACATGAACAAAATAAAAAATTAAAATCACATAATCATATCAATAAATGCAGAAAAAGCGTTTGATAGAAACCAGAATCCATTTTTGATAAAAACTCTCAGAAAAGTGAGAATAAAGAAATTATACCTCAACATAATAAAGGCCACATATAACGAAATTATAGTCAACATTATACTTAATGAGCAAAAACTAAAATCATTTCCCTTAAGATCAGGAATGAGACAGGGATGTTCACTATCCCCACTCTTATTCAACATAGTACTGTACGTACTAGCCACAGCAACGGACAAGAAGAAAAAATAAAAGTTTTTCAGTCCTTGCCAGGAGGCTCAACTGGTTGGAGCATCATCGTGTACACAAAAAACGTGTGGGTTTAATTCCTGGTTAGAGCACATACTTAACTTGGAGGTTCAATCTCTGGTCAGAGTGCAATAGGCAACTGATCAATGTTTCTCTCTCTCTCTCTCTCTCTCTCTCTCTCTCTGTCTCCCCCTCTTTCTCTCTCTTTCTCAGTTCCAGTCTGTCTAAAATCAATAAACATATCATCCATTGAGAATTTAAAATAATTTTTAAAGGCATCCAAATTGGAAAAGAGGAAGTTAAATTTTCATTATTCACAGATGAAATGATATTGTACACAGAAAACCCTAAAGACCCCACCAAAAACCTACTAGATCTAATAAGTGAATTCAGCAACGTAGCAGGATACAAAATTAATACTCAGAATTGGTGGCATTTTTATACACCAATAATGAACTATCAGAGAAATTAAGAAAACAATCCCATTTAATATTGCAACAACAAAAAAGTACCTAGGAATAAATTTAACCAAGGAGGTAAAAGACCCATACTCAGAAAATTATAGGACATGGAAGTAAGAAATTAAGGGAGATATAAGTTACTAGAAACTTATACCATGCCCAAAGATTAGAAGAATTAACATCATTAAATGTCCATATTACCCAAAGCAATCTATAGATTTATGCAACTCTTATTAAAATACCATTGACATATTTCTAAGATTTAGGACAAACATTCAAAAGTTTATAAGAAACCAAAACAGACCCTGAATAGCCCCAGCAATCTTGAGAAATAAGAACAAAATTAGAGGTGTCAGGTACAATAGTACCTGATATCATACTATACTACAAGGCCACTGTAATCAAAATAGCCAAGTACTGGTATAAAAACAGGTATATAGATCAGTGGAACAAAATAGAAAGACCAGAAATAAACCTGTGCCTTTGTGGTCAATTAATATTTGACAAAGGAGGCAAGAGTACACAATGGAGTAAAAAATGGTGTTGGGACAATTGGACAGATACATGGAAAAAAAATGAAACTAGACCACCTTCTTACATCATATGCAAAAATATACTCAAAATGTATTAAAGACATAAATGTAAGTCACAAAACCATATAAATTCTATAAGAAACATAGGCAGTAAAATCTCAGACATTTTTTGTTGCAATATGTTTGCAAATATATCTCCTCAGGCCAGGAAAAGAAAAATAAATAAATAAACAAATGACACTACATCAAACTGAAAAGTTTTCGCACAGCAAAATATATCATCAGCAAAATCAAAAGAGAATCTACTAAATATGAGAACATATTTGTCAATGATACATCTGATAAGGGATAAATTTCTAAAATATAAACAGAACTTGTACCAAGAAGACAAACAGCCCATTTAAAAAATAGACAAAAGGCCTGAATAGACACTTCTCCAAAGAGGACATGCAGATGGCAAATAAATATGAAAAACATGTTCAGTACCACTAATTATCAGAGAAATTCAAATGAAAACCATAATGAGATAATCATCTCACAGCTATCAGAATGACTGTCAACATAAATCAATAAACAATAAGTGTTGGTAAGGATGTGGAGAAAAGGGAAACCTCATGGACTATTGGTAGAAATGCAGATTGGTGCAGCCATGGTGGATAACATTATGGAGCTTCCTCAAAAATTAAAAATAGAACAATTTTTTGACCCACTGATTCCATTTCTAGAAATATAATTCAAGGAACTTGAAACACTAATTACAAATAATATATGCTCTCCTATGTTAATTGCAACATATATACAGTAGCCAAGATCTAGAAACAGCCCTAGTGCCCACCAGTAGATACGTACATAAAAAAGCTGTGGTACATTTACACAATGGAATACTACTCAGCTATAAAAAAGAAGGAAATCTTACCGTTTGCAACAGAATGAATGGACCTGGAGAGCATTATGCTAAGTGAAATAAGCCAGAGAACAACAAGTACCATTTGATCTCACTTATATGTAGAATCTAATGAACAAAATAAACTGATGAATAAAACAGAAACAGTGACATGGATACATGGAACAAAATGACAACTGTCAGAGGGGAGGAGGGTTGAGGGTCTGGATGAAAGAAGGTGAAGGGATTAAGCAAAAGCCATCTAGACACATACAACAGTGTAGTGATAACCAGAGGAAAAGGAAGGTGGCTGGTAGGTGGAGGTGGGCAAAGGAGGGATAAATGGGGACTAAAGAGACTCTTGCTTGGACTGATAGGCGTGTGATGCAGTGTGCAGATGATGTTTTCCTGAGTTGTAAACTTGACACCTGTATGGTTTTATGAACCAATTTCACCCCCATAAATCCAATTTTTAAAAAATTTAATAAAATTTTCCTCCACTTTCTGGTTTGATTTATAAGATTCCCTCCCATTCTTCAAAGCTATACTCAAAAATCAGTTTTCCTTCCAAACCTATCTTGCTATTGCCAGGAAAACTTAACATTCTCTATCCTGGATTGCCATAAACTTTATGCACTGGGCCTTAGTTCTGCAGATGTGACACCGAAGTGTAATTAATCAGTTATATGCCTTTTTCACCACTAAATAAGATGTTTTTCAAGAGAGGAACCATGCCTTATTCCTTCCATGCCCTGTCACTGGGACATCACCTGCATGCACATGGAGCTGAACTGTAATAACATTATCAACCACAATGATAACAATGACTTGAGCTAGAAGTGCCACCAATGTCCCAGGTTCTCTGCTAAGTGAATGAATTCCAAACAATACTTTGAGTTATAATATTTATTATTATCTCCATTTTATAAATGAGAAAACTGAGACTCATAGAAAGTTACATGATTCCCTAAAAGTCAGAAAGCTAGTAAGGGATAAATATATGATGAGTGAATATTTTTTATTTTACTAAAGAACCCTGTGCCCATGAACTTACCCTTAAAAATTAGATATTTATAAAGCATAAGCATATGCTTGAAACTATTTTTAAAATTTGAAGAACATTGATCATTACCATCATCATAGCAGCAAAATCCAATTACATATCAAGTTTTTTGGACCTGAATGTGGTAAATGAACTTAAACTAAAGAATACAAGATCTGTTTGAAGGAACTCTGATGCATTCAATTTCCAGAGGAATATTTGAAAGCTTCGGCCTTTATTATCTCTTGGATACATATTTCCTCCAATTTCAAAGACAGTTTTTAGAAGAAAAGGAGGCAAGGGATTTAAGGGCATTTATGAGACATAAAAATAGAAAATTGCATTTTTTTAATCATTCAGCATCTCCTTTCCTTCCATAGCACAGTATCGCACATTTGTAGAACACTGCTGCATTTCTGTTTAACAAAGTCTTTCTGGTATCCATTTCTCTGCAGTAAAATTATCTTTATTGATATTGAAATAGAAAATAACACAGGTTTTTTACCATTCTCTCTACTACCTTAGCATTTATGAATGATACTGTTACCAAACAGAAGTGGGGTTTGGCTGCCCACCACCACCCATAGGCAAATTCCAGAGACAGAGGTTAGATGAGAAATGGAAAGAGGTCTTTTATTCAAAAGCTGCACAATCTGGGAGGATGGTAGGCTCCTGCCTCAAAGACCATTTCCTCCAGAATGCCCAGAGAACAACCCAGCCACCCTCTGACAGATTATTCCAAGCTGCGCCCAGAGTTCCTTCTCCCATTTAAAAACACTGTGTCTCAGGAACCACAGGTGGCTGCAGCACCATCATCCTGTTGGCTTAGCTCGTTCCCAGTAGTAGAATGTAGAGCCAGCACTGCTATTAGCTGCATGGGTTCCAGGACCAAAAATGTTCTGCAGGCCCCAGCCCACACATCTGTGCTCTGGGTCCAAGAGGAAGTGGACATTTCTCCTGTCCCTTGGTTTAAATCTCCCAGCCCAAACTTCCACAGGATCCAGGAGGGTCCTTTATCTGATCCCGTCCTTTACCCAGGTTAGACTGATAGGTTTTTACCCCGCACACCACCTCCCTCTACCACCATGTACCAGAAGGGAGCAGGAGGCCTTTTCCCTTAGCTGAACAATTCATTAGCTTCACATATGCTCAGTGCAATGATTTCTCCCACCACATCTCTGTCCAGGGGTGGGGAAACATGTCATCACGTGCAGCACTAGCTTATTTACCCAGGCAGCATGGCTTCACCCACACTGCTTCAGGTGTTTCCTGTGGCTTCTCCCTCACTCAGAGCATGGGTCAGTTTACTCTGGTATCAATACCAATGGCATTCATTTTTAAAAGTTTCTGTCACTCACCTTAAATAAATGAATCAGTAGAAATCCAATCAGCAATGAAAAGTTTGGTTATTATAGTCATGTTTTAAATCTTGATATTTTATTTTATTTTATTTTTAAGTATACTTTATTGATTATGCTATTACAGTTGTCCCATTTTCTTCTCCCCTTTATCCCCCTCCACATGATACCCCCATTCCCTCCAGCATTCCCCACCCTTGGTTCATATCCATGGGTCATACATATAAGTTCTTAGGCTTCTTCATTTCCTATACTATTTTTTTTTAATTTTTTATTTATTTATTTTTAGAGAGAAGGGAGGCAGGGAGAAAGGGAGAGAAACCAATGTGTGGTTGCCTCTCTTGTGGACCCTACTGGGGATCTGGCCCACAACCCAGGCCTGTGCCCTGACTGGGAATTAAACTGGCAACCCATTGATTTGCAGGCCAGCGCTCAACCCACTGAGCCACACAAGCCAGGGATCCTATACTAGTCTTAACCTTGCTCTGTCTATTTTGAACCTACCATTTATTCTTTTTATTCCCTGTACCTTTTCTTCCATTTTCCCCCTTCCTCCTCCCCACTGATAACCCTCCAAATGATCTCCATTTCTGTAATTCTGCTCGTGTTCTGGCTGTTTGGTTAGTTTTGGGGGTTTTTAGTTGTTGATAGTTGTAAGTTTGTTGTCATTTTACTGTTCATAGTTTTGATCTTCTTATTTTTCTTAGATAAGTCCCTTTAACATTTCATATAATAAGGGCTTAGTGATGATGAACTCCTTTAACTTTACTTATCTGGGGAGCACTTTATCTGCCCTTTCATTCTATATGATAGCTTTGCTGGATACAGTAATTTTGGATGGAGGTCCTTGCCTTTCACAACTTTGAATACTTCTTTCCAGCCCCTCCTTGCTGACACGTTTTCTTTTGAGAAATCAGCTGGCAGCCTTATGGGAACTTCTTTGTAACTCTCTTCTTTTCTCTTGCTGCTCTTAGGGTTCTTTTCTTATCTTTAATCTTTGGCAATTTAATTATGATGTATCTTTTTATGCTCCTCTTTGGGTCCAATTTATTTGGGATCTCTAAGTTTCCTAGACTTATATGCTTATTTCCTTCACCAAATTGGAGAAGTTCTCTTTCATTGTTTTTTAAAATAAGTTTTCAATTTCTTGTTCTTCCTCTTCTCCTTTTGGTGCCCCTATGATTTGGATGTTGGGACATTTAAAGTTGTCTCAGATGTCCCTAAGCCTCTCCTCATTTTTCTGAATTCTTATTTCTTTACTATGTTCTTGTTGAATGTTTATCTCTTCCTTTTGTTACAAATCTTTGACTTGCATCCCAGTTTCCTTCCCTTCACTGTTGGTTCCCTGTATATTTTCCTTTATTTCACTTTGTATATCTTTCACTTCTTTTATTAAGTGGTTGTCCCCAATCATTTCTCTGAGCATCCTTATTACCAATGTTTTGAACTCTGCATCTGATAGGTTGGCTATCTCCTCATTACTTAGTTCTTTTTCTGGAGTTTTGATATGTTCTTTCAGTTGGGCCATCTTTCTTTGTCTTGGCGCACCTGTTATGTTTTAAGGGGGTGGAGCCTTGGGTACTTGCCAGGGTGGGGCAAACCACTTTGCTGTGTTGTGGTTCTGTACATGGGGGAGGAATCAGAGAGAGAACACTGCCACTTGCTCAGCTCTTGCTCCACTTTCCATCACTTCCTCTGCTTCCCACACATGAATTGTGCTCTTTCAGGTTCTTCCCTGGTGCTGATTCCTGGCTGGGTGGGCTATGTACCTTCCAGGATCCTGTGAACCCCTCAAATATACTCCTGTGAGACTGGAAGTTTCTCCTCCCACCTCAATCCCCACAGGTTTTTAGTCAGAATTTTTGATACTTTACTTTCTGGTTCTGTAATGCTGAGTTGCATGGTCTCTCTTGCTCCCCAGTTGTTCCTCCCAGTTTATCCATATGGGAATGTGGGACTGCCCAGTCTGCCAGTTTCCACCTCACCTACCCAATCCACCAGCCACTGACTTGCCACGAGTTGTCTCCACCCCTGATGCTGGTCTCCACCCCTCCTACCGGTCTGGATGAATGTTTCTTCTTTATCTCCTTTTGGTTGGTTTCCATACAGCTCAATTTTCTGGCAGTTTTGGTGGATTTTTTTTCTAAGTTAAAATTATTGAATGCTTCATGAATTTGCATGTCATCCTTGCACAGGGGCCGTGCTAATCTTCTCTGTATCATTCCAATTTTAGTGTATGTGCTGCTGAAGCAAACACTGATTTTTGTTTTTAAATCAATAGTTATCCTTTTTTTGGGTGTGTGAGGAAGTGAAGCATATCTATCTATGCCTCCATCTTGGCTGGAACTATGAATCTTAATATTTTAAAAATATTTCATATTGTTGGACTAGACAAATTTTGCTTATTAGCAGTATTAAACTACTTATCATTTAAATCCATATAATTTTACCCTTCAGCCAATGACATGAGAGACAATAGTGAGGGATTCAGCCATGTCTCAGCAGGGAGGAAGACTGGCCACACAATACAAGGAGGAATCCATTGTTTTACCTCTGGTCAACCTTCAAATTAGTAAGAAATGCCCTAGAGAAAGATTAATAGAAGGAGTATTTGGTGAGCCCTTCCCTCAAATAAATAAAAGCCCAAAAGATTCCTATTTCTTCTTTCAGAAACAGCTAGGAGCTGATCCATGACTATTAAGATTTTGCAGTTCTCTGGGAATGTTTGTAAAATCCCCATGATGGTTACATTTCTTATCTCCTGTTTGTGTTTTATTCTGAGGTCTAGTAAAACTCTTAAAACTAAGTGAGAACATGGAGGGTATAGAAAAGCCTCAAAGAGAGAGCATGTGTGATAGCAGCAACTATGATGGTGAGGAAGAAACAGAAGTCAAAACCTTTCAGGCAGGCCATCAGGAAGGAAGACTGGAAGCTCTTAGGCAGGGGCTGATGCTACTTCGACAGGCAGGATTTCTTCTTCCTTAGGAATGCCTCAGTTTTGCTCCTAATGTAACTGATTGAATCAGGCTCACCTAGATTAGTGAGGATAGTCTTCTTTATATAAAGTCAACTAATTATACATGTTAACCACATCTACAAAACCCACATTTTTGAAACTATGTTGTTGGGGGGAAACCCCAAAAACCTAAATTCAGGATTGATTTCAAAGAGCTGACAAATAGCCTTATCCAAATTTATAAGAGCTTTAATAGGAGAAACTTACATATATAGGCAAAGCAGCTGTAGTTCCCAATGGTGGCCAGCCAGGAAGAAATCCACCGCTTCTTAGGACAGAGTCTCTTTTTTATAGGGGTTAATAGCAAATCATATGGTGCATCATCAACATAGACCACTAGAAAGAACCGTGCATTTCTAGATTAACAGATATCACAGGCAGTTATCCACACTGTATATTCATGAACCTTCTTCCTGTGGGTTTATCTTTGGGCAGCATTCCAACTTTCTAGGTAGTCAGCCAAGCCTGAGGCTATAAGAGAGTTAAACAGTCACAGGAGGTTAAGCAGAGAGTCCAACATTTCTCAGATGCTTTTGCTGCTGGGGCCACATTGCATATCTAACTTCTCCTACACATGTATAACCAAAAACACTGCCAGCTTGGGCAGAGGGCAACAGAGAGAGAGGACAAAAAGAAAGAGAGTTGTTGAACTACAGAATTCTACACTTAAGAAATGAGCTGATAGAACTACTCTGAAGAAAAACTGACTCTGTGGGCAGTAGCATGGGTGCAGAGGCGGAAGCTGGAGGTGCAGGCGCATGGCACACAGTGCTGTGGTGAGCCCAGAGGTCAGAGCCTTGAGCCACAGAAACTAAATGGGATTTGCTCCACTGGATTTTGACCTTGCTTGGGGCTTGTTACTCCTTTATTCATTCTCTTTTTTCCCTTTTGGAATGGGAATGTCATTCTATGTATATCCTACCACCATATTTTGGAAGCAGATAATTTGAGTTCTAGTTTCATAGTTCTATAGATGGAGAGGAACTTTGCCTCGGGATCAATAAAACCTAGAGTCTCACCTATACCTAATTGGGTTGATTTAATCCAGATTATGAGATCTTGAACTTTTTGAGTTTATGATAATTAGATGAGATTTTAAGCTTAGCCTTTACATTGTAATTGGCTGAGGCATTGTGGTGGTTTTGGAATGGGATGAATGTATTTTGTACCTAGAACAGATGTGTATTTTGGAGAACCAGAGTGTAGACTGTAGTGGTTTAATGGTGACTACTCCAAAGATATGCTTTTACATTCTAATACCTGGAACCTGTAAGTGTGACCTTATTTGGAAAAAAGATCTTGGCAAAAATAATTAAATTAAGGGTTTTGAGACGAGATCATCCTGGAATATTCACATGAGTCTTAAAAATTCATTGACAAGCATCCTTATAAAAGACACACAAAGGAAAAATACACAGAAAAGAGAAGATCCTGTGAACATGGAGAAAGAGTTGAGAGAAACAGTCACTAGCCCAGGAATGCCAAGAGCCACCAGAACCAGAAAGAAACAAAGAATGGAATCTCCCTTCAAGTCTTCTGGACCAATCACAGCCCTGCTGGCACTTTGATTTTAGAAATCTTGCCTCTATAATTATGAGAGAAAATTTTTGTTTTTGTCTTAAGCCACCAATTGTGAGGTAATTTTCTTTGGCAGAAAATGTATATTGGGTTCTCTGATGCAATTTATCAATAATATTTAGAGAATGCACAAAAGAGTGATGCTCTCTGTTTAAAAGTCACCTTTGATCTCAAAAACATTATGCTAAGTAAAAAAAAAAAGTCAGGCACACTCATGACATATTGTATGACTCCATCTACTCTGGAGAAAACTGGCAAAACTATAAGGCAGAAGTCAGATCAGTGGTTGTTCAGGGGATTGGGGTGGGGATTGTCTAAAATGGACACATTACATTGTATGTAAATTATACTTTAATAACCTTGGCTTTAATGAGCTCTGCCTTCCAGTGCAATAGGTTTAGGTAACTCTTAGTGTTTTGTGCAAGATTTTTGGAACGGTGTATCAGTCTTACGCTATTTATTCACAGCTGCAACTGACTGAAATTTACATGAATTTTTTACTTTTTTCTGAGATCCATTTATTCTCAAAAGACAATGATGTTTTCACTATTGAAGATACCCTCCCTCCAAAAAAAACACACTACATGTTCTACCTTTAGTTGCTAAAAAGACTTAAAAGGGTATTTTGCTTATTCAAATAAGTGTATAACATCCCAAAGTGAATATTTTGTTGAATTTAACTTAACAAATATTTATTTAGTATTAATATCCCATGTGAAAGAGACTATGCTAAGTGTAGGGTTGGCACTAAGAGCTGCCACAGAGATAATTGCAAATCAATTCTCATATAGTTAGAAAGAAGTATAAAATATGAAGCAAGTAACTCTAGTATAAAAACAGATTCAAACCCAATGCTTAGAATGAGGTGTCTTAGGAAAAAAAGAAACCACACCCAAATGGGAAGATCTCTCTCAAATAGATGAGATGATACTGAAAATAGAAAATGGATGACTGTGGGTTTCAACAAAAAGGGGACTCCTAGGTGGAATAAACATGGGCAACGGAACATGCAATGAACTGAATGATTGTGTGTGTTCTAAATGCATACATTGGAGCCAATCTTCAATGGAATGGGATTGGGAGTTGGGGTCTTTGTAAGATAATTAGGTCATGAGAGTGGGGCCTCATGAATGGGAATGTTGCCCTCATAAAAAAGGAGGATAAGAAAGGGGATTTCACACCCTTCTCTTCACTGTGTGAGGACACAAGAAAACCAACATCTGTAAGCCAGGAAGAGCTATCTCACCAGACACTGGATCTACCGGCACCTTGGTCTTGGACTTCCCAGCTTCAAGAACTGTGATAAATGAATGTTAGTTATTTAAGTCATCCAGTCTATGATAATTTTCTATTACAGCCTGAAATAAGATATTGTAGAAACAGGAACAAACTCAGAGGACAGTCAGTAGTCTGACTGGAACTTGAGTACATGCAGAGGGGTGGGAGAAAAAACTAGAAAGGGGATTTACAATAGTTTCAGGTATGTCTTAAATGCCAAGTCAAAGGGGATTTGTGCTTAATTCAATGGTCAGTGGGGAGCTATTAATGCAGCGCTTGAGAATTTTGAGTATCTAGTAAAAGCTATGGATATATCTCTCCAGAAAAGTGTGTTTGTGTACAAAATGTTGCATACTATTGGTAGGTAGGATGGATGGTAAACCAAAGCAGGTAGAAGGCAGAGACATGTCTCACTCACTGATTCAGCAGTCATGAGCCCGGTAGGCTAATATTGCCAGGTTTTCTGAACATCAAAGAAATGCCATGACAGCACAAGAGGAGGGGAGCCCTTGAAATTCTGTATGTATCATTTCCGCTACCTGGGAAAAAAAACCTTTGAAATTGTTCATCCCAAGGACTGGAAGGGGAAGAGGAAGGTGTCCAAAGTGCCCAAAGAAGAAGCCCATAAAACAACTTTGGTTAATTCCCTACCAATGGTCACTATCAGTTTTACAAGAGGGGTCTCTAGTGCTTACAGAAAGTGCCCATAAATAACTTTGGGCAACTGCCTCAACTTAAACTAACTGCCTCCTGTCATGTATCTGTTTTACAACAAGATGAACAAATGTGGTCTGAAGCAACATAATAATTTGGGCTAACAGACCTCCATGCATACCTGCATTTGGGTAGTAACATCCCCCTGGGGAAGCTGGCACCACCTTTACTGAGCAATCAATATGTAACTCCTTTACCCCCATCCTACCAGCAGTATAAGTCTTCAGGACAAAGGACCTGATGTTCTTGCCACCCCTGTTCTTGCCACACTGGCTTTTTGCCTACCAAGCCCACGCCTTTCACCCTGACTTCAGTAAGGCATGTTCTCTTCCATGAGAACATATCAGTAATAAACTTTCCTTGCAAGCTAATGGACTTGATCATCTATAATTCTTTACTGCATCAGCAAGAAGAACTGAGTTTCTTCCGTAATGCTATCTCAGAATTTTCAGACACCTGGCCCTCCTCCAGGGCCTTTCTTCCCTGGGAACGTATGGATTAAAGAAGTTTCAAGGAGCCTTACATAAAGGGAATTTTAATTTCATATTATTTGTAGTTTATCCCTCCCTACATGATCAGAATGGAGAATTAGCTTGACACAACTTATGAACTAAAGTATGTTTTCTTAGAGTGTGATCTATATTAGAATCACCTGCAGGGTTTGTAAGACATCTATATTCCTAAGTCTCACCCGGAAATACTCAGGTCTCCGATGGTAGGACCAGTTGAGATATATTTTTAACCAGCACATATTGTGCTGATTAAAAATAAGCATATTTTGCTTAGAGGACAGCTGATCTCATGATGAAGTGGGTATTATAATGGATATTGTTTGCTTTTGACTTTCCAGCAAACCATGGAAGAGACAGAACTCAAGAAAAAGTTGTAAAATATGTTTTTCAACTCGTCAATTCTCAAGACATTTTCTGCATTCGGTACCAGTTTAAACTCAGCAGAAGAATATCTTCAGCTATAGTGTGTTAGACAGGACAGCATTTACCCTGAAGAAAGATGACTCCTTTAGCCAGAACATTTAAGAGAAACATTAGCATCTCATACTCACAGCATTGAAAGCTGCTGATGGTCCCAAGGGATTAAGGTAAACAGCCATCATATTAAAATGATCACCTGCCATAGCAGCCAGAGTAGTTTCTATTCTGTCTTTGATCTGAAAAGATTCAAAGTTTCACATGTACATCAGTCAATCTTTCCAGGAAGAAATTTGCAAAATGACAGTAATTGGAAAGGCTCTGAAATCAGTAGGGTCTGTTGCTCATCAGAGTTTTATGTGATTCTGACATCTTTTCTTTTTTGTAAATCAGTTATCATGATTGTGTTCTAAAATGCTGTTAACTCCTGAATATTTGTCTTTTTTCCCATAAATTACTTTATTGTTGTTCAATTATAGTTGTCTACATTTTCTCCCCACCACTCTCCCCCACTCCAGCCAAACCCATTTCCCTCCCTGGCTTCCACTCTCCCTCCTGGTTTTGTCCATGTGTCCTTTATAGTAGTTCCTAAAAACCCTTCTGCCCACAGTCCTCTCTCCCTACCTCTAGCTATTGTTAGATTTTTCTTAATTTCAATGTCTCTAGTTATATTTTGTTTGCTTTTTTCTTTTGTTGATTATGTTCCAGTTAAAGGTGAGATCAAATGGCATTTGTCCCTCACCGCTTGGCTTATTTCACTTAGCATAATACTCTCCAGTTCCATCTATGCTGTCACAAAAGGTATGAGCTCCTTTTCTCTCTCTCTGCTGCGTAGAATTCCACTGTGTAAATATACCATAGTGTTTTGATCCACTCATTTGTTGATGGGCACTTAGGTTGCTTCCAGCACTTAGCTATTATAAATTGTGTAGCTATGAACATTGGGGTGCATAGGTTCTTTTGGATTGGTATTTCAAGGGCTCTTAGGGTATAATCCCAGCAGTGGAATTGCTGGGTTAAAAGGCAGTTCCATTTTTAGTTTTCTGAAGAAATTCCATACTGTTTTCATGGTGGCTGCACCTTTCTGCATTCCCACCAACAGTGCACTAGTGGTCCCTTTTCTCTGCATCATCTCCAACACTTGCTTTTTGATTTGTTTATAATGGCCATTCTGACCCGTGTGAGGTGGTATCTCATTGTGGTTTTAATTTGCATCTCTCTGATGGCTAGTGATGCTGAGCATCTTTTCATATGTCTCTGGGCCCTCTGTATGCCTTCCTTAGAGAAGTGTCTGTAACTTACAAGATATACAAAAATAAATTCAAGGTGGATAAAAGACTTAAATATAAGTCATGGCACCATAAAAGTCCTAGAGGAAAACATCGGCAGGGAAATTTCAGACATTCCATGCAACAACATCTTCACTGATATGTTCCCTGAAGCAAGGGACATAAAGGAAAGAATAAATAAATGGGACCTCATAAAATTAAAGAGCTTCTGCATGGCTAAAGAAAACAGCATTAAACTGAAAATAGAACAAACTATATGGAAACTCATATTTGCCAATGATACCTCAGACAAGGGTTTGATCTCTAAAATATATAGAGAACTCACACAACTCCACTCCAGGAAGACAAAAAACCCAATTTAAAAATGGGCAAAACACTTGAATATTTGTTTTTTTGATTCAGACACTCCACACATTCATTCCTACTGAGGAACACAACATTTTATGATTTAATATTAACTACTAAATCAATTTATTATACTTCCTGATTATTGTTTAACAAAGGAACAAAAATAAGTGTGAATGATAAGTTAAAGAGTTAGTTGTTAAAAGGAGCTGTCATTTTCATTTTCCTGACATTCCAAACCTGTTATAGAATATTTACCTAGCAAATACATATGCTCTCCATCCTCAAGTGTTCAGTTCATCTGAGAATAAAGACTCATAGTATTTGCATAAAGAGCCATTTTTATTCTTTCTTACATATGGTATATATTCATTGCACCTCTTTTCTTCTTCCTCTGGTTTAGCAAACCCTCTTCTTTTGGAGAGCTCTTCCTTCCTTACTCTAGTCATAAGGTTTTATCTGGGAGCTATCACAGAAATTCCACCTCCATCACAAGCTAGACCAATCATTACCTCCCCGATCAAATGCTTACCTGATATGGGCACAGTCAGAGTTCTTCCCAAAGGTTTTTTGAATGAGAGTACTTAGGAGAATAGTGATTGACAGGGACATGAAAAAACGTTTTCTCCTCTCTGATGATGAAGTTGAGTGTGGGAGTGCAGAAAAGCTGGTAGCCATGTATGTGCCCAGGCACACTGAGAAAGCAGATCAGAAGCACACAAAATGAAGCCATAACACAAAAGGAAAGGTGTTTGTGATGAACTCCTTCAAGTCAAGATCCACCATTATGTGCTTCAATGCTGTGCTATATCTAATGTGGCAGCCACATGCTGCATGTAGCTGGTGAACATCTGAAATTTTGCTAGTCAAAATTGAATTGTTCTGTGTTTAAAGTAACTCAGATTCAAAAACTTGGCATGAAAAAAAGATTGTAAAATACCTCGCTAATAATTTTTTATAATGAATAAATGTGAAATTATAACATATTGGCTATATTAGTTTAAATAAACTAGATTCTAAAATTAATTTCATTTATTTTTTATTTATTTTTTAGTATCATTTCTAGAAATTTTTATACTACATATGAATCTCAAATTATATTTTTGTTGAAATAGCACTGCTGTCTAGTGAATCTGTGCTATTTTGTGTCTTCATTTGTATAGCTGCTTTGGATGAGGTTGGTGCCATTGGCAACCAACAGAGCCCTAATCGATGCTGAAATTGGTAGCTGGAAAAGAGGCAGGGAGACAAACTGATCCAAAATGGGGAAATGGCTATGTTCAGGTGCAGTTTCTCCATCTTGAGTTAGGAAACTTAGTAGCAAAGCGATTAGTTCATCTTTGTAGGTTATTTATTGTTATCCAGATCATGTGCCTATCTTCACTGAATTTAGAACTTTACAGGACTTTGTAGAAAAAAATCAGGTTTTGGGAAGTGTTGGCTACTTCTTGCAACCTTCAAAAGGAAGGTGCTGCAAGAGGGGGGAAGATGTGATCCAAGAAGAGCTGTCTAAATGTGGAGCAGGAGTGGCAGCCCAGCAGAGTTCTCTAAAGAGAGGCCATTGTGCCACTGGACATGCTCTGGATCTCAAAAGACAGCCCACTGCACTGAAATCCAGTCAATCTGCAGCCAGAATAAAGAAGCCAGATTTCCACCCTGGCTACTGTGGTTCAATTGGTTGGAGTGTCACCTTGTAGACCAAAAGGTTGCAAGTTCAATTCCTGGTCAGGGCATAAACCCAGGTTATGCATTCAGTTCCCAGTCAGTGCACATCTCAGGTGAGGTAAAAAAATTAAATTTAATTTAAAAAAGAAGCCAGATCCCCCAAATGGCTACAGAGCATTGATACCTGACATAGTCATTCTCTTTTTCCAGGTTGCCCCAGACTACAAGGGATATTGGGAGTACCTGGGGCAGAGGGACAATGAGCTCTGCCCCATGACTACAGCCACCAGGCTGAGACAGAGACCAAGTCCCAAACAAGATGCACTAGGATGGACCCTAGGAGGGTGGGCAGTGCCCCTGAAGAGTTCCCAAGTCTTCATCCATGATGTACATGTACATATACATATATACACATGCATATACATATATATACCCACACACACATACATATACTGTGTTTACCAAAAAGTTCATTTGGCTTTTTCTGTAAAAATGGCTCTAGTAGTACTTAGTTATCTTTAACTTCATTCAAAACAATTTTGTTAGACTGTGTTGTGACAGCTGTCATATCAGCATGCATTTTTTTAAAAACTTATCAAAATTGGTACATTTCTGTGTAGCCATTTTAATACTGAAGATGGAAAATATAAGCAACATTTTCAGCATATTATGCTTTATTATTCAAAAAAAAGTAAAATTGAAACACAAAAAAAGATTGTGTAGTGTGTGAAGGTACTGTGACTGATCGAATGTGTCAAAAGTGGTTTGTGAAGTTGATGCTCCACAGTCAGGTAGACCAGTTGAAGTTGACAGAGATCAAACCAAGAAATTAATTGATTATAATTAACATTGTACCATGTGGGAGATAGCCAACATACTCAAAATATCCAAATGAATAAAGATTTTGTTGAAAATGAAAACTGTGTCTTTTATTTTATAGAATAAATACACATTTATTGGCCAACTCAACACATATACATGTACATGTACACATACATATACATATACATATGCATATACAAATTCTGGGACACTCATTTGAATGGGAATGACTGCACTAGAAAAAATGAAAAAATGTGATGTCTTTCTTCACTGCAGCTTTTATTTCAGATATTGTTGTGTGAGGAAGTTAATTCCTAGAGGATTATTTACATCAGAATTAATTTATACAGAGAACTGTTTAGATTGGTTGATGTGGAAGTGTGACTTCATTACTCTCTAATGAGGGCAGATATGTTCAGCCTTTAGTTTCTTAGAATATGAAATAAAAATGATAATACAATTGGTGAGGAAAAAGGTTTGAAACAACAAAATATAGCTTAAGTAATCTAGAGGGTTTGGGAATATAGAATAATATTCTTGAACACTTTGCACATATTAGGCCTCCTTCAGGTTATTTCTATTTATTTACTTATTTATTTTTACAGAGGGGGGAAGGGCAAAGGAGGAAAAACATCACTGTGTGATTGCTTCTCATTGCTTCCCGCTACTAGGGGC
Source organism: Phyllostomus hastatus (assembly GCF_019186645.2). Taxonomy (NCBI): domain Eukaryota; kingdom Metazoa; phylum Chordata; class Mammalia; order Chiroptera; family Phyllostomidae; genus Phyllostomus; species Phyllostomus hastatus. The sequence continues at coordinate 5,646,810 of NW_025333543.1, forward strand.
CTGGCCTGCAACCCAGGCATGTGTCCTACCTAGGAATCAAACCTTCAACCTCCTGGTTCACAGGCCAGCACTTTATCCACTTAGCCACACCAGCCAGAAACAAATTATTTCTTTTTTTTTAAAGATTTTATTTATTTATTTTTAGAGAGGGAAGGGAGGGAGAAAGAGAGAGAGAGAGAGAGATACATCAATGTGCGTTGCTGGGGGTCATGGCCTGCAACCCAGGCATGTGCCCTGACTGGCAATCGAACCTGCGATGCTTTGGTTCACAGCCCGCACTCAATCCACTGAGCTACACCAGCCAGGGCCAAATTATTTCTTATATCAGTCAATGACATAGCAGAAAATAGATTTGCTTCTACATAGTTCAAATGAAAAGACTTAAGGAAGGGACTCCTTACAGAGGTGTGAGCAAGATTAAAAGAACAAACTTGCGTTTAGTGAAGCTAACAACACCCTCTTCCCACCCTTTGGGCGTGGCTCCTCCACAGTTGAAGGGCCAAAGCAGAGGTGGGATTGGGGTGGGAATGACAAAGAGGTTTACAAGCACAGTCCCAGTCACCTCACCTTATTTTCTTAACTGCCTTTTCACTACCTGTAATTGCCTTTTTACCTTAGTTGTATATTTGCATAGTATTAATCTCTCCCTCAAATCTATGGAATTTAGAGTAGAGATGTAAGGGTTTGGAAACTTCTGCCCCCATCCTAAAACAGAGATAAAATGAACAAGATGTGCACAGGTTTCTGCAGTACATCGATATTTTCCTCTTCTCAAATATCAGTAAAGTGGTCAATTAAGAAGAAATTGTAGTGGTCCTCTCCATTCCCACTTCTGCACTGTGTGTACTGTCCAGAGGAGACACATTAGCTGCCCCCAATCCCCTTGATCTCTCACATACACACATACACACACTTAAGGGCAACATCTTTTCTTTAAACAAAGTATCAAATATGTACAACAGGTTTACATACAAATTTATTTTTTAACGGTACCTAAAAGCTAGAAGAGAATTTCATTTTCTTTTCTATCCCTGAAAAGCTGGGGAGAAAGACTAACTGGTAATGAATGATTGTAAAGATGAGGAAGCTGTTTGAAAGCTGGGAATCAATTGCTTGGAATAGTTATAAGCCTTTCACCTTAGCATTCAAGTCAGTTTTAGAATTCAACATCCAGGCTGAGTTTTCCTTTTTATTTTTTGTAAAGCAGAGATCCACACTCGGAGGCAGAGGAAATCAAGAAGAGAGACACCACCACTTTTGCAAACATTTCTGAGAAGTTAGCATGTGCCAGGCCTACGTGCAGACTAAGAGAGGATTGAGAACTTGGGCACTCAGGAAGTGGCAGAGCGGAGCTCTCAACTCAAAAACTACATTTCCATATACTTCTCCTAATCATCTGAAAATCCATCCTAATCCATCTGAAAATAACAATAACAGTAATCTTAAAATAGGCTTGCCATTTTTAAATAAATCAGAACTTTAATAGATCCACGAAATGGAAATTCGCGTACACAGCTCTCACTTTTTCTTGTTTTTAATGTTTTTATAGGAAAAAAATTGCAGTTTGTCAGTTTGGACAATGATACTTCTATGCCCTGCTTCTCTTGTTGGTTTTACTGCAAAGATTTATAGCACCTTGGTTTGCATTATCTGAATTTGAGTCTGAATCTAAACCCTCCCAGCTAAGATTCAATTTTAAATTGTATGAACATAGTTCCATAGCTGTCAAAAGCTTTTTTAAGCCTTCACAGTTTGATTCCACAAATTGCCAGACAGCCTGCTTCTAGAGTTTAAATAGATCACCTCCATTTGAACTCATAACATCCAGGAAAACAGTGGGACTATAGCTATGTAGCACAAAAATAATCTTGATAGAACTGAAATGCCATTAGTCTTCCATCATTTATCATCATTTTCTTAATTATCTAGGTATTTCCAAATATCTGGGTTGGTAATACAATGTAAAGAGTATATTTGGACACTTCAAAGCAAGGGTCAACAAACTATGACCCATGGGCCAAATCTGGTTTGCCACATGTTTTTTGTAAATAAAGTTTTATTGGAACACAGCCACACTCAATCGTTTACACACTACCTATGGCTGCTTTCATGTTACAAGTGCAGAGTTGAATAGTCTGTTGTGACAGACTGCAAAGCCTCTGCAACATGCAAAATACTTATCATCTCATCCTTTATGAAAAATTTGCCACTGCTGCTTTGCCTGAAATTTCTCCATGTTCTTAGATTTTGTTTTGTTTTGTTATTTCTCAATAACATGATCAGGGAGTAGAAAAATTTCCTCCTTACTTCCTCTATTTTCTTTAGGACATTATCCTCTGAACCATTTATTATGTCTCACAAACTAGAATTAGCACCACTAGCTATAAACCTACCTGCTTTTTAAAGTACAAATGAAAGATAATATAATAATAATGGGATGTGTACAATTTTTGTTAAGTAGAGTATGAGGTGGTTTCAAAGAATCTGGAATAATTTTCTGTCTCACAAATTTTAACCTTTGGATGCCTTGGATGAGGTGGGCCACAAATGGTGACAAAGTTCTGGAATTAGCCCTGGGTTTGAACCCTGGCTTTACCAGCTGTGAGCTGTATGACTTGTCCTCTGCTTGTATCAGGTTCCTCCTCTGTATGTGAATATGATAATAGTATCCATTTCATTCGGTTAAGAGGATTAAAATCAATTAAAATGACTGTGCTTAGCCTAGTGCTGACACATAGTAAACCATCACATCCTTCCATTGACAATTTAAGAAGGGCATTATAGAGATTTAAGAAAGGAATGAATGAAAAAGGGAAGAAAGACAGCATTAAAACCATCAAAAGACGGGCATTTTCCTGATTATTTCTAGAATTAAGAAATAGTTCTCTATTTAGAGACAAGAGCAAATGCTTCAGATATGAGATGTCTTCATAACTTAAATTATTTATAAATGTAGGGTTTTGCTTGTTAATTTGAGCAAATGGAATTTGTGGAAACTACAGATGTCTTGCTCACACTCAGGGCTCATTTCAAAGCTCATGGATCCTGAATGAGATGTGAGCTCATCCTCAGTGCATGTGTATACATAAGTAATAGCTGATTTCCTAAGCTCGGGGAGCATATTTACTTTTAGCAAGAAATGAGCTCTTGCTTGGAAAACTGGTCTGAAAACCCATTACTGTAGAGGATTCATTTTCATTTAGTTCCCAACAGGTAATGGAGTTTATTTGGAGTACTAGGAGATAGTGCTTCTCTGAAACTGAGTATTGTCTCATTTACATGTAAATATTTTTATCATCTTCTTAGATAGAAATATAATCATGCTCCATAAGACTTGTCATAGACCCAGAATTTAATTAATGGTGTGCCTACACAGAATCAAGATAAGAAGCTGAAATGGAAAATTCCTGGCTTTACATGGCCTTGAAGCTAGTAACTGTTTTAGTAACTGTTTTTTACTCATTTACTCACTTATTCATTACCTTAACAAATATAGGAGTAGGCAAAAGTAGGTTTACAGTTGTGGGTACATGAAATACAGTTTATTCTCGTTTTATTTATTATTATTATTACTATTAACCTACTTTAGCCCATTCATATATTTACTGGGCTCCTACTGTGTTAGACATTATGCATGTATGACACAAATACATAGAAGGAAACACATAACTTAGCCTCCCAGAAGCTTACAATATAATAAGGGTTGACAAAAATGATCTTTTGGGTTATGATGAAGTAACATTGGAAGTATGTGTGCCCAGAGAAAAAAAGGTAAGCTTCACATAAAGGTAGTGCCTAGTTGCACCTTGAAAAATGAGCAGACAGCCCCAGCCAGTGTGGTTCAGTTGGTTGGGCCTCACCCAGTGGAGGAAGAGTGAATTTGCTCTCTGTAATTGAGCCAAGACCCATCTTCTCCTTCCCTTGGACACTAGAGCTCCTGGTTCTGGGCTTTTCAGGCTCAGACTGAATTACACCACCATCTCTCCTGGCACTACAGCTTGCATTAGGCAAATGGAGCTTCTAGACTTGCATAACCATGTGAGCCAAGTTCTATAATAAATCTCATGTATATTCTGTTCGTTCTGTTCTCTGGAGAACCCTGGCTAATATGGACATTTTGGAAATAAATTAAAGCAAGCAAGGAAAATGTAGCATAAAAAGAAAAGAGGAAGTAAAATGGGATCCTAAAATGCTTCAGAAAAAAATGTAATAAAGAGATTAAAAAATTACCTGAAGAATGGCAACTGGGAGAGTACTACTAGCTTTCTAGAGAAAAGATTTAGTGGAAGGTAAGTCAGAATACGAGAGGTGGGGAGTGGTTGTAGGATGGAGGGGAGAGCAAGAAGCTTAATGGTGAGGAGAAGATATAAGAAGACAAAGAATGAGCAGAGGGTTGTTTAGGATGGGAGAGAAAAGGCAATGTGAAGAGGGATAGGTGGAACAAAGATTTGGGAAAAATAAATAGCTAGTTATTAGGTCAAATTCCATGAATTTTATTTAACTATTAAAAAACTAGATTAATTCAATTTTGAAATAAACAATTTCATGGAAAAGATGATGGGTGATTCTACCCGATATTAACCATGTTGAATATATTCTCATTTTTCACTGGAACTTTTACTTCATAGAAGTAGCATTAAATTTAATTTTGATGTGATGAAAATGAGAGAGTGCATTTGTCAAACATGAGGAGCATATGAATGGTAGGGTCTCACTGAGATGAGAAGGAAGCAGATGTGTTCTTTTTGGAGCTCATAAACACTTTTTATGTAGCACAAGATCCATCACAACCTTGTCAGTGCACGAAGAACTTGCTTTTGAGTAATGGGTTACCCTTTAATGAAATGTGTTGTTCAGCATGTGTGGGAATGGATGCTCAGCTAACACTGGAGACAAGGTATTTAAGGAACAGCTTCTTCACAAGCCACAGAATTTAACGATTCTCGGGAACCTGCTTTCTGAGATACATTGCTGCTGCTACTGCTGCTGCTCTTACAGCACTCTGCAGCTCAGCACTGGTCCAGTTCTGGAGGAGAAGTGCTGATGGTGCAGAGCTATGGCCTGCACTGCCTCAGGGCCAGGCCTGGGGAGCTCCAAGCCCCTGAGGCAAGTTTGAGTGAATGCTGTGGAAGATGCTAAAAGAAGACAAGGACTCAATAGAGACCAAAAAATAACCCAGGGATTTCTGGAGATGTGGGGAGGAAGGGCAGAGGCTATAGCTAAAATCAGGAGAGGATGAAACATCAGGCAGAGCCCATTCATAAGTTACCAGAAACTGACTGATCGAGGTGTTTCACCTGGTACTAAGTAAATACAAATGCCTAAGATATAGTTCCTACCTTAGAGGATAAAAACAATCTACACTAAGAATATATATCTAAAATTTTAAGTACTATTCCATTTATTTGCTGAATATATGAGCAAATATATGGTATTACAAACCTAACAAAAACACAGATTTTCATATTAAATAAAAGACTATATGTATTTTAAAGTATTCCTGAGAGGGAAGATGGCGTCTTTACTCTAGGCAGCGTTTTTCTTGGCTTCTGTGAAGAGCGGGGAAACTCACGGATCGGTGGAGAAACAGAGCAAGTGGGCTAGGTTACCGAATCACTTTTGAAAGCAGGACATCAAAAATTATTGCACTCACTGGAAAACCAGACGGACCCCGGAGCCCAGAAGAACGTGGAAGTGAGATCCAAAGAGCCAGTATTTTTGGGAGCGCCCAGGCTACCTGACTGACTTGCTGAGATCTGGCTGAGAGAGAGAGAAGCATTTCAAAGGTCCCTCAGCCAGCTGAAGCCAGCATGATCAGAAAAACTGGTCTGGCCAGTTAGAAACCAACAAGAGGTGTTTTTTTTGTTTGTTTGGGTTTTGGGGGGGTTTTTTTGGTTTTGTTTGGTTTTTCTGGCTGTTGTTGGTTGATTGATTTTATCTTGTGTTTTATGTGACATTTTATTTTTCAATTCTTATTATTTTTATCTCACAACCCCTTATGTTTCTCTTCCATTCATCCTAATATTATTCTTTCCACTCCAAATTTCTCTCTCCTGCACTACATCTTCTGCTTTTCTTCCTTTTTTTTTCACCCTTGCAAGTTACTGTAAATTTGTATTATCTTTTTCTCACTCTTCTGACATTTTTTATTTTAATAATATTTTGGTATTCTTTTTCTTTCTGTATAATCTTCTTTGCTTGGCTGGTTATACTGTCATTTGATAGGTTCCCCCTGGTATCTCAGTCACAAGGTTTTGATAAGTTACTATCCTTCATCTGTGTTCCATTAATACACCTCTCAAGGTTCTATACTCTTTATTCTTGTTATCTAGACCTCATCGATTCTGCCACAAGACTGTCACTTTACTATTACTGCTAGTAAGACCTAGTCTATACAATTGTAAATGCTTCTCAATACCCCTACCTGATCTCAGCCCACTTTGCAATTTTCTGAACTATACTATTGTGGGGGTTGTCTCTATTCTTGTACTCATTACTCCTATATATTAATCTTTAGTCCAACCCTACCTTAGAATCTGACTTCCCACAGCCTCACAGCTTTCTAGATCCAACTAACAATCCTCTCATCCCCAATAAGAGCCTTACCTTCTTTCCATCCTTTCTAAAACGTGGATAGTGGGGTGGAGGATCACGGTTAACCCTATAAGGAGCCAAAGGATAAACCATCTCTTCTCTACTGGCTGCTAAAGTAAATATCATAGTATACTGTCTTGCTGTTTTAAACCATTTTGCCTTACTCCTCCAAATGATCACAAAAAAGAGTAGAGGGAAGCTGTGAGCACCAGGATACACGAAGGAGATTGCACCACTGAATCTCACAAATATTCTACCACAGAAGTTCACACCATAATTAAAGGGAATCAGAACAGATCAAATTAACAAACAAGAAGAAAAAAGAAGAAACCCATGAACAATGAGAAAACAAAGAAACAAACCCCAATTGAAGGGAAATGAAGAAGCCTCAGGAAAAATGCTAAATGAAATAGAGGCAACTCAACTATCAGATAGTGAGTTCAAAACAATGATTATCAGGAAGTTCAATGAACTCACAATGAGCTTTCAGAAATTAGAGGGAAACTATATCAATCTCACTGCAAACTATATAAACATGAAAAAGGAAATAGAAACTCTCAACAAAGGTCAAGAGGAAATGAAGAATACAATTTCTGAACTGAAGAACACAGTAGAAGGAATGAAAAGCAGCATTGATGAAGCAGAAGATCGGATTAGTGAGCTGGAGGACAAAGTAAAAAACAGCATCCACAAAGAGCAAGAAAAGGAAAAGAGGCTCAGAAAGAATGAAGAGGGATTAAGAGAAATGCAAGACAATATGAAACATAATAATATCCATATAATAGGGATACCAGAAGGAGAAGAAGAAAAGCAAGGGATCGAAAACCTAGTTGAACAAGTAATGAAGGAGAACTTCCCTAATTTGATGAGAGAAAAAGTCACACAAATCCAGGAAACACAGAGAGTCCCAATCAAGAAGAACCCAAAGAGACCCACCCCAAGGCACATCATAATTAAAATGACAAAATTTCAAGACAAAGAGAGAATCTTAAAGGCAGCAAGGGAGAAAAAGGAAGTAACATACAAGGGAGCCCCAATAAGGCTAACAGCTGAATTCTCAATGGAAACACTTCAAACCAGAAGAGAATGGCAAGAAATACTCCAGGTAATGAGAACCAGAGGGCTGCAACCAAGGCTACTATATCCAGCAAGGCTCTCAATCAAGATAGAAAGCCAAATAAGAAGCTTCTCAGACAAAAGAAGTCTAAAAGAATACACCTCGACCAAACCAGCTCTGCAAGAGATTCTAAAAGGACTGCTTTAAGGAAGGGAGGGAAAAGAGAGAGAGAGAGAGGAACACACGTACATAAAAGGCAATGAATAAGTACCTATCAATAATAACCTTAAACGTAAATGGATTAAATGCTCCAATCAAAAGACATAGAATAGCCGATTGGATAAGAAAAAATTACCCACATATCTGCTGCCTACAAGAGACCCACCTCAGGATAAAAGACCTACACAGGCTGAAAGTGAAGGGCTAGAAACAAATCTTCCAAGCAAATGGACAGGAAAAAAAAGCTGGGGTAGCAATACTCATATCAGATGAAATAGACTTCCATAAAAGGTCCATAAAGAGAGACCCAGAAGGTCACTTCATAATACTCAAGGGAAGAATCCATCAAGAAGACATAAATATTGTAAATATATATGCACCCAACATAGGAGCACCGAAAAACATAAAGAAAATCTTAGAGGACTTCAAGAAAGATATGGACAGCAACACAATTATAGTGGGAGATTTTAACACCCCACTATAAAAAATGGACAGATCTTCTAAACAAAATATCAACAAAGATATTGCGGCATTGAAAAATACCCTTGATGAAATGGACTTTACTGATATATACCGAGCCCTCCATCCAAAAGAAGCTAAATATACATTCTTTTCAAATGTACATGGAACAGGCTCAAAGATAGACCACATGATAGGACACAAAACAAGCCTCAAGAATTTCAAGAAAGTTGAAGTCATACAAAGCATTTTCTCAGACCACAAGGGACTGAAGCTAGAAACCAGCCCAAAGGAAAAAAAAACAAAAACACTCAAAATCATGGAGATTAAATAGCATGCTATTAAACAATGAATGGGTCAAGAATGATATTAGGGAAGAAATCAAAAGGTTTCTGGAAACAAATGAAAACGAACTCACAACAACCCAAAACTTATGGGACACAGCCAAGGTAGTCCTGAGAGGGAAGTTCATAGCAATACAGGCCCACCTAAAAAGTTAGAAACATTCCAAACAAACAACCTAACCCTACATCTACAAGAACTCGAGGAACAACAACAAAGGCAGCCCAGAGCAAGCAGAAGGAAGGAAATAACCAAGATCAGAGCAGAATTAAATGACATAGAGACTAAAAGCACAATTCTAAGGATCAATGAATCCAAGAGCTGGTTCTTTGAAAAGATAAACAAAATCGACAAGCCTTTAAGCAGACTCATCAAGAAAAAAAAAGAGAGAAGACCCAAATAAACACAATCAGAAATGAAAGAGGAGAGATTACAACTGACACAACAGAAATACAAAGGATTGTAAGAAATTACTACAAAGAGCTGTATGCCAAGAAATTTGAAAACCTAGGTGAAATGGACAACTTTCTAGAAAAATCTTCCAAAACTCAATGAAAAAGAAGCAGAAAGCCTGAACAGACCAATAACAACAAAAGAAATTGAAGCAGTAATCAAAAAACTCCCAACACACAAAAGCCCGGGACCAGATGGTTTCACAGGAGAATTCTACAAAGCATTTAAGGAAAAGCTAACCCCTATCCTTCACAGACTATTCCAAAAAATCCAAAAAGATGGGAGGCTCCCAAACTCTTTTTATGAGGCCAACATCATCCTAATTCCAAAACCAAATAAAGACATAACAAAGAAAGAAAACTTCAGGCCAATATCACTGATGAACATTGATACTAAAATCCTCAACAAAATACTGGCAAACCGCATCGAACAATACATTAAAAAGATCATACACCATGACCAAGTGGGATTCATTCCAGGGATGCAAGGACGGTTCAATATTCACAAGTCAGTAAATGTAATACATCACATAAACAAAAGCAAAGACAAAAACCACATGATCATATCAATTAATGCAGAAAAAGCATTTGATAAGGTACAGCACCCATTCATGATAAAAACACTCGGCAAAGTGGGAATAGAGGGAGCATTCCTCAACATAATAAAGGCCATATATGAGAGACCTTCAGCCAACATCATACTCAATGGCCAAAAATTAAAATCTTTTCCACTGAGATCAGGAACAAGACAAGGCTGTCCACTTTCACCACTTCTATTCAATATAGTACTGGAAGTTTTAGCCACAGCAATCAGACAAGAAAAAGAAATAAAAGGCATTCAAATCGGAAAGGAGGAAACAAAACTGTCACTGTTTGCAGATGACATGATAGTATACATAGAAAATCCTATAGACTCTACCAAAAAACTGCTTGACCTAATAAATGAATTTGGCAAAACAGCGGGATACAAAGTCAATATCCAGAAATCAAAGGCATTTCCGTACACCAACAATGAAACAGCAGAAGCAGAGATCAAGGAAAAAATCCCATTTGAAATAGCAAAAAGAAAAATAAAATATCTAGGAATAAACCTAACCAAAGAGGTAAAAGACCTGTATTCAGAAAACTACACAACACTGAAAAAAGAAATCAAGGAAGACACAAACAAATGGAAACATATACCGTGTTCATGGATTGGAAGAATTAATATCATCAAAATGTCCATACTACCCAAAGCAATTTACACATTGAATGCAATACGTATTAAAGTACCAATGGCTTATTTCACAGACATAGAACAAACACTTCAAAAATGTATATGGAATTATAAATGACCCCGAATAGCTGCTGCAATTTTGAGAAAGAAGAGTAAAGTAGGAGGGATCACAATACCCGACACTAAACTATACTACAAGACCACTGTAATCAAAACAGCCTGGTACTGGCATAAAAACATGCACATGAACCAATGGAACAGAACAGAGAGCCCAGAAATAAGCCCAAGTCTCTATGGTCAATTACTATTTGACAAAGGAGGCAGCAACATTAAATGGAATAAAAATAGCCTCTTCAACAAATGGTGTTGGGAGAACTGGACAGCCACGTGCAAAAAAATGAAACTTGAGCACCAACTTACACCATACACAAAAATAAATTCAAGGTGGATAAAAGACTTAAATATAAAACGTGACACCATTAAAGTCCTAGAGGAGAACATAGGTAGGAAAATCTCAGATATTTCACGAAGAAACTTTTTTACTGATGTGTCCCCTATAGCAAGGGACATAAAGGAAAGAATAAACAAATGGGACCTCATCAAAATTAAAAGCTTCTGCACAGCTAAAGAAAACAGTACCAAAATTAAAAGAGAACCAACTGTATGGGAAAACATATTTGCCAATGATACCTCAGACAAGGGTTTAATCTCCAAAATATATAAAGAACTTACAAGACTGCACTCTAAGAAGACAAGGAATCCAATTAAAAAGTGGGCAAAGGACTTGAACAGACACTTCTCCAAGGAGGACATACAGAAAATTCAAAGACACATGAAACGATGTTCAATATCACTAGCTATCAGAGAGATGCAAATTAAAACCACAATGAGATACCACTTCACACCAGACAGAATGGCCATCATAAACAAAGCAACAAACAACAAGTGTTGGAGAGGTTGTGGAGAAAAGGGGACCCTAGTGCACTGCTGGTGGGACTGCAGACTGGTACAACCACTATGGAAAGCAGTATGGAACTTCCTCAGAAAACTGAAAATGGATCTGCCTTTTGACCCTGCAATTCCACTTCTGGGACTCTATCCTAAGAATACTAAAACACCAATTCAAAAGAACCTATGCATCCCAATGTTCATAGCAGCACAATTTACAATAGCTGGGTGCTGGAAGCAACCAAGATGCCCATCAGTAAATGAATGGACCAAAAAACTATGGTACATTTACACAGTGGAATTCTATGCAGCAGAAAGAAAGAAGGAGCTCCTACCCTTTGCAACAGCGTGGATGGAGCTGGAAAACATTATGCTAAGTGAAACAAGCCAGGCAGTGAAAGACAAATACCATATGATCTCACCTTTAACAGGAACCTAAATAACAAAACAAAGAAACAAGCAAAATATAACCAAAGACACTGAAATAGAGGACAGGCTGACGGTGACTGGAGGGGAGAGAAGAGGGAATTTAAGGGGACAGTGGGAAGGGTTCACAGGAACAAACTTAAAGGACACATGGTCATAAACTAAGGGGAGGGTGGTAATGTGGGGGAAGTGGGGAAGGTGGGAGGGGGGACTGGATTGGGAGTAAAAAGGAGAAAACTGTATTTGAACAATGATTAAAATTTAAAAAAAATAAAGTATTCCTGATGAGCTTAATATTTCTATTAATATTTGCTTACATTACCTGATGTCTTCTATTAGTCATTTCAAAAACAATTCACCATAAATAATGGAACCTGCTTTTATTTTAAATCAAGTTGAATACATATTTTCTACTAAAATCCCTTTATATTTATGTTATTTGTGAGAAATTCAGAAAAGATTAAGAAGGATTCTCAAATTGTAACCTACTTGATAATACACTTCATGGCAGGAGTAAAACAGTAACATTATCAACCAAATCAAAGATTCTACTATGTTTCTTTTTAGGCTGAAAGAATTCTATTTTAAAAAATTGAATTCAAGGATATGATGAGAATATGAAAAATTCTCTGATGTTAAGGCTAGGTCCCAAGCAATGTAGGAATCAAATGCATACCCCAGTTCTGTATTTTTGGAGGGTAGATAGCACATGTAATACAGGAACTAGAAATGCAGAAAGAACTAAAATGACAACTGAGGTTTCCCAGTCCTAGGAAAACTAGTTTGAATTATTTACATCTATTTTTCTGGAATCTTGGTCATGAAAACAAAAAAAGAATATGAGGTCTTTGCTATCTACTTCTGAACATACTGTGCTGCGACAATAAGTCATATCATTAAGACATTTTTCTTATTCATATTTTGGCAAATGAGAATGTGGAGAAAATCACTTTAATTAGTGGGAAAACTCAGAGAGTCACAATAATATTAAGGGTAAAGATTTAGGTTACATGTATATGTCTCTATTTCTCACAGATTTATCAGACTAAGAAGACAAAATTAAAAAGATTCAATTAGAGTTATATGCAGCATTTTAATTCTCCTCAAAAGTCACTCAACCAATTTACCATGCCAGCACATCTTGTTTTCTAGATTACCTGGGTATACTTCCAGTATGTCAAACAGCCTTGCTGTCCTTTCTTGTTCAAATCAGAGTATATTGAATGGATAACTACACTTGCCTCATTTTTTCTTAACATGATGTTTACTCTTTTCCCAAACATACCTTTATGTACCTCTCTCTACAGCACAAAATAGTATATTCCAGGTCCATCACTACACAATCTCCCTTATCAGACATCAATATTTCAAGAACAAGTCATTCAACCAAAATATATTGGTTTGATCTGATACACTGACTGAAGCAGTCTATCTGATTGAATGGTCACATTTAACGGTCTTAAAAAGACAAAGAGCTGATTTTAAAAAAGAGAGAGAGAAAGAAGGAAGAATAGCAAGCAGAAGAAAGGAAAAATGGCAATGAGAGTAAGAATGAAGACAAGAAGAAGGCCAGGCTCACAGAGTGGCAATGCCTAAAATTATTGAAATTGACTTTATAGCACACATACCTCCAGGCATCATCATGGACATCAGACATTTTGAGTTAGCATATTACCCAGGCCATGCACTATATTTTTTGCTGCACTTAAATCATGACTAGTGGAAAACTACACAGTTGTCATGGTCAAAGGGAAATGGGCTTCCATGTAAACAAACCACCCCTTTTGTAGACAGAAATGCCTAACTTTGATTGTGTTAGGCAGATCCCATCTCAGCTTCAACCAACCCTCTTCCTTGGTCAGCTGTCCAAAATAGCCCCATTATTTTGAAACATTACATATTTTACAACTACTTTGAGTAGGCTCATTATTTCTTTATACCTAATGCAATTCTGGATTATTACATTTTTATCAGCCAGTTGAAAATGATGTTAATAATGAGTGGATTTCTAATGATATCAATTATTGACAACATATCTATACCTCTTTTGAAAAAAGGTTACCGCATATAAACAGAACAACGAAATTAAATGAGTATAAGGCCAATGAATTAATTTTGGTTTTTCCATTAATGATGTTCATAAATTACATTTTTGTAGTTTCACAGGTTACAAAGTAGCCCCAATGCATTATCTCATTTGTGCCTCACAACAACGCAGTAAGAGAAACAGTATGCCCATTTTTCTTATGTGCACATTGAGGTTCAGAAGGGTATGTGATCTGCCCAAGTTCACAGAATTAGTAAGGGGGAAAGCTAAGCTCAAATATATTTCTTTCCAATTCCATTCCCAGTTCTCCCTCTCTCCCAGCAGAGCTGGCTCCACCAAATGCTAAAGCCAAATAAATAGATGAGGCTTAGCTTGGGTCACAGAAGTCCTTGAAGAATTGGAAGCTTGTTTTGTTCACTTCAGGGACCCTCGGTGTCTAAAAATTGAGACGCTGTATGTACAATAACTGAATCACTGTATTTAAATGTGGAAGTTCTGCACCTGGATATATAGGATGAGGCAAAAGTAAGTTTATAGTTGTGAGTATGTGAAACAGAGTTTATTTTTGTATTGTTATTTATTAATTATCACATTATTTTCCATATGAACAACTGTAAACCTACTTTTAACTCACCCTGTATTTCTGCTTGCCAAAGGTCCATTTTTCTCTGGGCTTGCCATGGTGGTGCTTCCTGCTTCATTGTACAAGTTCACCAGAAGCCCATGGAGGCAAACTTTTCCCTTTGGGACACTTCTCAGACCTCATCTGAACTTGTCCTGGTCATTCAGTTCTGTTGTTCTTTATTGGCAAGTTTGCAGTTCTGAAAACACTCAACTGGGGCAGGTTGAGGTGGAAAGGAAGATGTGGGAGGTGGAGCAAAATGCAGGGACTTGGACCCCTTCTGCAAAAGTAAAGGAACATGAGGGAGGCTCAGTAGCAGGAGCCTGTGGGCAGCACCATGTGGGGGAGCAGGGAGCTGCGATATGGCTCACATTAAAGGAGATCCTTTATGATTTCTAGCCCTGTGGGCCTTGTGTTATTTCTACAAGCTTGGGGCACATGAACAATGCAGGTCCCTCTAGGGTCCCTGACTCCTGACAGGACAACAAAAACACAAACAGCCATGGGAGCCCATTTAGTCCTAATGTGTATCATTTAACTTTTGTAATTTGACTATTGTAAGTAGATGCCACAAAGGAATTTCCAAGCTGTGAGTGGGAGCTCTGAATACCGGAAACTAAAGAATTAATGGGCATGCTTAACAATTCTATTCTAAACAACCAAGAAGGTGTTTGGAATGGAACACATAGCTCTGCTTTTAAATTGCCCAATTTTCTATAAACATCTAATTTTATTAATAATCCACATGGCTGGAATGTTCTAGCAACAATGCCAACCACATTGAGCCTGACTCTCCTCCCTAAATGCACTGCACCTGCTGGGCACAGAACTCAGGGAAGTAGGAGGAAATTCTTCTTTGTGATGAGAAATTTCCAGAAGTCTTCTATTCTTTCCAGAAGCCCCTCAAGGATAAAACCTGCAAAATCACCCCAAGACTCCACATCTTTTACCACAACATATGGCAAAAAATGTTAAGGCGGAGGAAAGAACTAATATATGCAATGCAAAATAAAGGCACTTCTGGTAATTGGTGCTTTTCAAAAAACCAAAAGAAAATGTTGTCAATCAAATATCAGGAAAAGAGAGAAAGCATCTGTGCACCAGAACTTAATAATATCAGGGAGAAAGCTTTGGATAATTGTTTGTTAGTTCAGTGTCTTCTGATGACACAAGGCCCCTTTTTTCCTGTTTTGAAAGTTCATATTAGTCTGCATCTCTCTCTTATTTTTTAGTAGCAAGGCACATTTGCAGCTTTGCATTATCATTTTTACAGATAGAAAACCTGAAGGACAAGAAAGGTTACCTGGCTTAATATTAGTTACATACCAGCAACCTCAGCCCTTAATTTTGTTGTCACGTGGGGAATTGGTATGAGGGCAGCTACTTAGGCCTTGCTCCTGTGCTTTCTGTCTTATTGATTTGGTTTCTGAGTCCCCATTGAAGTAGTGA
Organism: Phyllostomus hastatus; assembly: GCF_019186645.2. Taxonomy (NCBI): domain Eukaryota; kingdom Metazoa; phylum Chordata; class Mammalia; order Chiroptera; family Phyllostomidae; genus Phyllostomus; species Phyllostomus hastatus. The sequence continues at coordinate 5,662,641 of NW_025333543.1, forward strand.
CTCAGAGGATATGGATATTTTCTCCACATTGGTGAATCTTCTCACTCCTCTAAACCAGGATTGTCAGCTCCAGTTCAATGTAGGCTCCTCAAATTTCAGAATGTGATGAGGCAGTGTGCAGGAGGGGCCATGGGTGAAAGCTCTAGAATCAGACAGCCCACGAAAAAAACACTTGGAAGCTGTGTACTTAACCTCTCTAAGCCTTGGTTTCTTAACCTTAAAAAGAAAACAAATAATAGCTGCTACTTTATCTGGTTGTTGTGAAGATTGAATGAAATTATCCAAGTGGTCGTGACACAGCCTACCAGGTCCTATACATCTGACTTGTTCTGCCGCTACCCTTCTGATCTGTTCACCCAGGTTAACTCCTCTCTCTTACAGTGCTCTCTCTCTCCCCTCAGCTCCTTACCAATCTTTGAGCATGCCAAGTTCATTCTCCCACACAGCCTTTGCATTTGCTGCTCCCATTGCCTGGAACCCTCATCCCCTGATGTCTACATGGCATTCCTGTAACTCTTTTGAGGGTTGTTGCTCAAATGTCACCTCATAGGTAGAATAATGTCCCCTACCACCACCACCACCACCAATGATGTCAACATCCTATTCATTGGAAACTGTGAGTATATTAGCTTATGGCAAAATAGACTTTGCAGCTGTGATTTAGAATGTCATGTTGCGGATATTATCCTGGACTGTCTAACTGGACCCAATAAAATCACTTGGGCTTTATAAGAAGAAACAGTGAGATTGAGAGGAGGGAAACTTCAAGATGTTGCACTGCTGACTTTGAATATGGAGGACTGGATCATTAACAAAGGAATGCAGGCAGCCTCTAGACACTGAAAAAGGCAAGGATGTGGATTCTCCCCTAGAGCATCTAGAAGTAATACAGCCCTGCTGGTCTATTTTAGACTTCAGACCTCCAAAACTGAAAGACAATAAATTTGTATTGTTTTCCCACCGAGTCTGTGGAAACTCATTAACAGCAGAAATAGGAAACTAATAGACATTTTCTCACTCTGTACATAAAATCGTTCACATGTCTGTCCCACTCTCGTTTCTTTCTAATCTGTTTATCCTGCTGAATTCACTTTCATAGCACTTGGTCATCACCTGACAAAGGTTTATTTTTCTGTTTTCTGTCACACTTTACTAGAATGTAACCTTAATGAGAGAGAGGCCTTTGTTTTATTCATCATTCTGTCCCTTAATTTAAAAAGTGCCTGGAACAAAAACATCTTGGAGATGAATAAAGAACCTAGCATGAAGTAATCCCTCCGTGATTATTGGACATTGACAACAAAGCTGCCAGGGCAGAACTGCTAAACAGTGAGTTGCAGGCCGATTGCCACCTCTCAGAGGGGTTCCAGGTCTGCCTGACACACTGCTCTTCCAGGCCCTCTGGTGGGTGGAACAGCCATGTCTATTTATTCTATTATTCAAATAATATTGTCTTCTATGTGTGGCATAGTGGATAATGATTTCATAAGGCTTATTTGAAAGCACCAACAGTGACTACCCTGCAAAAATCTCTGATAAGGTGACATTTGAGCAACAACCCTTAAAAGAGGTGCAGGAATGCCCCAAAGACAACAGAGAAGGAGGGTTCCAGGCACTGGGAGCCAATAACCCAGAACACAATTCTATACAGAGCATGAAGCAGGATTTAGTTTGAAGGTGATGTCAATAGAGAACTCACTTTTAACATGGAATCCCTTTTTAGGTTGTGAGTGACTTTCTAGAGAAGAATGCCTACTACTGACAGTAACTCAAGAGATAAGACACAACCTATGGCTTCCCCTGGGTTTTGGGGCTCACTCTGAACCCTACACTGAACTCCCATACCTTAATCTCCTCACCAGCCACCAACATTTATAGACAGGTAAATAACATAATGTTTGGGAATGATAAATGCTATGAAGAAAAAGAGAAGGATGAAGGAAATAGTGAGTGGGTAGTTACAGAAAGCTATTTTGAAGAGATGACATCTGAGTTGGCAATGTATGGAACCAGCCCCATCTTAGCAGGCTTCATGGAAAGCAGCCCTCAAAGTAGGAGGGTCAGAGGTGTCCCCAGATTTTCAGGTTGACTTGCAATGCCAGTACTGCCATCCATTAAAGACAGGTCTTCTGCACAACTCAGAAATACTATTCATGTTCTCGTTAATATTGTCTAGGAGCTTGTGGAGTCCTTTTATGCCTGCACAATAATCACGTAATTTAACTACTACAAAGAACTATGGGATAAGGTTTTAAAAATCAGTAGCTATTAAACAAAGGCAGGGAAGTTAATTTGTAGGAGATAATGCAAACTAAATCTGGGTATGTGGAGGGCTTAAATGAGACGCAAAATGTTCATCTATTGGCAAAATTTTAGCCTAGGCAAATTTTTCTCATGCCCATTTAAGGATAGTACTGAGTATGTGGAATAATTGGCAAGAGATCACTATAATAAATGGGCAGTGATTTAAAGTTGACCAAAGAATAGATATTTATTGAGCATCTACTACATGCATGACTGTAGACTAGGCAACTAGGAATTGGAACTAGGAGGTTTTTTCTCCTATTGTTTTTACCACTTGAAATGTAATTTTTTACCTTGTACCCCTGGCTAGCTCTATTTATGCTACAAATTGCAACACAGGTATCATCTCTTACATATTCCCTTTCTGAGCAATGCTTCCCAACCCAAATTACTTCCTCCTGTATAGTGCATTGCAGGTTTCTACATACTCGCATTTCTGCTCTTATCAGCATGAATTATAATTTGATTACATGTCTCCTTGTGTCTTATTCATCTCTGTATCCCCCATGACTTACTCTGTTTTTCCCAAAGTTTCCTAGTGACAAGAATTACCTGAGGGTACTTGAGAAATTATTTGGATCATCTGGCCTCTCCCTGGAAATTCTGATGTAGTAATTCTGGGTTAGTACCTACAAATCCATTGTTTGTTCAAACAAGCAAATCAGGTGATTCGTATCATCAGGCAAGATTGGAAAATACTGGCCCCACATGCAGTAACACTAACAAAATGTAATTAAGAAAATTAAAAACTACAGATGAACAAAACTATCAATTTACCTTTAGATCAGATAATCATCACATAAATATAGTCTTCCAAAAATATTTGTCAGTTTTGGCACATAATTTTGATGAAATTGGGAAAAGACAAATATGACCAATTGTTCCACCTCCTTGGATATGAGTGGAGTAAATTAAGAAATGAACAAATAAACTGATAGTTGCTGCTGAAAATTTAACTATTTATCAGTTATCCATTCACACTTTGTACATTCAACAGTGCTTTGTAACTGTGTGATCTTGCACCACCCTGTCCTCCGACCCAGGAATATCTGGCAATGTTTAGAAACATTTGGTTGTCACAATTGGAAGATAGAGGCCAGGGATGCTGCTGAACATCCTACAATGCACAGGACAGCCCTCCTCAACAAAGAATTATCTGTCTCCAAATGTAAATAGTGTTGAGGTTGAGAAACCCTGAATGCTTACCTGGAAGCTTTTAAAAATTCAGATACCCAGGCCACTTTCTAGACCCATTGTCTCTGAATGTCTGAGGGTGGGACCCAGGCATCAGCATTTTTTGAGCTTTTTCAGGGATCTCAGTATGCAACCAAGTTTGAAAACTATTGCTGAATATGTAGGGTGCTAGAAAGATAAGTGGATCCAGGAATCTGGTTTCAAGGCTGAGGTTTGCCACCCATTCATTGGGAAATTAGGCACAGAGCCTCTCAGTTTGTTTCTTCATCTGTAAAATAATAATAACACCTACATCAAAGGGTTATTATAGGGATTAAAGAGATAATGCAAATGAAAGTGCCGCGTAACTAAATATACGAAAGTGAGGTATCATTACTACTCCCTGTTTGGGCATTGATTCAATGGCAGAACTGGATAAGTTACTTATTTAACACCACAAATACATTCTTGAATGTAAACTTATTCTTGTATTTTTTCCCTGAAATGTGTTTTACATATGCCAAAGACATCAGAAAGTCCATGTGCTTAGATGAATTGCCTATTTTATGTAATGAAGTTCTCTCCCCCATCACTACTTTGTTCTATTTTGTTTTCATTTATATCATATTTTAATAAAGCAAACCCTATAATGTTTACAATAATACAGTTGAACCTGCAGTCCACCAGCTATCTACCTATAGCTAGTGACAGACCACAGCTGAAAAGGCCACCACTAATCTTGTCCAGCTAAAGTTGGGGCTTAGAGCAAGAGAGACTGTAGACCTGCAGAGACCCCACATATTTAAGGAGAATGAAGGTTACATCATTGCTTTGGAGTTTGGGTTTAGATTGATGAGTTAAGGCTTGGAGTCCTCTAGTATCATGTTACCTCCTAGGGTGGTCCATACACCACCGGCAGCCACAACAACTGGTAGACTGTTAGAAATGTAGAGTCTTAAGACCCATCCAGATGTGTTGGCTCTATAAATATCTGTAAATACATTTTGGTTATAGAAGCATTACTCTAGAAAAATCCACATGGAAAATTAGACAACTCAGTTCTCCCAAACATCAAGTATCCACTAATCCTCTATGAATCCATATCTACTTCAGACCCTTGCTCTTCTCAACTGGATACAGAATGCTGCTGAATGCATGCTACAAATGTTTTCCATTTGTTAATTCTATCCTCAGCCACCTCTGTTTTTTAGCAGCCATTCTAGATTATTAGGTAATGATCTTAGAGTTTCCAGCATAAGTTTAGCCAGAAGATAATCACTATTTATTTTTGCCATCCAATCATTTGAAACATGTTATATCCTTGTTTTCATTATTCTGAAAAAGAGTTTATCTGGAAATAAAAGGGTTAATTGCTGCAAAGCTGGTGTCTTTTATGCTGAGAAAGCTGGCCTGCTCTTCTCTCTTGCTGAGAGAGGCAGTTAATCAGTATATAAAAACATGTGATTGATGTGGCATAACATCAAAAGGTACATGCTTTATTTCTCAATGTAAAAGCCTACTCCCCAAGAAGGAGGCCAAGAGTGGAGCTCTATGAAGGCCACATTCTCTCATCTCCTCTGCAACCTGCCTGGTTCTTCTAAGATAAAATCCTCTGTATATATCCTTATAGCCCTATAGCTTCTTTTAATTCAGATTCTCTGTGTCCTCTTTACAGCATGTTTGTGTAGATGGGGAAGCTTGTTCTAAGATTAAATTGATACACACTACCAGCATACCTTGGCTAAATTGTGGGTTCAGTTGCAAACTTCCACAATAAAGCAAGTCGTAATCTTTTTGCTGGTGGAGGGTATTGCCTTCAAGTTGTAAAAAAATGCAATATCTGTAAAGTGCAATAAAGCAAAGCACAACAAAACGAGGCATGCCTGTACTCAGATTCACTTTAAATCAGCTAGGAATTTCTTGCATTAATTCCTATTTTGCCTTTTTTTTCAAAAGAATCCCCACATTTGCTGATGTGAGTTATTATTATAAATTATATTCTGGCACTCAACTCTCCACCCAAGAATTAAAACAACTTCCACGTAATTTGGTAATTTGTTTGGAGAAAGAATTATTCCATTGTGAGGGAAAGGCATGTATTTCATGTGAAAAAGCAAATTTAAAAATACTTAGTTCAGAAAAGAAAATGCAAATTTCTAACAAAGAAAGAGGAGAAAATAAAATTTACCTTGTGAAGAATGAGTTGCTGAAAAAAACACTACAGAGTTTTTAAAAAGATGCTTAGGGGACCTGTAAAAGAGTTTTTTAAAAAGTGTTTCAACCTGTTGAGTTACTTAGAACCCAAACTCCTGCTTAAATTCCTGGCTAATTCACCTTTTTTTGGAAAGTGTCAGTATAGTGGCCTCCCATGTAATATACTCGAATTAGAGTTCTTATTCACATCCCAGTAAGCAAAGTACTCAGCCTCCAAATAACCAATAAAATAATTTTTATTATGTAAAAATACGTTGCATTTTAAAGTCAGTATCTTTATCTTATTAACAATGTTCAAGATATTAGTATGTATAAGAGGTAACTTTAAAGTTACACTTGTGTTTGGATTTAAGGGCTCAGTCTCATTATTATAAAGACATAATTCATGTAATAGTTTTAAAAAACAATCATTAATAAACTCTATGAGGTCCTTGGAAACATAACCACTAACTAGTAAAATTAAAAGAGTGTATTTTTTGTATACCATTTATTCTTACCTAAAAGAGACTGTCTCTTGTAGAAGACACTGGATAGAAGACACTGAAGACAGTCCTGCCATCAAAAACTTAAGTATCCTATTAAGAGGACAATAAGGAAAATATATGAAATTAGTAGAGCAAAATTCATTTTTTTTAAATAGATTTTATATGGGTTTATAAGCAGGTTTTGTTTGTGAAAAAACGTGTTCAGTGAAAGGAAAAATCTTGGTTGTTGGAAGTTTCAGAGTATGTCTCATTCTAATAAAGGAGATGTATATAAAGCTGGACATTGAAAAAAAGATTAGGGTTTGGAAGAAGCAGAGATAAAGGGAGCATTTTACACAGTGAAAGAACATGAGGCAGAAATGAGCTTAATGTGTATATAGCAGTTGTTGGATTGCTTCCCAAACACACTTTCCTAGTCCCTTTGTCTCGGTCTGCTTCTACTTAGGATAGAGAAAGGCTAAATACTGCCCAAGTCTTTGCAGCTAGTGGTGGCCATGTCACCATGAGTCTTGGTTCTGAAGGATAAGTCATATGAATAAAATTCTACTTGGAGTTTCTGGTAAAGCTTTTGCTTTCTTAGTAAAAGGGATAGCTATGGTTTACATTAACTTTTCCTTTTTTCTTTCTGCCTTAAATATGAATGTGATGGATGGTACTGCAGTAGCTATCTATCTTCTGACCATAACAGAAAAGTCTAGAGCATTCAAGAAATACAAGCCTTGAATTTGTTGCATTGCTAAGACAACACCAGGAGACACTCACCTCCCAATTTCTTATTGTAAGGGAGGAAAATATTAACCCTTATTTGCTTAAGCCATTGTAGTCAAGTTTTCTGTCACTTATAAGTAAATGCTATTCTCCCTGATACAGGATATAAGAGGAGTAAAGAAATTCATCTGAACTGACACAAAAAGAACGTTATGGAGTGATAGAAAATAAGATTATCTTAAAGAGTTGCAAGATAATTTGGAAAAATAATTAAAAGTAACATAGACGTATATTGAAGATGAACCATACATTGTTACCAGGGGCCACTCATATTGTGAATTTAAACTACTTTTTACTCATCTCATTCAGAATTTGAGATAACCAGACCAAGTGTTGTGATTTTTACAGCCTACACATGTGTCCTAGTCAGTTTAGGCCGCTATAACAAAATACCAAAGACTGGATGACTTATAAACAATAGAAATTTATTTCTCATAGTTCTGGAAGCTGGAAGCCTGAGATCAGGGAACCAGTATGGTTGTGTTCTTGGTGAATGCTCTCTTACTGACTTGTAGGTTGCTCTCTTCTCTTTGTGTCCTCACATGGCAAAAAAAATAAAAAAGAGTTAACTAGTTCCCTAGCCCATCCTTATAAGAGCACTAACACCATTAATGGGGGGTTCCACCTTCTAAAGGCGCCATCTCCAAATACCATCAATCACATTGGAATAAGGGTCTCAACATATGAACTTGGGTGTGGGGTGGGGGGACACAGACATTAAGTCCATTTTAGCATGGTGTAGTTTCTAAAGTCAGTGTGTTAAGATGACAATTGCACATAGTTAAAAATATCATGGAGAATTCCACAAGATTTAAAGGACAAAACTTTCTGTGTTTGTTTTAACATTTTTTCTGTGATCTTGCTGTAGTGTACAGCAAACTCTTTTCTAAAATGGGTCTAGAGACTAAAATTTTAGGCTTTGCAAACCATACAGTCTCACTGCAACTAGTCCATCCAGCTATTGCAGAGAAAAGGCTGCCATAGGTAGTATATAAATTAGCAGTTGTGGCTGTGTTCCAGTAAAGGTTTATTAAGGCTGGGTTTAGGTTGCAAATCATAGTTTAATGACACCTGAGCTAGAGCATTAGAAACCAGTCTTCTTTAAAGTGGAAAAGGGCCATGAGTAAATTAAAGGGGAAGGCTATATAGTTTAATTTGCATAATATAAATGTACATGAAAACAATTCTACTTTTTACAATGTAGTAAATAGTTTTATGTATTTTTTGTAATTTTTAGGGTCTACTGATGAATAGAATAGATTTTATCTAGGACAGTAACTTTTTAAACCAAAAGTTCTTACACTTTAGATTTAGCAAATCTATTTCCAACTTCTAAAAATTCATTGTTGTATAACTTTTTATGTAATCTAAAGTTGTAATTTTTTCTCATTAACATAGTTCACTATCTCCAGGTAATAAATACCATAGAATTCCACAAAATTGTATTTCTTTTAAATTATTTTCTAATTCAAACTTCTATAAAAGTCCTCACCCAAGGACGTGCTCACTGATTTTAGAAAGAGAGAAAGAGGGTAGAAGGGTGGGGTGGGAGAGAGAGAATGGGGAGAGACAGACAGACAGACAGACAGACATCCGTGTGAGAAAGAAATATCTATTGGTTGCCTCTTGTGCCTCTTGTATGTGCCCTGACCTGGAATTAACCTGCAACCTTTTCATGTATGGGACAATGCTCCAGCCAGCTGAACCACCTGGCCAGGGCTCTAATTCAAGCTTTTAATTTTATTCACTTTTACAATTTTCCCCAGTAATTTAAAGATCAAAACAGTTATTTTCTTTGTTTGTTAAATGTTTGTATTTGTCACGACAGGGTAGGTGATGCTGTGGTAGTAATTATTGCCCACATCTCAGTGGCGTAACAAAATGAGCATTGCTTCTCATACCCAGCAGATCTCTGGGTCACCTGCCATCCAGGTAGTGTCTCAAGGATACACCTTGTACCCATACCATGTGGAACTGTTGACTTCTAGATCCCTTGAAAAGTGATCAAATCCATTTTCCATGCTTTGGCCAAAAAGTTATATGTGTCATTTCTGTTTACAGCATGGGTAGCAAACACAAGGCCCATGGGCCAACTCCAGCCCTCCACCTTGTTTCTACCTGGCGGCAGCAATGAGCTCTCACTTAACAGTTAAGGAATACTTACACTTATACAGTCCTAAAATTACATTGGGCCCTTGGAAGGCAACCGTGAGGCTGTAGTGGCCTGTGGTGAAAATGAGTTTGATACCCCTGGTTTATAGCCAGGTTACCAGAATTAGTCACTTGACCCTAAACTACCTGGAAAGCTTAGAAATGCCATATTCCTGTGTAATTGAATGGGCTATAGCAAAAACATAGCATCGCCTCTGGCACAATTTTACTCTATTGTGTAAAAGACCATAAAAGAACAGATCTATAGTGATTTGGTTGAAGTTTTAAATTTAGGTAAAATATACAACATAACATATAAGAATACATGGAGACATAATACACCCTGTAAAAGGTCAAAGGTTATTACCCAGGTTTGTTCCCCAGTTTAGATATAATACCTTCATGAATCATCAAAAGGATTATTTGAGAATTATACTGGAGAGTGAGGTTTCTATTCAGGTGTCATGTTACTTGACAACCACAAATGACATGTAGTGGGTTATTAATATTTATTCCTGTTCATTCCCTATAAAGATTTAATGATCATCCTTTCCCAGGCATAGTTGAGACAATACCCTTAGTTCTGGGCCACCTTTTTGTTTTATCTTTCAATTCCATTAATCCAGCTGGGAGTCTCACACCATTATTGTCATCACTGATCTACAGTCTAGTGCAATTTCTTTAGATGACAGCCATATATTTCTATTCTTTGGATAATTTAAGTCTTTGATTATGCACATACTCTGAAGTCACTTGTAAGCATAAAATCTTTTTCCATAGGGCGGCAAAGGATGTCCTACTTCCCTCCAGGAAACTATGTAAAATTGGCTGTCTGCTTTGTGTGTGACTCCAGAAGTGGTAGAATGTTACCATAATCTAATCTGAGTCTTGTTACTCTGTAAATGCACCCTAGGTTTTCTGCCAGAATTGAAGCTACATTCAGCTCCTTTATGGTACAATGATTCTTACCGGGGGGCATGGATTTCTGGGTTTGGAGGTAGCTATTAGAATCTCTGGAGGCATGGTCAGTGTATGTGTAGTAAGAAAAGCATATTTGGCACAACAGTGCAATTTTGTGTTTTGAAAACAATTGTTTTTAGGATTCAAACTATTGGAAGTAAAATTTAACCATCTTCTTTGCTGCTAGAAATACACAAATGTTGGTAACTTTCAGCACAATTGGGAGAATGTGTTTCTGATTCAGCAGGGAATTGGAGTTTGATACTTATTAAAAGGCGCATTGGGTTTAAAATGTTGAGAAGCTCTCTTATGGTAGAAAACGCTAAGAATAGATCCTTTGCTGTGCAGAAAAAAGTAAACCATGGCATTATTGGGAAATACAAGGGCAAGCAGGTCAAAGGTAAGGATTCAGAACAGCAGGGAAGGGACCAACATTAGGGGACTGAAAACACTTTTAGGAAATCCTTAGAAATAAAAAGGAGGGCACCAGACATACAGTTGTGTGGGATGAGACCTCGCGTTATTTCATTTGGATGTTAAAGGAAGGCTGACACAGTTTGCTCACTAGAATTGCATTTATGTTTGAATCATAAAAGGTGACCTCCTGTATGGCCAAAATCAAGTCCATCTGGGCCTTAGTTTCATCTATATAGTTAGAGAATGGATGACAGCCAAGGTCTCTTCCACTGAAAGAATGTGTCACTTTCTACAAAAAGAAAAAAAAAGAATGTGTCATTTTCTGAGGCACCCCATCCCCCAAACACACACACAAAAATCAAGCAATTAGCCAACAGTCAACAAACAAGCATTGATCAAACCATATAATGATCAAAACATTGTAGGCCAAAGTCTTACAGGTGTTGCAAAGTAATGCTTAGACTTTCCTGTCTGCAAGGAATTTACAATCTATTTGGGAAGACAAAATTTAATTGCACATAATGTAAAACGTACATAGTTTTCTATTATAACTGGAGTAAGCAAAATATGGCTTGTGGGACAAATCCAGCCCAATACTTATAGTTGCTCTCACATTGCATGCAGCAGGGTTGAGTCACTGTGACAGAAACATGGCCTGCAAGCCTAAATGTTGATTATCTGGCACTTTATAGAAAACGATCACCAATGCTTATATTTGCATGATCAAATAATGTCACAAGGCAAAATAGGATTGATTCCAAATGGATAACAGAGAGGACAGAGCTGTTGGAATTGAGATAGGAGGCCCAGACTCTGAAAACTTCAACTCAGTGGGATCCTTGAGTAAGAAGACGCCAGGTAGTTTCTACAGAAGAAGGTGGAAATGGTGGATCCTTATAATTAGTAGGAAAATGCTGATGTAACTGTATATTGTTTCTATTATAATCTTTTCTTATTATTTTTACTATGCTAGTCCTGAAAATAATTGGAAAATACCTAACCCTTTCAAATATTCTTTACAGTTGTTCCAAAATCAACATTGATTAAAAATTCACCAGCCCTCTTCTGAGAAGCAAGAAATATTGCTGCATAGATACTTATAATAATTGAAAAATTGTGATTCACTCTAAAGATAATTGGAGGAATATGTAAATAAGTTTCAAGGGAAATTAAGGTAGAAAATCTGGAGTTCCAATTAAAATATTGGAAATACATAAGTAAGTTTCAACTTAAAATATTGGGACTCCCAGCCAAGACAGAGGCATAAGTAGACATATTTTACCTCTTTGCACAACCAAAAGAAGGATAACAACAAATTTAAAAACAAAAATGACCAGAACTACCAGAAAACTGAATTATATGGAAGTCCAACAATCAAGGAATTAAAGAAGAAACATTCATCCAGATCAGTAGGAGGGACAGAGACAGGAAGCCTGGGTGGAGAAGACTCATGGCAAGGTGGTGGCTGGAGGAGCAGGTGGTCTCACATTTGCATGCAGATAAATGGGGAGGAACAACTAGGCACCTAGACAGACCGAACAATGCAGGGTTCCAGCACCAGGAAATAAATCCTCAAAATCTCTGACTAAAAAAAACTATGGGGGTTGCAATGTCAGGGGAAACTCCTAGGCTCACAGGAGAGTTTGTTGGAGAGACCCACAGGGTCCTAGAGCATACACAAATCCACCCACCTGAGATAAGCACCAGAAGGGCCCAGTTTTCTTGGGGGTAGTGGATGAGGTGACTGAAAGCTGGAAGAGAGCTGAGCAAGCAGCATTGTTCCCTCTTGAACACCTACCCCACATATAGCACCACAAAAAAGTGATGTGGGGACTTCCATCCAAGATGGAGGCATAGGTAGACACACTGTGCCTCTTTGCACAACCAAGATAGGGACAACAACAATTTAGAAACAGAATAACAACCAGAACTGATAGAAAATTGAACTGTATGGAAGTCGGACAACCAAGGAATTAAAATAGACACAGTCATCCAGACCAGTAGGAGGGGTGGAGTGGGGCAGCCGGGCATGGATTGTGGCGCTGAGAGCAGAGAACATCGGGACCAGGTGAGTAAGGCATCTGGGGCATGCAACACTGCAGCAGGTGGACCCTGGGCATGCAAGAGGCAGCTGGCAGACTTTGGCCAAGGGGTGGCAACCGGCAGACACAGTGAGGCGACAATTGTGAAGCAAGGCACTGTGCACAACCCAGGATCCCAGCACTGGGAAATAGAGCCTTGGGGCACTGATTGAAAACACCTGTCGGGACTGAGGTGCAGGGAGACACCCAGCCTCACAGGAGAGTTTGTTGGAAAGTCCCACGGGGTGCACAAGCCCACCCACACAGGATTTGGCACCAGAGGGGCCCAGTTTGCTCGGGGAGAGTGGCAGAAGGGACTGAAGTCCGAGGGAGAGTGGAGCAAGAGCCATTGTTCCCTTTTGGAGCCCGCCCCCACATACAACGTCACAACCCAGCGACTGGGGGTGCCCCATCTGGTGAACACCTAAGGCTCCATCCCTCACACATAACAGGCGTGACCAGACTAAAAAAAAAATGGCTCAAACAGAATTGAAATCCCCACAATCAGTACTTTTAAGCAACTGAGAGATAGCCAGCCTATCAGATGCACAGTTCAAAACACTGGTGATCAGGATGCTCACAGAATTGGCTGATTTGGGTTGCAAATTGGATGAAAAAATGAAGGCTACAATAAGTGAAATGAAGAAAAATGCACAGGGAACCAATAATGATGGAATGAAAGCTGGGTGTCACATCAATGGAGTGGACCAGAAGGAAGAAAAAAACATACATTCAGAAAAGAATGAAGAAATAAGAATTAAAAGAAAATGAGAGGCTTAGGAACCTCTAGGACATCTTTAAACATTCCAACCTCTGAATTATATGGGTACCAGAAGGAGAAGAGGAAGAGCAACAAGTGGAAAACTTATTTGAACAAATAATAAAGGAGAACTTCCCCATTCTGGCAAAGGAAATAGACTTTCAGGAAGTCCAGGAAGCTCAGAGAGTCCCAAAGAAGTTGGACGCAAGAAGGAACACACCAAGGCACATCATAATTACATTAGCCAAGGTAAAAATGGAGAGAATCCTAGAAGTAGCAAGAGATAAGGAGACAGTAACTTACAAAGGAGTTCCCATCAGACTGTCAGCTGATTTCTCAAAAGAGATCTTACAAGCAAGAAGGGGCTGGAAAGTAGTATTCCAAGTCATGAAAGGCAAGGACTTACATCCAAGATTGCTCTATCCAGCAAGCTCTCATTTAGAATGGAAGGGCAGATAAAGTGCTTCTCAGATAAGGTCAAGTTAAAGGAGTTCATCATCACCAAGCCCTTATTTTATGAAATGCTAAAGGGACTTATCTAAGAAAAGAAGATATAGAAAAAACATGTATAGTAAAAGGACAGCAAACTCACAACTATTAATAACCACACCTAAAACAAAAACAAAAACAAACTAAGCAAACAACTAGAACAGGAACAGAACCACAGAAATGGAGATCACATGAAGGGTTAGCAACAAAGGAATGGGAGGAGGAGAGAGGAAGGAAAAGGTACAGAGAATAAGTAGCATAGACGGTAGGTAGAAAATAGACAGGGGGATGGCAAGAATAGTATGGGAAATGTAGAAGCTAAAGAACTTATGACACATGGACATGAACTGAAGGTGGGTAATGTGAGTGGGAGAGGGTGTGCAGGGTGGAGGGGAATGAAGGGGGTAATGGGACAACTGTAATAGCATAATCAATAAAATACATATACTTTTTAAAAAGTGATGTGGGTTGCCCCATCCAGGCAAATACCTAAGGCCCTGCCCTTAACTACATAACAGGTGCACCAAGACAAATAAATAGGGTCCAAATGGAAGAATGGATCAAAGCTCCAGAAAAAAATACAACTAAGGGACGAAGAGATAGCCAGCCTATCTGATGCAGAGTTCAAAACACTGGTAATCAGGATGCTCACAGAAATGGTTGAATATGGTTGCAAAATAGAGGAAGAAGTCTATGAAAAGTGAAATAAAGGAAAACGTACAGGTAACCAAGAGTGAGGGGAAGGAAACTGGGACTCAAATCAATAATTTGGAGCAGAAGGAAGAAATGAACATTCAATCAGAACAGAATGAAGAAACAAGAATTCAAAAAAATGAGGAGAGGCTTAGGAACCTTTGCAAAAACTTTAAACATTCTAACATCAGAATCATAGGGGTGCCAGAATGAGAAGAGGAACAGCAAGAAATTGAAAATTTATTTGAAAACAAAATGGAGAATTTCCCCATTCTGGCAAAAGAAATAGATTTCTAGGAAGTCCAGGAAGCTTAGAGAGTCCCAAAGAAGTTAGCCCCAAGGAAGCACATACCAAGGGACATCATAATTACATTACCCAAGATTAAAGATAAGGAGAGAATCTTAAAAGCAGCAAGAGAAAAAGAGACAGTTACCTACAAAGGAGTTCCTGTAAGACTATCAGCTGATTTCTAAAAGAAATCTTGAAGGCAAGAAGGGACTGGAAAGAAGTATTCAAAATCATGAAAGGCAAGGACCTCCATCCAAGATTACTGTATCCAGCAAAGCTATCGTTTAGAATGGAAGGGCAGATAAAGTGCTTCCCAGATAAGGTCAAGTTAAAGGAATTTATCATCACCAATCCCTTATTACATCAAATGTTAAAGGGACTTATCTGAGAAAAAGAAGATCAAATCTGTGAACACTAAAATGATAACAAACTGACCACTATCAACAACAGAAGCTTAAAAAAAAAAGCAAAAACAAAGTAAGCAAGTAACTAGAACAGGAACAGATTCACAGAAATGGAGATCACATGGAGGGTTATCAGCAGGGAGGAGAAGGGGGGCAAATGAGGGGAAAGGTACAGGGAATAAGAAGCATAAATGGTAGGTACAAAATAGACAGAGGAACGTTAAGAATAGTATGGGAAATGAAGAAGCCAAAGAACTTAATTGTATGACCCATGGACACGAACTAAGTTAGGGAAATGAAAGTGGAAAGGGCAGAAGGAAATAAAAGGGAGAAAAATTGAACAACTGTAATAGCATAATCAACAAAATATATTTTTAAAATGCATTGGGAATATACAAATAAATTTCAAGGGAAATTAAGGTAGCAAATCTAGAGTTCCAGTTACAATATTGGGTTAGCCAAAAAGTTTGTTTAGTTTTTTCTGTACAATGGCTCTAGGAGTCTTTAAGTCCATTCAAAACAATTTTGTTAAATCGTATTGTGACAGTTGTCATATCAGCTTGCATTTAAAAAAAAAAACATCAAGATTGGTGAATTTTTGTGCAGCCATTGAAGATGGAAGAAGATATGCAACACTTTCAGCATATTATGCTTTATTATTTCAAGAAAGGTAAAAATGCAACTGAAAAGAAGATAAGAAAAAAACACAACTGAAACACAAAAAAAGATTTGTGCAGTGTATGGAGAAGGTGCTGTTACTGATCGAATCTGCAAAAGTGGTTTGTGAAGTTTGCTGGTACTATTGACATTTTAGCCATGTAATTCTTTGCTGTGGATGTGTCTTATGCACTGGAAGATGTTTAGTAGGATCCTTGCCCTCTACTCAGCAGAAGTCAAATGGGAGATAGCCAACATACTCAAAATATCCAAATCAATAAAGTTATTGGTGAAAATGAAATATGTGTCTTTTATTTTAGGGGAAAAAAACTAAATGGAATTCTGGCCAAACAAATATCAATTACTTATGGTAATTTTTCAGAGTTTTGTATTACTATCTGTCTTTAATTTATAGATCTCTTTTGTTAACGATCAAAATTCTGACAAGTAAAAATACCTGAAGATAAATGGTAATTGCTACAAATTCAGGGCCTAATTATTTTTCATTGTACCAAACTTTACTATTGTGGAAAAAACGTTGAGTTGACTTTGATGCCTTTAAACATTTCTCAGTGGCTCCAGCCCTTGAAATGCTGTGGTGTTACACATGAAGCTTTCTCACCCAGGCCTGTCCTCCCCAGACAAGCTCCATTCCAGAATTTCCCTCACTTTTCTCTCATTCCCTGGTTGAAATTTATTTTCCTGTATTTGCTCACTATCTTGTATCTGGGGGGTCTTGCTAGCTACTTGAAGACAACTAGATGAAAATGAGTTAATACAAATACTAGTGAATAGTTAATACAACTATTAAGTGAATTAGTGTATAGGGGTATGATGAAGGTCCAGGATATGGAAGAATTCATTCACTCCTAAAGCTTCCTGTGCCTGGTATTGTGCTGAACCCAGGGACAGAAAGGTAAATATGAGCTTTTTAGTAGCCTGCTATCTTCTGCTCCAAAATGTGGTTCCTTGGTGATGTCCAGCTGCATCTTCTGGGCTTCGTATTAAAATCTGCTGTTGCTTAGGCTGCAAACGGGCCTTACTCAGTGGGGTTATTTGAGGGGAGCACTTGGAAGCCACATGCTGCCTTTTTCTGTGGATTCAGGGCATCCATCGATCAGAGCACTGGCAGCCATGGTCAGGTTTGACTTGCAGATATGAGAAATTTCACATAAACAGTTGATTTCTTTCTTTTCTTAAAAAAATTGAAGATCTGATATCATGGATTTTAACTCAATTCAATTCAAGGAATTTTTCAACTTTAGTTGGAGAGAGCTTGTACATTCCTTCCTGATGGCTCAAGACCCTGTCATTCTCTATTGTCTTATACACCTGGCTATCATTATTCAGTAGCCTACATACCTTGTAATCATTTGATTTAATAACCTGTGATTTACATTCAAGTGGATAATTACATATTTTTAAGAATCAACTCTGTTAAGTTATCCCAGTTTACCTGTGTTCCAGGTTAACATTAGGATAGGACTTAATCTGTGCACAACCTCTGAAAGGTCTGCAAGGAGTGGCAGTATTAGGTTCTAGAGCAGATATTGGTAAAGATATTTGGGGCAGGTGATCACTTTCAGTCACCTGGCTGACATTGATTTGGTTTAGGCTGTTGAACATGGGTAGCAGGAAACAATCTAAATCACTTAGTTCTTTCTAAATCTAGTATTTCTATAGCAATTGTCACCATGGTATCTTGATGTATTTCTGACAGGGGAAATTTGACTTATATAAAAAATGTGGCAATGAGTGAATGAAAAACTCCTTCCCTGCTTTAACTGCAGAGGCGTTTCCTTAATAAAGAGCTCAGAATATGTGAGTATTTAGGACTGGCGTTCCATTGTGGTCTGACATAACCAATGCCTGTCGGTGTTTCTTATTGATGCTGCTACAGATGTCCAGATGAAAGAATCCTTAAATTTGAGGGCCGGAAGGTAACTCAAGGGCATTAATACCACTTAGGTAGCTGTTTTCAGTATTTGAGGCACTTTTGCATGTAAATATTATTTAATCCTCACAACAACACTGTGAATTGAGTATTGAAGTGATCATTCCCATTTTATAGAGATGAAAACAGATTCACTGAAGATGTGTCACTTGCTTGAAGTCAAAGAGGTCTTCTTACACCAAATCACTAAATTTTAAACTACGATCAGTGGGGATTTTTTTAATTGTTTCTCAGCCTTCACAGTCTTCTGTGGAGCATGGATGGGGTTGCTATTTACATAAATCACCTGACAAGTGGAACCCCCTGGAGTTGTGCAATGTGGGTGGTTCTGAGCCCTGGCACATTGATGGAAAAAGTTTGCATGTGGCATACACTGCAGGCATAAATAAGATATGTGACAAGCTTTATGCAACTCATGGTGGGCTGGCTGTAAATTCTGTTTTTCTTAGACTCATTAAAGCATATTCAAAATTAAGTGAATGAGATGATATAGAAGTGAGCAAACTTCAGTATGCCTATTATTGAGGACAAATTGCTTGTGAGTGGCAAAATTTGAGATTGCACATAACAAGCCCCTATGTCAAAACACTTGCACTGAGAAGCACCAAAGCACCCCACACTGCCTCAAATCTGTCCATAATTGGAAGAGCAGGGGAAGAATGGGTTCATTTAGAACAGATGCTACATTAGTTTACTAAGGCTGCTGTAACAAAGTACCACTGACTAGGTGGCTCAAAACAGCAGAAATTTATTTTCTCACAGTTTTGAAAGCTAAAAGTTGAAAATCAAGGTATTGGCAGGTTGCTTTCTTCTGAGGTCTCTCTCTACTTTGTATATAGCCATATTCTTCTCTCACAGATGGTCTTCCCTCTGTGTGTCTATGTCATCTCTTTTTATAAGGACACCAGCACTATTGGATTAGAGCCCACCTTAAATACCTCATTGTACCACAATTACCGCTGTAAAATTTCTATCTCCAAATATAGTTACATTCTGAGGTACTGGAGGTTAGGACTTCAGCACATGAATTTTGAGGAGCACACAATTCAGTCCATAACAGATGCATACACTGACCTTTATCAGAGGATTTATAAATTGTTAGCATATGCATTTTGATGGTAAATGGCAAGATACTGGAATCACCAGGGCTTAAACATGTTTTTAAGTCCAAGTTTCTTCTACCTTTTCTTATTGAGATGAATAAGATGTATTAAATCTTAGTACTGACATAAACTACAATGTTTTCCATTAGGGATTATAAAAAATTAAAACCCTGTGTAAGACAAGCAAGTAACGTATAATGAGAAATAGTAAAGTAAAATAAAACAGGGCAGATGAAAATTCCAGCCAGCTGGAAAGGGCATGCCTCAGTCTCAAAGGGACTCAGTATGAGCCCAGCGGTATCATCCTCTGAATTTTAGAGATATGGAAAGCTGAACTTTTATGTGAAATTCCTCATTTTATAAGCATTGGAAATCTAGTATTCTTTTTCTTAAAGAAACATCATATGAGTAAAACAAAACATGTCTGCTTTCGTGATTTAGCCTGTTGGCTTGAATTAGGCTCATTTTGACTAATGGCTGGACTAGATCAGAGTTTATGACTTTAGCTCTACATAACCTCTAGTTATATTTTTGAACAAATACTACATACTAGTTAATTAAAATGTATTTCTTCATTTGATAAAAAGAGGCATACCCTAAGTGTAGCAACAATCAATATGACTGAAACTGACTTCTATGACCTCTCCCACACTTCTCTAGTATGACTTTTGCAAGCACTTTTATTATGAGTTTTTACTACTTACTCTAGGATTTCCAGCTAAGATGGAGACATGGGTAGATACACTTTGCCTGGACACACAACCAAAAGAAGAACGACAACAAATTTAAAAACAAAAAATAACTGCAACTGCCAGAAAATTGAACTGTATGGAAGTCCAACAACCAAGGAGCTAAAGAAGAAACATTCATTCAGGCTGGTGGGAGGGGTGGAGACAGGCAGCAGAGGTGGAGAGGACACACACCAAGGCTGGTAGGTGGACCAGGTGGTCCCATATTTGCATGTGGGTACCAGGGAGAACAACTGGGGAGTGAGACAGACTGTGCAACACAGGGTTCTGGCACCAGGAAATAAATCCTCTAAACCTCTGACAGTAAAAATCTGTGGGGGTTGAGGCAGCAGGAAAAACTCCCAGCCTCACAAGAGAGTTCATTGGAGAGACCCACAAAGTCCTAGACTGTACACAAACCCACATACCTGGGAATCAGCACCAGAAGGGCCCAATTTACTTGTGGGTATCGGAGGAAGTGACTGAAAGCTGGTGGAGAGCTGAGCAAGCAGCATTGTTCCCTCCCAGACCCCTCTCCTATATACAGCACCACAATGCAGTGATGTGGGTTGCCCTGCCCTGGTGAATACCTAAGGCTCCTTCCCTTACTACATAAAAGGTGTTCCAAGACAAAAAAAAATATGTCCCTAATAAAAGAACAGATCAAAGCTCCACAAGTAGAACTAAGTGTTGAGTTATATAAGTAAAGAGAGAGCCAACCTATTAGATGCACAGTTCAAAACACTGGTAATCAGGATGCTCACAGAAATGGTTGAGTATGGTTGCAAAATAGAGGAAGAAGGCTATGAAAAGTGAAATAAAGGAAAACGTACAGGTAATCAACAGTTAAGAGAAGGAAACCAGGACTCATATCAATAATTCAGAGCAGAAGGAATGACTAAACATTCAACCAGAACAGAATGAAGAAACAAGAATTTTTAAAAAATGAGGAGAGGCTTAGGAACCTCTGTGAGAGTTTTAAACATTCTAACATCAGAATCATAGGGGTGCCAGAAGGAGAAGAGGAACAGCAAGAAATTGAAAACTTATTTGAAAACAAAATGAAGGAGAACTTCCCCAGGCTGGCAAAAGAAATAGACTTCCAGGAAGTCCAGGAAGCTCAGAGTCCCAAAGAAGTTGGACCCAAGGAAGCACACACCAAGGGACATCATAATTACATTACCCAAGATTAAAGATAAGGAGAGAATCTTAAAAGCAGCAAGAGAAAAGGAGACAGTTACCTACAAAGGAGTTCCCATAAGACTATCAGCTAATTTTGTAACAGGGTGTAGCCAAGAGGGGAGCCCCAAATAGGAATTTGTAATAGGATCCAGAAGAGCTTGGACATAATTGGCTCCACACCACAGGGCCACACAGGCCCAGAATGCGGGCAGCTGTGGCCAATTGTGAGAGGAGCCGGAAATGGGGCTGCAGAGGAAGATTAGCTCTGGGATTTAAACAGAGGTGCAGCAGCCAGTGGGCGTCTCTCTTTTTTGGACCACACGTCTGTTTAGGACCACGTGGCTTTGGTGTCTTGGTTGGGACCCTGAGGCTTTGGAAGTGCTCCCTTTTGCCACATGGAGGGTGCTGGGAGGACTGTGTGCATTTGTGGGGAACTTTAGTTTGAGTTATTTCAAATGAATAATAAATTCCTTTCCTTTTCACAAATCTCAGGCATTGAGAGATGTCTTTCCTCTGGCAGTGGACATAACGAACCTGGGGGGTTCCTTTCCAGTAATAGTATATTGCCTCAGCTGCCCTTGACCCCCCCTTTTGAACTGTAACAATTTCTCAAAAGAAATCTTGAAGGCAAGAAGGGACTGGAAAGAAGTATTCAAAATCATGAAAGGCAAGGACCTCCATCCAAGATTACTGTATCCAGCAAAGCTATCATTTAGAATGGAAGGGTGGATAAAGTGCTTCCTAGATAAGGTCAAGTTAAAGGAGTTTATCATCACCAAGCCCTTATTACATCAAATGTTAAAGGGACTTATCTGAGAAAAAGAAGATTAAAACTATGAACAGTGCCCTGGCTGGCGTAGCTCAGTGGATTGAGCTCGGGCTGTGAACCAAAGTGTTACAGGTTCAATTCCCAGTCAGGGTACATGCCTGGGTTGCAGGCTATGACCCCCAGCAACTGCACATTGATGTTTCTCTCTCTCTTCTTCCATTCCCTCTCTAAAAATAAATAAAATCTTTAAAAAAATTAAAAAAAAAAACTATGAACAATAAAATAACAAACTTACTACTATCAACAACAGAATCTAAAAAAAAACAAAAACAAAGACAAACTAAACAAACAGCTAGAACAGGAACAGATTCACAGAAATGGAGATCTCATGGAGGGTTATCAACTGGGAGGGGGGAGGGGGGAGGGGAAAGGGAGAGTGGGGGAGTGGAAAGAGGGTATAAGAAGCATAAATGGTAGATACAGAATAGACAGGGGGAGGTTCATTATGGTATATAGAAAATACAGAAATCAAAGAAATTAAATGTACGACCCAGGGACATGAACTGAGGAGGGGAATGCAGGTATGAGGGGGATGCAGGGCAGAGGAGAGTAAAGAGGACCGAAATGAGACACATGTAATAGCATAGTCAATAAAATATATTTTTAAGAAGAGTGTTTAATACTCCAAAATTTTGGAATATTTGGTTTAAAATAAAAGGATTATACAAATAACCTAGTTAAAACTGTTGTGTAATTTTAGAATTAAACTCAATAAATTATTTCTGAAATTCCACATATATTAGGGTGACTATTCACTTTCTAATAGGTGTGTGCAGACCGTGAAAATAGTCATGATTTAAAACTTTACTGGGGACCAAAGAATATTCTAAGTACTTTAAATGAATTAATTGATTTAATCCTCTCAACAACCCTGTGGAGGCAAGAGCCATTATGATGGCCATTTAAGTGGTAACTGAGAGAAGCACTTGCCCAAGATCACATAGCTAGAAATAAGATCTCAATCATGTAACCTTGTATTTAGCTAATAATATACAGTACAGGACCTGAGTTGTTGTGTTTGGGGTGAAAGGAGTGTGATGTTTGAGAATCTTAACCTTTCTTCTCTGGATAAGCGACTTTGCCTATCACATCTAAATGTTAATCTCCCCCTGAAAAATGAAAAATATATTTATATGTAGTTTTATATAAATATACATTCTATGTTATATATATAACATGTCAATACATGTCTAAAATTTTCATTTTGATAAGTATGAACTCTATCTAATATCTATAGTATAAGGTTCTTAAACAATGTGGATCATAGAATTCCATAGCAAACCCACGACAATAAAAAAATGAATAAATTATACTTTCAGATTCACTAACCTTCAACATTAGAATTTACTTCAATTATGAATTTAGGCAACAGACCACAGTAGACCTGGCAGTGCCTGTGACTTTGTCACATTAGAAATCACAGATAATTTATAAGCCCAATATAATTGTTACAGAGGTCACAAAATGTCATTTACAGTCACAAAAACTTCAAAATTACATTAATTATCAGGCTCACCATTATATCATGTTACTTATTGTGATAATAAAAAAGCACATCTATTGCTACATTAAAAATTTGTTTTTATATTCAGAATTTTGATCATTGAATTGAGTATAACTGGCTTTCTTTATGATATTACATTTTAAAAATATAAAAATTATTTAAATTTTTTTCTGAGAAAGCATCCATAAGTCTCACTACAATACCAAAAGTGTCAATGACATAAAAAGGTAAATAATTATATTTACTTCATCTGTTTATTCATCTATCTTTCCTACTATCCACCCACTTGTTCCACTGAATTAAGTTGATTAAATATTTATTATTGACTGCCTTTGGTATGTTAGATATTGATGATTTGTTTGGACTTAATATTCTTATAAACCTTCTGATTTCATTTGACCTTAAAGTTCAGAAAATCTACAAAGTTTCCAGAATGTGCCAGGATCTTGACATTCAAGATATCTTTGTTCTTTGAAGACACTCATATAATCATCAGTCTTTTCACTGAGGGAAACCTAAGGCCACTCTCACACTATTTCTTCTCCTCTGCTTTACAATCGCTAACTTTTCTCTCACTTTCTGAAAACCATGCAGGCATGCCACTCCCTGGAAATAAGAGAAATATTGCTAAATTTTTACCACTGGTAATAATGTGTCCACCATGGCATTATACTCCACCACCTCAATGTCATCCTTTATTGCCAACATGGTTTTTCATGTCTGACTATAGATGAATTAGCAGATCAGTGCCTAGATTTTTGTCAATGGTAACTGGAGAGTCTAGGTGGGTTTAGGCCCATCCCCACTCTAAAACAAACAAACAAACAAAAACAATGCAGTCCTGGATATAATCTAATTAGACAAGGAAACATTAGGAATTTTCCTTAGTTACAAACATTCTCTAAAAGTAAGCATGTGTGGTTTTCTGTTTTAGTCATATTGGTCCAATCCTCCTACTGAAAGAAACAACAACAACAAAAAAATGAAACAACATGTACCTGAATGCAGGCAAGACTTGGGGAGCTATGATTCTGGAGAGAATGGCTAGAAGGGAGGTAAGGCACAATTGGAGAATAAAGAAGAGTTTATGGAACTAAGGAAATAGAGGTGAGGATTTGGGGGTTACTGAAGCACCCAGGATTTGAAGGACAAAGCGCCATAGAGGAAGAAATTTAAGAGAAAAAGTCCAAATACTCTGTACACAATTTCATTTCAAATTTTAGGCTGCATTCTAAGCAAAGCACATGCAGGATTAGACTTCAAGAAAGCCAATAACAGACAGCATCTAAGAAAGTAAGAATCTGAGAAAAGATTTCATAAACAGGACTCAAAACACTAACCATACAAGAAAAAGATTGGTAAGTTAGATTGCATCATGACTGAGAATTTATGACCTGATTTACAAGTTCATAAAAATATTTTAATTCTTTAAAGATTTTATTTTATTTATTTTTAGAGAGGGAAGGGAGGGAGAAAGAGAGAGAGAGAGAAACATCAATGTGTGGTTGCTGGGGGCTGTGGCCTGCAACCCAGGCATGTGCCCTGACTGGGAATCAAACCTGGGACACTTTGGTTCACAGCCTGCACTCAGTCCACTGAGCTATGCCAGCCAGGAAAAAATATGTATTTTCATTTTAAAAATTATTGCTTTACTATTCAGTATGAATCTATAATTCCATTTTTATTTGTTTCTATATCTCTAAAAATGATTTTTACAGAAAATAGAACCATACAACATGGTGTTTGTAAAAGGGGTGCCTTTACCCATTGCTCATGCTCAGGGTTTCTTGGGCAGATTCAGTTCAACTCCTCCCTACCACCACCTCAGATTTTAAATTCTGAGGACAGGGTTCCCATCACTATAGATACCAGTAGGTATCTATGACCACATTGGGTGGAGGTAGAGGGTTTATCCAAGCAGAAAATGTCAAGCAAAGGTTTCCTGTGATCCAGATGGCATTATGCCCTTGAATGGCCAATTGCTGGGAGGTGAGGACTAAAAGGTGACAAAATTACATCCTTTGCAGATATTGAAGGGAGGGAATTGCGGGGGGGGGGGGGGCTCTGCCCACAGCCCCCCCCCGCCCAACACACACACACACACTGGCCACCACGGTTGAGAATAAGTCTACCAGGACATGATCTGCTTGGGGAGGAAAGGTGACCAATCTCTCAAAGGAGAAGGGCCAAGAGCCTTTTCTTCAATGGGCTTTTATCGGGTTTGTTTTACACAGGAATATAGGCAAAGCTCATTAATCATTGTCAGGCAGTAAGGATCAAACAATAGATAACAAAGAACTCTGAGCGCCTATTTTGAGTCAGGGTCAGATAGCTAAAGAGCTATAAAACTTTGAGGAACAAACTCACTTCTTGCTTGGATCCTTATCATTTAATTGAGAGCATTCTAAACAAAGCAGGTTTCACAGGATTTTATGTATTCTTTCTTAGGCCTGATCGCCCCAGGGAACCCTCCCTTTCCTGCATTGGGCTGAGTTTCCCTCTGTCATTGTTTCAGGCTAAAGTCAGGCAGGGGAAGTAAGGCAGTCAAGAGATTAGGAGACTTCTTGCAAACACTCATGAGGACTCAGGCTTTGTCAAAGCCAAAAAGTGAGGGTCCATTACCCCCTTTCGCTTTAGCCCCCCCAGTCCTTCCCTAGGGCCTCCCCATGATTGTGCTTGTCTTAGGTCATTTCCCCCTTGGGGAATCTTACCCATTATTGGCTAACCGAACAAGCACTGGGGCCAGTCAGGGTGAAGTAAAGTGGTCAGAGGCGGTGCCCCTGCCAGGGAGATAAGCTTTGTCTCCTTAGTGGCTTATGGTCTGAAGGTCATTCACTCAGCCTTAGCCATGGGGATGTTATAGCTCTTGAACCCAGGCGGAGTGGTTCCCAACAGGGAATAGTAGTGGTAAAATACATCTCATCTGAATTGACTCTTAACAAAAAGACATTAATGCTGAAGTGATAAATCATGAGCATTAAGTGATGATGTACTGATAAAGGGATGTTGATTCTGATAGTAATGGCCAGTATTGTAGCTATTTCTGTTTTTCCATAAGGAATAAATATTGTGTTGCTAGCATTAGACTACCTTAGTGGTTAAATATTTCTTTAATTTTCAGAATAAAACATTCCATTTCATTAAACCTTAATGTTGATTTGTCAAAATTCTTTATTATTCTCGAAAATGACTTCATCTTCCCTAGAAAGGAAATAACACCACCAATGTTTTTTTCCTTTCAGTTCTTGAATCACAATTATAATTAAGCCTTCAAGTCTAGTCATGGCATTGTTTTATAAATATTGTGAATTACATTTTGTTTCTTATTTATTGATTAACTGAACAACTTTTGGTATATATATTTATATTATTTCTTTTTAAATAATGACATTCTATTTCCAGGTGATTAAAATCAACCCAACTTACTTTAATCAATCAAAAAAAATGTCATCAAGTGAGCTTTTAGGTAGTAAGGTGGAATTCATGTTTCAAAAATTCCAGCAATATTTAAAGCTGCACTAACTTGGTATTTGGCTAATGATTATGATTGTCTGGGAAATGTTGGTGTATTGATTTATTTCACAATTTAACATGGGACAGCTATACATTTATGGCTTTTCTCCTGCTTTTTGTATCATAAGTAAATCATCACTGAATTAATCATGAATGCCATCTCCTTATTTATTAAAACTGAAGGGTATACTCTTTAGTCTCCTTATTAATGCTTCAAACACTACATTTCCTTTTGAACTGAACAATGCAAACCCATAGTGAAAAGAACATCTCAGCTTTGGTTTTACAGCTTAGCTATCTCTTCATTTTTAATCAAAGGAGAAAAGGGTCTGATCTCACAACCTATTTATATAGTTTTAAAACTTTCTAAGAAAAATAAAGCTTGCTATAATTAATGCCTAATGGTATAAACACCTCTGCATTAGTGGTTGCCTAGTAACTGCATACTGCAGGCTGGTGGGGTTGCTAAAGAGGCTGAATACATGGAAATATTCAGATCTATTTCCAATTCAGGTGGATGAGGGACAGCAGTGGGCCAGACTCCTTTATTAAAATTGGTTTCCCATAACATTTTTTCACTAAAACATCCTTCTGCATTATAACTTACTCTTGTAAATGATTTCTGCAGATAAGAATCCAACTAAAAAGTGATGGTTTTTTAAAAAAACATTTAATAGAGCAAAACCAGCACTGCTTTATTGTTCTGTATCAGTTCCAGTTTCTGTTCTTAGAGTGACCAGACTGGAGAATAGTGTTATTAGTGTATTTTAATTCTTCGGTAAAACCTTATATTTGGATATCACTTTAGCATTGAAGGACCAAATTAAGTTCCCAGCTAGAGGTAGTGTTAAAAGGGGCTGGAAGTGATTATAAATATGTATGTATGTTAAGCTTTGGCTTGCTTCCTACCTAGCAGATTTAATTTCCTAATTACATTTTGCTTTAGCTTGGTAAAATTAGCTTGCATTCCCTTGGCACAAACCAACTACAGTTGGTGGAGGAGGCCTTCCAAACCGTAGGTTGTTGACAGGAGTGGCTAACTACATTAGGGCTAAATTTACTGAATAAAATCCACAAAGAGCCTAAGCACATGCAGATAATGACAAGTTAACTATGAGGGAATGTAGTTAGGTCATATGAAAACTCGTTTCTGGCAATGTGTTGGTTTCAAAAACATGTCATAGATACAGGGCACTCAAGCTCCTGTGTGCTTTTTGTTAGAGTTCCCTGTGTCAAGATTTGGGGCTTAAATTGTTTGCAGTGGTGTGGACAAGGATAAGTGTGCTTTGGAATTGTATAACTACAGCCTTGTGGATACAGTCAGAAGCGATTTGCTACTC
The DNA here is from genome assembly GCF_019186645.2 of Phyllostomus hastatus. Classification (NCBI taxonomy): domain Eukaryota; kingdom Metazoa; phylum Chordata; class Mammalia; order Chiroptera; family Phyllostomidae; genus Phyllostomus; species Phyllostomus hastatus. The sequence continues at coordinate 5,690,639 of NW_025333543.1, forward strand.
CATAATTTTGTCATTTGGCAATACTAAGACATTATAACATATGGTTTGCTCTCTGGAGTTAATATAAATGTTGTTATTTGACTGAAATAGAGAGTTCTCTTATTCCACAAGGAAACTGTTTTAAGATATGTGTATGTTCCTTTATCTTTTCACATGGGAGGAAGCATCCTATTGCATCATTGTGTATAACTCTGGGTTTTGGGTTTAGGGGATTGGAGAATGCGGCTGATGCGGCCAAGGCCTTGGTTTAATCAGAAAACCACTTACCCGCCACTGCCCACCGCCCCGCACCGGCCTCCCCACAGTCTGCATTCCTAGCTGCAGCAACCTATTTCGTAGGTCCAAGAATCCATTTTGGGGGTCAGAAAATAATTTGTTTAAATTCATTTGTCAGGTCATCTACTTCACTAGTTTAAAGAGAAAACTAGTTTATTCTGCTTGCAATGTATTCAGTATCTCTCCTTCCATTTTAAAGGCTGCAAGTAATTTACTGATTAAAAAATCACTTTCAAATTTGTTATAGGGATTTCTTTTCTTCCTATTTATACTTTCAACTTTCCCCTACCTTCAGAAATATTCACTTTAGCTCTGGGATGTCCATTTTTTTTTAAACCTGTTTAACAAAGCTTCAAAAGATTTAATTCCTAAAACCATCAAGTCACTACCTTTTCAGATATATTTGATTTGACTCGAATACATCCTTTGTGCAAAGAAAGCCTTTCAGAAAGAGTTAATTTGCACTCTCAATCTCAACAAGACCAATTCTCAGAAGAGAATAAAAGCCAGCAAGTGTCCTCTGTTTAGAATTAACTCCTAGTGTGCTATTTCTGTGCAGTAGGGTGGGACATTTCTTCAGCCCTGGCCAGTGGGCAATGTCAGCTTTAAGGTAGAGATAAAACTGTATTTTACTTCCAAGGTCCTGGCTTTTAGCACTTAAAAAATGTGCTTTCCTATGACTTTTTCTCTCCTGTTTATATTTCATTTTGCTAAACAATAAAATCATAAATTACAACAAAAGAGGTAAGAGGGGAGAAATCACTCAGGGATTCCTTTGTGTTCTTATTCTTCTTTAATTGTGTTTAGACTAACAAAAGCTATTTCATCCCAATAATGATTTTTTTTTAATTGAGCTGCTTGTGTAAAATAATTGGGATTTGCTTCCCAGAAATATTGTCATGTCTTATTCTTAGTTCTTAACCCCAAGTGAAGTTTATTATTTTGTTTCTCCCCTGAAAAGTGAGTCAGTTAATTTCTTGAATAGCAATTCAACATTAGTGTCAAGTATCAGTATGAGAAAATTCATTTCCTTGTAAATGTGTGAATATGCATTTTGAAAAGAACACGGAATGCTTTTGGTTCCAACTTTAATTTTTTAGTGTCAATTCAGCATGTAACTGTAACTATCAAATACTTTTCTTTCATCTTATAAAGTCTCTATTTACTGCACTATTGAGCATTTTCAGAGAAAGCATTTGATAAAAGAAAGCGGTATAATGAACGGGGATAAAAACTATAAGGCTAATAGCAGGAGTAGCTGTAAAGTCAAAGAAAATAAATCACTGAGCACCTCTGCTTACAGGATAAACTTGAGGTGATTGCTAAACCTGTGGACCCTTAACCCCAAGGTTCCAGGTGAAAGTTCTTTCTTAATGCAGACCTCTTCTGGGAGGAAACTTCATACAATTTATTGATCAATGCTTTCAGAGCCTTTGAAGAAAGGATTTTGTCTGCTCTGATTTGTGTCATATTTAGACCCAATTTGGGAAGGGAAGCAATTAAAATGCCAAAACCTTTCGATAGGAGTCTGCTATTCAAAAAAACAAAAATAAGGTTTGATCTGTAACCCTTGGACTCAACATTCCAGACATTCATCTTCCAGTATTTCAAGTCCATGATTTGGTTGTAGTTTGATTTTACTTCTTTGAGACACAGCTTGAATGCCTCCATTTGATTTTATGCTTTCAACACATTTTTTGCAATCTGGTGATTTGAGAAGGCCTGTACCATACGGTCTTGATAAGGTGATAGATTTTCTGGGAATTGGCAGAAAGGGGTACAAATTGAACCAGACGTGAGAAGGGAACATTAAGAATTTGAGCCTAACTCAATCTCATGAAATGTCTTTTAAGACCTGTAATTCTCGTTAAATCAATTTTCAGTTTTTTTGGGATGTATCCACTGTATAGAGGCGATTAAATTCTCTTAAAAGTAGACACCCTTCTTTTATAAGCAATGGCACTTAATATTTCTTGGTTAGCCCTTCATAAAATATTTCAGACTTGAGGTCAAAGGGGGTCCTGCTTCAACTTTTTTTGAAAAAGAGGTTGTGTAGAAAGGTATGGGCTGAGTAGCCAGGTGCAACGAAATAAAGGGTAGCGGGAAGAATTTTGACTTGGGAGTTGATCGTTTTTTGAAGGACACGAAGCAACAATAGAGTAAAACAGAGCCAGATAGATACACCAAGAAGATGAAAACGCCCTGGTGCCAGTCTTGCAAAAACAAACAATCGAAAAACTTAAAAAATAAACGGGCGCTTATGTGATTCCTAGCGGTGGGGCAGAGGGGCTGGAGTGAAGGATTTTCCTTATGTTACAGAGAATAGAGATCAGGAGGCCCGACATTTCATCAGGTCAGTCTTTGCCTCGCTGCCTTGGTGGGGACAGTGCTGGGCGAATCACCTTTGGGCTGTTTCTTTCCTTCACAGCAACCGGGGGCTGTGATTCCCCTTGGGCGCATTGGGCCAGCGCGGGGCCTGGGCGTGTGCCCCTTTCTGGTACCTCCAAGGACCCGCCCGCTGATCGCTGATCGCAGACTGCCGGGCGCCCGGCGCGGGCCCCAACCCCGCGGCGCGGGCGGCGCTCTGGCGCTCAGCGGGTTAAGGCGGCGGGGGCGGGGGCGGCAGCGAGGGGCGGAGGGAACGCGGCGGCTGCCGGGCTGCGAGAGCCCGCGCCCCGGGACCGCAGCGGGTTAGGCGCCACCCGCGCCGAGACGGCTGAACCTGAAGCCGCCGCTCGGAGCTCGCGTTTGGACCGGCTAGAGCGGGAAGATGGCGACTGACGGCGCGAGCTGCGAGCCCGACTTCTCCCGTGTTCCGGAGGACGCGGCTGGGGCCGCGGAGGAGACGGCGGTAACCGAGGTCCCCGGGTGGGCGCGGGGAGTGTACAGAGTGGGGCCACTGTCCCGGCTGGACCCGGCTTGCGACCCGGGCTGTCCCTTAAGTCTGGGCTCCCCGGTGTGCCCCTTTCCCGTGGTGCCTTTCCACGGGGTGTCCTCATGGCCTGAGGCCAGATCCTTTGGGGTGAGGCTGCTGCCTGGGATGGGTTTCCCCCTCGTCCTGTCCGAGCCCAGCAGGAAACAGCCTCGACCGCCCGATTGTCGGGGCTTTCCGCGTGCGTCCAGTGCGACCCCTACGCTCATTCCCTTCGCTGTGGTCGCCTTTGGCCAGGGGTGAGGGTTGGGGTGTGTTTTCCGGGGAACTTAGCACCCCCTCCCATTGTTCACCCCTCGCTGCTCTCGCGTGGCTGTGGGCGCGTGCCTTACTTAGGGGTGCCGGGCACCTCTTAGCGGACCCAGGAAAGCAGCGAGGGGGACGCAGATCATCACCATGCAGGTGTGGGGATGCCTATTGTGTGTGTTCGTGTGCCGACTCCCCTTGGGAGAGGCCCGGTGCCCAGATGTGGGTACTGCTGCCGCCGAATGCCGGCGCTTTGGGTCGTAGCTGTCTGCCTGCCCCATCACTTGGTGGTGGTGGTTGCGGGGAGGCGGGGTGCGGGAAGGTGGGGTGCGGGGAGTGGGGGAAAGGTCCTCATTCTTCCGGAGACGGTACTCGGCAGAGGTGGAAGTTCAGCACCTGGTATCAACACAGTGTTCTTCTCTGGGGTCTGTAAACCGAATGAGCGTCTACTCCTCGCTGGTCTCCACTTTCACCCTCAATATCCGCGAACACACTGTCTGTGGTGGTTTCCAGCCCTACCTTGAGGGAGAGCTGGACCCACATTTCCTGGGAAAACGACGTTCTCGGGGTTTGGGAAGGAGCCTCACGAAAGCTGCAAGGATCTGCAAAGAAAGGCAACGGGGGGGGGGGGGAGCCCCTCCCACCCATGGCGCTATCCCACTCGTCAGATTCCGGGTGGGATGGAGTGAGAGGAGCGTGCACGTCTTTCAGTTCTTCCTGTGACCTGAGGGTAAGCAGTGCAGAAGCAGCAGAGCGCAGGGCCAGGTGTAAACAGTCAGGGCTGCTTTAACTCCCTCTCTCTCTCTCAGCTTGGAGGTAAGGCTTTCCGGAGCGGCAGAGGAGGGATGTGGAGGAAGCTATTGGGGCGTGAGAGCAGCCAAGCCTGGGAAGAAAAAAGAAAACAGGGAGAGCAGGAAAACCAGAGGAGGAGGGCTGCTGATTTCTGTTGGTGAAACTGGCAAGTTGAGATTAGAAACTTTAAGGAAAATTGATTTTTCTTTTGCCTAGAAAATGCGAACTTTCTTAAGATTTCAAATCAACCCTGCCAACCCGTCATACAGTGAATCAGTTCCCCTCTGGGAAGCACAATAAGGAAGCTTGCTATTAAAACAAGCGTCTCTGGGAAGTTGAAATGGTTTGATACTTTCATCCCCAAGAGATAGTAAGGAGAGGGAGTGAGAGGAAAAGGAGCTGTTAGTGTTTTCTTGTTTCCCAGGAAGGTTGAATTTGTTTGTTTAATCTTTCTGCTTGCCTCAGTATTTTAATCACTTGACAATTAAACCAAACAAAAGCATCTGACTTCTGGTCTGTAGCTGATATGTAGTTTTGTTTGGTTAGATTGTAAACAGAACCTTGGATGCAGATTTTTGTGTTAACCAGGTCAGTGTTCCCTTTCTAATGTTGAAAATTTCCAGGAGTCTACTTTGAATTCAATGTAGAGGTGGGGATTTGATCATTTCACCCTGGTAACGAGATAGCCACTGTAAATCTGTGGAAGTCCAAGTCCTTTGTTATTTCCATAGACTTCTTTAGCATTGTGAGGAGATGCAGTAAGGATTCTTAATCTAATAATTTTTTGAATGTTTAAATAACTGAGTTTTTAGTAAAATTTTGATGTCATCTATGCGGTAAACTGAGCATTTTATTTTTCACTTAAAAAGCATGGTCCTCTCATATCAGCACTTGTCATGTAGACTGATTTTTAAATGAAAGAAAATCTAGGTTGAGGAATGGTATTTGTGATTATAACTGTTCCTTAACTAATGATTAAAAAATCAAAGACATTTTTATGCATTTTGGGTTTGTGAAAACTGCAGGCTTACTTTTTTTGTCTTTTTTTGTGAGTTTTTTTCCACTTTATTTCAGTTTACGTGCAATGGATTTTTATATGTATATTTGACAGTAATAGGGCAGTGGAGACTCTAAAGCAAAGCAGTAGGCTATTTTTGAAAGTAAGTGTTTTCACTAAGTTTTGACTATTTAGATTGTTGCTTAGAGACAAGTTTAATTTATAGTTTTCAGCTTAATATGATTTTCAGTGGAGTGTTTTAAATTTAGTTTGCAACCCTTGTTCTTAGCTGTTTGAATCCTGAAAGCATCCCAAGTGTAAAGCTGTATAATAGCTACATTATTCAATAGGATCATAATAATAGTTTTGTTTTGTTTTGTTTTGCTGTGAACCATGCCAAGAGACCTCGGTTATTTTCAGCACCTTAGCCAAATGTGATGACTTTTATAGCCTATATTGCTATTTCTACTGTGAAAATATCCCCTAATGGATAAGGCAGTATGGAAAACAGAACTCTTTCTGTTTTTTTATTGTCACCAAAGAATGTAAGAGTTAAAGGAAAAGAGAGATCTTTTTAAACCTATGTTTAGAAAGCTTACCAACATTCTTTTTTAAAAAAAGGTTTTATTTATTTTTTAGAGGGGAAGGGAGGGAGAGAGGAAGAGAAACTTGGAAGTGTGAAAGAAATACCTATCAGTTGCCTCTCCCATCTCCCCAGCAAGGGACCTGTCCCAGGACCCAGGTTTGTGCCCTGACCAGAAATCAAATCTGCAATCTTTTGGTTTGTGGTATAAGGCCCAACCCACTAAGCCACAACAGTCAGGGCTACACCAACATTGTTGTGATTCTGGGCTTTTCTGGAGCAGCTACGCGCAGAAAGTAGATATAAATTTTGTTGTCATGGTGATGATGACAAGAAAAAACTTCAACACTGATTTTGTTAAAAATGTACAACAGTGATGTTAACCAAATAAACAGCCAGCACTTTGAAGTTTTCATTTCCAGACACAGTATTGAACATAAATGCAATGAAAAGAATCTTCTTAGCAATTTTGCTAAGCTTTCTTTAAAAGAAACTCTATTATAGTTATATGGCAACTATAGAATATTGAAAATTTCACAGCATAATTTTTAAGTAGAACATAATCTAGATTGGACATACATTACTGAGCACTTCATGAGATGGAGGAATCATGAGTAACATGTTTGCTATACTAAAAGAACACATTCCAGTGATAGAAACTGACATAGGCCAGGAATCAAATCAGAGATGATAGTGTCATGAGAGCACAAACAATTTACATTAGGAGTTTGGGGAGAAAGAATCATGGAGAGGATTACTAGTGGAAGGATCTGGAAACATTCCACAGAAAGATGGCATTTGAACTGCAGCTTGAGAAGTAAGAAGGTCTGGACAGGGGGACCACAGGAAGCTGTGTCCAAGTGTGGCTGGGAGTTTTCTAGGATTCCTTGAGAGGTAACCCAGACCACATGTGAGGGGCTTTCAAAGATGATCATGTAAGTTTCAATTTCAATATCAATTATGTGTTTTAGGAAAATAGCCTAGAGGTTGAGGAAATAGACTAAAATATTCCCTCAAGATTAGAATATAACTACTTTCGATGTGATGCTTTTCACTCTATTATCTTTTCCTTCTTACATAATAGGTTGTATATTTTTCTTTGTTCCTGTTGTTTAGACTTCATTATTGTTGGAATCATTATTATTATTATATTTCTCACAGGAGCAATTTTGTTTAGAGAAAGCATTTATCCTCTCTGTACTTAAATCCAGTTGGTTCTATTCTCTTCTGTTTCAGGTAATTCTGTGAGGTGAGAAAACGTTTCACATACTTAGTACTTAGCCATTTATAAATATCTGCTGTATATCATATGGAGAACAGGTCTGTGGCTGGGAGGGAACAACTTTCACCTTCAGGAAGAGCTTTGTTGGTTTTGTTTATAAAAGAAAGCAAAGGTTGCTTAGCACAGTGGCAGGAAAATGGTAGTTGTTTCACCAATATTTATTGAATGAAGAAAATGAACACTCACCCACAGGCTGTGCCATAATACTTTATATTGATTGGCTAATTAGAAAACTTACTTTGTGTGTTACCAGATTGTAATGAAACTCTTGACCTGTGATTTGTAATAATTAACATTATAGATATCACAGATGTTTTCTTGTTTCAAAGGATGACCCTTATTCTTCTTTGATTTTCATTTGTATGTGGTCCCTTTCCGAGCTTCTTTTCTCAATAACATTTCAGATACTTTACAGATTTTTTATAAAAATTAATTTAATATCCAACACTATTAGTTTTTCATTTAGATTTTTTTCCCCTTCAAAATACTGACTGAGGCTGGGAATGTGGTGGTGAGATGGAAACTGCACCCTTCCCCATCCTGAATTCTTCTTCTAATAGAATCAAGGCCCAATCACTCAGAGTGTGTCAAGACAAAAACAGGGAAGTTTGGAAACAGGAAAAGGGAAGAAAAGACAAGACTGGGTGGGAAGAAGGAGGTTAGGCAAGGCTTTGGAATCACCTGTGAATGCCCAGAATTATGGGACTAGAATTCCACTTTGAATGTGCCTAGGAAGGTTAGAGAACTGTCTCCCTTGCACGCTCACAGGCTTTGCCATCGAAGCACTAGGCACATCTGAATATTGCTTTAGAAGAGTTTATTTAAATGTACTTAATTGTATTCTCTGTTGGAGTGCCTTTGCAAGGCTTACATAACATGGAAAAGGAACCTTGCCCTTTGTCTTTGACAATTATGTAATGAAATGGAGACCAGTTACAAGAGAGATGGTGATGACATTGATAGCAAGGGGTTTTTAAATTTGTAGTTTAATTAGTTATAAATAGCTTATACAAAAATGAGATCATGGTATTAATGCCATATGCAGTATGATGTCATCTATGTGGAAATCCTGATTTTAAGGGAGAAAAGTGCTGTCTTGGAATAAATTGTTAGTAAATAACCAAATAGTTTGAGGCTGAATCTAAAAAGTCGTTTTTTAATGTTTGTGTCATTATTATATAACCTTAAGTGACAGTTTCTAGAGATATTAGCATGTAATCACTTCCTACTTGTAAAATGTGAATTCCAATACCTTATACCACATTCTGTCACAATTGTTTGTTGATGACTTTTTAAAATTATTTGTACTTATAAATCTCACTAGGCAGTGAGCTGTTTCAGAATAGAACGTAGGGTTTTGTTTTTTTTTTTGTAAGTGAGTATGTTAACTTTGCTCTATGGTGTAGGTAACTTTTTTCAAATGATTTGGTTTTGACCTGTTTATATTTCATTGAAAAGGCAATAAGATGATTCTGAAGGCCTGAGTTCTTCCACAGAAGGGCTTTGTAAATGTAAGAATATCCTTTAGCCATCTACTTCTCAGCCTCTTCATTGGAAAATCAGCATGCTGACATTTGCCACCTGCAGATAACCCAAATGATCTTCTTCAGTTCATTACATGCTTCTTAATGGACAATTATTAGATATGCCAGCTCACATGTTGGGTTGATCCATGTCTCACATAGGACTGATGTAGCATTGGAAAGCTGAGTTGGGATAGAAATAGACATTTGTTTGATCTGAGCTCTGGTCCTTTTATTCCGAAGAGAAAATAGGGATTGATGGGAGGAAAGGGTGATAGCTGTCCTTAATAATCAGAGCCTGCCATCCCTGACTGAGCCACTTTTCTGCTTTTCAGTTCAGTTTTCTTGTACTTAAAATTAATTTCATCCATTACCAGGATTCATTTCTGACAATCTATTTACTTGTCAGTTTTACCTCCTTCTAATATACTGAGTTGCTTCTCTTGTATGAAAGACCCCAAGCAGTTTGGTTGATTTGAGGTCTATGACCATAGAGAGCTGACCCTAAGTTTTTAGTATGCTGCTTTAAAGGCACACACAAAGTTGCCCTGTTTATATTATTTTGAATGGTTTTTGAAACAATGAATTGAAATGATGGAACTATTAGTTATTTAGTTGCCTCTAGTATTTACACATTACTTACTTGCTGACTCCATTAATTCTTAAAGAATATGGGTCTTCTGGCCCTGTTTGGCTGTGACTGTTGAATTGCATACGTAAACCCAGCACTTTTAAATTTGTGGGCAGGCAGGGTGGGGGGAGTGGTTTTGAAGGAAACTTGGTATTGGTTTCTATTCAATTGTGACCATTTAAGATGACAATTCAGCCAGGTTCCCTTCCCTTCCCTCTCCCTCCTCCTCCCTCCCTCTCCCCTGCCCTTTCTCTCTCACCCTATGTGAGAAACTAGAAAAGAATGCCCTCCCCATGCCCACTTGAAGTGATTCAGAGCTGTTGAAAACAACTGTGTTGAACACTTAAAAGTCTGAGATTGTGTCTCCTCTTTATATATAATTTATGTCCCAAAGAAGGCTCTCGGTATGATGACTAGACTTTGGATTAGTTTAAGCTTCCTATGCCAGATTTGTAGAATTTGGTGTTAAGCACTTTCCCTGGAGTACTTTTTCTGGCAGTCAGAAAACATGAAGGGCAGAGGAGAGAGAGGCCTGCAGAGTTGAAATCTAGCAGGTTTGTGTGTGTGTGTGTTTTTGAGTGCCTTGCCATCATTAAAAGATGAGATCTAGATCATCTTTTGTTAGTTAGGACAAACAAGTACAGTAATAATAAAGCTTAGTCTGTAAACATTTCTGCTGTGACTTTTTTGGAGGGGTGTCATATTTTCATGGGTGCCCCGGTGCACGCCCCTCATTTTTTATGTGAGCATGGCATTTGGATCTTGTCTTGTTGTGTTTTACTTTTGAAAATTAGGTTATCAAGTTAGTTTTTTTTTTTAATATAACATTTATCTAAAAAGAGGATGGGCCCTGACTGGGTGATTCAGTTGGTTAGAGCATCGTCCCATACACCGAAAGGTTGTGGATTCAGTTCCAGTCAGGGCACATACTAGGCTGCGGGTTTGATCACTGGTCATGAAGGGAAGCAGTCAGCTGATGTTTCTCTCTTACATTGCTGTTTCTTCTTCCCCCTCTCCCACCTCTCCCCCTCCCCCTTCCCTTTCCCCCGTCCCTCTCTTCTCTCTGCTTTTCCCTCTCTCCCTTAAATCAATAAATATATTCTGGGGTGAGGATTTTTAAAAAAGTATGGAGGAAACTTCTGGAGGTGACACATTTGTTTATGGCATAGATTATGGTGATGGTTTCATAGCTATATACTTATCTCCAAACTCATCAACTTGTATACATTAAATATGTAAACATTTTATATGTCATTCATACCTCAATAAAGTGATTTAAAAATATTATAAGATTTAGAATAATTGTTTTGTTCATAAACAAAGAAAATTTCATTACTTTTTCTATATCTAAGTACTTTTGTGCCATACGTATGTCACATTAGATAAACGTCAGTTTCTATGAAACAATAACATTTTTTATTTGGATTTTTGTTTTTGGGCATCTTTATTTTTCTAAAATTACCAAAATGCTTTGAATTTTTTTGTAAAATAACCAGTCTTATGCCCTGTGATGTTTTCATGTGCTTTCTTTCACTCTGTTTTGACAGAATAGGGGATAGAAACTTCAAGCATTGGAGTTTGAAAATTTTGAAATTTTAAATTTGAAAATTAAATTTGACAATTTGAAATTTTATAATATTTTTATTATTGTAGGCCAAGAAGTAGTATACTCCTTTGTAAAAATAACACATCACTTAACATTGGGTTAGCCAAAAAGTCTGTATGGATTTTTTCTTATTATTATTTTATAATAAGAGGCACATTTTTCATTTTCACCAATAATTGTTGATTTGGATATTTTGAGTATGTCCGCTATGTCCCATGTGATATAATATTGCTTGTTCTCAATTAATGTCTCGATTTGATTGCTATCAACTGCAACTGATCTACCCAACCATGGAGAATCGTTCAGGGAGAAATCTCTAGTACAAAACCTCACTAACTACTTTTGACACATTCAGTCAGTCACAGCACCTTCTTCATATACTGCACAAATCTGATTTGTGTTTTAATTGTGTTTTTACCCTTCTTGAAATAAAGTATAACATGTCAAAAATGTTGCTTATTTTCTTCCATCTTCAGTATTAAAATGGCTACACAAATATTCACCAATTTTGGTAAGGTTTTTTTTTTTAAATGCATGCTGATGTTACAGCTGTCACAGTACAGTCTAACAAAATTGTTTTGAATGAAGTTATAAGACGACTAAGTGCTACTAGAGACATCTTATGGAAAAATACCAAATGCTTTGGCCATCCCTATGTATTATGATGAGAGATAGATTTTTTTTTAACACTCTGTAACAATCTATGGTTTAGCCAGAACGCTTAAAACTATGTTTTTTATTTTAATGAACTTCCCTTTTTACTGTTATATTGAAAAACAAGTGTTGGTTGTAGATCACATGCTGTGATGTTCATGATGATGGAATCAGGGCAAGCTCTCCTTACTCTTAAATGTGAATAAGAATCTTGGCAATGCCTTTCATAATGTATTAGTTTTTAAAATGGAGTGCTTTACTTATGAAGCTTTGGAGAAACAAAGACAATAAAATATGCAATTAATAAAAACCTTTAGAACAAGCAGCAGCATTTAAAAAACACTACCCTCTAAAGTGGTGATTTTCAACATTTTTCATCTCACTGCACACATAAACTACTAAAATTCTGTGGCACACCAAAAAAATAAACTTCTTGCTGACCTGACAAAAACAAATAGGTATAATTTTGACTCATTTGCATTGGACAACTATTGTCATTTTGGCTGTTGTCATTTTTTAAATGTGACAGTCTATGGGAAAAGAGGTCAGTGTCCCTGACTAAATAGGTATTGCATGTTCTAAAAATTCTTGTGGCACACTGGCTGAAAATCACTGCACTAAAGCACATAAGAATTACAGCCTACTCTCCCATCTTAGTGGGAAAAATGAGGGTAAAAGAGTTTGTCTTTTGTCATACTCAATAAACTGAGTTTATTGGGCTTAGGCTAGTAGATTTTTCAAAGAATTAGGCTTGTAGCCAATATCTCACCTACGTAAAATATCTGGGTGCTCAGGTTAAATAACAATCACCTGCCTTTATTAATAACAATCATCTTTATTTAGCACTTAATGTTTTTGTTTAATCCTCATAAGGACTTTGTGGGATAGATGTTAAGTTTTGTATTATATACCTGAGAAAATGGAGACCAGGGTAAGTTGCAGAAATGGTTCTTCAAGTGCAGTCCTTGGACCAGCAGCAGCAGGAGCCTATTAGAAATGCAGTTTCAGGGCCCCACCTCACACATAACTCAGCCAGAAACTCCAGTTGTAGAGGCCAAGCAGTCTGTGTTAACAAGGTCACCAGGTGATTGTTCTCTGTGTCTGAATTGGAGAACATTTGTGTTATAAGACCTATGTGACACCACTGTATAGCAGATTTGAGCCCTACTATATTGGATTTTACTAGTCACAAGGAATGTCTTTAAGTTAAACTTTTAAGCCTCCTGAAGCTACCCAAGGTTTGGTTGGCTACAGCTTTTTCATTTCTTTCTCTTTTTCAGCCCCTGCTTTTCCAAACAACTGCTCTAATGTATGTGCAAAAAGAAACAATTTTAAGAGGAAGATCCTTTTAAAATCTTTCAAGAACCACTACTTCTGGTCTCTTTTCCCTTTATACTATTTTTATAACCTTTTAGAAGTTTCCTTTGAAACAGAAGTGACCAGCTTCTGGTCAATGTCTGTTTGAAAGCCCCTGTACTCATTTATGAGCTTGCCATGTTTATTTCTCTGTCAAAGGGGTAGTGTAGGGTCAGTTACATAGGTGCTAACCTACTTCTCATTAGCTGATTGATAGAATGTGGCACTATTTTTTTTTGTCCGTGTAATTTTTTTATTGTTCAATTATAGCTCTCCCCATTTTCCCCCCATTACTCTCCCCTGCCCTACCCACCCCCCACTTCCCACATTCAGTCCTCCCCACTGTTGTCTTTGTCCATGGGTCCTTTATATAGTTTCCTTGATTTGACTCTTCCCCTTCTTTCCCCATTATCTCTCTCCCTTCTCCCTGTTAGTTTGTTTCTTTATTTCAATGTCTCTGGTTATATTTTGCTTGCTTTGTTTTGTTGATTAGGTTCCACTTACAGGTTAAATCATGTGGTATTTGTCTTTTATTGCCTGGCTTGTTTCACTTAGCATAATGTTCTCCAGTTCCATCCATGCTGTTGTGAAGGGTAGGAGTTCCTGCTTTCTTTCTGCTGCATAGTATTCCATTGTGTAAATGTACCCACAGTTTTCGATGCACACATTTATTGATGGGTACTTTGGCTGTTTCCAGCACTTAGCTATTATAAATTGTGCTGCTATGAACATAGGGTACACAGATTCTTTTCATTTGTTATGTCAGGATTCTCAGGGTATAATCCCAGTAGTGGAATTGCCAGATCAAAAAGCAGTTCCATCTTTAGTTTTTGAGGAAATTTCATACTATTTTTCCACAGTGGCTGTACCAGTCTGCATTCCCACCAACAGTGTACTAGAGTTCCCTTTTCTCCACAACCTCGCCAGTAGTTGTTGTTTCTTGATTTGTTTATGACAGAGAATGGCACTCTTTTCTTCTCTAGAATGTTTGTGCTGATATAATATGTAGACAAGTCAAGCACTTGGTTGTAGTGCTGCCATTTCCTGGTTGCAAGGTCTGGGCACTTTATCCAACTTCTCCAAGTTGTGGTTTTCTCAACTGAAACATAGGCATGATGATACCTTCCAGATTAGATTTGATTTTTGAGAATACTTTAGAAACCATTGAGTGCTATGCAAGTGTGAAGAGATATTCTGGAATGCCCCAAGGTTTGGCTTCTGAGGTTAGCCATTTTGAGACATTTGGGGATGAATATGTGTTCCCTACCCTCTGATGGTGACTGGGTTGATCAAATGATTATCTCCCTAGAAGGGCTCAGTAGAACATGTGCTGTGGAGGGAGCCGAGGCTGTGGAAAACTTCCAGTCAGAGCTATCACACTGATCCTCTCAGCTTCACCTGGAACATGACTGCCCTACGACTTGCTCCTAAAACTTGCTGTGAGGATAGTGGACAGAATTGGAGACAAAAGAATTGGGAATCAGTGGTAGGTCAGTGGGATTTAAAGTGGTGATATGGGATGCAGTCCCCAGAGGAGGAATGCAGAGAAGACAGCAGGGCTGGAGGAGTGATGGGTGAGGGTTATGACCCCCAGGGCCTTGGAGCCAGTGCCTTGTGGTTAGCTCGGTCTCGGAGAGGCTCATTTATTCCAGCCTCAGCTGCCTTTGGAATAGCAAGAAGCTGCAGAAGCATTGTATCAGGAAGCATTTGATAACCACATAGCAGGGGCTTACCTCACCATAGGCCCAGATAATGAAATGTGGGTGGTGGGCCAGGCCTCTCAAAAGTGCATATTGCTGGCTCTGTTTGTATGTGCGTGTCTCAAAGTAAAGAACATGTTCCTTCCAAAGGGGCTGCTGCTACTTGGCTCTGCATATTACCCCATGGGAATGTGCATCTGGAGTTTCCCCGTCATCTGAATTTGAAGAAAAGACAGCGATCTGGATTTTTTGGTGACAACTTAAGGTTTTTTTAATGCTGGCTGAAGAAAAAAAATCAAAATACTTTGTGGTCCAACTAACACATATCTGTGGGCTGGGTTTGGCTGTAGGCTGCCAGCTGGTAGCCTCCACTGCAGAGTGTTATAAAAACATGACCTGTTATTATTAGATGTTCTGGAATTTATAACAACCTTCCAGGAGCCTTTACATGGAGGCCATTCTAGGAATACTTTCTATGCTTTCTTGGCTACGCTCCCAACTTCTCCTCAAATACTCTGGGCCTGTTTTGATGCAGATTCTAGGTACTTTACAATTTGTGTCACAATTTGAAGAGATTCTATATCTAAATGTCCAGACAGGCTGGGAAAATAGGTCTGCCTAATGGAGAGATTTATGACATTGGTGTTATGGTTTTTACCTCTCCTTTTTCAAGGTCAGGGCAGATTGTCTGCTGCCAAGCAGGGCCTTAGTGTTCTTGGATTTACTGAACCACTGGAACAAAGATGATACATTTATACCTGCTCCATATGTATGTCTGTATGTCTCTGTGTTGGGGGGATGGAGGGACAGGGGTACCAAAGTAAAGAGCATGGTCCTTCTAAAGGAGCTGCATACGTAGACATGTGTCTTATTCCTAGAAATAGCTTTTTCATAGCTTTTTAAAAATTTGTGTTACAGAAAAAAGAGTTTGATGTGGACACCCTCAGTAAGTCTGAGCTCCGGATGCTCCTCAGCGTGATGGAAGGGGAGCTGGAGGCCAGAGACCTAGTCATTGAAGCCCTGCGGGTAAGAGCTTTCCAGGGCTGAGTCCCATTGCTATGTTGTTGTATTTTTTTCAGAGGGGCCAGTGGTGAAGCTTCTTTTCCTTAATTTTTCCATTGTGTAGATTTAAAATGTTTCATCATGTTAAAATGTGTCCCTTATCCCAGACATCAACCCATGATCATTATAAACCCAAATATCGACCATATGGGAAACTTGAGAATTAAGTGCTTTTTGTTTCCAAATCGTTTTATGTTTCATGAGCTTATTTGGTTAAAGACATAGTTTACAGAAAAGTGGTATCTATGGTCAGTGGAGAAAAAGTGAATCACTTATAAAAGATATTGCCGATAATAGAGTTTTTTCCTTTTTATATAAGTTGTTATTTCTTATTTTCAGAAACTAAGAAAAGTTAATAAATGTTTATGTCTATATATCTTCAAATATTACTTTTTATCTGATCTCATAGTTATTTTGAATTTTCATAATTTGTGAAGAATTATCTTCTAATATGTTACTTAACTACCCCAATACAGTGTTTTTAAAAATAAAATGTTGTTAAACTTTATTAATGCAGAATTTTCTAATTGGTTATTCCCAGTCTTTCACTTATTTTGGCTTGTGAGCCAAATGTAAGTCATTTGGCCAAGAAGGATATATTTATTATATATGAAGTATAGATATCTGTTTTCACCAGGGAGTACCTCCTCACACTTTGTTTTAGGGAGTTTGTTTTAACATATGCAAGTCTGTAAAATGTCATACACTTGATGCCTTCAATGGGCACTAATATGGTGGGGAAAGAAGTAATGATAATGGGTGGTCTGACATAATAGAGAAAGTAGATGTGCTAAGAATCCATTTGTGTGGGCAAGGGGTGGTACAGTTCCTGAAATAATGACTTCAGTCCCTTTTCACAAACTGAAAAATAATACAATGGGGATATTGATTATTCCTCAGTCTGATGACAGAGAATGATTACCTCAGAAAAATGGGAGTACAGTTATAGCAGTATAAATAAACCAGTATTTACTTGAAGGTGTTGCTTTTTTGAATGACAAGCTTTGCCAAGGAGACTTTGCAGTTTGGTTGTGAGAGGTTTTCATACTGCTCCATATTTGGAACATTTGCATTGCTTACCAGTGTATATATTCTCGAAGGAACTTTATGGAATAATTGCTAAGGCAGTATATCACTAAAATGTGTGACCCTTGGTCCAAGGAGAGGCCAGGGCACATCACCTGTGAGGTCAATAGTGTAGCCTCTTGAGACCAAACAGAAGTGAAGGCTCCTGTTCTACCTTAGGCATGTTTCTATCCCTCTCTCTTACCTGTAAAAGTCATCATCATTATGATATATGGCATTTCCCACTGTTCACACAAATTTTTCAGCAACCACATGTCTTTCTCTTTTGAGCTTCATTGCAATATTTTCAAATGTGAAGGTAGAGGTGAATCTTTACTAATGATCAGAGCTTACCAAGCTGAAAGTTCTTCACAGAAGGAGGGATGTTAGAGATACGAGGAGCCTTATGTGATATTTATGTCAGTGTTCTGCATCCCTATCATGCCTAGTGTTTCATTTCATTAAAATACTTTGTATTACTCTTGCTATCTCACAATGAAATTTATGTGTAATTGCATGTATAAGTAGGTTATGTTAAAAATAACCAATACATTGTCCTAATTGTGATATAAAGTAACAGAAAATAAGTTTATATCAAAATATTGTATATTGTAATATGTGAGAGCTCAGTAATGACTCTACTGGAAGGCAGGATAAAGTAGGTGGCTATTGGTACCTATTCATAGCATTGCCATGAATTGTTATCTTTGCAAAAGAATTCTGATCCAGGTATGCCATATTGTCAACTCATGTACAGTGAGCAGATTTGTGGTAGGTGGGTGAAATGATTTTTCTGAAATGGGGATGAGTCTTGGTTAAATTCCAGAACCAAAGTGTATATTTACATGGGGTTTGAATCCCTGGAAAATTCAGTGTTTGTTAAAACTGAAATATGTAGAACTTCTGGCCAAGATGGAGGAATACATAGATATACTTTGTCTCCTCACACAACCAAAAGAAGGACAACAACAAATTTAAAAACAGAAAACAACTGCAACTGCCAGAAAATTGTACTGTTTGGGAGTCCGACAACGAAAGAGTTAAAGAAGAAACATTGATCAACTCTGGTAAGAGGGGAGGAGACAGGCAGCCTGGGCAGAGAAGATGGTGGCAAGGTGGAAGCTGGCAGAGCAGACTGGGCAGTCCTATATTCATGGATGAATAAACTGGGAGGAACAACTGGGGAGCGAGACAGACTGTGCAATACAGGGTTCCAGTGTGGGGAAAAGAAAGCCTCAGAGACTCTGGCTGTAAAAACTTGTGGGAATTGCGGCAGCAAAAGAAACTCCCAGCCTCACAGGAGTGTTCATTGGAGAAACCCACATGGTCCCAGAATGTACACAAGCCCACCCACCTGAGAATCAGCACCAAAAGGACCCAGTTTGCTTGTGGGTAGTGGAGGAACTGACTGAAAGCTCACTGAGAGCTGAGCAAGTAACATTGTTCCATCTTTCATGCCTCCCCCACATACAGTGCCATAATGCAGTGAAGTGGGTTGCCGCACCCCAGCAAATACCTAAGGCTCCGCCCCTTACTATGTAACAGGTGCAACAAGACAAAGAGATATGGCCAAATGAAAAAACAGATCAAATCTCCAAAAATAGAAGTAAATGATGAAGAGATAGCCAACCTATCAGATGTACAGTTCAAAACACTGGTGATCAGGATATTCAGACTGAGTACAGCTGCAAAATAAAGGAAGAAGTGAAAGCTATACAAAGTAAAATAAATTAAATAAATAAATAAATAAATAAATAAATAAATACAGGGAAGCCACAGTGAAATGAAGGAAACTAGGACACAAATCAGTGATTTGGAGCAGAAGGAGGAAATAAACATTCAACCAGAACAGAATGAAGAAATAAGAATTCAAAAAAAATGAGAAGCTTAGGAACCTCTGGGAAAACTTTAAATATTATAACATCAGAATCATAGGGGTGCCAGAAGGAGAAGAGGAACAACAAGAAATTGAAAACTTATTTGAAAACATAATGAAGGAGAACTCCAATCTGGCAAAGGAAACAGACTTCCAGGAAGTCCAGGAAGCTCAAAGAGTCCCAATGAAGTTGAACCCAAGGAAGCACACACCAAGGGACATCATAATTACACTACCCAAGATGAAAGATAAGGAGAGAATCTTAAAAGCAGCAAGAGAAAAAGAGACAGCTACCTACAAAGGAGTTCCTATAAGACTATCAGCTGATTTCTCAAAAGAAATCTTGAACGCAAGAAGGGGCTGGAAAGAAGTATTCCAAGTTATGAAAGGCAAGGACCTACATCCAAGATTACAATATCCAGCAAAACTATCATTTAGAATGAAAGGGCAGATAAAGTTCTTCCCAGATAAGGTCGCATTAAAGGAGTCCATCATCACCAAGCCCTTATTATATGAAATGTTAAAGGGATTTATCTAAGAAAAAGAAGATGATCAAATATATGAAGAATGAAGTGACAAACTCACAACTATCAACAACTGAACCTAAAAAAAAAAACAAACAAGCTAAGCAAACAACTAGAATAGGAACAAAATCACAGAAATGAAGATCACTTGGAGGGTTATCAGCAGGGAGGGGGAAGGGGAGATAATGGGAGAAAAGGTACAGGGAATAAGAAGCATTAATATTAGACAGGAGGAGGTTGAGAATAGTATAGGAAATGTAGAAGCCAAAGGACTTACATGTATGACCTATGGATATGAACTAAGGTTGTGGGGAATACTGGTTGGAGAGGGTGTGCAGGGAAGAAGGGAATAAAGGGGAGAAAACAATGGGGCAACTATAATAGCATAATCAATACAATATATTTAAAAAACTGAAACATGTGAAAAGAAGTTACTCCTAGTCTAGTCTCAGACAGTCACACTAAAGGTTCAGATGAAAGGAATGAACAGAAGGACATTTGAACATTTTGGGGGACATGGGACTGTTCCTGGATATATGGCGGATCCCTGACCCTGCCCCCTAGGGCCAATCACTGTAAAAACTAAAAATGCTGTCATTTGTTTTCAAAATGCCCCCTACGGTACTGTCCCTGTGGACAGCCAGTGGGTGATACCAGTCTTCTTTGTGTATAGATTAAAATCAGATGAACTAAAAGAAGCCTGAAGAGATTATGACTCACCTCAGGTCAAAATGTTGCATGTACAAACTGGGTATATTGGAGATTCTTAAAGCTCATTGTCATTTTTTAAATTGAGAATTGTGATTGATTTATTTAAATGATTATATTGTTAAGAGTAGGTAATAATGCCATTATCATATACCTGTCATAGCTGTCCTCATCTCCCTGTGATTTACACTTATTCCCTTGAAGATATTCATTGCAGCCAGTGAAACTAATGAAATACTTGGATCCAGATGTGTTAGTTAGTTGCCTTTTCCTTTAATAGTAGAATATTATTTAGTGACTTGTGATTGCCCCAGAAAGAAATTGGAAAGGAGAGAGAATTGGAAATTTATATTTTTATTTTATATTATGAGATAAACTTAGTCCTCAATTAAAAGTCAACATCTACTCAATGAGTAATAAGTATACTGCTATTTGGTGCATTTTGTTTTCTTAAAATAAGGCAAAAGTAATATTTTCTGCATATAGTAAATGTTTTTGAAATTAATATGTAAATTTTGATTTTTTTTAGATATAAAGATACCTAATTTGTACCCTGAACTTTATTAAAATTTAGAAATGAGGCTTTCAAATCCCTTTGAACTTTAGAAACTTTAAAAAGATATTTCCATACCAAGCTATTACTTTTTAAAGCATGCTAACTTGATTATTTTGATCTTCAAGTAATCATTGGAAATTGCATAGATCATTGAATTAATGGCGATACACTTTTCAGTACAATCCATAAATGTGATTTTTGGAAGGAGGGTATTACGAAACTACAATATATGTCTTGGTATTTTCACTGTTATTTTATATTTACGGTAAAAATATTACCCAATAAAACAGTCCATGGCTTTATGACAGATGTAATATTTGAGATGTTTAATTTTTATGGGGCATTATATTTTAAAAGAGAAGTGTGGATAGAAATATGAATTACAGAAACTTATTTAATTAGATATATTTTCATTGAATTGCATAAGAAATACTATGTTTTTCAATGATTCCCCCTCATTGGCACAAAACCAGGAGTAAATCTTTGAATAATGTATGTGTTCAAATAAAGTTTGGAGGAAAGTATTTTGAAGAAGCAGTTACATTTTCTGAAATCCAAGACAGACAAAAATCCTTCTGAATTAAATTTAATTAAATATTCAAAATTTGAATATATAATTTATCCAGTAATCATTTATTCAGTGTTAATTGTTTTGTTTGTGAAATCTTCTGGCCTTCACTTCTTTTTCCCTCTTACTACTGGCATTTTTTAATCAGTATCTTAGTTGAGAGAAAGGAGCAAGAAAATGAAAATCCTATAATCATAAACCTTTAAGGGTCAAAGTTGTGTTTTCGGCTACATTTTACAGGGTCTAGCTTGCTTTTATTAGCATGAGTTTATGTAAATATTATATCATTGCAACAATGAATTATTTGGGTAATTAGCTCTAGATTTCTTGTATCCTTTTTTTCCTTTTAGATTGGATAGTTGAGAGTTACAGTATTGTAGACATGGCCATTTTTACTTCTAAGCTATCAGTGACTACATAATCCAGATTTTCAAATATTATTTGCATTGAAACTTTTTTAAAAAATTGGCCATTTTAACATTTCTTCAGGTAGAATGCACTTATAGCACTTGTATCATAGGGGATACAAGTGCTGTAGATTTGTCTTCTATTAGTGGCTGCAACACACAGACCCAAAATATGATAGCTTGATTAAGAAGTTTATTTCTCACATACCATTCTGGAGTTTAGTGATCTCTGCTTGAGAGGCAGCTCTATGCCAAGTGGTTATTCAACAGCCTAGGTTTTTCTGTCTTACTGCTGTCCTTAGGAAATTACCTCATCTGCATGGTTGAAGCTGGGTCAATGCCATCTCCATATCCCAAACTCTGGTAAAAGGGGCAAGAGAGGAAATGAAGGACCAGTAGCTTCTAAGCAGTGCACACATGTGCATTGGTGAGAACTATTGTGGAAATACCTGGCTGAAGAGGAGACTGGGAACTCACTCTGGCTACCTGGGAACATGCTAGTATTATGGAGAAAGGGAGGACTTTAGAAGGCATCTAAACAATCTAGTAAAGTCCATTATCTTGGTTTCAAGTTATCTTATAAAATATTCTGGAGTATAAGAAGATACATCTTCTCCTTCCCTGAAATGTTTGTTGAGTACCTATTATATATGAGGCACAAAAAAAGTTTGAAGTGAATACAAGTGGAGGTTTATTATTATGCTGAAATTGTGTCTATGTAGAAAATTGTATACCTTGACTTTATATTTACTTTTCTTAGACTGTAACTCAGTATGTTCAGATTTTGCCTGAAATGATTTTTAAATTTTTTTTTATTTATTGGTGTTCAGTCACAATTATCCCACCTTTTTTCCTATTGCTCCCCTCTCCTGCCTGCCCCCACTCCTGCAGTCAATCCCCTCCCATTGTCTATGCCCATGAGTCCTCTATTAGGTTCCTTTGCTTGCCCCTTTCCTTTCTTTCCCCAATATCCCCCTCTTCCTTCCCCTTTGGTCAGTCAGTTTGTTCTTTATTTCCAGGTCTGGTTATATTTTGCCCATTGGTTTGTTTTGTTGATTAGGTTCCACTTATAGGTGAGCTCATATGGTATTTGTCTTTCACTGCCTGGCTTACTTCACTTAGCATAATACTCTCCAGTTCCATCCATGCTGTTTTGAAGAATAGGAGCTCCTTCTTTCTTTCTGCTGCATAGTATTCCACTGTGTAAATGTACCACAGTCATTTACTGGTGGGCATGTAGGTTGCTTCCAGCACTTGACTATTGTAAATTGTGCTGCTATGAACATTGGGGTGCATAGGTCCTTTTGCGTTGGTGATTCAGGATTCTTAGGGTATAGTCCCAGCAGTGGGATTGCTAGATTGAAAGGCAGTTCCATCTTTAGTTTTTTGAAGAAATTCCATAATTTTCCATAGTACTTTTGAGAATCTGATCTGTTACTGGTTTCAAAACTCATTTGCTTAAAAAATGTTCTTAGCAGTGCTGTTTTAAAGCAGGTTTGCACTATTGACATTTGGGACTGGCTGTTTGTTGTTGTTGTTGTTGCTGTTGTTGGGAGAGGCACTGTCTTGCCCATTGTAGGACCCATTGTAGGATGCTTAGCAGCAGCCCTGGCCTCTGTCTACTCTCTGTGTTCCAGGAGCACTTCCCCAGTTGTGTTCCTATGGGAACACACTGTGTCCACTTGGGAAACACCCACTGTAGATAAAGTGTATGTAAAGTAATGATGGTCAAGAAAATACCACTTTTAAAACTATATTTGATTATATAAGTGTAAGAACTCTAGTTATTCAAATACATATTACTATGATACAATATTTTTGTGAAATATTTTTCATCAAAGTTAAATTAAATTGAAAATGCTCATTTTAACATTTTATGACTCTCACAAAACACTCTGCATATTTAAATTGCATTAGTTTTTAAAGCAGGACTTAAATGCTTTATTTTCAAATTAAAAAAAAACCTTTATTGTGTAGTGCTGAAGTTTTTATATAGAACAAAGGAAATCTCTTTTACTAAGATAAAAGCATTAAATAGAATAATGTTGAAAGCAGCTTCTGGTACACTACAGAGTGTTGTGAGGTTTTTCCTCATGTGACATGTCTGCTAAATAATGATGAAAGAACAATATTCTGGTTTTAGCCAAGTAAAACACACAGCCCCTTGCATTTCAAAATTCTCTTGTGATTGTAGGCAGTTGATTGAGCAAAGCATACCTTTTTGTGTTGTTCATTTTATTTAATGAATGAATTAATTTGCTAAGCAGAGTTGAATTCATGAAAACATAAATCGTTTCTATCCCTGTTTGCTAAGATAATGCTTTCATTTCATGTCTAGAGAAAGGAAGAGGACAACTGACCAAATATTGTACTGTTTTTGCAGCAAATCGGTTTTAATAAAATACAAATATCAGGTGATTTTTAAATAGCATTGCATTTTGTCCAATAGGTCAAATACAGTAAATATCAATTTTGATTCTTCTGAGAAGTTTTCTTTTTCTAATGGATATTTACTATCAGTGAAGTAAAAAAAAAATACCAGACAAAATAATGCTTTTTCACAGGTTAAAAAATGAAGGGGATGCCATTGAGAAAGCAAGATGTTGATCACTACCATGTAATACGTAATGGAAGTTACTTGAGCAACATTTTCATGCCGATTTTTAGTAATAAATCATCAGGATATTGTGAGAACAAACTAAAGATGAGGCTTTCCCAGCTCAATGATGTACCACTCGATCCACACTGGGTACAGGATAGATTTAGGGTTACAAAAGGGGTGAAACCAGGAATATATTTTTGTACACTTGGAAGATTATCATATTTTGGAGAACTGTTTATTTAACTAACAGTTCCTTTTTAGAATTAGCTCCTTCTGATTTGAAAACACCAGGTGTTCCTTTGAGACACTTTGATAATATTTTAACTACCATGTGTGAATTTCCTTTGCCAAGGTTGCTGAATGTGTCATTGTAAGAGGAAACAGGGGTCTGAAACAGTACTCTAAATAAAAAGTCTACCTGTCTTGTCTTTGGTTATTGTTTTGGAAAGAAAAATTAAGAGCGCTCATCTGCCTTTCCAATTTTCTTTTTTTTTTTTAAGTATACTTCATTGACTATGCTCTCACAGTTTTCCCATTTTTTTCTCCCCTCCATCCCCTTCCACCAGGTATGCCTATTCTCTCCAGCATTCCCCCCTTAGTTCATGTCCGTGGGTTGTACATACAAGTTATTTGGTTTTGCCATTTCCTATATTATTCTTAACCTCCCGCTGTCTATTTGTATCTACCAATTATGTTTCTTATTACCTACAACTTTTCCTTCATTCTCTCCCTTCCCCCTCCCTGCTGATAACCCTCCAAATGATCTTTATACCTGTGATTCTGTTCCTGTCCAAGTTGTTTGCTTTGTTTGTTTGTTTGTTTTTTTAGGTTCCATTGTTGATAGTTACGAGTTTGTTCTCATTTTACTTTTTATAGTTTTGACCTTCTTTTCCTTAGGTAAGACCCTTTAACATTTCATATAATAAGGGCTTAGTGATGATGGACTCCTTTAACATGACCTTATCTGGGAAGATCTTTATCTGCCCTTCCATTCTAAATGATAACTTTGCTGGATAGAGTAATCTTGGATGTAGGTCCTTGCCTTTCATGACTTCAAATACTTCTTTCCAGCCCCTTCTAGCCTTCAAGGTTTCTTTTGGGAAATCAGCTGATAGTCTTATGGGAACTCCTTTGTAGGTAGCTATCTCCTTTTCTCTTGCTGCTTTTAAGATTCTCTCCTTATCTTTCATCTTGGGTAGTGTAATTATGATGTGCTTTGCTGTTTGCTCCCTTGGGTTCAACTTCTTTGGGACTCTCTGGGCTTCCTGGACTTCCTGGAAGTCTGTTTTCTTTGCCAGATTAGGAAAGTTCACCTTCATTATGTTTTCAAATAAGTTTCTAAATTCTTGCTGTTCTCTTCTCCTTCTGGCACCCCTATTATTCAGATGTTGGAACTTTTAAAATTGTCCTGAAGGTTCTAAGCCTCTCCTCATTTTTTTGAGTTCTTGTTTCTTCATTCTGTTCTGGTTGAAGGTTTATTTCTTCCTTCTCCAAATTATTGATTTGAGTCCTGGTTTCCTTTGCTTTTCTGTTGTTTCCCTCTGTGTGGTGTGTGTGTGTGTGTGTATTTTTTTTTTAATTTCACTCTGTATAACTCACTTTTTTTATTTTGTGGCCATACTCAGTCATTTCTCTGAGCATCTTGATTACCAGTGTTTTGAACTCTGCATCTGATAGGTTGGCTACCTCCTCATCACTTAGATCTTTTCTGGGGTTTTGATCTGTTCTTTCATTTGGGCCATATTTCTTGTCTTGTCCTACCTATTACGATGGAAAGGGTGGGACCTTAGGTATTTGCCAGAGTAAGGCAACCCACTTCACTACGTTGTGACACTGTATGTGGTGGAGGGGTCAGAGAGGGAACAGTGCCCCTTGCTTGGCTCTCACCTTGCTTTCCTTCACTTCCCTGGCTTCCCACAAGTGAATTGTACCCTTTTAGGTGCTGATTCCTGGGTGGGTGGGCTTGTGTACATTCTAGGATCCCATAGGCCCCTCAAACAGACTCTCCTGTGAGACTGGCAGTTTCTCTTGCCACGGCAGCAGCCTCAGATTTTTACAGCCACAGGTTTAGAGGTTTTGTTTCCCAGTGCTGGAAACCTGAGTTGCACAGTATGTCTCTCTCCCCAGTTGTGCCTTCCAGTTTATCAGCACGCAAATGTGGGATCACCCAGTCTGCCAGCTGCCAACTTGGTGTGTGTCCTTTCCACCCTGGCTGCCTGTCCCCACCACCCTGCCATTCTGGATGAATGTTTCTTCAACTCCTTGGTTGTCAGACTTCCATACAGTTTGACTTTCTGGCAGTTCTTTATATATTTTTAATTGGTTGTTACCTTTTCTTTTTGGTTGTACACGGAAGTGAAGGGTATCTACCTACTCTTCCATCTTGGCTGGAAGCCTCTTTTTAATTAAATATTTTATTGTTGTTCTAATACAGTTGTCCCAATTTTTCCCTCTTTGCTGTCCTCCACCAATCCCAACCCCCGCTCCCACAGTCAGTCCTCACCCTGTTTCCATGTCCATGGGTCATTCCTACACATTCCTTGACTACTCCCTTCCCCGTCTTTCCAATCTTATTCCCCTCCTCCCTCTCCTCTGGTCACTGTCAGTCTGTTTCTTGTTTTTCTGCCCGTGGTTTTTTTGTTTTGTTCATTTGGTTCCTCTTACAGATGAGATCATATAGTATTTGTCTTTCACCACCTGGCTTATTTCATTTAGCCTAATATTCTCCAGTTCCATCCATGCTGTCATGAAAGGTAGTTCCTTCTTTCTACTGGGTCCTACATATTCCATTATGTAAATGTACCACAGTTTTTTGATCTACTCATTTACTAATGGACACTTAGGCTGCTTCCAGCACTTGGTTATTGTAAATAATGCTGCTGTGAACATTGGGGTGCATAGGTTCTTTGAATTGGTGGTTTAGGATCATAGAGTATAACCCCAGCAGTGGAATTGCTGGTCAAAAGGCAGTTGCATTTTTAGTTTTTTGAGGAAATTCCATGCTGTTTTCCACACTGACTGTACCAGTCTGCATTCCTGCCAACAGTATACTAGGGTTTCCTTTTCTCCACAGCCTCATCTGCACTTGTTTGTTGATTTATTAATGATGACCACTGTGAATGCTGTGTGGTTATATCTCATTGTGATTTTAATTTGCACCTCTCTAGCTAGTAATGTCGAGCTACTTTCATATGCTCTGTGGGCTGCCTGTGTGTCCTCCTTGGAGAAATGTCTGTTCAGGTCCATTGGCATCCTGTTCAAGACTATAAGTGATCCACAGTCTGTGGTTGTCTCCCTCAGATTTGACTAGACCCCACTGTTCTGCCCCACCGGATTTCTCTCTGCCCAGGGCCAGGGATGGTTCATTTAATGACCCAAGAGGTCACCTTCTCCACTTGTCTTCAGATGGGGCCTCTGGTGCATTTGAGAAGGAGGGAACACTGGGAAACCCCCAAGGGGTGCTGTTCAGTTTTTAGGTAAGATGGTGGGAGTGTTCTCCCACCCCCTCACCACAGGACCTAATCTGTCCCAGATTCTTTCCAATAATGTATGATTTCTGGTGAATTAGCTGTCGATTTCCTGTGAGGGGTCAATTGTATAAAAGGGGCAGTTCTTTCCTCCTTGGTGCAGACTGCAGCACTGTCTAGGCACAGAGGCTGGCCAGGGCCCTAAACAGTCCTGGTTGTGCCTGTTTCTAATCTCTCTGCTTTGTTGGTTTCAGTGGATGAGGGCCTGAGGAATGCTGTAGCTGGTAGGGTCTGGTAGAAAGGGCCCTTTCAGAGCTTTTAGCTTTCACTTGTGGATATGCACCCAGCAGGGGACTCCTGAGCCTGGCCTCATTGATATGCAGAGCCTGTAATCCCTCAGGTGGCAGTTGGGCCTGCCTGCCTATGAGGGGACCTGCCTGGCTGCAGCTAACCCCAGACATTAGGCTGCTGGCTGTCCTTGTGCTGTGTGCACAGGGTCCCTGTAGAGTCTGTCATCTGGCCTCAGCTCCTCTTTTAAAAGAGTTTCTGTGTAGGGCCCTCAAGCAGCACTGAGCCCTGGGGAGCCTGTTCTCTATACGCTCCTCCTCCCAAACCCGTTCCTCCTCCCAAAAAGCCCAAAGTCTCTCTAGGTGAGGGCTAGTCAGAGCCTGCCAGAGCCTATGACAGTTTTAGATAAAATTTCTCTCTGGATCTCTCCCAGATGGTGCTGGGAAGAGTCCACAGTGATACTATAACATGGGGCAGTGGCAGGGTGCTCTCACTGCTCCCACCAGTGATTCTCAGATTTGGGTGGGCCTGCTTCTACCACATGTCTGCAGCCAACACCGCCCTGACCATCTCTCACCATCCCCAGATCTCCTGGCTCCTAAGTTGAATAGCATCCTCCTCTGTCAGATTCTGTCCTGTTTGCAGTTCCCATGGCGCCCCAGGTCAGGGAGGCAACAGCCCCTTCTCCAGTAAGTACTGTAGCTCCCAGATCCTAGCTCCTGGTGGCAGCAGGTTGCATGGCCCTGCCAGGGCAGAGGGCACAGAGCTGTGTCGGCACCAAGGTACCAGTACTCTGGAGGCTTCTTCCCAAGGGGAGGATATTTTAAAATCTTCAAAATGGCTCCTGCCCCATATCTTTGCAGCCAGAGGTGCTGGGTTGGGCAGTGATGGCAGCATTTCCTGCAGAAGCTGGGACCGCCCACTTCTGAGTGCACTGCAGGCGGGCAGCTCTTAGTACACACTCCACACACTCGTCTGCACACATACTCATTCACTTTCTGCTGGATTTTCAAGTTGATTGCTGTGGTTTATCTACAAGATCATTCTGATCTGGTAGCAAGTGGACAGAGCTTCCAGCTATTCTGCAGCCATCTTGGATCCCCTGCCTTTCCAATTTTGTGAGTCAAAATATAAATAATTGTTGAACAAATGAAATAAGAAAGGGAAGGCTATATCCCATCTTTCAGATGGTATTTGAGGAGAGTGGTGATCCATGGATTCATTTATTCAACTGATGTTTGTTGTCTTTACGCATGTCTTCAATTTCAAGGATGGTGAACATGGGGCATTTCTTTCTCATGGAAATTAGAATCTCATGGGCAAGATTGATATTACACCAATAAACAAACCATCTAAGTACAAATTATTTTTATGGAAGAAAAGGAAAGAATGCTATGAGAGGGATTAAGGAGGGTGGTACTCTATATTGGGATAGGAAAGGCTTCTCTTAGGAATGGACACCCTTGCTTGAGACCTGAAGGAGGGATATTGTAAACTCAGATGGAAAAGGAGTGCTTAGGCAAAGGGAGTACATATGCAAAGACCCTGAGAGAGAAAGGAGTTTGGCAACTTACAGGAACTGAGAGAAGTCAGACTTAGAGAGAGAATGGCACAAGATCAGGTGCAGAGCTATGCTGAGACCCAACCATGCCGGAGGGTAGAGGCCATCATAAAGCTGGATTTCATCCTGTGTCAGGTGGATAGCCATTTGAAGTGTTTAAGCTTAAGAGTACCTGTGATTTGACACACATCTTCTAACAGACCACTCTCATAGCACAATTATATTGTATTTTATCTTTTGTATTGAAAGTTTTAATTTATTAAATGTAAATATTTAAAATTTATCATGATTCTCAAGGGAAAAAATGACAGACCACCCTAACTGCTAGGCAGACAAAAGTTTGCAGGAAAGCCAGAGTGAAGGCAGAAACTCATATTGGTTGTCTGAGAAATGTGAATATCTCAGATGTTTATAACTATTGCCTTAAAGGCATGGAAAGTGTGCTTCCTTGTGGAAAAATGTGTCCTTTATCTGTGAACAGTGTCTTTCCTCAGACTGTTAAGATGAGCTGACTGTGGTTTTTAGTTAAGGTGTTGTGTACCTAAAATAAGATTTATAAGGTAATTCTCCACTTGAACTTTTTTAAAAGTCAAATTTTTTTTTATTTAGTTTTATTATTCCAGTCTAATTCATCTCATTTCAGTTTAGATTTTTAAGTTGAATGAACCTGATTTTTAAAAACCTTCTTCTTTTAAACCTTAAGATTACTATATATTTCTAAAGGCTTATCTGTTATAAAATCAATTTTTAAAAAACTTTTTCTGATAGAGTTGGGTACAGTTGCAGAACATTGCTTCACATAATGCTAAAAGTGACCTGGCAAGAATGTAAATTTTTTTCAATAGTGTCTGACTTTGTTATGCGCCAGTATAGGCATGTTGGCCTGTTTGAAGTGGACAGTTACAGGTGTTATGTTCATATAATTATCCCCTATGAAATAAAAATGCTAGAGCTGATAAGCTCTTCAACAGCTTTGTACTCTTCTCATGAGTTTTTTCTATAGAATCAGGCAGTGGACAGTCTGGTCTTGGTGCCAGGTGCTATATTAGGCACCTTGCCTGTACCAAAGTGGGGTTGCGACTCCTGTGGGCTTTATGTTTTAATGGTTAGAACATTGCAGGTGATAAACCCTTGGGAAGCTCTAAACTTATCTATAAAGTATTTCAAACATGGTTTTGTATATTCAAGTAATAATCTTTATTTACAATAGAGGTTGAGATTCACCAAGTTAGGGGGAAATGACCTGTCCGTTTGCTGATGTCTGGGCATTGCACCCATTCTGCCTTTAAGGTGGCCTTTAAATTCCTAGTTAAATGAGGTTCAGTGGATGCTTTATTATTTCACCGCTCAGGCCTTAATACATAGTCATATTTTTGTTTGAATTTAAGGATGAAACAAGATAGTATTTGATACATAGTAGGTGCTTGAGAAAATATGTGTTGTTGAATCTCAGTTTTAGTAGAAAGATTTACCCTTGAACTTTCTCCTTCTCACACTTTGAAAGTTACAGAATAGATAGATCTTGGTTGCCTGCTTCTTGTCTCAAGGAGTGGGCATTGCCTCTTATTCCCCATAGTGGAGCTCACACTCCTCAAATTGGAGGGTGCCAGATGGAAAAAAGTGTAAGCTCCTCTATTAATTTATCCTCACAGCAGGCCTACAAGTGGGAAATAAGCAGTAAAGTGAAATCAGATGGATATTTTGGATAATATGACCATGGGCTGGAAAGAGCTGGGGTCAACATGATTTTTGTAGGTTCAGGTGGCCACTTAGGGTGCTGAACAGTTAGTTGTAAGAGTGTCTCGAGAGAGAGCAGTGACTTGTCAGATGTTGTCCAGATGACATTATCTAAAGCAAAACTATGTGTTCATCCCCAGACCCCAAGAAGGGCTTAGGAACTTTGGAAACTTCTAGTGTATTGGGAATATGATATGTATTAATTATTCTTAAAAATGACTTTGTGTAGGAATGTCATGATAAAAATTAGACCTGTGAATTGTTTTAAACATTTATCCTCAGCATGACAGGCCATTCCCTGCAGCTCCTGTGTTTAGGCAGCATATTCTTTATGCTGTTTGGTCTTTGATTTTCAGTGGCATTATTTTAAATTTTGCACAAATAATTCTGTTTACAACGACCTCTATTCACAGCTTTCTAAAAGTGAGGAGGAAGGAAGTGATTCAATCCTTGTAAACCAAAACAATTTTTTCTTCAACCTCCTTCCTCTGCTCCATGATTATGCATTAGGCAGTGGACAAACAAGTCAGGAAAAGGGGCAGTGCCATTTGGCATATGTGCTCAGGAGTGCTGAGGATTTCTGTTCCCAGCAGGCTGATGTTAGAGCAGGTCATGGAGATGGTGTGGGGCTTAATATGGTTGGACTTTCATTGCGTACCAGGTACTTTGCATGCACCATCTCCTGGCATCGGAATGAAATCCTTGGAGATCAGGGATAGTACCTCACTTTAGTAAAGGAGAAATGGACTCAGAATAATAACTCATTTCCTGTCTGATCCCTAACCTTGGCTATTAACCATGCTTCTGCTTCCAAGGCATTTTTAATGAAATTAAGCATTTTGTTAGAGCTGGAGGTTGTCATTCCTAGATCCTTTATTTTACTGTAAATGCTGTGAATTCCCAGAACATTTCCCACACACCTGTAATCAATTGTAAATATCAAAAACTGCACAGAAATTGAAGCAACATAGCAATTGTTAGTCTTCTGTATTTAATCATTCATTTGCTGTTCCCTCCCACTGACTGCAGGCAATTATAAATGGAAGTAAATCCTGAAAGACTTCTAAGATATTATTGAAAGATGATTATGATAGTGTAAAAGAGCATCAGCAGTACGTTTTCTTCTCACTAATTATCTTACAAAGTACAGACAAGTTTGTACTTTTTTGTAATTAGGATATTCGCATCCTCTGGATGCAAACATGTTGGAGCATGTGTGAATGCTGCATGACCCTAGTTTAAGGAAATGAAGGAGAATTTTTGAAATGGACAAGGATGCAATAGCTAAGGAACTATTATCTCGATCACATTTCAGTCATTATTAAATCTGTCTCTTATAGTTATATTTTATATTTTGACTTTTTGGGTATTTGAACAATTTGTTTTTCTGTTTTTGCTTGCATCTAAAAATTGGCAGGTGGTAAATTGAGTCATCAAATAGGAATTTACTTTGGTTTTCATGAGTCTGTTGTACTGATTTTCTTGAGTTATATAATCCTTTGATTTTTTTTTTCCAATCCGTAGTAGTTACAGAAAATTTGGAAGGGAGATTATGTAGTTGGGGTAATGGTAGATTTACTACCAATGAAGCATTTAATATTCCTAATACTTAGTGTAGTGATATATCTATCATTGGTCTTGTTAGAAAGTTCAGGTTTTCCTTCACAAAGGCTAATTCAACAGAATCTAATAGTTTTAGATTAGATTATTTTATATAAACCTCTAACTAATCCCTAAAAGTTAACTTATAATTGATAATGATTTTCTGTATATGAGTCTCTTTCCATGAGTCACTGGGGGGTAAATCTTTCATAGACACTCTGAGAAGTACATTGGGCTTCCTTCTGGAGTGTCTTGACAAAATAATGAAACCTCACTGGTGTAATTGAGAAAACATCTTCCAACAGCTCTGCTCAGCTGTATCAGAGCTTCTGTGCATTTTTATGCCCATTTGGGGAATGGGAATAAGATACAAGTTTGGTTTGGAGGGATGGGAGGTAGGACAATTAATGGAAGAGCTTTAGAAACCCTTAATAGAGATTGTTAATATGTCAAACTCTTAATGAACTTAAATTTCAAACAGTTGGCAATTGAGATTCACTGTAGACTCTGAGATGGGAAAGGATATCATAAAAACAGCATTTAAGGGAGATTATGTTAACCACTTTTGGAAGTAGATTGACAGAGAAAGGGAATGATTCTGAGGAAGCAATTACAATTGACATTTATTAAAATATGGGTTCTATACAACTGAATTGTGGGTGACGGATCTAAATGTTGGTGATATCCTGTTAGGGAGCAATAAAAGGACATGAATAGATGGAGAGGAGATTGTGAATAAAAATAACTTCTCCAGCATAAGAATGCATTATTTTTTAACCTGTGGCAGTGACCAGTTATTTCTAAAGCAATTTCAGTGATTTGTAGCATAAACTTTTTTTA
Source organism: Phyllostomus hastatus (assembly GCF_019186645.2). Classification (NCBI taxonomy): domain Eukaryota; kingdom Metazoa; phylum Chordata; class Mammalia; order Chiroptera; family Phyllostomidae; genus Phyllostomus; species Phyllostomus hastatus. The sequence goes on from NW_025333543.1 coordinate 5,724,080, forward strand.
AAGGATATTGTTTTTTTGCCCCATGTGAATTCACACGTAATCCAGGCATCATAAACTACAGTTCCTTCAATAACCTTTTGAGTGCTTGTCATTCAATATGCACCCAACAAATATTTATTGGATCAGTTCTGTCATGCCTGGTGCTGAGCCCTGGGAAAAGAGTGTAAACTAGACAGTCCCTGTAGTCATTGAACTTACTGTCTAGGGAAGGAGACTAACCATGATTAATAGGTCTTATTTGTGATAAATGCAGCAAAGAGGTACTGGGCATCATGATATATACCATAATTAAAAGGTCAATGACGCTCTTCTACATTATCATTAAGTACCATAATGGATATGTTTCTAAGACCCACTGTGGAGAGCTGTGTAAAAATGTCAGGAAGAATACTAGTAACTTAGCAAAATAATAACATTTTAAATATATTTAATAAAAGGAAAATAACCATGTTCCTCTGTTGTGATCCCTATTTACCGTATGTGTCTCTAGATTTTGTGCAAAAGCCTCAAAAGTTATTTTTGTGTGTGTATCAGCTGCTGTGCTCTGTCTCCATCTGCTCTTTCCTTAGATGCAGATGGTGGTCTCGTGATTCCTTGTTTTTCAGAGTGGATGTTAGTCTCCCCTGTTTAGCATTCACTGGGTTATTTGAGATCATTGCAGAATGAAACTGGCTTTATAGAGAAATTTTTAAAGCTCCATTATATTTATAGAAGCCTCAATTTCTTAGGGTTCTGCCAAACTCTGGTATGGGTAAGGTGAGATGAGGACTAAGACTGTGTTTTCTTAAGTTAAAATAAATTTTTTCCCAGGGAGTTCTCTGTTTACTCACAGATAGAAATCTCCTGGGAGGACTTTTCCCTCTGGATATGTCTGAATCTTATTATGAACACTCTTTAAGGTCCTAACCTGTGATCCTCTCTGCTAGATAGAAGAAAGGATGCAAAGATAATAACATAATAACATGTTCCTGCTTGTCATGTATTGCTATGCCACAAACCACCCCACAACATAATGGTTTTAAACAACAGTAGTCATTTATTTTGCTCACAAATCTGCAATTTAGGCCGGGCATGGTGGGAACAGCTGACTATCTGCACCTCATTTGGCCGTGGGTGTTAGAGGATGCGCTTCCATGGTGGCTGGCTCCCTCATGGCTGGCTGTTTGCGAAGCTGTTAGTGGATGCTGTGGGCAGGGGGCTTGGGTTCTTCTCCATGGACTGCTTTAGTTTCCTCTCCACAAAGTGGCTGGGATCTGTTAGTGAATTTCCCAAGACACAGGAAAGACAATCTGCCAGTTATTTAAAGTCTCAGTCACAAAGTCACTTGCCGTTATATTCCATCTATCAAGTAGTCACAGGGCTCTGATTCAAGGGGAAGTTACAGAGACCTGACCACCCGGGAGGGGTATCAAAGAATTTGGGAGTAACGTGTTTAAAATTCTAGAAAACTACTGCTATTATTCACTGATGCCTGTCTGCCAGTAGTGCTATTTAGCACTTCATGAGGATTGTCTCATTTAATGCTCACCAGTCTCCCTTGAAGGAGATACTATTGCTGTCTCACTTTATCACTTTAAGGCTCATGGTTAAGTAATGTCACAGCTGACAAGTGTGGCCCCAAAACTTGAAGCCAGGCCTTTCTGACTCCAAATGCATCTTAATCACGCTCCTATATAATCTGGTGGAAAAAGCCATGGCAGTTACTTCGTAGGGTAGGCAAGCTCCACCTGAGACTGAGGTCCGAAATTTCTTTACCGCCTCTTCAAATCAGAGGTGTTGGGTAACATTCCGGCCTTGTTTTCAACAGTACCCACATAAAATGCAGTAGTTGGCTATAAATGGGTATGTTTTTATATCATCCAAGGACTTAAGTGAGAGGAAGATGCTTATCTGAAGTAGCTGGGCTAGAAATGAAGCCGGGGGGTGGGGGGGAGGGGGTTTGGTGTTGAGGGGTGGGCAAGGCAGTGAGAGGTTTAAATGCACAGCTTTTTGATATTCCCCTGTGAGCTAGACATTCAAGTAATTCCTCTAAATAAACAGATGGGCTGGATAACCTTCAAATCATTTGCCAATATAATTTCATATCATTTGCTAATGTTCCTTGGTTAATCACTTTATGTACATATTTACCATAATGAACAGTATATCACTTGTAGTCAAATGTGGTTAGATAAAGCAGTAGCTATGAAAATTTGAACATGGGGCAAAAGTATGGAAACAGTTATATTAATGTTTCCAAAAGAAAACAGAGGAGTTGATGCCAGATCATTTTAGTTTATAACATTTTTTCTAAGAATGTGTGATGACTGCCTATACACTAATATTTTTATGCTATGAGTTCATGCAAACGTTACAGTTTAAGTACTGCTAATTGACATTAAACAACATTTTTTATAGCACTGTAACAATTTTGCTAAATATATCCTCTAATTAATTTAGTTCAATTTGGAAGTTCATCAGTTTGAAAATGTACCAGTTTTCCACATGCTTAGTTTTGGACTTTTCACCTCCCTTTATTGTTCTACTTTCTGTGCTTTGAAAACCAGTTTATGCCACCTTTCCTTTTTTTTCCAGCATATCTCAAATGGTTTAAATATCTGTTTAAAAAAGGCCACTGTGTTTAAGAGGCTAGTTTTTAAATCTTCATACATTTAACAAAGGAGTGAATATTGTCAGATAACAATAATAATGGAACAGCATTTTAACATTTTTATTAGTAAAGATAATTATTTATGAGAATTGGAAATTTATATCAGCTTTGTAAAATGAAACAGTTTATTCTGCAGGCTATTTAAATGTCTTTTCATTAATTTTTGTGCTAAATAGATAGACAGCATTGTGTGATATTTTAAAGTTACAGCGTTTTTAAAAAAATTGTACTTTATTTACAGGACCCATGTAATCAGTCTTTCTCCATGGCTCTATTTTCCTCACTAATAATTGAGTTTTAATCCTTCATGTACCAGAAAGTTATACTACTTTTTCTTAATGAAAACATATGTCATTTGATTGTTAAATTACTAACTTAAAAATTCACCCGTAATCTTACCGCCATAACAGTTTGTAACCAGGTTATTTAACACAGTTCTCCATTTTTTATCAAGTATATTAAATATTCTCTGTGTTTCCAGTGTTTATAAATTATAGCCTTCTTGACTAAGCTGTATTTCACATAGTTGAAGCACTAAAACTAATTATTCCTCTATATTCTCTCATCTGCTATTTTTATGTTAACGGTGGGCAGGGGTCGTGTTCAAAGTATTTCACAGCAGAAACCACATAGACCCAGTTAATCAAAAAGAATTTCTATCTATCCCTGACAGATGGCATCCATTACACCATCTTGATGCATATGGACTGAATAAGAGCCTTTGATATGTGTATCTTTTAAAAATGTTTCAGCTTGGAAAGCCTTCCAAGAAGATGCACAGTCCAATCTAGTGCATTTGCTTGTAAAAATCTTTGTCATCTTACTGCCTATTGGTAGCACTTGTTAATGATTTTAGGATAACCTACTCATACAGATTAAACTTATAATTTAAGTGGGTACAGTATTAAATGGCATAAATTACATAGAATTTTAACAGCTATGCTATTTAAAATAACATGCATAATATTCTCCTGGGATTTATTTTTTGGAGTAATAAATGTTCTTTGTGGAATATCTTACAAGGGCATAGAAAAGGAAATTTCCCACCTTTCAGAAGTAACCATTTTTCTCTGCCTTAATGAACATACATAATATCTCTCTTACAATGGGATCATACTCTACATAGTAATTTGTGCGGCCTATTTATTTTCTCAGTATATTGTGAATATGTCACAAGATTTTCTTCAACATTGTGATTTTTCATCACTGCATAATATTTAATGAAACCTAAGTTGTTTCATTGGAAATCTCCTTACCCATCTTAGATCACATGAGCTATTGCTGCAGTTCTCCTTTGCAGATACCCCTGATTTCCTCAGTGCTCTCAGTTTGCTTTTGTGCACTTGGAAAAACTCTGGAGCTTGTTAAACTCATCTTTGTCTACCTCCTGCCCACACCTACAGTACTGTGTAGGCTGGAGGAAAACCATCCAACCTTGCTCCCTGGTCTCATTTTAAATTCATGACCATATCCTCTTGTTGGTTTTTTTTGTGCTGGTTGGCAGTTGTATCACATTTCTAGAAATTTACTCTAGATTTTTTTTAAGGTTTTTATTTATTTATAGAGAGAGGGGTAGAGAAAGAGAAAGACAAGGAGAGAAAAACATCAATGTGTGGTTGCCTCTCGCAAGCCCCCTACCAGGGACCTGGCCCGCAACCGAGGCCTGTGCCCTGACTGGGAATCGAACCAGCAACCCTTTGGTTTGCAGGCTAGCACTCAATCCACTGAGCCACACCAGTCAGGGCTGTAGATTTTTTTTAACACTTGTGTCTTTTGAGACCTTCCTTTAGCATTCTCTTTTATTTGCCTTACTTTCAGCTGTTTTCAGTTTTACTGAGCACATAGAAGCAATCGGAAAGGACTTCCCTACTCTCTCACCAAATTTCTCTCTCACCATTACTCACTCCTCATTTGGTGAGAAGCACATCACCAAATGGCATCTGCACCCATACACTCACCTTTCCTCCTCTCTGTGGGCAGACTGTTTATGTTCCTGGCTCAGGGCCAGCTGGCCATTGTGTGTGCGGTTCTGTGCCCTCTTGCATATTCAGGGACACCTCTTAAGCAATTATCCACACCTTTTGTATCATCAGATTTTTCCTCAAATTGGTTCTGATTCTCTGTGTTGCTACATTTCCTTTTGCCCTGTTACCACAAAACTCCTTTAAATAGTTGTCCACTAGATGACACCATGCTTTTTCTTCCATTCTGCCTTGGACCTGCTCTAATCAGACTTTTTCTAACACTATCCAACCAAAAGTCCAACCATTTTTATAATTGCCAGGGGAAAGAAACAAAACAAAATAAAAAAATTAGGAGTAAGACTTGGTTCCTCTTTTTCTTTCACACCCCACATCCAATCTCTGTAAATCTTGTTGGCTCTAGCTGTAAGACAAACACATAATCTCACTCCCCACCATCTCCGCTGGCATTTCTCTTTATTAATTTCCTGTTGTTATCTTAGTACATTTGGGCTACTATAACAACATGTCATAGCCTGAGTGACTTTAACAACAAACACATATTTATTATCATTCTAGAGGCTGGGAAGTCCAAGATTAGATCAAGATTCAGTGTCTGGTGAGAGCCCTCTTCCTGGTTCATGTTCTGACGTGGTAGAAGGGGCAAGGAAACCTCTGGGGTCTCTTTCATAAGGGCATATAAATCCTATTCATGAAGGTTCAATCCTTATGACCTAATCACTTTCCAAAGACCCCCATTGCCTAATGCCATCATGTTAGGGATTAGATTTCAACATATGAATTTTAGGAGAATAAAAACATTGAGCCCCTAGCGCTGCCATAACAAGTTATCACATATTTAATGGCTTAAAAACAATACAAATTTATTACTTTACAGTTCTGGAGGCTAGAAGTCGAAGATGGGTTGTCAGGGCTCTGTTCCTTCTGAAGGGCTTTTCTAGCTTCTAGAGGCTGTCTGTATTTGTTAGCTTGTGGTCCCTTTGTTCATCTTCAAATATAGCTGTGAATTGTTATCCTTGTCTTCCTCTCTTCCCCCATCCACCTCTTCTCTCCTCCTGTTAGTCACTTTTAGAAGGACCCATGTGTTTATATTCAGCTTACCCACATTATCTGGGATAATCTTCGTATCTCAAGATCCTTACTTATATCTGCAAAGTCTCCTTTGCCAAGTAAGGTAATGTATTCACAGGTTTCAGAGATTAGGACATGGATATTCTGGGGGCAATTACTCTTCCTGTGGAAACCCTTTTTCCTCTTAACTAGTCCCATTCGTTTCTGCACCATAGACTGTATTCTCCAGAGCAGTCATAGTGCTCCAATTGTTAGAAGAGTCAGATCATTGTCATCCTTCAGTTTGCAACTTTTTCATGGCAATCTCTGAGTAAAAGACAAAGGCCTTTCGATGGCCTCCTCTATCTTGATTACATGGGGTTTGCCCACACAATTTAGATTTCCTGCTGGAAAACAAAGCTTTTCCCAGTGATACTAGAAATAATTGCCTGCAGGAGAAGCCCTGACTCCTTTCCAAAGGGAGAGAATTATACTCCTTGCAGCTGCTGAAAACTAATTCTGTTAGATGATTGCACAGTGCTCTAGACATGTGCTTATAATAGCCTATATTATCACACATGATGCACCTGTGTGATAATAGTTCACATATATGGGGAGTATGTTGTGGGGGTAGGGAAATACATTTTTTTTGATCCTGTGATATGCCTTACTTCAATATGATGCTGGAGATGCTGACAAGAATTAGAAATATCCCCTCCTCTGACTCTTTACAGAAGTGCTAGTTGTTACCAAGTTGTCCTGCTTTGCACAAAAGATGATGTTTTTTCCCTTCTAGCGTATTTCTGGGACTAGAAACATTTCAAAAGCCAATGGGTTCAATAAAGCTGTGATATTTAGTTACAATTATGTACTTTGCAGCCTTCAAAAACCTTTAACATATGCCCTAAATATTTATAGAATGTTTGAGCAGGTGTTTATATGTGTATGTGTTTTTATGTGTACACACATATATAAATATAAATATGTGATTGCGTTTATTAATTTCTACACTCCACATAAAATAGTGAATCTTTAGTCATGAAAATAATTTGAGTCATACTTTTAGAAGTTTAGGTTAATCAGATTTGATTATTTGGTAATTATTATTATTATAGAGAGTAGTTGATGGTTCTAAAAAAATATTTATCCCTGGCTGGTGTGGCTCAGTGGACTGGGTGCCAGCCTGAGAACTAAAAGGTCACCGGTTCAATTCCCACTCAGGGCACACCAGATCCCTGCTTGGGGGCATGTGAGAGACAACTGATAGATGTGTCTCTTGTACATCAAGGTTTCTCTCTCTCCCCCTTCCCTTCTCTCTAAAAATAAATAAATAAAATCTTTAAAAAACATTTAATGGGCAAAGCCTGGTTTAAAAACCACTTTTGAGGAATTTTATAGATGTAAAATGTGTTACTCCATGGGACCCTGAGGTAATCATGTTGTAGATGATGAAGCTGAGGCGGGGGGCCAGGGCTGTGGGTCAGGTCCTGCAGCTGGCCAGCAATGATCTGGGAGTAGAACTGGGACATGGTGCCAGGTGCCTGCCACTCTACCATGTTGCTCCTGAAGTCAGAGGTTAGACCTTGTTTGTTCTTTAGATAAAAGTAGCATTTTTATTAAATTTACTTTGTGGCCAAAATGCTCATAAGAACAATTAACAAGACTCAGTGCTTGGATACTATTAAAGTGAATAATCTATTGGGTTGGCCAAAAAGTCCCTTTAGTTTTTTCCATGAAATAAAAGACACATTTTTCATCTTCACCAATAACTTTATTGATTTGAATATTTTGAGTATGTTGGGTATCTCCCGCATGGTATAATGTTGATTGTTCTCAACTAATGTCTCGATTTTTATTGCTATCAACTTCAGCAGTTTTAGCTGACCATGGAGCATTGTCCAGCGAGAAACCTCCAGCAGAAGACTTCACAAAACACTTTCGATGCGTGTAATCATTTGCAGCACCTTCTCCATACACTGCACAAATCTTTTTCTGTGTTTCAAGTGTATTTTCACCTCTCTTGAAATAATAAAGCATAATATGCCAAAATGTTGCTTATTTTCTTCCATCTTCAATGTTAAAATGGCTACACAAAAATTCACCAATTTTGATAAACTTTTTAAATGTATGCTGATATTACAGCTGTCAAAATACAATCTAACAAAATTGTTTTGAATAAAGTTAAAGACAATTAAATGCTACTAGAGACATCTTAACAGAAAAAGACTGAATGAACTATTTATTAGGCCAACCCAATAGTATAGTAAATACAATGATTTGTCCCATTATGAATGTGTTGACGTTTTTCATTTTTGTGATACCTTTAGTCATTACTAAAGGATTTTACCAACTACTAGATGCATTATAAAGGCAGTTCTGTGGTACTAATCAGGGCTTTGGAACTAAGTCTAGTCTTTACCTGTTTTAGGTCTGTGACTTTTAGGAAAATTATTCCTATACCTTAAATCTCAGTTTACCATTTTGACAAATAGCATGTAAATAGCTATCTTAATGTGGTTGTCAGGACTTAATGAGGCTGCATATGCAAATTCTAGTAGTAACAGCCCTTGTGATGTGCCAGATAGGAAGATGAGAACAAACTGTGGAAAAATATTAGTACTGGTGACAAGATTTTGTATTAAGTAAATAATAGATAAATTCTTACTTTGAATAGAATGGATAGGGAGGCCTTAAAGTTAATTTCAACATATTTCTCTGGGAAATGACCATGAATGTGTGGAAATTGCGTTTTGGAGGATTTTTTTAAAAGTCCCATTTGGAACATTTTATATATTATTAAACAAAAATACAGAAAACACTTTAAAGAAATAAATTATAAATAATGAAATGGTGCTGTGGTTCCTAGATGCTATGTAATGCTTATTATTAATAGGATTTTTTTAGGAACAAGCCTAGAGGAACTATATTAAGTCCTAAACTCTTTATTTTTGTGAAGGTTTCTTGCAGTATTTTATATGCCACTATTTAATTACCATTTTTGTAAAGGCACAAAGGTAATGTATAGGAATTGAGCCCTATAAATTAAATAGTAGATTTTGGTGAATTGCTGCTTCAAGCTTTCCAAATTGGATCACTTGTTAAAAAGCTAATCATTTGTTTTAAAAGAAGAAAAACAAAAAGACTGAATTCAGATCTCTAAATTTGTTTAATGGCTAGGGTGGTTTTCAAAGGTTGGGCCTATAATACTGCAGTTAATATATGTTAATGAATTTTAAAAATTCCTCTTTCTGTTCTTGTATAATGATTAGTGTCTCAAGAGAATTGCCTGTAGTGTTCTAAGTTATATCCCCAAACAAAGCTTTGTAATTGAACAACCATTGGAGTACTACCACACACTACCCACAGACGAAAACTCCAAAAACAGAGTCCAGTGGAAAGGAAAAATTGCTGCAGTCCAGCCGCAGCTGGGTCCAGGGGTTCCTGAAAGGTGGGTAAGGCGTCAGCGATGGGAGACAGATGACAACATGCCTCAAAGGACAGTGATGCTCTGTTCCGTTTATTGCAAGTACAAGCAAATTTTTATACTTTCATTTTTGGTAGTGATTAACATTTGCGATTAGGTGAAGCAGAAAAAAATCAATACAAAGGTAACCAGGAAAAGTATGAAAATTCCCATAGATTCAGTTATATTAAACAAAGATTATTTTGACCAGGAGAGCCATAAATCAGACAATTAGAAATAGCTGTACGTACAGAGTTTGAATGTCTTATTATTTATTAAAGTTCTCAGAATTTGCCATCTGACTCCCTGGTAACTGTTTCTACATGCTTAGTTTGTAATAGTTAACCAGCTTTTCTTATTTATTTGCCTGTTGTTCTCTGGTCAAGAAATTATTTTATACAACTTCATTGGAATTATGTGAATCAATAAACCTGAGATACAGGTATCTAACAATCCCACCACCTTTTAATCACCAAAACACACATGTAAGGAGAGATAAACAGGAAATCCAGCTACAGTAAACCTTTTTTGTTCCTTAGTTAATAAACACCAGGAAGGTCTGCTTCGAGCTAGACTTTCCATGAAATTTAGACTATTATAAGGCACTTGGACTCCATCCTTATTGACCATTCTAATGCCATCCTCATTATATGTTCCTGTATAAGGTAATGGGGGATCTGGAACCCTCTAGAGACTATTAGCTCCTTTTGGGGGATACCATAATTTGCCATGAATCCAGTATGCTACCCAGGGGTATCTCTGGGCTGTGGGTAGGGGTCTATATAATTTTTTTCTTGTTTTCTTGAAAGACTCTTTGTATCTATGGGTAAGGAACAGGTGCGGGAAACTCCGCCAATAATTCAGCCTTGTTGTAACTGATTCATGAATTTTTTTTATGGGAACAATCAGGGATAATTTCTTAGGTTTATAAACACCTTGTTTAAAACAATTTGGGCATGATTCAATAGTCTAGGGAGAACTAGTTGTCCCTTCAGAATTTCCCTCAAAAATCAATCATTGACTCTCTTTGAGCCTCTTTCTTCTCATGGCCTGTTCTTATGGGAATCAGGGTACAAAGGAAGACCATGATCAATAGTAGCAAGGAAATTATTAAGAACAATCTCCAGGAAAATTACCGCCCCCCTTTGTAATGCCACGCTCTCTTCCAGGAAGATGGATTCCTTGAATTCCCTCTTTCCACATTCAGACCTTATCAAAAAATATGGTTGGAAGAGGGCATGACAAAAAATGATTTTTTTTATTTAAAGTATGCATAGCAGGTTTTTTGATGGCTGCCCACCGCCAGAGGAGTGTGCAGGTGGCTGGCATGTGGTGCCTGTGGTGGCTTCCCATGGTTTAGCACATGGGGAAGGAGCATGGGACTTGCTGCTGGGTTGCACCACCTGCCAAGACCCACCAGGCCAAGATTCCTCTCCCTCTTCTTTCCAGCCTAGTACCTGCAATGCTCTTAGTCAGGCCCAGAGCACTGGGGGATGGGTGCAGGGCCTGTCCCTGGCTGCGTTGGGGCTGTACCCAACAGACCTGCACTGCCGTGAGCTGTGTGTGGGTGGAAGCCACAACAGCTTCCCCTGAGCCTGCCAGCCCAAGCCTCCTCTGTGCACCTTACCAGAACCTGTTATGCTCCTAGCCAGGCAGGTCCTGGAGTGCTCTGGCAGAGTCATGGGAAGTCTTCCTGGCAAGGCCCACCAGCTCAGGAACTTCATCTCCCAGCCTGGACTCAGCAGCCAGGGGATAGAGGAGCAAAAACACAGGTTTTCCATGTGCTCCTCTTTTTAAAACTGCCCCATAATACCCCATGCAGCAGAAGTAAATGGGAGGGTACATTTCTTCCATCCAGTTACCTACCCAGCTTTTGGCGCCAGCCCTATGTGCCTCTTTTTGCTATGTCATGAACTTGTCGTCCCAGTTTCTGGAGCAGATGGATGATGACCTCATTCTTCTGTAACTACTTCCTGCTGGCCAAGGAGCATAGTCCTGCCTATCCTCTGGTACAGAGGTCCCTAACAAAAGGGGGTCTGGTGTAGAGGGAAGCCTTCATATGAGGGGGAAAGATCTTGCAATGTTCAGGTCAGTGGTGTCCCTGGAAAGTAGTGTATGTAGTGTCCAAAGATGGTACTACTAGATGAGTTGACATCCTTGTCTTACTCTGGAGGTAAATTTTGCAAGAGGGTTAGCAGGAACAATCAAAATTATAACAACTAAATAACAAAAGATAGGGACTAATTCTACAGTGTCCCTAATTAAGAAAAAGTGGCTTCCTTGGAGGAAGATTTGCAGAGTGTCACACCTATTGCCAAAATAGCCCTATTGTCTATTACTTAAATTAGGCTGAGGGGAATATCCTGAGATTCTCCCCATTAACACTTCTGGACCCCTTCCTTCTAGCTGAATCGTTGTGGCAGAAAACAAAAGCAGTTTTAAAGTAAAGCCAAGAAGCCATCCATACTTCACCAACTCAACAGTTTAGTCCTGCCACACCATTGAGTCCCAGGAGGCAATGATGGAGATTGGCTTCTTAAGTGAGGCCTACACCATACCTATGTCTGCAAGACTATTTTGAGAAGACATTCACTTGCAAGGTCTTTGCTAAAATGATACTAACCAGTGACAATTTGATATCAAGTGAAACCAGTTCAACTCTCAAGTGAAAACAAACTTTGATGACAGTGGCACTAGAGTCTGATGTTCATGACTGATCATTGTGATTTCCTTAAACCTTGATTTCTCTCCTTAAGATCACCCTCATTGTCATCAAAAAGACTGCTAGTTTTCAATTTTGCCTCCTTGTTAGCATCAAAACAACAAGAGCAACAATTGATCAAATAGACTGTTCAAATCTGCTTTTTGGAACTTACACAAGGAACCTTTAGATTGATCCTTAGTCAACCGTTCAGGGCACAGAAGCCAAGCCCCACCCCTGCCATTAAGCTTTGCCTGTAGTACCTATATTCCTCAATTCTTTGAGGTTCCCATCAAAGACTTAAGTATCCTCCTTGCCATCTTTCAGGAAAGAAACCTTCATTCTTTCCCTGGAAAGACTGCCATGAACCAGATGACCCAAAAGGTACCAGGCCATTTCTCCAATGGCCTCTTGTTAGCTTCTTAAGTCATTCTTAGTTCCTCAAGGCATTCTGGTAACAGAGCCTAGGCATGCCTCCTTGAGGCATAACATTCCAGTCAAAGTCTTGGTTATTAAAACAATAATTTGAAACCGGTCTTATTGGTTTCATATAAAAGAAATTTTATATCATTACTCATCATTAAGAATGCCAAATTCTTCCAATATCCACCAAAATTGCATTTCCATGCCTTATATCTTTCATTAATTCCTAATTTAATGTGAAGTTTTAACCCTTAGAAACCTTGTTTTCTTTTTTAAAACAAACAAAACAAAAAATCTAAAGAAAAGACAGTTCAAAAGAGGAGGGGTGGAATGAAACTATCCTTAGAATCTTGTTCTAAGTCACACAGACTTTTTTCAGGTCCCAAATGGTGTGAAGCCCCAATGGTAGAGACATGCTCTTGCCTCAGCTGACTCTTAACTGGCACCAAATGATCTTTCTAGGTCAAAATGGCATGAAGCCCCAAACAGTAGAGATATGTTCTCACCAGCTGTATTCCACCTGGTACCAATAGCACAAAGCCCCAAGGCATTCTCTTGCCACTGTTGTCTTCACTGGTCTCCTGACAGACATGAGCTCTGACCAACTGGTAGCATGGCAGAGACATGCTCTCTCGCCCCAGCTGGCTCTCACTGGCACTAGACAACCTTTCTTAGGTCCAAATGGCACAAAGCTGCAAACAACAGAGACATGTTCTCATGCAAACCAGTACCACAAACAACTTTTATGAGGTCCAGATGGCACCAAGCCCCAAATGGCAGAGAGTTCCCAATATACACAGCACAGCAATGTTCCCCAAGTTCCCAGTGATCAGAAAACAAGAAACAAAATAAAACATAAATCAAAGAATAACGGAACCCAAGCATTGAGGTTTCTTTCCTTTCAAAAAAAATTTTTCATACCCTTCTATGGCCTCTACAGCCTTTACAAACCTTTTCTATAGCTTTCTATAGGCCTACAACTTACTACACACCTTCTGCAACCTTCATAGACTTTCTCACTTGCTAAGGAATAACCATAACACACTTTCAGTCCTCTTCCTTTTAACTATGGATATGACCACACTCAAATTCAGTATCTGGCAGCTAAAATCCCCTAAATCTACAAACAAATAAAGGAACATTGTCATTTTGCATTGGGGCCTGCTGTCTTCTTCTAAAAGAGAAATTTTAAATCTTCTGGAGTGCAGGTTCAGCAGTAGCAAGGTTCAATTTCTCCTCAGGCAGTATCCATTTTATTCACATCTGGTGGGTCCAGTGCATAATTACCATGTGCTTTAGAGAAGAGTGAGTTGTCAGTTCTGTGTAATAGGGAACAGTCCATTGCTTGGCTAACTGCGGTTAAAGTCCTTGAGTCTTCCAAGTCTTAAGAAAGACTCAGTCCCCCAGCTGGAGTGGGTGTAAGGGCTTGTCAGATGGATAGGTGGACCTACAATGAGCAATTGTGCAGAATGGTTAGTATTTCCCCTACATATTGCACATATTGCTTCATTTTTGACTCATGCTCCATATCTGAGGGTGGTTCTCCCATAACTGAGATTCAGAAGGGTCTCCCATAAACTATTTCAAAATGGCTTAAGTCTACTTCTAGGCACTACCATAATCCAGAGCAAAGCAATGGGAAGTACGCAGTCCCATTTCAAATGCATTTCCTGGCATATTTTGCTAGGATCTTCTTTATTGTGAGTCATTTTCTCAGTCTTTCCTGTAGACCGAGGTCTCCAAGATGCATGTAATTTCTATCTTATTTGCAGTGCCTGTCCAATCTTCTGGGAGATTTCCAAAGTGAATGATGGTCCATTGTCTTTCTGAATACTATGAGGGAGTCCAAACCTGGGAATTATTTCTCTAAGTAGTTTTGCTACCTCAGTCTACTTCTTAGTTCTAGAGGGCTATGCCTCTACCCATCTGAAAAAAGTGTCCACAAAAACTAAAAAAAAATTGAAATTCCCTCTGGTTTTAGGTATTTGTGTAAAATACTTGCCAGTCTTCTAATGGGCATAACTCTTTATATTGCACTCCCCTTTTCACTGGCGTGCGTTCTGTCTTAGGATTGTTTTTGGCACATGTCTGACAAGCTTGGGTAATCCTCTGAACAGTCTTTTGCAAAAAGGGGTCCTTCAAATGTGGCCTAATGAGGTCACCAAAGCATCCCTTCCATAATGTGTCCTTTCATGTAGATGTTTGAGGATGGGATACACTAGAGTCTCAGAGAATAAGATCCTTCCATGGGTGTTGATCTTCCATATGGAATTGGGATCAGTGTTAGTGAATCCCCATTCACAGGCCCGTTCCTCATCTTGTTCTGTATAATGAGGTTTAAATTTTGTTCTTGGCAGTTCGATATGGCAGCCTAGTTCAGAAAATTCACTGCCACAAGCAATTGTGAAATCTCTGCATGTCTAACATTCTTGTTCCTTGAGGTTAAGAGTCCTTTCTCCTGCCATATTGCTCCATGGTCATGGACTGCCTTGAAGGCATATATGCCGTCTATGTAGATGTTAATTTTTCCCTGGGACAGTACTAATTCTTTCGTGAGGACTATCAACTCAGTTCTTTGTGCTGAAGTTCCTGATGCGGGGACTTGGGCTTCTATTACCTTGGCTATGATGAGTACCACATACCCAGCTCATCGGTGGCCATTGTCCATGAAACTGCTCCCCTCTGTACATAGCTCCCAGTCTGGTGCTACCAGTGACTGGTCCAGTAGAACTGGCTTGCTAGTATAAATCTGGTCAGTGATTTCCAATCAATCATGTTGGAGGGCTGAGTCTTCCTCTGAGTCCATGAGCAGAGTGGCCAGATTTAAAGTTGAGGTACTTCTCAGAGCAATATTTTTGGATTTTCCTACAGAGTGGCCTGGTATTTTCTCATGCAACCTGCTCTCAGCCAATACCCTCCTGTTCCAGTAGAGTTAGGACCAATTCTGTAGTAGACTGTCCCAAATTGGACTTCTCAGCTTCCTATAAGATGTCACAGGAGCTGCCACTGCTCAAAGACATGATGGCCATTCCTTCGTCATATGATCCAACTTCTTTGAGAGATAGGCTATGGGTGTGGGAATGTTTCCCAGAGTCTGGGTTAGTAAACTTAATCCAACCCTCTACCTACATGAATGTAGTATTTGAAAGACTTCTGTAAGTTGGGCAATCCTAGTGCAAGAGCCAAAGCCAGCTTTTCCTTCAAGGTATCAAATGCTACCAGACAATCCTTTGTCCATTCTAAGGTTCAGAGTCCAGTCCTTTCAAGGAATTGTACAGTGGTTTTGCTATAAGTCCAAAGTTTGGAATCCAAATTTGGCAGAACCCTGCAATCCCTAAGAACCCACAAACCTCCTTTCAGTTCCTTGGGATTGGTATTTTTAGTGTAGCAATGGCTAGTTTTCTATCTACCATCAAGCTCCTAGTGCCCTGTTTCAGTTGAAACCCCAGGTATGCCATCTCCCATTTTCAAATCTTGGCCTCATGAAATGATACCTTATATCCCCATTTTGCCAAATGATTTAGGACTGTGATAGTGTTGAGCAAACAATCCTTATCGGTATTGTGAGGTATCAATATGTCATCTACATACTGCAGAAGAATTGATCTAAACTGAATATTCCTTATGTCCTTGGCTATAGTTCACAAAATATAGTCAGGGAGTTCTTAAACCTTGTGGCAGCATAGTCCAGCAGTATTGGCGCATGGCTTTTGTCTCTGGGTCCTGCTATTCAAAAGGAAACAATAATTGCACCTGTTCATCTTTTGGGATGCAGAAAAAAGCATCCTTCAAGTCTAGGACTGAAAACATTGGCTATCTCCAGGCACCATGGACAACATAGTATAGTGGTTGGTCTCCATAGGATGACTGGCTTGCATAATGTCATATATGGCTCTTAAGATCCTCTACAAATCAATATTCACTAGAGTGAGCTTTTTTCACTGGAAATATTGGAGTGTTATCAGACTAGCATGACCAATTTAGTTCTGATTTTAAGAACTTGTGCAATATTGTCTGAATCCCCTCTAAAACCTTTTTTTTTAAGTGGGTACTGTTTCTTCCATGGGATTCATGCCCCTTCTTTTAAGTTGACTTTTATAGGTTGCACATTAACTGCTTTATCTGGGGTTCCATCAGTCCAAATAGGGCCTGTTCATAGATTTCAGGTGGGGAGAGTTTGCTTCTGAGATCTTTCTGGCAAGTAAGGAGCACCTGGAACTGGAGAACATGTTCCAGTGGGACCTGTATACATAGTTGCTGTTTTTCAGAAGAAAAAGTTATTTGTGCATGCAGTTTGCAAAGTAAATGTTGTCCCAGCAGTGCAATAGGCTGGACTGGCATGTAGAGAAAACTATGTACAATCTTTTGTTCCTCAAGCTGGCATTTTTGGGGTTGAAAGAATGCCTGTTTTTGTAATTTTCTAGTCACTCTAGTAACTGTTACTATTTTGGAACTTTCCATGGGTACTTTTGAATCCAGCAATGAGCATGTGGCTCCTATATCTACAAAAAAGTCAAGTGGCTTGTTCCCCACCATCAACTGTACCTGGGGCTCCTGTGGGGAAAGAGTGATAGGTCAGGAGATGTCCAAGGGAGCCCATGGTCCTCCTCATTCATCATCAGGCTCCCCTTACCTTTTTAGCATTTCCCAGCGAGGTTTTCCATCCCTACCTTCCCTTTTGAATTTTAGGTACTCCTTTCTCCAGTGATCCTACTGTTTACAATAGGCACATTGATCGGTACTTAGTGGGCCTCTCTTTTTCTCTCTTTAGGGTCCTGCCTCTTCTCATCTTGCCACCCTGTTTCTAAGAACACTGTGGCCTGCTTTATCTTCCTTGGGTCCTGGCCATTGTAGGCTTTAATGTCTATGTTTACCAGCTAAGAGGAATTCATTCCCAATGTCCCATGTAAACTGGAGTTTTTTTTCTGTTATCTAGGGCATATTGCCCAATAAAAGTCATGTTCGCCATCTGCATATTCTCTGGTGCCTGTGGATCAGCATCAGTGTGCTTTCTATAGGTCTGATAGATTTTCTAAAAGTTCAGAAAGGTCCTCATTTGGCTTTTGCAGAAGGGTCTGTATCACATTCAGGCTCTTTTGCTTGGGTACCTCTCTTAAGCCCTTTCTGTATGTACTTTCTGTAATGTTCCAGGAAGGCTCGACTCCCACCATTTGGGTTCCAGTCAGGCTCTGTCAAGGGAATTGCTACAGCTAGGTTGGAGATATCATTAGATTCTCTTGGTGGAGGCCATATTTGTTCTCTTCAAGGCCATATTCTCTTCATTAGCCATATTTGTAACAAGCTGTCTCTCATCCACTGTTAGTGGGATATTTAGGAGAGCCTATACAATCTGCCCAGTTTGGATGATAAGTGGCAGAAATGGAGGCAATAAGTTCTGCCATTCTCTGAGGTTCCTCCCTATAGAGAGTTTGGAATTTTTCCAATTCAGTACATCTGAAGTGGAGAATGGAGTATGGGGCCAAAAGTAGCCAGCTGGCCGGCCTTCCTGAGTTACTCTGCCTATGGGGGATTGCTTCAAAGGGAACTGCCTTGTTCCAGATCAGGATGTTCTCTGGCCAGATTGGGTACCCTGATGGGTCTTTGAGGGGCAGACCCATCCCACATCATACAGGAGTGGAGCCATTGTCTCTGTAGGCCCTACTTCAGGGATAGCTAGCAGTGGGGGTGGCGATGGAGGAGGTGCTATGAACCTTATGTCCCTTGGGTTCAGGGCATTAATGAGGCCTATTACCTCATTCTCCTCTTCCTGAGTACTATCAGGAAGAGGTTTCAAGGCCCCTTCCCTTCTCTGCACCATCATGTGGATCTTTGTCTCTGGTGAAATCCTATTATTATGCAATGACATGAATGCCTTGACATAACCGATTTCATCCCACTTATGTAACTGTTGGCAACATTGTTCCAGTTACATAATAGTACAGTAATCTAGGGAACCATCCATGGGCCCCCATTACCCACAATCCAAAATTTACATAGCCCACACAGTATTACAGTAATGAACCAATACTTCCTTGGACCTTGGATAATGGCTGTACGTACCCCAGTACACTAACATTTTACCCAGAGGGCTCCCTTCAGGAACCAACCCAGAATGGCCTCTGCTGGCCCAGATACACAACAGGCCCAACCCTATGACCGCAAGAAGCCAGGCAGCCTGGGAACATACAGAGAAAACTGGCATCCATGACTCCGTTATTCTAACAAATGCTTGTAAGCAAGTTTTTCTGCCATTCAGTTGCATAAACAGGCCTTCCCAAAACTTGGCCTATTCTCACTCAGACCCCGGTTCACAGCCCTGAAATTCAGGTCATCCTTCTTCCTTCCCAGAGTCTGCTTCCTTCCCAGACCCATTTTCTTTCTACCTGCCAGGCATGTTTAAGTAGCCAAAGTTTTTAGTGGGAGTGCAGAGAACTTTCCAGTGACTGGGAAGCTCCACAGTCCTACTCTTTGTGAGGGGGGAGTCAATCTGCCACAAGCAGCTGAGGCCTGTTATATAGGCCTATATATGAGGCCTAATAATGGTGCACGTTGGGCACCATTATTATAACCAAACACCTAGTGGGGTCCTGTTGCTAACCACTCATAGACAAAAACTCTAGAGACAGAGTCAAATTGAAAAAAAGAAGGAAATTTTTTTTATTTAAAATATGCACAGCAGGTTTCTTGATGGGACCTACCTCCAGCCAGAGGAGTGCACAGGCGGCTGTTGGGTGGCTGCTGAGGGGGCTTCCTGAGACTTCGTGTGTGGGGGAGGGGCTCAGGGCTTTTTGCCTGGCTGTGCCACCTCCCAGAATCCTCCAGCCCTAGCTTTCTTACCCCTTTCTTATGAGCCTAGCACCCACAGCACTCCTGGTCAGGACCAGAGCTCTTGGGGATGGGCATGAGGCCTGTCCTGGCAGGCCTGCACTGGCATGGGCCATTGGCAAGCAGTGGCCAAGGCTTCCTGTCTCGGGAAAGGGGTGGGGCTTTCTGGCCAGCCTCCCTTCTGGAGCCCACCAGCCTCCCTTCTGCCCCCATACCAGCCTGCTGCACTCTTGGCCAGACAGGTCCTGGAGAACTTGGGCAGGGGTTCAAGGTATCATCCTGGCAAGGCCTGCCAGTTCCGGAAACTCATCCCCCAGCCGCAGACCAACCAGCCAGGAGGTAGGGGAGCCAAAGCACCCAATTTCTATGGCTCTGCATTTTTAAACTGTCTCCATAATCCCTTGCACAGTGGAATAGGTGGGAGGGTATGTCCCTTCCATCCAATTACCTCCTCAGCTTTTGGTACCAGCCCTATGCCCATGACTCTTTTTGCTGTGTCATGCACATGTCATGTGCAGGTCCTGGTTGCTGGGGTGACACACACCACCTTCGGTGCTTCAGTCCTCCCCATTACAGTGTCATATATTATGTTAGCCCTTTAATAATATTTGCAATAGGGAATATGCTGACATTTTGTGCCATGCATTCTCTATAACAGGGGTTTCAAACTCATTTTCACCGGGGGCCACATTAGCCTTGTGGTTGCCTTAAAAGGGCCAAAATAATTTTAGGACTGTACAAATATAACTACTCCTTAACTGTTAAGGAGTTGAAATTACATTTGTCCCTTTGAAGGCAAACACGAGGCTGATGTGGCCCCCAGTAAAAATGAGTTTGACCTATAATGTGCTCCATTTTACAACGGGGAACTGCAGCTCAGCTGGTTAACTGCACTGGTCTTAGTGTTAGCATCTAGTTTTTTCCCCCCACTTTACCCTGGTGATTTCTAACACTGAAGAAGGGCTCTGATGCATAGGAAGATTTGTAGAAAGCATTGAACTATTCAGTGCTACTGAGTGTGGTACTTAACCTCTTGGTGAAGTCTGTGTATCTCCTCTCAGGAGATTGTATCCTGTAGGCCAATATTTCAGTTATCTACTGCTACATAAATAATCCACAATATTTTTTATTTTAAACAGTGATTTGTTTCTGTTGTGGTCTTTGTGGGTTGGTAGGGTTTAAATGGACTAGTGAGTGGGATAGTGTAGTGGGAGGTGAGGCTGAGAAGGAAGGACCTTGTGGGTCTCAGCTTCAGATGGATGCTACCTTTCTGGGGCCTCTAAGCCATTCTTTAAATGCAGATAGTTTCATATTTCCTTAACTGGGAGAGATTGGTTAGGGCAAATGATGGGAAGAATATAAGAGCCAAGAAGGTAGCCAGAAAGTACCTATAGAGGATACGTGGGGATCAGAAAGAATCTGAAAAGGATGCTGTCGGTACAGTGCTTGAGAGAGCCGTTAAAGTTTCTTAGGCTGGTGGATGTTAACATTGAACATTTGTTGTTATTGATGGTATTGCTACAAACCGTAGAATTAAGTGTCACTGTTTTTAAGAATTTTTTTTGGTTGCAACTGATAGAAACCAAATACCTCCCAAGGAATATATTGGTTCATGTAACTGAAAAAATCACAGGAATAAGTCTAGACTTTAGGTGTGGCTAAACCCAAGGACTTCAGTGATGTCAGTCAGAACTCAGTATCACCAAAAATGTCCCTGATTTCTCTGAAAAGTACAATGTTGGTAGAGCCTGGAGCATTAGGGTATTGTTGCTGAACTCAGTGGGTTTACCACTTGGAATGCTCTATTCAAAAACATGATGTGGTTGTCACAAGGTAGTTTTATTTTCTTACAGCAAGTAAAGGAGACCAGATTCATGTCCAGAGCTTTGCCTCCCTGAAAGGGGACTTAGCCATTGGTTATATACACTATTTAGTCATTGTATGTTGATTTCAGTTGGCTAGACTTACTGGGTTGGGTTTCTGTAAGGTTCATCCTGTTAAAGCTGGTCTGCAAAATACTGTGCTACATTTTAGCATTTAGCAAGAATAGCATTTAATAAGAAAGGCCCAGACCTTGAGACCCTTATTCTAACAGTATCTTCTACAGGACTTACATTTTATTAATGCTTTCAGTCAGTATTCATAAAGACCACTATTAAAGAGAAACATATGAGGAGAAAATCCATGAAATGATAAAACATTTAGCAACACCACACACTTATTAGAATGGCCAAAATCCAAACACTGGCAATAGCAAATGCTGGTGAGGATGTAGAGCAACAGGAACTCTCGCTCATTACAGATAGGAATGTAAAGTGATACGGCCACTCTGGAATGCAGTTTAGAGGTTTCTTACAAAACTGAACATATTCTTTTGCCCTGGCTGGTGTGACTCAGTTGATTGGAGTGTCGTCCTGTGACTGAAAGTTTGCATGTTCGATTCCTGGTCAGGGCACATGCCTAGGTTGTGGGTTCTGTCCCAGGTCTGGGTGCATATCGTCCCCAGTCTGTGCATGTGCAATACCCATTTCCAGTGGACACTTGAGGCAACCAGTTGATGCTTCTCTCTCACATTGATGTTTCTTCTTTCCTTTCTCCCTTCCCTTTCTCCCTTCTTCCTTAGTTTCTCTCTCTCAGAAAAGAAAAGAAATAATGCCCTTGGTGGAGAAATAAAAAAAAATTAAACTAAACTTACTCTTACCATACAATCCAGCAATGGTGCTCCTTGGTATTTACCCAGATGAGTTGAAAACTTATGTCCACACAAAAATCAGCGTATGGATGTTTATAGCAGCTTTTTTTTTTTTCATAATTGCCCAAACTTGGGTACTACCAACATGTTCTTCAGTAGGACAACATGGGTAAACATACAATGGTACGTACGGTGGTAGGCAATGATATATTAATCAGTGCTAAAATGAAATGAGCTGTCAAGCCATGAGAAGACATTCAGGAACGTGAAATGCATGTTGCTACACAAAATAAGCCAATCTAAAAGGCTACCTACTGCGTGATTCTAACTATATGACATTCCAGAATAGGCAAAACAGGCACTGTCAAAAGGTCAGTGGTTGTGGCAGGAGTGAAGAGGGGGAGAAGAATGAAGAGGTAGGACACAGAGTATTTTGAGGGCAGCAGATCTATTCTATATGATAAGTGGATATGTCATAATGTTTGTCCAAACCCATAGAACGTGCAAGACCAAGAGTGAACCCTAAGGTAAACTGTGGACCTTGGGTGATTATAATTTGCCATTGTAGATTCATCAATTGTAACAAATGTACCACTCTGGTAGTGGGTGTTGATATTGTGGGGAGAGCTATGCAGTTATAGGGACAGGAGGTATATGGGAAATCTCTGTACCTTCCTCCTGAATCTCAAACTGCTCTAAAAAAATAGTCTTTGAAAAGTTATAGCAGCACATTTTAGCTTGCTGATCCAAGAACATTGCCTGTGTTTAAAACTTGAAGTAGCAGGAGGAAGTAGGAACATCAGTCTTGGTAATGCCTGCTATAACCCACCCTTCAGCCCAAACTTCTTAGTCTAGTAGTTTGTAAGTAGTGTATAAGTTTTCATATTCTCTCTTACTGACAGCGACAGAACTGAATGCTTGTTGTGTCAGGCAACATGCTATGAACTGTATAGTACTTATCTCTTTAAGCCTTAAAACAATCCTATGATTTACATATTATTATGTGTATTTTACACATGAGAAACCGAGGTTTAGAGTGGTTAGCAGCTTGACAAAGGTCTCAAAGTTAGGAAATTTTAGAGCCAAAATTCAAATCCACTCAATTGGAAACTAGAGCCCTATTCTGGAATGAATTATGTGGTTTCACATCTCCAGAATCTCTTTCTTTCCTGATGCTCAACCAGACCCTCTAGCTTTAGGCAAGATGAGTGAGCCATGTGAGTTACTGTGCTTGTCTCTCACGTGGACAGAACAGACACACTGATAACTCTTCATAATGTGCTTGGGGCTCAGAGAGGACTGCTCCTGCAAACACTTTTCAGAGGCAACTTTAGCCATCTCCCTGTTGGAAGTTTGGTCAGAGCATCCATCTACACGTGGCAGCTGGCTTACTTGCGTTCAGAAACCCACCAAATGACATGAGCTTTGTGAGCTGTTTTCCTTTTGTTGATGCTGACAGTTACTGAGGGGTGTGGGAAAACTGGAACACCGTTGCATACCTTCCAGGTATTTTCAGGAGACACCTCTAAATAAACAAGAAAAACCTGAACTTTTTGGCTTTGTGTAGCTTTAGAAGGACCAGAATTCTTTTGTTTTGAGAACATAAGTAAACCCCACATAGCACATTCCATGTAGACCAGAGAATTATATTCTGTCTGTGCATTCCTCTTCCTGTGTTCAAAACAAAACAGAAGAAATTATAAAAGCTCATTACTTCTCGAAAGCAATAGACTGAATGCCTTAAATGAGATTTCTCCAAAAGTTAAAATGAATAAATGTATGATCACTTTAAAAAGTAATATTTGTCTATTTTTAATGTTAATTTTATCATAGTTCTTTAATAAATTGACATAGTTTCCCCAAACTGTGAACTTACCTTGAAGTCTAACAACTTAACATTGAAATTGTAAATTGCCTTTCATGAGGAGGAAATGAGATCAGTGTGTTTAGATGTGTGTTTTATATCATTTCCTAAATGGAGTGAATGACAAAAGTCTTAAGTAGGAAGTTCCTAGTTACTACTAGGTCAGAATCAGATTTGTCTTCTCTGATATTTTAAGGCATTGTATTATGGATTCTCAGGTTATATCAGATACCCTTAGCCAAATAATATGTATAAAAATACATTCTGAAATCAGTCAATACATCTGACTGGTTGAGCCACCATGAAGGTGCTATCCATACACATAGTATATGTAATAATATATGATAGTATTATATATTATTATATATTATATACATTTACACATGTATATAAATAATATATAATTATATATGTGTATGTTTACTGATCAACTTCCAGCTGGAAATTCTTAATAGGAAAGCTCTATTTCAAGCAGTAAAGCTGGTCATCAGCACTATTCAATACTAACACTACTTATGTACATTTAAATTAATGTATGAAGAATTCATTGAGTTCTTATCTTGTACTAGGCTAAGTGTTCATAATAAATATGAGTATGCCAATATCTTTCTTGCAGTTTACAGCATAGCTTTTTTGGAAGAGAGGAAAGGTGGACTTTCAAGCAAATAACTCTGTTGTGGTAGAATAGCAAATGCTCAGTCAAGGCTATATGCAAAATACAGTGTTGGCACAAAGAGAAGAGGTTCAGCATTGGGGTGGTCAGAAAAGACTTTCCAGAGAAAAATAAACTTGAAATTGGGTCTCATAAGAAGAATACAACATACCAGCTACACATAGAGTTATGCAACAGCATGGTGAACTCAGGGCCTGGTCAATAGTTTTGTAGTTTAACCTGATTTTACAATGTAAAACAAGATTTGTTTTAATAAGATATGGTAGGACACACAAACATGAAAATGATATTTTTGAAGGTTGAAAATTTTGTACTCAGATCCCTAGAAACAGGAAGTACCGCATTGCCCCACAGGGCCACATGAGGAAGCACCAAGGTCAGTTGGGAGGTAGAAGGAGCAAGGCAAAGCATAGGCAAAGTCTTTATTGTGGTTTCTGTGTGAAGGAATGGACAAGCCAAGGTAAGCAGGCATAGTTTGGCTAGTTTGAATAATTTCAGAAGGCTCCAGGATATAGGGACTACTCCTAGTTGTCTGATACCTGTTTCTGTGGTGCCTAGGGCAGGGGAATAGTGACTTAAAGTGTTAGAGTTTGATAAAAGAGGGCATGGGCTCTAGATTGGTTGGTTTACATATGAAAGTCACACTTCCCAGAGAGTCATTTGCTGTCTCTAATTATCAGCTGGCCCTGGGAGAGTGTTTTATGCTATGATCCTGTTTAGCCACAAAGTTACACTAGGAGACCAACATCAAGGGTTCCTTGGGTATCTTCTAAGGTCAAGAAATTAATCAGCACCTTGATATACTAAAATCTACTCCAGGATTAATAAACTCATTAGCCCATGTCTGAGTGAAACAGACACATTCAGAGCGCACTGTTCATGGTATTCCCATTTCTTTTCTCTCATTCTTCAAGTGTGAAGAATTTGGAAATAAGATTTAGAAATGAGAGTAAAGAGTTAGAAATCTCAACATACAGCCACTGAGAGAAATGTTGTCCTCATAGCTGACACATTAATTGGAGGGAAAAGAGCCCCAGGAGGGCATTAGAGCCACCGAATAGCTGATGGTTTTGTAACAGCATTGGAAGTAATAAAGAGCTCTTGACAGATTTTGAGCAATTCAATAATAACTTAGACCTGTATTTCAGGGTAATCTTTCTCCTAAACAAAGAGGAAGATTGATTGAGGGGTGTCAGGTCTGGAGATGTGAAGATGAGGAGACTCTTGCAAGTGTTACTGGGAAAGATGACAAGGGGCTAGAGTAAGGCAGTGATGGCTAGAATAAAGAGGAGAGGACACATAGGAGCGATATTTAGGGTGTAGCAATGTTAAGCTTTTACTGGTCAGTTGTGGGTGTGAGAGGGTTGAAAGTGGTAGCTCTGTTGACACTCAGGTTTCAGGTGAGCTGTAGGGTGGTGCTGCCACAGCCAAGGCAGGGAATATGTGAGGTAAAAGGTGTGTGGTGGGGAAGGTGAAGAGTTCTGTTTGGGACTTACTGAGTTTTCTGGTCTTGTTGAAACATACAGATTAAGTAATTTAGCAGGCAGTTGAATTTAAGGGCCTGGAAAAAGTAATTTTGGTCACAGAGTACTGATTGTAGCAGCTTTGAGATAAAAGTAGGAATGGAATGTGAAGCATAGATAGAATGAATTAACCTTAGAGACAGTTTCCTGTCAGAAAGATAATAAGGGAGAAAACAGGATTTTGAGAGTACTAATAAAAAGTGAATACCAGCAGCAGGAGGAAAGCAAGTTTGAATGTCATGAGACTAAAGATGGGGTAGGAACATAGTGAAGTTTTGGAATGTCTACCATGTAACCAAGTCCCTGTGGGAGGATAAGACTCCTTTAGCCAGTATGAACTAGACCTGTAGAAGTCTTGGGTCAGATGAATTTGTAGACTTCAAATATGTGTTGGCTTTAAAATATGCAGTTGTGTGCTTTAACACTGCTCAGCCTCCTGGCAAAGCATAGATGGAATGTTCTGGGTAGATGCAAGCACACAATATTGATAAATAATGGTTTGAAGACATAGGACCTGGAGAAACATGAGCTCTACACTGAATGGAGAGAAGTGTTTGAGTGAGAGATTCACTGGGGGAAAAGGAAGGCACTGAGATCTTTGTGTAGTCATGATGGAGTCCAATAGAAACCAAAATGTAGGTTCAACTGCCTACCTCAATGAAAACCATACTCGTGAGACAGGTACTAGTGCAAAAGGAAAGAGGTTTGTTCAGGTGTCGTGACTTGGGAGAATGGTGGATTCCTCTGTTAAAGACCATCCCCTTCTTGTTCAAGTTCAAAGTTCTTAAAGGAATAGGGAGGGGAGGACATTTTCTTCTATCCAATTGTCTTGCTAGCTTTTGGCACTCTCAGGTCCTGTACATTCATCTTTCTAGCTTTTGGTGCACTCAGTATAAGAACCTACCCCTCTTCCATTTTTGCTGATGGGGGAGACTCCTCAGTGCTCCTTGATTATCTGTAGTAGCAGTTCTTCCCTTCAAAACTCTGGACTCTTCTAATCTTGCAAGGATAATAGATAGAGGCCTTATCATATATAGTTTCTTCCTGTTGTCAAGGGGCATGGTCTTATCTATCCCTGGGTCCAGAGATTCTTGCTGTCTACTAAAAGGAGAAGGGGGTCAATAATGGAAGGAAAGCTTTATGTGAGGAGGAAGGATGGCTGACTTTGGAAGGCAGAACAGGCGATGTTTAGAGGATGGCGCTGCAGAACAAGCGAAACTGGTAGACTGCTTCATATTTCAAGAGGCAGTGTTGCAGATGGGCTTCCAAAGTGAGACCTATTGTGTAGACAAAGAATCAAGTATTTAGTGAGGAGTATGCCTAGTTGTGCAGGGGAAATTATAGTGAAATCAGAAACTGGAGAGACTAAAGGATCCTCATGATCTAACCCGGAGTGGGGCTTTGGGTGACATACCCAACAGCAGGTTAAGTTTGCCAAGAAAGCCACTGTCTGGGAAATGTGGACAAAGGTGTTATAGGTAGCAACTGTCAAAAAAATAAATAAAATAAAATGTAACATTGTCACTTAGCTTTGGGAAGTGACCTCATCCCTAATCTGGAGCAAGGTAATAGGCAGTGCCTGGTCCCATTTCAAATGTGTTTCCTGTCATGGTCTTTATTTTGTGGTTCATGTTCTCAGTCTTCCATATAGATTGGGGTCTCCAAGATGCATGCATTTCCCATTGAATCTGTAGTGCCCGTCCTATCTTCTGGGAGATTTCTGAAGTGAACAACAGCCCATTGTCACTTTGAATGCTGTAAGGAAGTTCAAACTGAAGAATTATTTATTTGAGTAGAAGGTTTGCTACCTCAGTTGCCTTTTCAGTTCTAGTGGGGTATGCCTCTGCCCATCCAGGAAGGGTGTCTATAAAAACTAATAAAAATTAAATTTTCCTATTGTTTTAGGCATCTGTGTAAAGTCAACTTGCTAGTCTTCAAGTGGGATATCCCTTTATATTGTACTCCCTTTCTTGTTGGGGCACATTCTATCTTGGAATTGTTTTCGTTGCATATGTGACAGTCTTGGATAATCTTTTGAGTGGTTCTTTGTAAATGAGAGTCCTTCAGATGTGGTCTAATTAGGGTCTTTAAATCATCCCTTCCATAATGCATCCCTTCATGTCGGTGTTTGAGGATGGGATATACTAGAGCTTCAGGGAGTAAGATCATGCCATCAGTGTTGACCTTCCATATAGAATTAGGGTTAGTGTTAGAGAACCCTGATTCATGGGCCTATTCCTCATCTTATAGTATGGCCCTCGGGTGCCTTGTCTTGCTCCTTTGTTGGCAGTTTGGTTTCCCTGGCTTGTTTGGGAACCATCTTTCTCGTGTCCTGGGCATGCATTATGGCAGTATGGTTGTTTGATGTCCTTATTCCCTGAGGCTGAGTCCTTTTTCTTTCCATATTGCCCCATGAGCACGGACTACTACCATGAAGACATATTTATAGTCAGTGTAGGTGTTAAGTCATCTACATATTATAGAAGAATTCTTGATTTAAATTTAATGTCCCTTAATCTTCTGCTAATATTTCCTTAAATATTGTGGGGGAATTCTTAAATCCTTCTGGTGACACAGTGAAACTGTGCAGCCAAGAGGGAGGACCCAAATAGGGATTTGGAATGGGGTTCAGAACTCAAGGTGTCCAGGAAATATTAGGATGTCCTCACCACTTCCCTCACAGGGAAAGGGACAGACAGAGCAGGAACATGCAGAGCTATTTTGCATAGCAACAGCTTTGCAGCTAACCTCTGGCATGGTCATTTAACATATCTATAACCTTTAACTGGTTTCACAGATATGTTAAATAGCTGTGGCCATGCTTTGAGTTAGGGGGATGGGAGTGACTTCCTCCCAAGGTGTAACTGAGAGGCAACTCCCCTAGTTACAGCACCTGCGTGAGAGCTTGGAGAAGATTGGCTTCATGCCATGGGGCCACGCCTGCCCAGACTCACGATGGCAGCCCAGTAAAGCTAGAAGGATATGAGAATGCTGGCAAGTGTAGCTGATTGTGGGAGGAGTCAGAAATGGGGCTGCAGAGGAGGATTGGTGCGAGAATTTAAACCCAGAAGTGGCAGCCATTAAGGGAGAACCATGTGGCTTTAGCCAGAGTGCAGACCCCCTTGCAGCTTTGCCAGGGAGAACCATACGGCTTTGGCAGAATGGAGACCCCCACAGCTTTGCAGAGGAGAACCATGCTGCTTGGTCCTAGCCTACGACACAGCTGATGGTGTCAGGAGCCTGAATCTACTTCTTTTCCTGAGATATGCTACCCAGTTTAGGGCAGAGGGAGAAGAAGGCACTGTGTGCATCTGTGGGTATCCTAAAGGACTTTGATATTTTAATGCAGACATTAAGTCACTACTTTAAGTCTGTATAGCTTGAGATAAACATTTCCTTTCCTTTTCATGAATCTCTGGTATTGAGAGACGTCTTTCCTCTACAGTAGACGATGTGAACCTAGTGGGGGATCCTTTTGGTAATAGTATATCGTAACCCCCCCCCCCCCGCCCTAGCCCTGTGTTCTGTAACAATAGTCCAACAGTATCAGAGTGGGGTTTTAAATTCTGGGTCCTGCCATTCAAAGGCAAATAATGTTTGAGCCTGTTCATCTATTAGGTTGCAGAAAAAAAGCATCCTTCAAGTCTAAGACTGAAGACCATTTGCTATCTCCTAGGTAGTCTAAGTATAAGGGTTGGTCACAGTAGGATAAATATCCCAAACAATGTTATTTATGGCCCTATGGCCCTATACAAATTGATGTTCTTCAGTGTGAGGCTTTTTGACTGGCAAAATGAGGGTGTTATAGGGAGACTGACATGGTCAAGTTAATCCTGATTTTAAGAATTTCCACAATACTAGTTGAATCCCCTCATCGGGGGCCACATCACCCTCTCAGTTGCCTTTAAAGGGCCAGGTATAATTTTAGGACTGTATAAATGTAACTACTCCTTAACTAGGGTCAAGGAGCTCAGCACTGCTGCCAGGTAGAAACAAGGTGCCGGGCCAGATAAAACAAGGCAGAGGGCTGGCCAGATTCAGCCTGTGGGCCTTGTGTTTGCCACCTGTGCTCCAAAGCGTTTTTTAAGAGGGTGTTATTTCTTAGTGGGATCCATGCCCTTTCTTTAGGTTAATTTTTACAGGTTGGGTGTTAATTGCCCTACCTGGGGTTGCATCAGCCCAAATGGCTCTAGCAACCTGCTTGTAGATCTCATGTGGGAAGATTTCACCTGAGTCCTTTTGGGCAAGTTTGGAGCACCTGGAACTGGAGAGCATGTTCCCAAGGGACTCCTAAACATTAATTCCTACTTCTCAGGGGAAAAAGTTATTTGTGTAGGCAATTTACAAAGTAAATCTTGGCCTAGCAATGGAATGGGGCAGTTTAGCATGTAAAGAAAACTAATCAAAAGTTTCTGATCCCCAGACTAGCATTCAAAGGTTGAAGGAACACCTATTTTTGTAATTGTTCATTCCAGTAACTGACACCACAGCTGAACTTTTCCTGGTTAGTTTTGTATTAAGTGCTGATTAGGTGACCTCCCACATCTGTAAGGAAGTCAATTAGCTTGTTCTCCACTGTCACTTGTACTCAGGGCACCTGTGGGAAAATAGAAATAACTTGAGAAGTATCACGGGTAGTCCCTGGGCCTCCTCATTCATCATCAGATTCATCATTCTTTCTAACATTTCTTGGCAAGAGCTTCTGTCCTTTCTATCAATATTCTTCTTTTTGAGTCCAGGCAAACCTTTCTCCAATACCCTTCCTCTTTGCAATAGGTTCATTGATTGGCATCTAGTAGGTCTTTTGAAACCTTTTTCTTTTGGGTCCCACCTCTCCTGGTTTCCCCCACACTGTTTCTTTGAAAACGGTGGCCTGTATTTATTTCCTTGTTTCTCGGCCATGGTAAACTTCAAAGGCTATGTCCACCAGCTGGGAGGGATTCACTTCCAATGCCCCATCTAAACATTAGAACTTCCTTCTGATGTCTGAGGCACTTGCCCAATAAAAGTCATGTTTACCATGTAGACATTTTCTGGTGCCTGTGGATCAGCGTCAGTGTGCTTTAGATAGGCCTGATAGATCCTTTCTAAAAATTCAGAATGGTCTTCATTTGTTTTTGTTGAATGGCTAATATCATATTCGGGTTCTTTTGTTTGGGCACCCCTTTGTCAGCCCTTCTAATACGCACATTTGCAGTGTTGTAGACAGACTAGGTCCCCACTGCTTTGGTCCCAGTTTGGCTCTATCAAGGGAATCACCTCAGTTGGGCTGGGGGTCACATTGGGATTCTCTTGATGAGCCTTATCTCTGACTAGCTGCCTTCATCTCCTGTTAACAGGATATTAAGGAGAACCTGTACCTTTTCCCAGTTTAGATGATGAGTGGCAAAGATGGAGGTGATAAGATCTGCCATTTCTGAGAATCCTCCCTGTATGAGAGGTTGGAATTTTCTAATTCAGTAAATCTGATGTGGAAAATGGAGTAGGGGCCCGGTAGTGGCCAGCGGGCTGGCTTATTCTGCCTATAGGGTGTTGCCTTAAAGGGAATTGCCCTGGTCTGGATAGAGATGGGGAAATTGGGTCCCCTGCCAGGTGTTTGAGGGAGAGACCATTCCTTCATCATAGAAACATGGGGCTGTCACCTCTCTGAGCTCTATTTCAGGGGTATCTAGCAGCTGGGGTGGTGGTGGGGGAAATCTTCCCACTACTAATCCTGGGTCTCCTGGGTTCAAGGCATTAAAGAGACTCATCGCCCCATTTTCTTTCTGTTACTGTGTTTTACTATCAGACAGGGGTTTTAAGTCCATTTCCCTCCTCTGCATCATTAGGTTGTTCCCTTTCTTTGCTGAATCCTTATTGTGTAAAAATATAAATGCCTGGACATAAGGTATTTCGTCCCATTTCCCTGACTGTTAGCAAAACAATTCCAATTGTATGGTTATGTACTAATTTAGGGAACTATTTAGGGGTCATTTCCCTCCATAGTTTAAAGCATATATAGGCTAAGAAGTGTTATGATAAAAAACCATTTGCTCCTCAGTCATTGAATCATAGCTGTACATAGACTGGTTTGCTAAAATTTGGCCCAGTGAGCTGAACTCCTTTCAGGAGTTAAACCTGAACAACCCCTGAGGGCATGAAAGTACAAACCCAAAATCATAAGCAGAGAAAGACCCTAGACTAAGTGGCAAATACGAACAAAACTTGGATTTATTAATTCTGTTAGCCCAAATGAGCATTCACAAGCAAGTCATAGCATCTTATCTCATGCTAACCAATACTGCAAGCATTCCTGACCAGACCCAAGTGGCATGAAGCCCAGGAAGCAGGGATAGCCTACTAACCAGTAGTGCAAATGATCCTAACTCTTCCTAAGTGGTACAAAGCCCTAGTGGCATGAAGCTCAGTTGTCACGAACAGCCTACCAACTGGTGCCCCAAATGGTCCTACCCAGACTCAAGTTGCATCAAGCCCATATGGCATGAATTCCAAGTAGCGCAAAGCCCAATTGGCAGGGATGGAGGACCCCCAGTGTGTACACTAGTTCGACTTACGCAGTCTTGGAGTCTCCCTGCTCCCCAGAAAACTATTTTCTTTCACCAGCCAAGTGCTTCAGGTGGCTGACACCTTGACAAGGAGTGCAGGAAAATTCCCTGAAAAAAGCTCTCAGCACCTGCTGGAAGTCCCCATAGTCCCATTTCTGGGGTCAGCCTGCCACAGGCAATTGGGACCCCACCTCAGGCCCTCCAGGACTTACCAAGGTCCATACTGTCCCAGTGGAGTCACCCAAAACTGAAATCAAAACACAGGTTCAGCTGCCTGCTACAGTGGAAGCCAAACCCATGATAGAGGTACTGGTACAGAAGGAAAGACGTTTATTCAGGTGCTGTGACCTGGAAGAATGGGGGACTCCTGTGTTAAAGTCCATTCCCCTTTCTGCTCAAGCCCAGAGTTCTTATAAGGATAAGGAGGGAGGCCTTTTTTTCTATCCTATTATCTGGCTAGCTTTTGGTGTACTTGGGTCCTGTTCATTCAACTTTCTAGTTTTTGGTGCACTCACTGTAAGAACCTCCCCCTGTACCATCTGGGCCTATAGAGGAAACTCCCTGACACTCCCTGACTATCTGTGGCAATACCAGGACATGAGAATATTGAGGAGAGTTTAGTGAAGGTTGTTGAGGCCAAGGACATTAATAAATGGTAAGCTCTGATCCTTTTGCTCATTCACATAATTCAAGGCCTCCTGGATTGTAGAAAATTTTTTAGTGAAGTGGGGTGTGGGGGATATTAAACTCTTAGATAAGCCGTTTTTGTTTTATTTTTCCCCAAGTGTTTGATATGAAGATACAACAACCAGTAAATATTTTATCCACAGTTTGATTTATACCTTAACAGTCATTACTTTAAAAAAAAAGTTTACATGTGGAAAACATCATTAGCTTTTTTATAGCCAATAAGATTCTTTGACCATTTATTAATCTAAGCTATCCATCCCCAAAGGGTAGTTCAAATATAAATTCCATTTATGACCTTGTTGAACAAAAACAATCATTACTTTTTCAATTAATTCAGGATGAGAGGTGTTTATTTCCTATGAGAAGCAGGCAGCCTCCAGGGCCATGTATTCAGTGAAGAGTGTGGTTTATTCTACCAATGAATCCTTTGTAATGAAGGAAAAACTAGTCCAGTGCTGTAGCAAAACCATCAGCTGGTTAGCAGCTTTCATGCCTTTTGGGGGCTCTTCTCCCTCCAAATAATGTGTCACCATGAAGACAACATGCCTCCCAGTGGCTCTATGTTTGGATTTCTAATTTTTTACTCTCTTTCCCAAATCTTAATTTCAAAATCTTCACACTTGAAAAGTGAGAGAAAAGAAATAGAGAACCATGCATAGTGTGTTCTCATGTGTCTCTGGTCTTTTAACTCACATGTTGGCTAATGGGCTTATTAATCCTAGAGTAGATTCTTAGTATGTCACAGTGCTGATGAATTTCTTGACCTTAGAAGATACTCAGGGAGCCCTTGATGCTGGACTTCTAGTGTGACTTTGTGGCCCAACAGGATCATAACAAAAAACACTATAACATAGACACTTTTAAGGGTGCATTTATTTGATTATTATCCTTCATGATATAAAGACAATTTGATTGCCTGTTCATGTGTGTCATGTGCATCTAAAAATATTTTGTTTAAGGTCATTTTTACACTAGGAAATACTAATAAAAGTAAGACTTACTGAATCCTAATTCAGCTTCAGGAAGAATTATTTTGGAAATGGGCTATTAAGATTTTTCCTTCAATAAATTGATTTTTTTGTCATTGTTGTGGACTCTTCCACAAAAATGGAGTATGAAATGTCTCTGTGGATACGAGGCCTAATTTCAAGAAAGTACATGTTATCCTTTACTTCTCGAACACAGCTAGCTGCAAGTATTCGTGCCTGGTAGCAATATTTAAAAATAGATTATACAGGCAAAACAGTCTGTATGTTCACTTTCAAGCACGATATTATTTTAGAGGGATCTTATAAGTGCATAGCTGTACCGAGTCAGCTCAGACAGCTCTCATGATGTCTTGTGTGTACTCTGGCAGATCCTCTTTCAGAAATTCGGATGTGCATTTAGGTCAGTTGTTATGAATGTGGGGCTGTGACCAGGGTTTTGGATGTTGTTCCCATTTGGCACATTTACTGTAGCACAGAGGCAGTAAAATTATACATGAATCCTTTCCTGCCAGCTAGCCCCATGGGGGTACAGCCCCTCACAGGAATGGGTGACAAGTGTGTCTGGATACCCCATTCCTAGTCCTGTTGCTCCTAGGGGACGTATGTCTTCTGGGACATTTCATAGCATAATCTGATCCATCTTGTATACAAAGCAAAGGTAAAAAGGAAATTATTACCTTTAACATGAATGGTAGCCTTATTTACTCCGACTGAGGGACTGTGACCACAGGCTTTAGTTACATGTAACAGTTCCCTATAATTGATCATAGTTTTGAGAGCCTGCATGATTTTTGCAAGGTCAGTGACTTTAATCCCACCCTAACTTTATTTCACTGTCCTTGTGTTCTCCAGGAGTGTTAACAGGAGACTAAGGATGTTAGAGGACAAAAACAGATGCCTTCAGTAGCTGCTCCGGAGCAGAGGGGGTGGGAATGACAAGAGTCCTGATCTCCTTCCTGCAGCAAATTCCAGCAAGCACTGCAATGTGCCGCCTACGCAGAAGAGCAGTGTCATCTGGTCTAAGGCCACTAATTCTTTCAGTGAGAAAGTGGGTGGCATAGCTTGGAGAAGAGAAGTTGGATTCTTAAAAGAGTAAACTTTAAAACTATAGTTCAGGTTTACTCTTCAGAAATTGATCACAGACAGTCATAAATCATGTTGGAGATTCAGGAAATGATTACCATTCATCTTGGCCTAAACTCCTTTGGAGGATACTCTACATTCCACTGTTTCATAATGTATAACACATGTTTACAGTATTCTGTAATTTATTCTATATTACAGACTAGTTAAGTACCCCTTCCCATTCTGCTGACAGATGCCCAGCATGATAAAGAGAAGGGCAGCTGGTTGCTGGAGAAAATGGCCCATGCGTAAACCTTGCTTGAATAAATGATGAAATGTAGAAAGAAAAGTCTAGCAGAAACAAATAGTTGAGCATTTTTACTGATGTGAACCAACACAAACAGGCCTGTGACCAGTTTCATGTTAATAATATCAGCCAACCTATGCACCATACTTGATGGTTTATAAAGCATTTTCGCAGCTGTCCTTGTACCAGATACAATGAAAGGAGACAAAATTCCATGATCTGAAATGGAGTCTTACCCTGTTCCTGCAAATGACACTTGTCCTGCTGAGATATGCCTGTTGCTTTAAGACAATCAGCTCTTTTCCTCACCTTTTGCTTATTAGGTCCTTGTGCATCTGACTTAAGAGTAGCCAGGAGTGTCCAACCCATAGTTTGCACATCTGCACACAACAGAGCACACACCGTTATGCAAGCATATGATGAAGTTACCTGCCAGGGACTCTGCTTTCTCCCAAGGTTGCCCTGTGATCTGTGGAATGAATTTTTTTCTGGCAGCTGCAGCCATTTTCTGGTTTGCTGTGGGGAGAAGCAGCAGGTATACATTCTTTGAAGAACTGGGGAACATTTAATGGTGATAAAATTACCAGCAGAGTTTGAATAAAGACTGCTTTCCAACCTTTGACCTTCCTTTTCCCTTGATTGTTGATAGCAAGAGAGCCATTTCAGCTGGTAGAAGGTGAGAATGTTAAGATCTTTTTGTTTATTTTTTGCTAATGCTCAGCAATTCTTAGGATTAGTAAGTTACTCCTCCATGACTGGAGGCGTTTTTGTAGGGAGTTGGGAAAGGGCACAGCACTGAGAGCAAAACTGTCTCCATCGTTCTTTCTTTATGTCCTGGGGACTTTTATTTTTAACCAAGCCAACTTACGTTTCCTGCAGCTATAAGAGGGGAGGGTATTTTAAATTTTTAATCACAACCTCTGTCCACAGAAATTATCTGTTACATTATCTCCTGTAGACAAGACACTGCCTTTATTTCTTTGTTTTTCACTTTTTAAAAATTTTGCGTAGGCATGCTTATGTTAACACTGTTTCCACATTTTTTCCTTGAGTTACAAATAATAGGTATTTCTGGAATTATCATATTGGCTACCTACATTATTCCTAAACTGTTAAAACATTTCAAGGAAGCTACCTTGCATTTTCTTGAGGTTTGTTTGTTTGGTCATTTGGATAACTGCTTTTATGTTCATTTTTAGGGAAGATGTTTAATGTTGGGTTTTTTTTCTTGTTAAGAGTTAGAAGTCCTAGATGATTAAAACCAATTAAGGAAATACTTCTGTGCAGTCATGATGATGTGAATAATATGCAAGTGGGGGAAAGACCTATTCGATGATTTTCAGAACACAAATTTGGTCCAGCACATGTGAAGGGAGGTATCTGTAGAATCCCTGCTGGCACACTTGGTACAAGACTGTTCGGTCCCCAGAAGTAGACAGTGGTCAGTAGACTGACCACTCAACAGAAGCCTATTTTTTAAACATTTATTTTAAAAATCAATGGTCAAATCAAATCTTTTCTCTTTTAATCATTGGAAACATATTTTCCTACATATGTTCTAAGTTGCCTCTTTATTCTAATGTCACAAACTTTGACATATTTTTTGATGGGGTTATTTATTTTGTTGGAAAATTCTACCAGTTTACCCAAATCTAAAAACTTTTGAAAACTTAGCATGAAGAATATGATTTACAACTTGAACAAGTGAAATACATTTGTTATTTTAGGGCCACAAATAGAATATTTACATGTAATATCTAAATTCCATTCATAATGGCAAAGCTTCTGAGGTTTATGTCATAACAGTATCTCCTCTCTCTAAATGTTGTGCTTCAGAACACATCGTTTGATGTGCATTAGAACATTTGATTTTATGTATTAAAGAGTAGTTTTGAAACAGGATTCTGTTGTATTTTGTTCTAAGTCTTTTTCTTCTGTAATTCTTTAAAAAGATCTCTCAAAAATATTCTATTTTCTCTATCCATAGAGTGTCATATTCACATGTGTTTCTTTAACTGTGGGATAATGAGTTCATTTCTGCCCATGGACACATTGATTCTGTTTATGTGTAGCATTTCATGAGTGCACCCTCAGTGCGTGGCTTCCCACACACACTGAAGGGGCTCTAGAATAATGGACTTCAGAAGCACAGGCTTTTCCCTTGAGGTGTATGATACATAGGAGAGACAGAATAGTTGTACACATGTGGGCATACACATGAAAACAATCATCCAGCATACTGGACACTTGGCAGATTTCTCCTGGGAGCTCTGAGTAACATGGAGACCGGCACTGGCCTCTGGCTCCCAACCTCCCATTTGTGAGATCAACTAATGACATAAAAATAGGAAAAAAAAAGCCAAAAAAAGTGTCATCATTATTGAAATGATAGCTGTCACTTATTACACGTTCATGATTGTCCAGGCACTGCTAAGTTCCTTACATGAATTATTTCATGGGTTAGGTAGCTATTATCCTCATGGAACTGGTGAAGATGTAGAGCAGTGAAGCAATCAGCCCTAATATATATAACTTGGAAGCGGCAGAGTCTGGATTCCAATCTTTTGCAGGGGCTGTAGCTCAGACTTCTCTTACTGTCAGCTGAAAGGAGCACAGTGATGTAAATGTGCATCATTCTGCCCACTGATTCCCCATATTAGAGAAGCATATTGATGGCAACCCTCTGAAGTAGATATTAGAGGAGACTCCACCTGTCCTGCTTAGGATAAATGCCAGATACAAGTTGACTCCTACTATCCAAAGATAGGAAAAAAAAAAAGGGAAAGGGAAGAAAAAAGGCCTATGAAAGAGTTGCAGCATAGAAAAAAAGGAAGATAACATTTAAAATGCAAGGGAACAACATATAGCTGACAAAATTATAAGAAACAAGTAAATTTTAGAAAGTAATTTTTAGATAGCATCTGCTCTGTGTCTTAAAATTCAGGGAAACATAGACTTTGAAGGGACTGAGTGGTAGGTAAGCCAGATTGTGATGAAGAGAGAGGATACCTGCAAAGCTAAGGAAAAGAACATATATTGGGCATAGATATGGGAGGCAAGAATTTGCGGGGGAGTCCTAGGTCCACCACTTCTAGCTCTACAACTTTAGACAAGTCCCTTGCTCTCTGCTTCAGTGTTCTTATCTATAATATTAGGTACCTACTCAATATGGTTGTTACGAGAATCTATAATGAACTAGGAGAAACAAAGCATATATTAAAGTAACAGTGAAAAATCAACACTATTAAAAAATTGAATCCATAACGAAATTAAGATCTCCCAGAATCCAGAGGAAGGGAATACATTGATAAAGTAGAAAAGATATATGTACATGGACAATACAGAATGGAGATTCCCTAGGAGAGAAACTCATTTTTTTGAAAGAGACTAGAACAAATGGAATTGATGCTGCAAACAAGATGTAGCAGAATCTTTAGATTAAAAAGGGCAATGCCAGGGCAATACCAGCCAACACTAAGAATAATCTTAAATGTTATTTATTTTAAGGGCAGAAAAACATTAATCAGGCAGAAAAGCACAAGGTTTGCCTGAAAGGGAAAAAACACTGCCTGGGTTAGACTTGCTCTTGTGCACTGCAGAATGCCGAAGGTGATAAAACAGTATCTCGGTTGAAGGAAATCATTTATAAATGTTTTTACCTAGACAAGGTGGTGATCATGTAAGAAGAAAAAAATCATCCTGAGATTGACAGTGATATGAAATATTTTCATCTAAAATCTACCTGAAAAATAAATTACCTAGAGATTTTCCTAGTTAGAAATCAGCATAAAAATAAGTAATGGTATAAGAAGTACATAAAGGAACAAAAAAATTGGTTATTCTTGTCCTTGGCTGGGGCATTAAGTACTAAGGGGACTCTTGATAGAATTCCAAACTGAGTGCTTGGACAAAGCTGAGTGTGATTCTGATAAGCAGCCAGCACTGAGAACACATTACCAATTTTAATCAAGATAAAAATGTACACAGATAATTGAGAAAGTGGGGAATATTGCCAAGGATATGTAAAAAGGATCCCATTATTCTTAAATTTATGCTAAGGGATTTGAAAATATCAAACTTTTATAAGATATAAAAGCAAATTTTAATAAATGAAAAAGATTATTTTCCAACGACAGGACTCAATTTCATGAAAATGTCTTCCAGTGCGTGTCTAAAGCAGGCATGTCAAACTCATTTTCACTGGGAACCACATCAGCCTTGTGGTTGCCTTCAAAGGGCCGAATGTAATTTCAACTCCTTAACAGTTAAGGAGTAGTTACATTTAAACAGTGCTAAAATTTATTTGGCCCTTTGAAGGCAACCTCGAGGCTGATGTAGTTCCTGGTGAAAATGTGTTTGACACCCCTGGTCTAATGTATGCATAATTCCAATCAATATTATAATTGATTTTTTAGAAGTTGATAAATTGAAATAGTATCTAGAAAAATGAGCTGATAACATAGCAAAGGAATTTTTAGCAACTGGTTTTTGGGAAGGAAGCTTGTCCTACTGGTTGGTAGCACTTAATACAAATTAAAGCATTTGTACTGGCAAATTATGAATAGAAAGATAAAGGAAACAGAATGAAGATTCAGAAACAGACCTGGTATTATAGAGATAAAGGAGATAATTCATCACAAAGATGTAATTATAAATGTTTGTGTGACTAGTAACAGAACCTCAAAATATATGAAATTAAAACAAAAAATGACAGAATTAAAGGGAGAAACATAATTTCATAATCGTAAATTTTAATACCTCTATCAATAGTTGATAGGAAAAACAGTAAAACCAGGAAATATGAATAACACTATCATCTTTTAAAAATAAGCTATAGTTTATAGATCAGAATAAAAATAAAAGTAAAGAAAAAAGCTTTTTAAATGTTTTTTTCTTTTTTTTTAAGATTTTATTTATTTTTAGAGAGGGAAGGGAGGGAAAAAGAGAGAGAGAGAGAAACATCAGTGTGTGGTTGCTGGGGGCCGTGGCCTGCAACCCAGGCATGAGCCCTGACTGGAAATCTAACCTGCAACACTTTGGTTCACAGCCCACGCTCAATCCACTGAGCTATGCCAGCCAGGGCTTTTCTGTTTTTTAAAATATATTTTATTGATTACGCTATTACAGTTGTCCCATTTTTTTCTCCCCTTTATTCCCCTCTGCCCTGTACCCTCCCACCATCATTCCTCCCCCTTAGTTCATGTCCATGGGTCATACATATAAGTTCTTATGTATGTGTTAGAATATACACATATTCCACCAACCAGCCACTGCCTTGCTGCTTGTCCTCTCCACCTCTGCTGCCTGTCTCCGCCCCTCCCACCAGCCTAATGAATGTTTCTTCTTTAACTCTTTGGTTGTGGGACTTCCATACAGTTTGATTTTCTGTCAGGTCTGGTTATTTTCTGTTTTTAAATTTGTTATTGTCCTTTTTTCAGTTGTGCAAGGAGGCAAAGTGCCTCCATCTTGGCCAGAAGTCCAGTATTATCAATCATCTTAATTGACCTTTGTATTTGTAAAATGTATTCAGTGACCTCAAAAGAAGTAACCAAGAACTCAATAACAATGAGCTATATAGGAAAACTCTAAATATCTGAAAATTTTTGAAAAAAATTATCTAATTCATATGGCAAAGGCAAAATCACAGGGAACTTAGAAAGTAATTTGAAATGCATGGCAGAAAATATAGAGGCACTATTGGTACCCTTAAAGGAACTGAATGCATGTATCTTGTACTTCATCATAAAATTAAATGTAAGTGTACATTTACAAAGAAAATCGCTGGCTGTTTTTTGTTGATGATCTTGATCCAATGGTACATTTTTAGCAGAAAAAAAATTGCCCACATTTAACAATGTCTCAGTGGGACTATCATTTAAAGTAGTCATTTTAAAACAAAACCAAACACAACAAAAAACACAAAACTTTTTCATACTAGTAGAAAATAATAATAAATATTTTCTGAACATAAAATCTATTTAAACTGGAAACAGGTCAGTGATGTATTCATCTCTTATATTTATCAGAAGTTCACTCTGATTTAAGAATAACCCATGTGGTTAAGAAATTGCTTGAGTGTGTTATAGCACTGTATGTCATAATATATATTGGATATGTGAGTAGACATCAAGTAATTATAATTGGTTGTTAAAGCATACATTTCAGCAGAGTAACAGGTAATAATAAATATTGGATACTAAAGTGAGGATGAAGATATACAATTTTGTGAAGAAATTTTGAAATCCAGTTTTAATTTTTAAATGCCTTGCCCACACTGAGGGTATAAAAGAATCTAGTTGTTGGAGATTATAGAGAAAGGTTTATTTTTAATTTGTTTGTTTTTTTAATCAGAGTAAGTGTTCTTTGACAAAGTTCTGGAGAGACTTGTGCTGAGTCCTGCCCCATCTAGTTGCTTCTCCTTTTATCTCAGGTTGAGAGAAACAGGCTTCAAGGACACAAGTTGACTTAATAAATTTCTCCTGAAGGCCTTGGTGGTCAGAATCTAAGTGGAGATGAAAAAGCTAGAATCCTGTAGAAATGAAAGTAGTGATTTCAAGAGTCGTCTTGCACTGCCAGATTTTGTTTAGATGAAGACCTGTGAGCATGTCCTATAGACTACATTGGGCCGCAAAGAAGACTGGATAACATGGGGCCTCTGCCCAACAAAATCTGCTTTCTAAGATGCTTCACAAGAAGTGTATGTAGGGCCACCTTCATGGGTGTGCAACCTGTGTAGTTGCAAAAAGGCAGGCCCTAAGAAGGGCCCCATACTTGGTTAAATGGGATGCTGTTACCATCTTGAAATTCTTAATTTTTTAAATAAAGAGCCTTATGTTTCCATTTTTTTACTGGACTCCCACAGATTACTATTTGTAGTCTGTCCTACATTTATTACCTACCTTGAGAAAACTATGATGAAGGGGTCTCAGCAGGGGGAGAAGGGGTGGTCCTCTAAAGCAGGTGTCCCTAAACCCTTGACCACACACCGGTTCTGGTCTGTGGCCTGTTAGGAACTGGGCCACACAGGAGGAGGTGGGAGCTTGAATGTACTGCTCTTGAATCATCCTGAAACCATTGCCTCCCCACTGCCTGTGACCCCCCAGCCTGGGTCCATGGGAAAATTGTCTTCCACGAAACCAGTCCTTGGTGCCAGGAAGGTTGGGGACTACTGCTCTAAAGTTAGAAAGAATAGTCTTTAAATACTACTTGCTGGTGAGGCTAGTGAGCCAGTCAGGTAGAATGTTCCTGCTTCTCTGACCTCCATTTTCATCATCTACCTCCAGTCCCTTCCAACCCAGAGAGGACTAAAAACAGCTTAGGAAGGGGGAAAGATGATATGGATGAAAAGAGGTTTTCATAAACACTCCTTTCCCAGGTGGGACATGCAAATCTGCAGCAGGTCCTAGGTGAGGAAGGTAAGCTGTCATACCACTGAAGCTGGAGATTCCAGTATCCAGGTGGAGACTGTTTTATGTTTTAAAGTTACTACAGGACTTGTATTAGATAAAAGTAATTCGAAAAACCATGGGCTTTCCTAAGATTTCATTCAGAGTGGGGCGGTAAACTACTACATTGAATAAAAAATAATTTTTAAATCTCTAAAAATGAAACTTCTTTTGAAATTGCACCTTGAAAGTGGTATTTTTCCGTGTATTGACTACATAAGAATCTAGCAATATCAAATACTTTTTGATTCATAAAGCATGTTAACTTTTAAGTTTCAGATGATGCTCTGAACACTCGCTTGAATTTAATGGTGAAATTGGGCTTTTTGTAAATTGCATCTCCAAATTGATCTAATTTGGTAATAGGAAAACAAAATGTTAGGTTTTCCCATTTGTCATTTGCACTTGTGTTTATCTAGTTGTTGGCTTGCTGACAGTGGTCTAAAAATGGAAAAGTATAGCTCAGCATGGTTGCTTTTTGAAGTGTGGAAATGTATGTACTATATCTCTAGAAAACACACTTAACATTTGGGACAATTAAGCTTGATTATTGGGATATAAACTATCCCATTTTTCCACTGGCAGTGACATAGAATAATTTTTTTCCTAGGGGCTCTCCCAAATGACCTGAATTAGAAGGATGTTGCTAGTTTTCAATATATTTCTACTGCAATTTTCCATTTTATGCAAAGACTATAGTAGGCTAATTATCAAAAATTGCATTTAGTGCCACGTGGATGTGCCATTAACTTTGAATGCTGTTGGACTGACATTTAGAGTAAAATGTGGTTACATTCTTTCCTGGGATTCTGTGAACTATATTTTAATAACCTTCAATGATGAGATATTTATGTCTTAAATTTTCTGGAGGTTTTTTATAGTTGTTTAAACTTCACAAAATGAGAATGGTGTGCATTTTTAACTAAAAAATTTCATAAAGTATTTTCTTCTTTAGCAAATATCCTTATAAATTTTTTTTAGCTATATAAAACTTGTAGGAGATTTATATTTTGTGACTTCATAAGTATTATGAGAAATATATAAGTTCTGTCAACAGAGATCATTTTATTTTTGAACTTTTGCTAAAACTTAGTTGTTGATCATTTTGATTTTTACTTTAAATTAGAAAAGGCTGCACCTAAAACAGATCCTTGAAGGAGTGGGCATCATAGGAAAAATATATCAGTATCATTTGTAATGTAAAAGACAATATTCTTAAAGGAAGAAAATGTAAAAGTAGATGCAATAACATGCCAGGCTAGTCAGGAATTGGGGTCAAACTCCTCTTGCATCTTACTCTCTGCCTAATATCATACACAAGCCATTACTCAGAAGAATTATGAATTCCATTGGGAAATGTAATCATAGAACCTTCTTATAAATATCTTAATTTATCATTTCTTTCTTCAGTACATTCCTCTGATTTTGTTCTAGGCTCGCAGGAAGGAGGTATTTATCCAGGAACGATATGGAAGATTTAATTTAAACGACCCATTCTTGGCACTGCAGAGAGACTATGAAGCAGGTGCCGGCGATAAAGACAAGAAGCCAGTTTGTACCAACCCCCTCTCCATCCTTGAAGCAGTCATGGCCCACTGCCGAAAAATGCAAGAAAGGATGTCCACACAGCTAGCTGCTGCTGAGAGCAGACAAAAGAAGGTATTTAGACTTTCAAACGGTCATTTTTCCCATAATACAGTGTAGGATGCAGAGACCATCTCTCAGGTTATCTCTTGTTCTTAAATATTGTATTTTCATAAAGATCTGGGATAAGTACTCAAATTCAAAAT
This sequence comes from Phyllostomus hastatus, assembly GCF_019186645.2. Taxonomy (NCBI): domain Eukaryota; kingdom Metazoa; phylum Chordata; class Mammalia; order Chiroptera; family Phyllostomidae; genus Phyllostomus; species Phyllostomus hastatus. Next base: position 5,768,757 of record NW_025333543.1, read on the forward strand.
TCTGACAGATTCTGTTTTTTTTCAAATGTCACTCAAAATTTAAAAAAAAAAAACAAAAACAAAAAAACCCAACATTGAACCAGAAGAGATGTTTGACAAAGAAATTATGTTTTCCATAACAGTAACTTTAATGCTTTCTTTAAAATATGATTTTTTTCTTCTGAATTTCCCTTTTCTAGTGTCATAAGACATGCCTAACTGCTAGGTGGGTGATCCAGTCATGCAACCATGACCCTGGCCATGTGGTGGCATTCCCAACTTATGTTATCCAGGTGTCTCAAATATTTTTTTAAAACTCAAAATCTTTTAAATTATTTCTTTAGAAAATGAAACTAGCATGAGGAGAATTAGAATGAAAGATTTCATGCAGTCTTACTTTATGTCATTTTGAAGTCCTGGTTAGTCTCAGACTTGCCTCTGGGGTCTGATATCTGTGTTTGCGGCAGACCTCCAGGCTCCCACTCACATGTGTTTCATTTAAACTGACTTCCTCCCCACCCCTCGCCTCCCTGATCAACACACACTTATTGCACTTGAGGAGATGGTTCAAAGAGTCCTGAGTGATAGAAGCTTACTGTCATCAGCCATGAGGAAATAAAAGTTTAAATTTTGTCCTTCTGATATGCAGCCAAGACTGCTAATTCCCTTTATTGGAAAAGAGAGTGAGGAAATCATGGAAGCTAATGATGTGTAGTATAATCAGAATAAAGAGCAATATGTTCTTCCAACCATCATTAAAGCATAAATTAAAATGTTTCTATTTATCTTTTCAGAGAACTTGTTATAGTTTACATGTAACACCTGCTTATTAACCTGAATGCACTATGCTGTAAATATTTATGATACTGTCATTTAATGTGTATGTCTTTTCCCTGTAATTATACCTTTGCATTAACGTATGTATGTCAGTTTTCTGGTATGGGCATTGAATAAAAGCAAACATTTTCATCAGTATGTCACATGGTAGAAAACTAAAGCACTGGGTAATATAATAAAGGAGGAGGAACTGAAGGCTTTGCATGGGTGTGAGGTGGAATCAAACAGTTTTACTTTGGATGTTGCAGACCCTCTGCAAATCCCAACAGACAACCATTGAGGTCTCTGAAGATTGTCAAAAATCCCCACAAACCACATAAGCAAGATCCAATGTATTTCAGCTGATGTCGCTCAAACTCATGTGTATTTCTTGGATGGGACACTTTTCAGTTATGTTCTTAACATGTCAAATGAACTATTTCATAATAAAATATTCCTGCTGGATTTTATGCTGTATTATCAAAAATCAAGAAATATTTGGTTTTCATTATAGTTTTTACTTAATATATAAAAATGCATGCTTTCCTAAATTTTACTCAGTTATGCATCTTATCTATTATTTCTCTTTTAGAAAAAGAAGAAACTCATTTTGACTTGAATAAAAGATTTTATTATCTAACTAATTTTTTAAAAAATCAACTTACATCCTGTTTGTTTCTGAATGACTGAGTCATTTCCAACCTGGCTGGGAATGAAAGGAGATATTTTTCTATCTTATGAGTCCTGACAGGATAATATGAAATGAGCCAGTGATCTGTCTCCCATATAACGGGGATACAGTGGTCCTTTATGGGCAAATTCATTGGCTGTGTGGTCTCGGTGGAGGCTCACTTTGATAGGCAGTGCTACCCTGTGTCCCTGATGGATATTCTGTTCTGGCAGATTGTGCCATGTAAGAAAACCTACAGTTTGTACTCTTATCCTGAATCTTACCAAGAAAATACTACATCAGCTGATAAGGCCAGAAACACCAAACTAATCTTTTTAGCAATAAAATTACCTGTCACCTGTAGTACTGAAAGTAAGTATTTTAACCAGACATCTTCGATTCCCTTGCATATAGAATAAATTGAAGCTTTAGAAATCTAAAATAGTAAGACAAAAAAAAATCCATTCTTTTCAATGGGTCCAGTTCTTTAAATCACTACCAGAGCAAGAGTCAGGGAAAGCAAAGGCTTCATTATCTACAATTCAAGTATTTATTATCTGACACTGGGCACAGCTCTTGGGTAATTCTGAGACATTTGGCCTGAGCGCTGCTCTGGTTGGCCTCTCCAGGAGAGACAAGAGGCTTCATGCTCATTCATGCGTTGGTTCCTACTGAGACTACTAATAGGAGGGTTAACGGGTAGTTTGTGTGCCAGGAAAATTTGGGCAAGAATCAATTTGGCAAATGGACTGAGCCCTTAAATCCGCTTTGAATAAGCTCATGAATAATCATCACGGGGAACTTTGCCTGCAGTAATCTACTCCTCATTTACAGATAGTAACCTAGGATAGAATGATATTTGTCTTTTTATTATCTTGTACATCATCTGTTAATAGTTTCTATCCTAATTTATTTTCAATCCTTTTAGTCATACTTAGAAAGTATAATTTCTAACCCTGAAACAGGAAACACCTTTTAATTTGAGCAGAGCCTTTAAAAGTGAGAAGCTAACATGAGTAGGAAATTTAGAAGGGGGCACAAATTTTTTTTTTCACCAGTATAAAAACTAGAAGTAGCTCTGTGTATTGGATATAGCTTCTCCTAGGTGGCAGTTCAGCATAATGAGGTTGGTTGCACGGTAGTAGATGTATCATGCAGGATTCTTTGTTGTGAGTAAATGAAGCTAGTATTTATTGAGTTATGCTGAAAAAGCATTTATTGGTTAGTTTACAGTATGGTAGAGCATGGCTGGGACAGTTAGGAGACCAACTCCTCCCAGTCAACATCACCAATAACAAATGTTCACTATAGATCTAGTTTTAAGTGGTGATGCTCGAGAGTCTGCAGGTGGCAGACTCCAGGCAGCACCACTGCCATCACTGCTCTGGGTCTTGAGTGGCTCCTCACCTGGTTGGCCCTCCATCTTTGCATCTCTCATTTTTCACTGGAAGTCTAAGAACAGGTGCATTTGTTTGGTCAGGCTAAGGCCCCACACCCTCTCTTTGGCTACTAGGAAAGCTACTATTGGACAAATTTCACTTCTGTAGGGGAGAATAATAAGGTGGAGAATTCTAACACAGGAAGGAGTTTCAGGTGCTAGACAGCCAAGGAAATAATAATTAGACCAGAAAAGAGTAATCAAATTATTTTGTTGAATTCCTTTCATGTCTTGTCTTCCTATTATAACAAATTGTACTGTTCTGCCAATTGTACTTAGTGCTCTCTACTTAATTATATAATAGTTTATAAAATATAACTTAATTTTAAGTTGCTTTCTAGACTTCTATTTAAGGACAACATGGTAGGAAATCATCTAAAATAGCATTTTTAGGAAGAGTATTTAGGACATTTTGTACATGAGTGATTGTTTTTAGCTCATATCTGAGTCTTTTTTTTTTATGATTCATTGTTACATTTCAACATGCATTTTGACTCCCCAGGCACACTGCAGTGAGTGCTAAGGGGCAGTCGGCTACTGAGGGCTGTGGCTCTGAGCAGAAACAGAATAGAGGGCAGTTCACCTTATCCATGTCTTGTGTTCCCTCCGAAACTCTAGATGAAGAAGAAAGAGACAGATGGCATCTGCAGAACCCTAACTGCTGACTGGAACCTCAAGCCCCTATAAAGAAAAAAAAGTTATTTTAATGTATTTTGTTATTTATTTGTTTACCAGTATTGGGCAGGTGGGTAGGGGTGTGTAGTTGCAGAAGAGGACAAAAATGCAGTGAGTATTAAAAGATACGGTGAAGCAATAATGGATATAATTAAATGTCATAAGAATATTTTGTGGTTGTAACAAACATGCAGTTTGCTTTCTCATTTTACGAACGACCACAATCTCTTCCCTCTCTGTTTTGCACTTTGAATTAGAAGTAATTGCCTTTACATTGCTGCTCTGCAACCACCTGCATAGTTTTCTCTTTCATCTTGTGAAAACATTAATTGTTTTTTAAATATTAAAGCAACTCTGGATTCCTGAGGTAAACTTCAGTGGGTCACCTTTTATTCATTTTATTTATTGGTGGATTCAGTCTGCCTATATTTTGCTAAGGAGTTTTGTCTCTGTGTTCATGAGTGATAATTTTTCTGTAAATTAAATAAATACTTGATGTTTTGATTGATGCTTATCCTAGGTTTATATAGTGAACCAGAACATTTTCCCCTCATTTTCTTAAAGGGTATGTGTAAGTTTGGCATTATTTCTTTCTTTGATGTTTGGTAGAAGTCACTAGAAAGCCATTTGAGCTAGGAGTTCTCTGAGGAAAAGGTTTTATTTCTGAATTCAGTATCTTTAAAAGATACAAAGCCATTTAATTTTCTGTGTCATTCTATGTCAACTCTGACATAAAATGTGTTTCAGAGGAATTTGATTTGTTGAATTTGTTGGCACAAAGTTATTCATTATTTTTTTTAATATCCATTCTATAGTGATTATCTCCTTTTTTATGCCTGTTATTTGCAATTTGTGTTTCTCTGTATTAACCTGTTTGTTTTAAATGTTTAACAATATTATCAATCTTTTAGAAAAACATCTTTTGGCTTTTATAATTTCTCTATCATTTGTCTCTTTTATTTCATTTTTTACCTTTATCTCTTACTACAATTTGCTTAACTTTTCATGGCTTCTTAAGGTGAAACTCAAATGATTGATTTCAAGTAACTCTTCCAGATAGGCAATCAAAGATATAAATTTCTCTTTGTCCTCAGCTCTAACTAACTTTTTAAATGTCCTTCTTTCACAGCATCCCACAAATTTTGGTATGCTCTGTTTTTATTTTAATTCAGCCCTAAATGGAGTCTACTTTCCTTTGTGATTCCTTTTTAAGCTTTTTTACTTAGTATGTTTTTTTATTTTTGAATTTTGGGTTTCTTTTTTTTTAAGATTTTATTTATTTATTTTTAGAGAGGGAAGGGAGGGGGAGAGAGAGAGAGAAAAACATCAATGTGCAGTTGCTGGGGGTCATGGCCTGCAACCTAGGTATGTACCCTGACTGGGAATCGAACCTGCGACATTTTGGTTCACAGCCTGCGCTCAATCCACTGAGCTACACCAGCCAGGGTGAATTTTGGGTTTCTTAATATCTTATTCTGATTTACTTATAATTTAATTTTACTGTGGTCAAAGAACATATTCTGTAAGATTTTAGTCTTCCATAATTTTTTTGGTGGTTTTGATTAGCTTAACAAGTGCAAAAGACTACATCTTCTTTAGCCTTAGACTGTCCTATTCCATAATGTCAGTTAGACCATGGCATGTTCATAGTATTAAGATCTGTATTCTTGCTGATATTTTAAAAGATTTTGTTTGTTTTTAGAGAGAGGGGAGAGCTAGGGAGAGACGAAGGAAGAGAAACTACGAAGTGCAAGAGAAACATCAGGTCCCTCACACACTCCCAGCTGGGGATCTGACCTGCACTGTTGTCATTTGCTCTGACCAGCCATTGCCCCAGTGACCTTCCAGTTTAAAGGATGATGCCCAACCCACTGAGTCACACCACTCAGGGCTATTGCTGATTTTTAATTTAGTTTTCTTTTTATGGGAGAAGCTTGTTGTCATATATTTTTCTATTTTCTCCCTTTGATTGTGTCAGTTTTTGCTTTGTATATTTTAGAAATAATAATTTAGCCATCATTTGTATGCAATCTATCTTTTTTCCTGTGTTTTCAAGAATTGTTTCTTATCTTTGTTTTCAGCAGTTTTACTATAATGTACCTAGGTATGATTATTTTTATATTTCTCCTGCTTTGAGTTGCTGAGCTTCCTGGATTATAAATTTTTTAAAAATCATATTTGTACATTTTTTTGCTATTTTTTCTTTTAGTATATTTTTCTTCCTCATTTTCTCTTTCTTCTTTCTTAAATTCTGCTTTCATGGAATTTAAACCACTTTATATTGTCTTAACAGGTTACTGAGGTGCTGTTCACTTTTGTCAATCTTTCCTATGTCTCTTAAATACTTTTGCTTTTTAATTCTACTTTCTTAAATCTATTATTAAGCCCATTTGGTGAACTAGTTTTTTATTTTAGATACTATGTTTTTTAGTTCTAGATATTCATTTGACTTTTTGTTTCTATTTCTATGCCAACATTCCCATTCTGTTCTGTCCTTATGACCATATTTTCTTTGACAATGGCTGCTTTAAGGTCCCTGTTTTCTAATTCCAATATAAATCATCTTGGACCCAGTTTATATTTGAGTACATTTCTCTTGACAGTGGATCACTTTAAAAAATAAATTCCTTGCTTGTCTAATAATTTGTTGTATACTAAAATAAACATTATGGATGATATGGTAGAGATCCTAGATTCTGTTATCTTCTGAAGAATGTATTTTGTTCTAGGAAGCAGTGAACCTGGTGAAATTCATACTCCATACATACTCTGTCTCCTTGCAGTTGTCAATACCTGAAATATGTGCTGAGTTCTCCCATCCACTCAGCAGACACCTCTGTCATTTAGTGTGGAGTCTCCCTGATGAATGTGTAATTCAAGCATCAACCAGAGATGCTCATGGGTTCATTGTGGCAGCTTCAGTATCATCCTCTGCCTTCTTGGACCATAATAAGGGGTGCTCTGTGCTTGAGCTCCTGCTGCCAGTGCTATCAGGACAGAGAATTGCCCTCACTTGAAAACCTACACAAGGGCAAATCTTGTCCAATGCTATTGGCTCCTTACTTGGTTCTACTACTTTTACTGCTCTCCAGAGCCTTCAAATAGTTATTTTTTGTATTTTTCAAAGGTTCATAATTATTTACAGGAAAGATTTTCTAACTTTCTCTGTTATACTCTGTAATTGTTGAATTACAACTGCTATCTAACATACAAAAACATTTATATCTTCAAAATGGATAATTCTCTAGATCCTGGTTTGCCTGTAAATATGTCTTCAGAGGAAAAACGTTGTGCAAAAGTAACGTATTTTTAAGTAGCACAAGTTTTTATTATAAACTGAAAACTGAACATTTTTTAGTGGCAGGCACAATGGTGCATGCTTTACATGTGCTGCCTTATTTAATCTGTAATCACTATTTTTGTGTATTGTGCACAAAGTTCATTTGGTTTTGTCCATAAAATGGCTGTGGTAGTGCTTAGTTGTCTTTATAACTTTATTTGAAACAGTTTTGTTAGATTGTATTGTGACAGCTATCATGTCAGTATGCATTTAAAAAAACATCAAAATTGGTGAATATTGTGTAGCCATTTTAATATTGAACATAAAAAAATACACAACATTTTTGGCGTATTATGCTCTATTATTTCAAGAAAGGTGAAAATTCAACTGAAATGCAGAAAAAGGATTTGTGCAATGTATGGAGAAGGTGGTTTGCAAAGTTGCATGCTAAAGATTTCTCTCTGGACAATGGTCTATGATTGGATAGGCCACTTGAAGTTGATAGAGACATTAATTGAGAACAATCAATGTTCTCAATACCATGCGGGTATGTCCAACATATTCAAAATATCCAAATCAATAATTATTGGTGAAGATGAAAAATGTGTCTTTTATTTAATGGATAAAACTAAACAGACTTTTTGGTCAACTCAATACTATATCTTTTTCTTTTTTTAAATTATTGATTGATTTTAGAGAGAGGGAGAAAGGGGGAGAGGGAGGGAAGGAGGGAGAGAGAGAGAGAGAGAGAAAGAGAGAGAGAAACATCAGGTTACTAATTCTTGTATGTACCCTCACCAGGGATCAAACCCATAAACCCTGGTGTATCGGGGCGATGCTCTAACCAACTGAGCTATCTGACCAGTGTCTCATCTCTTAACTTTTTCAAGCACAAAAACCTTGTGTCTGAGCCAGAATGGTCAACAAATTTTTCATGTAAAAACTTTATTTTTTAAACTATGGGAGGAGCTGGTAGAGAAGGGGATGTTTAATATTTATAAAGAGCAGTGCGATGAGTAATGGAGCAAGTCTCAGAGGTGACAGGAGAGAATGAAGTTAATTGCTGAAGACTGTCTGAACTTCAACAGATGGAAGCCTTTCTCCCTTAGAATGAAGGGAAGAACATGGATTTGCGTGGCTATGAAAAAGCTTAATGCGGAAGACAGGATATAGAAGACAGGATGTAAGTTAGTCTGAATTATCTTGTTAAAAGAATCCATTAGAATAGACTGAGGGTCAATTGAGTAATCTTTGGGTGAAGTTTTGGGGAGTGTGGAATAGCTTTTTCTGTGTATTTATTTGTTTTTTAAAAGATTTTATTTATTTTTAGAGGGAGATAATGTGAGGGAGAGGGAGAAGGAGAGAAACATTTGATAGGTTGCCTCACACATGCCCCCAACTAAGGACCTGTCCTGAAAACCAGACATGTAGCCTGACTGGAAATTGAACTGGAAACATTTTGGTTTGCGGGACTATGCCCAACCCACTGAGCCACACCAGCCAGGGCAGAGTGGCAAAGGTTTAAATATCCCATGAAGTAAACTAGCAGGGGTGTCCAACCTGTGGCCCTCAGGCCGCATGTGGCCCAGGATGACTGTGAATGCAGCTTAATACAAAATCATAAATTTACTTAAGACCTTTTTTATGCTCATCAGTTTTCATTAGTGTTTGTATATTTAATGTTTGGCCCAAGAGAACTCTTTTTCTTCCAGTGTGGCCCAGAGACACCCAAAGGTTGGATGACCCTGTTAGGGAAGCTAAACAGTATTAGGTTGAGTGACAGATGATTGGGGCTCAGAGCGCAGGTGAATTTGGAGCTGTGTGTTTATAGGTGTGTCAATTATGTGGTTTCCTCTGTGTTCTGTCTGTGGTAAGATTATAAAGGACTTATGTTAGCCTGAGATAATATTTATAAAGCACAAGGGATGCAAGGGCAAACATACAAATGAATGGGAGAGTTATAGTAGTATAGTTTTCTACATAAATAGTTGAGATTGAGTTCATCTCCTGTTGGAGGCCTGTCTTCAATTTGATTCTAAAGTTTAAGATGAAAGTTATCATTTCAAAAATAAAGTTTGATGACCCATAGTGAAGAAACACTGTGGGCAAGATCTGTGATATGGTGAGAAATGCATATATAAATATATTACAACACTATTTTTCTCCAAATCTTACCTAATCTACTTATAAAGTCCCCCCCCCAATTTTATATAGTAGAATATAGTGCATGTGAATAAACAATGGCCTCTAATTATTCTTGGAGAATTATCTGTATTCCTGATTGCTTATTTATAGGACCCATTACAATGCTATTCAACTGCTTCAAAGCTGGAAGCACCCAAAATAAATGAATAATAGGCCAGACTCCTATCTGGGCAGGGAGCCATTCTCTTCTTTTGGTCATCGCCTAGTGCAGGAGCCCTACATGAAGGTGTGTGGTGGAATTCTAGGCAGAGAGAATAGCAAGGTCAGAGACTCTAAGGCAGAACCATGTTCAAGAATGTTCGAGACACTCAGTAGAAGCCAGTGTATTGGGATCTAAGGGCGCAAGTGAGACTGAAGTAGAAGATGAGGTCAGAAATGGGTTCACTGACATTGATTACAGTTCTAAGGTATTTCTTTAGCTCTTTACAGTTTTCAGAGAACTTTCACATATAATTTTATATGATTTCTACAGCAACGTATCATAAGAAGCTTGAAGATTTTTTAAAAAAATGCTAAGTAATTACAAAATATAGGAGGAGCTTATACTTTAATTGAAGTGTACTGTTTACTAGCATTTTTCTTTATACTGTACCTCAAAGATTAGTTAATTTTAAAGCATTAAACCTTAAAAAAATCAGTTTCCTAACAGAGTTCTATTTTTACAAAAAAATAGAACTTACTGCATTCTGCACTGTGATTTGAAACATGAATTACTATTTTCCTTTCCTATAGTTAACTTTAGTAGATTTAAGAAAATTTTCTATTGGTGTAACTTACATGTTTTTCATAAAATCACTTACCTACTTTCTCATTTTAATGAGTCTAAAGTAATATCTTTCATATCATAACACATTTTGAAAACACGGTATTTTAGCTAACCCAAACCATGTAACTGTAAGGAAATTAACAAAAATCTCACAAGAAGCACTTCTTGGGCTAAAAAAATTCTCTGTATATTAATAGAGCTGTCCTGTGAATTTCTTTCAGCTGGAGATGGAAAAGCTTCAGCTACAAACCCTTGAGCAAGAGCACAAGAAGCTGACCTCTCGCCTGGAGGAAGAGCGTGGCAAGAACAAGCACGTGGTCCTGATGCTGGTGAAGGAGTGCAAACAGCTCTCAGGCAAAGTCATAGAGGAGGCCCAGAAGCTAGAGGATGTAATGGCCAAACTGGATGAGGAAAAGAAAAAGACCAGTGCATTAGAAGAGGAACTCTCTGCTGAGAAACAAAGAAGCACAGAAATGGAAGCTCAGATGGAAAAACAGCTCTCTGAGTTTGACACCGAACGGGAACAGCTTCGTGCCAAGCTGCACCGAGAAGAGGCACACACCACTGACCTCAAAGAGGAGATAGACAAGATGAAGAAAATGATTGAGCAACTAAAAAGGGGAAATGATAGCAAACCAAGCCTCTCTCTCCCCCGGAAGACAAAAGATAGGCGTTTGGTCTCCATATCTGTGGGAACAGAAGGACCTATGACAAGATCTGTTGCTTGCCAGACAGACCTAGTGATAGAAGGTACTGACCATGTGAAGAAGTTGCCTTTGACTGTGCCTGTAAAGCCTTCTTCCACAGGGAGCCCCCTAGTTTCTACAAATGCAAAAGAGAATACCTGCACCAATGCCACCTCTATCAGACCAGGTATTGACAGGCAGGCTTCCCACAGTGACTTGATTGGCTCTTCCCTGCCCACTGTTCCACCTCCAAGTGCAAACAGAATTGAGGAAAATGGACCCAGCACAATCTCAACACCAGATTTAGCAAGTAGTACACCCCCACTTCCCAATAATGCTGCCCCTCCCACCGTGCAAACACCAGGCACATCTCCCCAGAACTACTCGCAAGCTCCACCTGTGCACAGTTTGCATTCACCATGTGCCAACGCATCTCTGCATTCAGGTCTAAACCCGAGAATCCAAGCAGCTAGATTCAAATTCCAGGGCAATGCTAATGACCCAGACCAAAATGGAAATACTACTCAAAGTCCTCCATCAAGAGATGTCTCTCCTACAAGCCGTGACAACCTAGTGGCCAAACAACTGGCTCGGAATACTGTGACCCAAGCACTCTCCAGATTTACAGGCCCTCAAGCAGGAGCACCCCCAAGGCCTGGAGTGACAGCCACAGGGGATGTTGGCACCTACCCTCCAGTTGGTCGGACCAGTGTAAAGACTTCCAGTGTAGCACGAGTTGACAGAGGAAACCCTCCTCCTATCCCTCCAAAAAAGCCAGGGCTCTCCCAAGCTCCTTCTCCACCCCACCCCCAATTCAAAGTTATTATGGATAGCAGCAGGGCCTCCAGTGCTGGGGCCAAAGTGGATAACAAAACTGTGGCTTCACCTCCTTCCAGTTTACCCCAAGGGAGCAGGGTCATAAGTGAGGAGAATCTCCCTAAATCATCCTCCCCTCAGCTGCCACCAAAACCATCCATAGATTTAACTGTGGCACCTGCAGGCTGTGCCGTTTCAGCCCTGGCCACGTCTCAGGTGGGTGCCTGGCCTGCTGAAACCCCTGGACTGAACCAACCTGCATGTTCAGAACATTCCCTTGTCATTCCCACCACCATTGCCTTTTGCTCTTCCATAAACCCTGTTAGTGCCTCATCCTGTAGAACAGGTGCCTCAGACAGCCTCCTGGTAACAGCATCAGGTAAAAGGATTGTAATATTATACCCTTTTTAAGAATGTGGTCCGTCCTCTCACTTGCCTTAATTTCTTTCACATTGCCTTGAAACTTTTTTTTTAGTGTGATACTTTTTTATATATATTTCCTTCCTCTCTTTTTTTGAAGGCTCCAGGGTATGGTGATTCATTTTGCTATGTGAATTGTGGTTTTGTTATGCTAAGTGCTTTCCTTTCTTTTTTGCTTTTTAATAACCCAAAATAGTGGTTTGGAGCACACAAAGACCATTGATTTTGAGATAAAAGTATTTCCATGGGAAGACTTTCCTTTTTATTAAATATTTATCTCTCAAGACTTCAGTTTTAGTCAGTCATCACCAGGCACTATGTGTTCAGTTCTATCATCTGCAGTGACAGAAAAGCAATCCCTTCAAGTAGTTATTATTAACACTACAGTCCAACTTAGATTATCAAATTGATTAGATTTGTTCTGTAATTGGTATGATCTAAGTTTTAATATCAGTTTGGCATTAACATTTTTAACCTCAAAAATTGAGTGTGTATATTTATCAATCTCTGTTTTAAGTGTAGTTTATTTCCAAAGTCATCTCCTCTTATTTAGAGCTGTCTGCTAACACTTGAGCACAGGTGGTGAGCATGTGGCCTGCATTAGAAAAGGTGTCTGTTGCAGATGTGCTTTTTACAAAGTCGCAGAATCTGGAACTCTTCAACAAAGAAGCTGATAAAGATCTGGATTTTTCCATTTTGTTATAAAGTACTAGAGGAAGTGTTTTTTGTTTTTTTTTACCAATGTGACTTGATTTAGCTCTTCACAGGATCCTAGAGGTTAGCAGAGACTATTCTGATGACAGGGAGCTTTGGGATTTTTTTTTCTTTCTTTTGAGTTAATCTTTATTGCATTTTTTTTCTATTATCCTTTAGTCCCCTTATTCCCCCTTACACCCCAGAGATCACCACATTGTTGTTTGTGTCCATGAGTCCTTTTATCTTTTTCTCGATCTCTCTATCCCCTAACCTCCCTGCCTGCCACTAGCTGGTATCTGCTCTCTGTAGACAAGTACTTGGTAATTATCAGGTAATGAGAGCAGCACACCAGGACTTACTTACCCAGTTATAAACTGTCTCTTTGAAATTAAGTTCCTCAAGAGGCTATTTTTATATTTTAGGGGGGGAATTGGAAACAGCAGGGACTTTGGTATCTGTCACATCTGTGTTGGAATCTGGGCTCTGCCATTTACAGCTGTGTGTTTTGGGTGGCTTTTCTTGAACTGAGCAAGTTTTCTCATTGGAACTTAAGCTACTAATGTGAGAAGGGTGAAAGTTAGGAGGGTTTAATATAACATGTCCAGAGAGTGTAGTATTGAGTGTAGAGCAGCATGCGTGATGAATAACTAAAGGTGATGTTGCTGATTCAATGATACCATTACTAAAAGCATTTTTGAAAATTTGCTTTAGAATTGACTTCAGTATTACTTTTTTATGTATTTACGGGCATCTAGCATTGTATATATATTATGTGATCTGAAATGGTATTACTGAGCTAGATGGCCTTCTCCTGGCCTGAAATGATGTTGTCTGTTTCCCACATTTTAAATCCACCTGCAAAGAAGGAGTTTTTGCTAGCATTCAGGAGAATCAGAGAATGTGCTGTGTGGTTGTAAGGCAGTCGCAAAACAGATTTCCAAAAATGTTCAGAGCAGTAGAGTGTTATTGACATAAATGCACAAACTATAAAACAGAAAACACTTCCTGGGATATATAAATTTTGTCAGCTTTTAAGGAATACAAAACTGTTTTTACTTTGCACCTTGATATTTTGCCAGAAGTTGTTTTGGTCATTCTGTGCTCCGGGGTTCAGTAGAAAAGCTTTAAAACCAGGATTTGTAACAAATGAGCATTTTGTTAGTAGGGGTGGGCCAAAGAGGTTTATAGTTGTGAGTATGTAAAACAGTTTACTCTTGTATTATTATTTGTTGACTATTGTATTATTTTCTATACAAACAACTGTAAGCCTAGTTTTGCTTACCACTGTATATTGGTATGAATGACCTGCATTCATTGGTATGAATGACCAGAATGACCTGCATAGGATACAGCGGAATTTTGGATAAAAGAGCCATCTGAAAAGTGCCCTTGTTTTGTATCTATAGAGTTAGAGAGTAAATAGTGGAACCAAAGAAATAGCAGCCACTGAAAATATGTGAAGCTGGTTCCTTATTTTGTATTCTCTGATTTTGTAATTTTCCCAAAATATTTTTGGAACTGCAGGATTACCTTTGGTGGGATAACAGGTTTCTGTTCCATTTAATTTGAAGGTATGGTGCATTAGTTGAAATGGAGGCAGTGAAGTCATTACTTATTCAGCAAGTGTTCACTGAACATGTAGTGTATTCGTGAGATGGAACTATTACTGTTACATAATGGGGGTGTATAACTCCACCATGGGTGTAGGTCAGCCTACACTTTCTAAATGAGATACAGGATTTCGACTCTGCTTTCCATTTGGAGTGCCCCATTTGTGATGACTTGCCCATTGCAACTAGAAAGCACCAAAGCTCCCTCCATCCTGCTTCTTAACCTATTTGTGCCTGGGCAAGTCTGTACTTCTCCAGATTATAAGCTCACTGCAGGATGTTCTTCTAAAAAGCCACCAATGCCATTATAGTTGATGAGAACTGAACATGGGGACAGCACATCTGCCAAATACATAGTGGATGTCTGTTCCAGTTTCAGTGGTAACGAGAGCACCAGGCTAAGTGTAAGAAGGCAGAGTTAGTCCATTTCTGTCCCTTTCTAATTATCACCCTAAAGAGCAAATTCTCTCTGAACCATTAGTTTTCCCATCTAAAAATGAAAGCATTGAACCAAAAAGTAATAATAATTTCAAACCAAAAAGATTTATGAAACTTGCCTGTTGAATTCTCTAACAACTCACTACCTTCTCCCTCCTTGGAAAACCACTAGATCTCATGATCTTTCAAACTCTAAAATTCTGTGTTTCTGTGTCAGCTTATATTTATGATAAACAATTATTAATAAAATACTGAGGAGATCGCAATGGTGAAAGATACCATTTCAGTGAATTATGTCATGAATTATTCTAACCCTATTAACAGTTTTTATGGACAAATGCTAATTTTTTAAGTAACATTTTAAATTCTAAAATTCTAAATAAATTAGATTTTCTTGTTCTTCCTGGACTTGTTAGAGGAAGAGAAGGCTAAACCAGGCATCACACTGGGCAGCTGAGTTTCCATACCCTTGGAGATTTTTTCTGTATTTTTTTTTAAATTTGATATGTTTATTTGGTTTAGACCTTTTTCCCTTATTTAAACATACATTTTAAAAATTACTCTCCATCACGTATGATTGGCTTAAAGGCTAAATCAGAAAATGATATTGATTTGAGCTATATATTAACCTTTTCCACACTCTGAAGCTGATGCCAGAAGTTGTTCTCAACTCTTCTACTGCCATGGCATGTGCTGTCTGTCTCCTTCGCCACTGCATGTTCTGTGAGGTGCTCACCTTCCTGATGCTTGCACATGACACTGCAGAGCTGAAGACCTTTTTGTAACGTCATTAAAGTAGCTGTATGACTGCACATCTGTTCTTCATTACTAAAGCATTACTTAAAAAGTCAACTAAATATCATTTTTAGCATTGTTGGTAATTTCAAGTGAGTTAATAAATGGTAAAGTTTTTCTCATGGTAAAGTTTTATTTTTCTTGTACTTGGAGGAGGTTTATTACAATAACTTAAGGTTGTGTTAGAGAAAATTGGAAATGATAGTGCAGATAGGAAATTTACTTAATCTTTAACAGTTTTTCATTGCAAATAATTTTGAACCCTGTTGAAGACTGCTAAGTAATAAGAAAATTAATATATATTTTTCTGAAGTTTTGTGTAACAGAGAACTGTAAGGTTTTTGAGTGGTCTACGGATTAAGGAAAGTTTTGAAGAAAATATTTTATTACTCAGATAGCTTTTCATTAAAAATTGGATTTCTCAGGAAATTATATATAAGGTTGACTATTTCCATATACATCAGTTAAATATAGTTATATTTAAATTGTCTTCCAAAGCTTAGAATTGTATAGAAAAAATGGAAACAAAACCCAAATAGTAGCAAACCATTTAATATATACCTGTTGACGTTTTTTAATCCTCACCTGAGGATATGTTTTTATTGATTTTAGAGAGAGGAAAGGAGAGGGGGAGATGGGGGATGGAGAGAGAATTGGAAACATGGATCGGTTGCTTCCATACATGCCTCAGCTGGGGATCAAACTCGAAAACTTTGTGTGTGCCCTTACCAGGGATCAAATCAAACCTCTTGATGTACGAGACAATGCTCCAACCAATTGAGCCACGTGGCCAGGGCAATATTCTTAAAGGAATATCAATAACCAAGAACACTTGGATGAGATAGAAGGAAATAGAAGAAGGGAGGGAAAGAGAGAGACAGAGAAAGGGAGGGAAGGAAAGAAAGAAGAGAGAGAGGAGGGAGAAATAGAGTGTGAGCCACATTCCCTGGGGTTCTACAGAGGACCACAGTACAATGCCTTCGTATTGCCATTGTGTGTGCTTTGCAGTCAAGGTTTTGTACCTTGGTGTTTACAATTTTTCTGTTTATCATCCATTTCTGATAAGTACTGATTTAATTTTTGTGGGTTTGTTTTTGTTTGTTTTAATATAAAAGGTAAAATGTACCAGAGACAAGCCTTCTTGTAAGTATGAAGTAAAAATAGTAACTTTTGTTAGAGGAGGTAATGAATATCAATGGGAAAATATCATAAAGTTTAGATATTTAATTTTATAGCCATTTGAATGTATGTCATTGCAGTCTAATAGGGTAAAGCAATAAATTACTTATGGGCCCAAATACATTGAATATAAAGATATATTATCAGTAGCTTTTAATAAGCAGTTCTAGTTTCATTTGTATTAACTGCTTTATTACAAAGAATTTTTAAAATACTGAGAAATCCTTTGATATGTACTCTTAATATTTATTAAAATAGTTTAAGGCCAATAATTAAGATTCTATTATAAGAATTGAATATTACATACATACTAATATAATACCCATATAGCTAGAATGTGCAGAGAATATAAACATCCATCTAGCATATATTACTATATGGAATGTTACCAGATATATGTAGAAACTGTACCCTGAGGGCTGACAGTGTGCACACATGCCTTTATATTTGCATTAGCATTGCTTAGAGGTATTTCAAGCTCCATGAAGAGGAAAATAAAATGAAGTTAATGGTATTTAAGCTTAAAATAGACAAAATACCTATGTCACATTAAATAAACATTTTTACTTTACTGTTTTTACAGCTTTTCGATCAAGGAAGAATTCAGAAAGTTTTCCATGCTATATGCAGCCTACTTTACACACTTAACAGATTCTCTTCTAAAACTGCTAAATACTGATGATAAATATCTAACTATGATAACTCTTATAATTTTTGTTAAATCTCTGTGTACAGTGTCCTATTCTGTTGGCTGATTGAAAGTGTCTGGAACACGTTATAGAGATGGCCAGATGATATAGTCCTTAAAAATTGTATTGATTTCTGCTGATGTATTTTAGATACAAATATATATGTAGTGCTTCTATTAGCTGTTGATACCGAATAGTTGGCCCCTCCATTATTTTTTTCTCAAATAAGGAAATTCAAGGAATGTAAGTAAATTTCTTGACAGTATTTGGTCCATCGCAATGGTTTATGTAAAACAAGTACCTTGGAAACATTGTCAAAAAAGGAAAATCTCTATTTCTTACATTTATTTTTGTCTTACACCTAAAGATATTAGTTCACTTTTTTAGATTGATGCTGAAATTGAAACAATCTCTACATAATTTTAAAATTCAAATTGCTTTGAAACCTTGAAAACGAATTTGAACTTTCAAAATGAGACAGCTATTGCAGTTTCCTAAAACCAGTTCCTACCTTAGCTCTTATCTGTGAAAGATTGATGTCTGCCAATAATTTGTCACTATGTATCTTAATTAGTAGGTATAAGATTGAGAGAACAGTACAGATTTGTGCTAAGTAACTATTAACAGATTGATAACGTTAGAAACCACATAATCCTCTAAGAATACATGTTCCTGTATCTGTGTGTATGTAATTTAGAAAGGAGTGGGTGATGTCTGTCATTTGTCCTCCCTCCTACTCTCTAACTAGGGTCACTTTAACCTACAGGCTGGTCACCCTCCCTAACCCCTTTGCTAATGAGTGGTGGTCCTGCCCCCCTGGCTGGCAGGCCCACCCTTCTTCAGCAAGCTGCTGCCCAGGGAAATGTCACTTTATTATCAATGCTGCTTAATGAAGAAGGACTGGACATTAACTACTCCTGTGAAGATGGCCATTCTGCCTTGTATTCTGCTGCTAAGAATGGACATACAGGTAAAGATGGTGATAATATTACCTCATCATACCAGTACCTGCTTGCAAAAGGACAGAGAGTCACAAGCATTTGTAACACTGTCATGAGCAAAAGTTTCATTTTTATTTCAATTTTCCCTTACAGGTAGTACTAGATAATATTTTTTATGATTTAAATATTTTTGTAAACATTTTGTAAAATCCAAATTGTAGTTTTATAATAATGTAAAATGTTTAGCAGCTACAAAAAAAGTGATCTCTGTTTTATGCACAATGAAATGTATTGTACAAGTAGAAATTTTAGGTCTAGTAACTGTAACACACATTGTAGAATAAAGCCCTCCCTCTGTGATCACTTTGGTCAGGATGAAACAGCCCTAATTTGTCTGTTAGAAATATCTGATGTGTGTGAAACTCAAAGCACCTGAACTTTAGCATATGCTACGGAGAGGGAAAGTTTTAGTAGTTAGGAAAGGTCATGGGTCTGAAATTGTCCTCTAGTTGAAGCAGTTTATAGTTATTTGGATTGTTCTAGAGGCTAAGAAGTTGTACAACTGTAAACGACATATTGATGAAGTCTGGGAATTATTTTGTTTCTTGAAATGCAAATCCTAGTCAAATATACTAAAACACAAGCT
Source organism: Phyllostomus hastatus (assembly GCF_019186645.2). Lineage (NCBI taxonomy): Eukaryota > Metazoa > Chordata > Mammalia > Chiroptera > Phyllostomidae > Phyllostomus > Phyllostomus hastatus. The sequence goes on from NW_025333543.1 coordinate 5,787,502, forward strand.
ACTGAAGAAAAAGATGATTTGACTGCAAATGCAAAGTCAAATAGCATTGCCTGTGGTAGCTGGACAATTGTCAATTAATTCAGATAAGGTGGCTTCCTTGAAAGTCTTCAGAACTTTATTGTGTTCAAGTGGATTAAATGGAAGGTTCTAGTGAGCTAAGAATGTAGGTCATTATTTTAAAAGTAGTTTGGGATTCATTTTTACTTCCAAACACTAGGGGAATTTTCTTTAGTATAGAGAAATTGAATCTGGTGAACGACAAGGGGAACATGAGATCCAGGTGCTGCTATTTATGCCTGAGTCAGGAATAAACAGCTTGGGCATAACACAGGTCGAAGACTGGGTCCACCTTTAGCCTCATTCATGGAGTTAAGTGTAGGATGACCATGACACAAAAGCATTTTAAAGATTAAATAAAACATAAAGAGTTTACTAAATATAAAGAATGGTATTTTGATTTAGTTAATGGATTTGGTTCTCCATCCAGTAACACTATTTTCTGGGGTAGTCTGGTAAAAAAAAATCTGGTAAAGTGTTTTCTGACACATGACAGATAGTTCTCTCACTCATCAGCAACTCTTCCCAAAGCACCAAAAGAAAATAAAGTTCACATCTTAGTTGGTGAGTCTGGGGTATGACAATGTTCAGGAAAAGAGGCTGCTTTCCCGTAAATAGTCTGTGGAGTCTTACATTCGGATGATAGAGTTGTCAGATGGACAGTGTATGGAACAGGTCCTTTGGGTTTAGTATCTGTCTACAGCTCGTACAGAGCTTGGCTCACTGAAACTCTGAATGGGGAATTGAAGTGACTTTCTGTTAAAATCTGTAGACTGCGTGAGATTGCTGCTGAATGCAGAAGCCCAAGTCAATGCTGCTGATAAAAATGGCTTCACACCCTTGTGTGCTGCAGCTTCTCAGGGACATTTCAAGTAAGTGATTCTTTGTCTTCTTATGAGAAGAGGCTCTTTATATTTTGCACACATATTTTTTTCTGGCTTAATGTATAAACTAGTACTTAAAATCTAGTGTCAAATAAATTTACTAAATATTTTTGAGGACTTAAACACATTAGGATTCTAAAATTGCTCTTATTAATTGGTAAAGAGCTGTGTATGAGGGAAGTGAAAAAGAGAAATATGCAGTGTCCAAACCTCATGTGAGTGAACTTAGCGTGAGTAGCTTATTAAGGCAGCTGAGCATAGTAATAGTATTTTTTTTTCAGATTTTATTTATTTTATTTTTAGAGAGGGAAGGAAGGGAGAAAGAGAGAGAAAAACAGCAATGTGCGGTTGCTGGGGGCTGAGGCCTGCAACCCAGGCATGTGCCCTGACTGGGTTGAACCTGCAATGCTTTGGTTCACAGCCCGTGCTCAATCCACTGAGCTACGCCAGCCAGGGCTAGTTTTTTAAAATTGTGTCACCTTTAACTAAAAGAGAATGTAGCTGAATTGTTTTCTGGGCCGGTGCTGAAACAGCAGGTTGCAGGGATTGCAAGCTATTTTCAACTTTTTACATCACTATCCTGCTAGAAATGTTCTTTGACAAAGTTCATAATTCTTAAAATATGGGTTTTAAGGTTCATGCTAATGTTATTTAAAAAGGTAAAGGGATTAAGCAAAAAAACTATCAAACAAACAACCCAAAAACCTATAGACAGGTAACCGTATGGTCATTACCATAGAGAAATGGGGCAGGGGAAAGGTAAGCCCAGGGTAAAGGGAGGATAAATGGTGATGTAAAGAAACATGACTTGGGGTGGCGAACACACAATACAATATACAGATGGTGTATTAAAGAGTTATACCCCTTAAACTTGTATAATTTTATTAACCAGTGTAACCCCAATAAATTCAGTTAAAATTATAAATGGAAAAATTTCAAAATTCACAATTCATCCTTAAAATATACATTATTTATTTTTTCCTGCATGTCATCACCCTGAGTTATTACTGAAGACTATAGATATTGCTCCTACTTTTTGCATGTCTTGAGTTCTCCAAGAGGACTTTTTCTGGGCTGTATGTTTTCCTTTACTTTCACTGGGCAATCTGTAGGGCTACTCGCTTGGATAGTATAATAGTCAGGGGCATAGAGGCATGGATCACTTTATAAAAAAGAAGAGTGCTGGGGTTAATTTAAATGTGCATGTTATACATACACATATTAATATGTAACTTATTTTTCTCATATATACACATATATACATATATATATATATGTACACACACACACACACACACACACAAATATCAAATGTCAAGGGAAACCATGAGAAAACATGCACCCGAAGTAAAAAAAAAAGATGATGTGAATTGCTTTTTAATTTAATTATGATTTAGTCCTCTTTTCTAAGTTTATTTTCATGTAATTTTATAAACTCAAGCTTTAGTGTTTTGCTAGTTAGTAAGTGATACTGCATCTTGCATTCCCCTGATTTCTTACCGTCTTGAGTCTCAGGGCAATGAGTTTCTGCTTAGTTGTGTCTTTTCCCTGGTAAACCAGCAGCCCTTTAGGGGACAGCACAGCCTCTGCTGTCTTTTTCCCCCTAGGCAACCTTTCTCTCTCTCCTCGCTGCTTTTTATAGTGGAGGCACATGGTGCCCTGCTGTCTGCAGTATTTATAGCTATTTTCTCAAGTGAAAAATCTCAGAATGACTCAGCAGCCTGACTTTTTTCAAGGTTCAAACTATTTTGAACCACTAACAATATATATGTCAAGCACAGTTAAATCAGTCAGTCATTCCAATAAGTTAAATACATTCCAAAGGCTCCACTTTTACAAGTTGGTTACAGAGAAGTCTCATAAACCAAGTTTCAGCACTTAATCAAGGTTACTGTTTTAAATCTTCATGGGAGTAATTAGTTTGTGATTAAAACACATCTTCTAGCCTTGTTAAAAAAACAGTTCCCATATAAGACCCACAATAATTTTTGATATATATTTATCTATTTCATGTATATGAAGATGCAAAATTACTTTCTAATTATTATCAACATTTAATATTTTGGTCAGGTGGTACTTCAGAAATTAAACCCAGTTTCTCTGTTAATCATAATCTTGTGTTTAGGTGTGTAGAATTCTTAATTGCATATGATGCTGACATTAATCATGCTGCTGATGGAGGACAGACACCTCTATACCTGGCCTGTAAAAATGGAAATAAAGAATGTATTAAGCTCTTGTTGGAAGCTGGAAGTGACCGAAGTGTAAAAACCAGAGTGAGTACCAGTTTTAGGGGTTTAGTTGTATAATTTACAATGTGTCTACAAATTGTACAGCTAGAAAAATAAAATACATTATAAAGCTAGAGTTTGTTTTGCTTTCAGGATATTGAATAAGGACAATGTCTATTCTTTGAGGCTCTACTAATTAAAAGCTTTGTCTATTTGCCTAACCAGACCTTTACCTCTGGACTACAGTTTATTCAAAATACATACCTGTGTCCTGTCATTCATTCAACAAGTATTTCCTGAGTACCAGCTGTCCTAGGGACTAAAGAGAGAGCAGCCACCAAAATAGCCCCTGCCCACATTGATCTTATATTCCATTACTGGGGAGGGGACAATAGTAAATAAATAAGTCACTGGATAGTAGTTGGATGTTTAGGAGATAGGAATACCTGTGGTGAGGGTTACTTTACAAGAACTGGTCAGAAGAGTCTTCGGTGGAAATGGAACGATTGAGTGAGGGCATGGGCCGTGTGCCAGGCCTGAGCAACGAACAGTAAGTGCAGAGGCCTCAGGTAAGAGAGAAGTGGCGCCCTTGGTGCACCTCAGGGAGACGTGGGTCATGATGAGGACCTGGGGTCAGATTGGATGGTTTTGAACAGAACATGGATATGAACTAACTTTTTTTTTATAAGAATCACTGTGGCTGCAGGGCAAGAATAAATTGTAAGTGGGGAGGCACAGAAAAGATGAAAGGAGGCCTATCAGGAATCTGTTATTTAATCAAGGGAAGAAGTAATGTTTGGATCAAGATTGAAGGGTAGAGTGAGGAATGGTCCAATTCTGGATGTATTTTCAAGGTGCATTATATATTTTATAGAGTACTATAGAAGTATAAACTTGAGTGACCATGGCAATGATGGAAATAGAAAGAAAAAATGTGTAATGGATGAGAAGTCAGGGTCTGAAATCAGACTGTGTGGCTTGAACCTTGTCTCCTCAATATAGTGTGACCTTGGGCAAGTTATCTTACTTCTCTTTTTCTTGTTAATCTCTTTACAAAATGAGGCTCAGAGTGGTCACCATTATTAGGGGTATTGAAATGAGCTATCTATATAAGGTGGTTGGTATACTGCCTGGGAATTGTATAAGTATTCAACAAATGTTAGGTATCATCATCATTGTCATCACCATTGTCATCAACATCATCAACATCATCATCATTATCATCATTATCATCAATAGTAGTACTGAGTTGTAATACCTAAACGAAAGGGAGTTTTGTGATGACCTTTGCCCTGCACTGGAAGAGGGCTATTTGTGTTGACTATTTCTCGTAGAATGATTTTTGTTATTGCTAAGATTGTGCAGCACCTCACAGAGTTCAAGGTCACTATCTAATTTGCCTCAGAACTTGAAACACTGTATGTAAATGTACTATAAAACCTAACACAGTGATGTAACTGTTGACTTCACCCTTCATAGTCCTGATAATGCCTGTATAAGCTGCACAGGTGAAGAGAGATTTAGAAGTTGACAAAGTTCTTGGATGGTACTTCTAGCTCAGCCACATGGGAATGCATTTGAAATAAAACTTACCAATTAACTCTCCAAAATTTGTCTTCATCAAGCTATCATGGTGTACTTGAAGATCGAGAAATCAGCCCTGTGTACACTGACAAGCATTTCTCTGACAGAGGCCCATTTAAGGGCTGGAGGAGTTAAGGAGCTTCCATCATGATCCACTGTTCATTGGGCTCAGGCATTATTTTATTTTTGTTATTGCAGCTTCCCATAATGTTATGTAGTAATTACCACCCTCCAACATGTTCCTGATGAAAGACAGATATAGACATTTTAATTTCCAAAGGTTATCTGTACCTTAGATTGCTTCTGTTAATAGAGAATTGACTATACTGGGCATCCACTTCACAGGAAGCCTCCTTAAAATTTTTAGGATAAAAAGGTGCATTATCTGTTTTATAGGTCACTGTTTCATATGGGCTTTCTTAAATAATTCCCCCAAAGAACCAACAATTAAGGGTATAATCAGGGAAATAAGTTAGGTATAAACATTTTCCATTGAATCCTATTGTTAAAGCTATTTTTAAAAAAATTGTTTCTTTTAATTTTTGAAAATCTGAGAGAAGTCTAGTGTTATATTTATTCATACTATTTTACATACTTTATCGGAGAAATCTGTGATGTTATACAGATTTCAATATGAAATTATGAAAATCTACCTTAATGTGAAAACTGAATGAATTTTACATTATCAAACTGATGAAAAATAAATAGTGCCACATGAAAGTTTGTCACATCCCTGTAAGTTGGAGAACACAGAAATTCATGCTTTCAAGCAAGTTGTTGAAAGTACGGAGGCAAACAGTATAATTGATAGAGGGTTTTAAGGGAATAATTATCTCTTGTTACTTTTAATAAGAAATCAGAGGAGAATGGAAGATTGCAAAGTTTTTCAGGAAAGGCTGCATGACCTTTATAATGTAAATTAAGAATGGTTAAGAGCACTTATACTCCAGTAGCTGTGTAAGGCTGATACCCAAGTAAAGGTGTCCACAACCCAACAAAGAATAAGCCATAAAATGCTTTACCTGGCTGGAGCCTGCCGAAGCCCATGCAGGCATTGTATGGTATTCCAGTTATTGCCCATGGTCTTAGCCAAGTTGACTGCACTGATACACGGTACAGAACCAGACCAAAAAAAAAAAAACAACTAACACTTTAGCAAATGATCAGATGACTCAGTCTGAATGTAGACTGTTACCATTTATTGTCTAGTTTTCTCCCTTTTACCCTATATATTTTTGAAGTGTGCTGAACTTCAACAAAGAATGTCTAGTATAGCTATATGAAACACTATTACTGAACCAAAAAAGGAGGTTCAGCTGCCTATAGTCACAGAAGCCAAACTTGTGAAGCAGATGCTGGTGTAAGAGGAAAGAAGTTTTATTCAGGTGCTACACGATCTATGAAATTGACAGACTCCTGTCTCAAAGCTTATCTCCTCTGCAAAACCAAGACAAAAGTACATTTCAAAGTACAGTCCTTTGAAGCCAGCCAGTGGCTGCTAAGTGGCCATCCAGATAGCTTAGCTTGTTCCCAGCTGCTGTCCATTTCAGGCTCCCTCTTGGAGCCTGCATGTGGAGCCTGTGTGGCCACGGGCCATGCATCTGCTAGGGCTGCAAGGTTGTGTGCTTTTGGGAAAGAGCACATGAACACACCAGCTAAAGCATCACCAGGTGAGTGAGAGAGGCTCCTTCCTAGAGGCCATGGGCCACGTGGCTGCTAAGGAGAGAACAGGCCAGTGCACTGTACCAGTGCAGGTCCCGGGCCAGTGAGCCATGAGCAAGAGAGAGCAAATCTACTTTTTTTATTCCCATGGGATATTAGCTGGGGTGTGAGATAGGCCACGTGCTTTCTCAAAATGACCAATCACCTTCCCAAACTTTTGAGCACTCTGGTTGGGTCTACCTCCCAACCAATCCCTTCTTTTCCCAAGCTAGACTGGTAGACTTCTTTAGGACACTATTTACCCCTGCACCATTTTGACTTCTATGGTGCATGTGTCTGCCTTCCCTTGGTCCCACACCCAATCTGGTACTAGAGTGGGAGGCTTTTTCCTATCCAATTACCTTGCTAGTTTTATTGGCACTCAATCTAAGAACCTCCTCCTGTTGCCATCTTGCCCAGTGGGGGAGATCCCTGGACTTTGGACAGACTGTCTACTGGTAACAACACCACATGAAAAAAACATGTCAACAGGAAAATAAAGGCAGGAAAATAAAATAAAGCCAAAACAAAAAGCACCAAAATAAAGCTCAGTTCTTGTATGAAAGTCTTAAAAATTTAATGAAGAAAAGTACCTGAGTAGAAGGCAGATTCATCTCTATATAAGAAAATATAACACTCTAAGGGGACAAAGGTTTTTCCTAGAATAGTGCTTGTCAAACTTTAGTGCATCCAGATCACCTGGATTGCTCACCACACCTGAAGATTTTCTGATTCTGTAGTTTTAGAGTGATGCTCAAGAATTTGCATTTCTAACAAGTTTCCAGGTAATGAAATTCTGGTGGTCTCGGGACCATACCCAAGAACCATTGCCCTAGAGAAGAGTTGAGTCTACTCTAGAAACCAGCTACGTGGATGATTGAGGCTTCAAAATAACATATCCCAGAAAATGTAATCATTTTACTTGGAACATTTCTAAGCTTGATGTATCAGTGACCCACTGCCATTACAGAACACTCAATGGAGACCCATAGGCACACCATGAAGTAATTTGGCTCTGTTTTTCCAGTATGCCTACCTTTTCCCTATTATCTAGAATCTTCCACAATCATTAACATAAAATTTTAAGATCACTAGAATTAGGACTCTGCCCTATAAATAAAACTGGCTTATACTAGCATTTATTTATTTATTACATTATTAATAACACTGTAGCTAGAAATATATTTTTTAAAACCTCTTTATGCTCAAGTTTATTTTCTTTTGTAGTATTAAATTGAGATTTTGGATCTCCATACATAATGCTTAATTACTGACCTCCAAATGGTTAACTTGTAAGTGGAAATTCTTACAAAATAGCAAACACGAGTCATAGCAATGGCAATACACTAATTGACAGAGGTCAGAGAACTTGACTCAAATCATCAGTGATATTCAGGATTGGAATGCCTGCTTTTCCCAGCTCAGTGGTCCATGCTCAGGAACATTTAGAAGTGAACTTTAAGTAACACTGTTCTCAATATTAATATCGTAATCAACTATTGCCCCTGGTCATTTTATTTTCAGGATGGTTGGACACCAATTCATGTAGCTGTGGACACTGGTAATGTGGACAGCCTTAAGCTTCTTATGTATCATGGAGCACCAACTCGTGGAAATTCCTTGCATGAGGAAGAAATCAGGTTGGATGTTTTTGACTTGGATCAGGGAGAAGAGAGTCCTGAAGGCGCGGCCAAACCTGTTGTTCCTGCAGACCTCATTAACTATGCCAACAGAGAAGGCTGGACTGCTGCCCATATTGCTGCTTCAAAAGGTTTTAAGGTGTGCCTGAGGCAGCTGACCTCATTATGCAGTTGTGATTTGATGAGTGGCAAAGTTGTCTGCTGTTCACTGAGTGTATGTCAATTGAATAATTGGAAACTGAATGATACCATTGCAGCAGATGATTAACTAGCTACCTATATAAACTGATTTTTTATAACATTTTTTTATTTTAATTGTTCCGGTACAGTTTTCTGTCTTTTACTCCCATCCCAGTCCACCCCCTCCCCTGGTGCTCCCCACCTCCCTCCCATTTCCACCCCCATAGTTTTTGTCCATGTGTCCTTTATATTTGTTCCTATAAACCCTTCCCCTTTTCCCCTCAAACTCCCTCTCCTCTCCATTCTGGTCATTGTCAGCCTGTTCTCTATTTCAGTGTCTTTGGTTATATTTTGCTTATTTGTTTGTTTTGTTGTTTAGGTTCCTGTTAAAGGTAAGGTCATATGGTATTTGTCTTTCATCGCCTGGCTTATTTTTCTTAGCATAATGCTTTCCAGTTCCATCCATGCCATCACAAAGGATAGGAGATCCTTCTTTCTTTCTGCTGCATAGAATTCCATTGTGTAAATGTACCATAGTTTTTTTAAATATATTTTATTGATTATGCTATTACAGTTGTCCTATTTTCCCCCTTCACTCCCCTCCATCCTGCCCACCCCCTACCATCCATATTCCCCCCTTTAGTTCATGTCCATGTGTCATAAATTCTTTAGCTTCTACATCTCCCATACTATTCTTGCCCTCCCCCTGTCTATGTTCTACCTATTGTCTGTACTACTTATTCTCTATACCTTTTCACCCTCTCTCCTCCTCCCATTCCCCTGTTGCTAACCGTCCATGCGATCTCCATTTCTGTGTTTCTGTTCCTGTTCTATTTGTTTGCTTAGTTTGCTTTGTTTTAGGTGTTGTACCATAGTTTTTTTATCCATTCATTTACTGATGGGCACCTAGGTTGTTTCCAACACTTGGCTATTATAAATTGTGCTGCTATGAACATTGGGGTGCATAGGTTCTTTTGGATTGGTGTTTCAGGGATCTTAGGATATAACCTAGCAGTGGAATTGCTGGGTCAAAATGCAGATCCATTTTTAGTTTTCTGAGAAAATTCCAATACTGTTTTCCATAGTGGTCGTACCAGTCCATAATCCCACCAACAGTGCACTAGGGTCCCCTGTTCTCCATAACCTCTCCAACACTTGTTGTTTGTTGCTTTGTTTATGATGGCCATTCTGACTGGTGTAAAGTGGTATCTCATTGTGGTTTTAATTTGCATCTCTTTGATAGCTGGTGATATTGAGCATCTTTTCATGTGTCTCTGGATCCTCTGTATGTCCTCCTTGGAGAAGTATCTGTTCAAGTTCCTTTGCCCATTTTTCAATTGGGTTGCTTGTCTTCTTAGAGTGGAGTCATGTAAATTCTTTATATATTTTGGAGATTAGACCCTTGTCTGAGGTATCATTGGCAAATATGTTTTCCCATACAGTTGGTTCTCTTTTTATTTTAATACTGTTTTCTTTCACCGTGCAGAAGCTTTTTATTTTGATGAGATCCCTTTTTTTATTCTTTCCTTTATGTCCCTTCCTCTAGGGGACATATGAGTAAAAAAGTTTCTGCGTGAAATATCTGAGATTTTCCTGCCTATGTTCTCCTCTAGGACTTTAATGGTGTCACAGCTTATATTTAAATCTTTCATTCACCTTGAATTTATTTTTGTGTGTGGTGTAAGTTGGTGCTCGAGTTTCAATTTTTTGCACATAGCTGTCCTGTTCTCCTAACACCATTTGTTGAAGAGGCTATATTTATTCCATTTTATGTTGCTGCCCCCTTTGTTGAATATTAATTGACCATAGAGACTTGGGTTTATTTCTGGGCTCTCTGTTCTGTTCCATTGGTCCATGTGCCTGTTTTTATGCCAATACCAGGCTGTTTTGATTACAGTGGCCTTGTAGAGTTTGGTATCAGGTATTGTGATCCCTCCTACTTTGCTCTTCTTTCTCAAAATTGCAGCAGCTATTTGGGGTCATTTATGGTTCCATATAAATTTTTGAAGTGTTCCTTCTATGTCTGTGAAATATGCCATTGGTACTTTAATAGGTATTGCATTGAATCTGTAAATTGCTTTGGGTAGTATGGACATTTTGATGATGATAATTCTTCCGATCCATGAACACAGTGTATGTTTCATTTGTTTGTGTCTTCCTTGATTTCTTTCTTCAGTGTTGTGTAGTTTTCTGCATACAGGTCTTTTATCTCCTTGGTTAGGTTTATTCCTAGGTATTTTCTTTTTCTTTTTGCTATATCAAATGGGATTTTTTTCTTGATTTCTGCTTCTGATGTTTCATTGTTGGTATACAAAAATGCCTTTGATTTCTGGATATTGAGTTTGTATCCCACTGTTTTGCCAAATTCATTTATTAAGTCAAGCAGTTTTTTTGGTGGAGTCTATAGGATTTTGTATGTACACTGTCATGTCATCTGCAAACAATGACAGTTTTGTTTCTTTCTTTCTGATTTGGATGCCTTTTATTTCCTCTTCTTGTCTGATTGCTGTGGCTGAAACTTCCAACATTATATTGAATACAAGTGGTTAAAGTGGACAGCCTTGTCTTGTTGCTGATCTTAGTGGAAAAGATTTTAGTTTTTGCCCATTGAGTATGATGTTGGCTGTAGGTCTCTCATATATGGCCCTTATTAGGTTGAGGAATGCTCCCTCTATTTCCACTTTGCTGATTCTTTGTATCATAAATGGGTGCTGTACCTTATCAAGTGCTTTCTCTGCACCTGTTGATATGTGATTTTTTCTGGCACATGTGATTTTTGTCTTTGCTTTTGTTTATGTGATGTATTACATTTACTAATTTGTGAATATTGTACCATCCTTGCATCCCTGGTATGAGTTCTGCTTGGTCATGATGTATGATCTTTTTAATGTGTTGTTGGATGCGGTTTGCCAATATTTTGTTGAGGATTTTAGCATCTATGTTCATCAGCAATATTGGCCTGAAGTTTCCTTTCTTTGTTGTGTCTTTATCTGGTTTGGGGATTAGGATGATGTTGGTTTCATAGAAAGAGTTTGGGGGTCTTCCATCATTTTGGATTTTTTGGAATAGTCTGTGAAGGATAGCGGTTAGCTCTTCCTTAAATGCTTTGTAGAATTCTCCTGTGAAACTGTCTGGTCCAGGGGTTTTGTGTGTCGGGAGTTTTTTGATTACTGCTTCAATTTCATTTGCTGTTATTGGTTTATTCAGGCTTTCTGCTTCTTCTTCATTGAGTTTTGGAAGATTATATTTTTCTAGAAATTTGTCCATTTCACCTAGGTTTTAAAATTTCTTTGCATACAGTGCTTTGTAGTAATTTCTTACAATCCTTTGTATTTCTGTTGTGTCAGTTGTAATCTCTCCTCTTTCATTTCTGATTGTGTTTATTTGGGTCCTCTCTGTTTTTTTCTTGATGAGCCTGCTTAAAGACTTGTTGATTTTATCTTTTCAAAGAACCAGCTTCTGGATTCATTGATCCTTAGAATTGTGTTTTTAGTCTCTTATATTGTTTAATTGTGCTCTGATCTTGGTTATTTCCTTCCTTCTGCTTGCTCTGGGCTGTCTTTGTTGTTGTTCCTTGAGTTCTTGTAAGTGTAGGGTTAGGTTGTTTGTTTGAAATGTTTCTATCTTTTTTAGGTGGGCCTGTATTGCTATGAACTTCCCTCTCAGGACTGCCTTTGTTGTGTCCCATATGTTTTGGGTTGCTGTGAATTAATTTTCATTTGTTTCCAGAAACTTTGATTTCTTCCCTAATTTCATTCTTGACCCAATCATCATTTAATAGCATGCTGTTCAATCTCCATGATTTTGAGTGTTTTGGTTTTTTTCCCTTGGGGTTGGTTTCTAGTTTCAGTCCCTTGTGGCCAGAGAAAATGCTTGGTATGATTTCAGTTTTATTGAATATGTTGAGGCTTGTTTTGTGTCCTATCATGCGGTCTGTCTTCAAAAATGTTCCATGTACATTTGAAAAGAATGTATATTTAGCTTCTTTGGGATGAAGGGCTCTATATATTATCAGTAAGTCCATTTGATTTAGGGCATTGTTCAATGTCACAATATCTTTGTTGATATTTTGTTTGGAAGATCTGTACATTTTTGACAGTGGGGTATTAAAATCCCCTACCATAATTTTGTTGCTGTCAATATCTTTCTTGAAGTCCTCTGAGATTTTCTTTATGTATTTGGGTGCTCCTATGTTGGGTGCATACATATTTACAATGTTTATGTCTTCTTGGTGGATTCTTCTCTTGAGTATTATGAAGTGACCTTCTGGGTCTCTCTTTATGGCCCTTTTTTGGAAGTCTATTTTGTCTGATGTGAGTATTGCTACCTGGCTTTTTTTTCCTGTCCGTTTGCTTGGAAAATTTGTTTCCAGCCCTTCACTTTCAGTCTGTGTAGGTCTTTTGTCCTGAGGTGGGTGTCTTGTAGGCAGCATATGTGTGGATCATGGTTTCTTATCCATTCAGCTATTCTATGTCTTTTGATTGGAGCATTTAATCCATTTACGTTTAAGGTTATTATTGATAGGTACTTATTCGTTGCCATTTTCCTACCTGTGTTCCGCTCTCTCTCTCTCTCTCTCTCTCTCTCTCTCTCTCTCTCTCTCTCTCTTTTCCTTCCTTTCCTTAAAGCAGGCCTTTTAGCATCTCTTGCAGAGCTGATTTGGTGGAGGTGTATTCTTCTAGACTTCTTTTGTCTGGGAAGCTCTTTATTTGGCCTCTATCTCGATTGAAAGCCTTGCTGGGTAAAGTCATATTGGTTGCAGGCCTCTGGCTCTCATTCCTTGGAATATTTATTGCCATTCTCTTCTGGCTTGGAGCGTTTCCACTGAGAAGTCAGCTGCTAACCTTATTGGGGCTCCCTTGTATGTTACTTCCCATTTCTCCCTTGCTGCCTTTAAGTTTCTGTATCTTGGAATTTTGCCATTTTAATGATGATGTGTCTTGAGGTGGGCCTCTTTGGGTTCCTCTTGATTGGAACTCTCTGTGTTTCCTGGATTTGTGTGACTTTTTCTCTCATCAAATTAGGGTAGTTTTCTGTCATTACTTTTTCAAATAGGTTTTCTATCCCTTGCTTTTCTTCTTCTTCTTCTCCTTCTGGTATCCCTATTATACGGATAGTATTATGTTTTGCATTGTCTTGTATTTCTTTTAATCCCTCTTCATTCTTTCTGAGCCTCTTTTCCTTTTCTTGCTCTTTCTGGGTGTTTTTTTCTACTTTGTCCTCTAGCTCATTGATCTGATCTTCTGCTTCATCGATCCTGCTTTTGATTCCTTCTACTGTGTTCTTCAATTCAGAAATGGTATTCTTCATTTCCTCTTTGCTCTTGTTGGTTGTTTCTGTTTCCTTCTTCATATTGATATAGCTTGCAGTGAGTTCACTGTAGTTTCCATGTAGTTTCTGGTAGCTCATTGTGAGCTGATTGAGCTTCCTGATAACCATTGGTTTGAATTCAGAGTCTGATAGTTGAGTTGCCTGTATTTCATTTAGCATTCTTTCTGAGGCTTCCTCCTTTCCCTTCATTTGGGGATTGTTTCTTTGTCTTCCCATTATTGTGAGACTCTTCCTGTTAGCTTCAGCTTCTTAAATTGTTGTGTTCTGGCTCCTTGGGTTTATGGTGTGAACTTCTGTGGTAGAATCTGTGAGATTAAGTGGTGCAATCTCCTTGATCTCAAACTCACTAGTCTTGGACTGTCATTTAAGTTGGCTCTGTGTTTTTCTTTTGGTTTTGATCGTTGTTGGGTCTTTCATTGTTGGGTCCTTCCCACCAGCTCCTTAACTGAGGGTCACTCTGTCCACCACCTGTTGTATTTTGTTGTCCTGGTGAGGGCAGGTTGTATTGAAGCTGGTTCTTCCTGTATACAAGGTTTTGAGGGTTCTCTCTTGCTCTGCTTCAGTTGTTTGTACTGGGTAGTGTCTCCACTGTTTAGTTGTATTTCCAGATAGGTCCTGGGTTGAGGTTTGTGTGGTTTCCACCTTCCTTCACCTTCTTCTGTTATCTCTTGGTGGTTCCTTTGTTGTTGGGTTTCCTCTTCCAGTGGGTATCCTGCTGTTCACCACTTCCAACTACTCTTTTTTTGTGATCAGTTGGGCGGGGGTAAAATGGTTTAAGACAGCAAAAAAGAATTCTATGATATTTACAGTAGCAGCTGGTAGAGAAGAGGTAGGAGATCCTTTGGCTATGTATAGTGTTAACCATGATCTTCCACCCAACTAGCCACTTTTTAGAAAGGATGGAAAGAAGTAAGACTCTTGTTGGGGAGGGAAGGATTGTGAGTTGGGTCTAGAAAGCAGTGAGGTTGTGGGAGGTCAGATTCTGAGGTAAGGTGAGACTAAAGGATAGTAAATAGGTGTAGTGTGTGAGAGAATAGAGTTAACCACTATAGTAATAGAGTTCAGAAAAATTAAGTGGGCTAAGATCTGGGAGGGGTGTAGTGAAGTGTTTACAATTGTATAGAACAAGCTATTATTTGCAGTAATATTATAGTAACAATCATATAACAGAATCTATGTGATCTGGATAATAAGAATAGGGAGTATAGTACCTTGAGTATTGTGGTAAAGGAACACAAGTGACATGAAGGACAGTAAATTAGCAATGCACTATGAAAGAGAGAACAGGGGAAACCAGTCAAATGATACAGTATAATCAGCCAAGCAAAGAAGACTAAACAGAAACAAGAGGAATACAAAAATACTATTAAAATAAAAGATGTAAGAATAATGAAAAAAATAATAATACAAATATTCAATAACTTGCAGGTTCTCTTTAATAGCAAAGTGAATTTTGTCTCACTGGCTCAACTGTTGGGATGCCCCCTCTTTGGGTCCAACTGGTCTTTTCACAGTTCCAGGATTTTTTTGTGTCATTTGTGGGTATTTAAAAAAAGAAAAAGGCAGAAGAAGGGAGAAGAAGAGATAAAATTGGAAAGAAAGGAAGAAGGAATAAAACAAGAAAGAAGGAGAGGAAAAAGGTATTGAAAGATAAAACAATAATAAAAATTAAAAGTAAATAAAAGATTACTTAAAAGAAAGAAACCCTCTTGTTGGCTTCAAACTGGCCAAACTGGTTTCTCTGGCCTTGGGTGCTGCAGCAGCCTGCGGGGAGATTGGTATGGCTTTTCTCCCTTCCAGATCTGCACTCACCCAGTCTTGAGCCCATTCTCCCTAGAGCTAGCCTGATGTCTCTCCCTGCACCTTGGGTGTCAGATTCAGGTCTCCCTGAGAGTGCTCTTTCCCCCCTCCGGGGTTACTGCTGTGGGCTGGGGTGCGACCCCCGCTTGCTGGGCTAGGCTGCCTTGGCCCTGCGGGCTCAGGTGCACACCCTTCCTAATGCTATGTGGGTGTGCAGGGCCTTCTGTGCAAACTTCCACGCCACCTCAGGATTGCTGCCCGCCTGGGTGGGGAGGAGGCTGAGCAGCTGTTGCTGGAGTGTTCCCCAAACAGTTTTTCTTTTTGAGAAATTCCTCCTACTCAAGCCTGCCACTCCGCTGTGTACAGCCCAATTCTCTAGCCAGACCAGTGACTAGGGGGGTCAGTGCTGGTCACTGCGCGACTCTTAACTCTCCCAAGCTGGCATCCACAGACTCTGCGGGTGATCACAGCCCCTGTGTGTTTGCCACTTTGTCCTTTTTCCCCATGAACTGATTTTTTTCTGCCCAGCAAATATTTATGGTCCAGAGTATACGAGACTGTTCCTAAAAAATGTTTGGAGTTTGTTAACAAGAAATGTGAGTAATTTTACACATATCTCATCTAAAATTAGGGGAAAAAAATGGTGTTAGCTTAGTCCATTGGGTTGTTTGATTCAGTACCAAGCCTATCATACTAGTTAGAGGGAGGGCCTGGACTCAAATACATGTCTTCTAACGTGAACAGCCTCATGACACCCTACCTGTGTTGTCCTGCTAATAGAGGGAGCATTGGATTTTACTTATCAGTTAAAGTTGAAAAAGATTTTGAATATTAAAGAAATGATATAGTGGGACATCCATTTAAACTTCTTTTTCTATTTATGCCATTTTGGAAATAATATGTTCTAGAATAAAAAGCTATTAGAAAGCTTCTGAGTGTATGGTGCTGTGTATGCTATCATTTGCAGGGATCATTTATGCCATTAGGTAACTCTTTAGTCCAGTGGCAAGGGTGTGGGGTAGAAGACAGCTGTAGGTTAAGTACAAAAAAATTAAAACAAGATAACCGAATGTCAACTACAGTGGACATTATATTAAAAAGAAATGTATGGTTGGAACAGTAGAAAAATGCACATTTTTATTTTTGTGGAAAAAAGAGAATGCCCATATTTCAGAGAGCAGATCTGCAGGAGCGTTGGGCTCAGAAATTACTCATTCTACAGGAGCTAAATATCATTTGGAGCCTTGCAGAGAGTGGGCTAGAATTGCCATCATCAGTGGGGAAAAAAGTAGTTCAGATGGAGGAAGCAATAGGAACAGAGAATGGGAAGGGCAGGTGGGTAATAGCTCCAGCTGAGCTAATGAGAAGGAATAAGACTGGACTGGGAGTTTCATAGGATGGCATCGGCCTTCAGTGACATATTAAGGAGTGTGGGCTTTATTTACTAGTCAGAGTAAAGCCATTGAAAGGTTTTGCACAGGGGAGCAAAGTAATCAGCCCTCTAGTTTAAATTGATTGATTTGGCAAAAACATTTAGAAGATTCGGGATTATGAAAAAGTAGGTATCAAGGGAGAGAGACTAATTTAAAGATGATGGCAGTGGTAGAAATAATAAGAGATATTTCAGACTAGAAATGTCCAAGGGTTGAAGACAGATTAGATATGGGAAATGAAGCTGAATAGAAGGATAATAGTGATGTTCCCAGAAAGAGAAGTGATATCGTGTGATCAGGAAGATAGAATGTGGGTTTAGACATGCTGAACTTATGTGCTGTGATATGTTTATCCAGTTGGAGATATCCGGGAATACCTAAAAATATGCATTTGGAGCTCCTGGTTGGGTAACTTCCTGTTATTGTGATCTAGAAAAAAAGCTGGTAATTTTGGACTTTGGTGGTGGTGTTTTTTTTTAAGTGAGAAAAAGGTGTGATTCAGTTTAATGGTAAAGTATTCTTCATTAGCAGTTTTTTCATTTTATTCTTTAACAAAAAACTACAAAAATCTTGTGAACTTAATATATATACACTATATGTATTGATTTGCATGGAATTTAATAGCATTTGACATAAAATTTTTAGGAGACAAAAATGAGAAATGTGGAAAGTTTAAATTTGAAAATAGACCATTAATCTAAGACAGTGAATCTCATTTAATGGTGGGATGGGACATGGAAGGGGTAGTTTACAACCTGTCTTAACCCCTTAAAGAAAGTCTCTGAGTATAATGCAATATGTTGCTGGTAGGAGCGGGTGTACATGTATTCAACCTGAAGGCAAAAAGAAATAAAAGAGCAAAACAAAACCTGAGCATGACTGATCTAGACTATTCAGCTACTGAACATAATGCTAGGCAGAGACAGGAACCTGCTCCCTGGCATGAGTCACCCTACAGTTTAGGGTGCTTGTGTTGTAGCTCAGCTTTTTTATTATGACTCCTTATTAGTCCTGGTGCTTTTGGTACCCTTGATTAGCTTCATGGGTCCCCAGGCACCTGGCAAATGTGGGTGCTCTGTCCTTGTTGAATAAAAGGAACTGTGACTTCTTTCTCACATGGAATGTGTCTCTCCCTGTATTCTCTTACTTTAAGAAGCATATGATGAATTTTCAATAAGAAAAGATCTTAAAAATCGAGCTTGACTGACAATATTCAAACAAATGTAAGTAAAATAGTAGATTAAAATAATAGATTTTTAGTCCTGAAGTGGATACTTAATCTTTCAGTCTAACTTCTTCATTTTATAATTATTATGATTATAAAGACATTTAAACCTTGAAGGATTAATAGATAGAAGTTGGGAATGAAGCCCATATTGCCTAATGTAATTACTCTTCACAGTATACCATGCTGCCTTCCTTCCTAGTCAAAGGTATTGGAATATATTCTGGCATCATTTGCCTAATGCAAAGTTTATATTCTGGCTGAGGTAGTTCTCCAGAGAGGTAATCCATTTACAACTAAGTTGTGAAGAACAGTTTTCTGAAAAAATAAAAAAACAATTCTGAAGTAATCATATAAGTAAAAAGGTTCTGCACTGACCACCAGCAGACTTAAAAAATGACTGTTTTTTTCTCTCTGCAGTAGTATATATGTGTCCAGTCTATATAAAGTAGTAGTCCTGTCACCCAAGGTGACCTCAGTTTTCACATTTTCCAATAAAGAACTGGGGTTTCAGAGTTCAAAGAGACATACTTCATCCAGTTTAACACCCTCGTCTTACAGATGGAAAAATTAAGTCTTGTAAATTAGTATAACTAATTCCCCAAGGTCAATTTGTAGGAGATCAGATTCCCAAATCAGCAGTATGTTTTTCTATTTTTGTCCTTGGTCTTCTTCCCAACAGATTAGAAATTTATGCAAATCATTATTTTGTGTTTGGTATTAGGTGTACCTCTCTCTAAAACTAGCCTGTGACTCTGGAGCTGAACTGATCACTGAGGATAAACCTTTGTTTTCATCAGTTAGTGTGAGTAGTCAGAAGAGTGTCTTAGCAAAACTGTTCTGTCATGAGAACTTTGACATGTCAAGTTCCTGCAGCAGAAACATATTAAGGAGATTGTGTGGATTTGAGCATCTTTGCTGTTGAAACTCTCATACAAAGAAATTCTTTCTTTTTATTTGGGACTGTGTGTCTTTTTGACTGCAGGAGGAAATTAGAGTTCTAGTTAATGTATTGCCAAATCCATTGGCTTCTTACCACTTAACCACTTATGCGGTCTCTCTGAGTTGACTGTTTAATGTAAACTCCTCCCCCAACATTATTCCCTTCCTTGCTTCCCCTCCAACTTTGATGACTGGGCTTTCTTTTTGTTTTTTCAGGTTTTTCTACTATTTGACCTTAAGCAATTTCCAAGCTCCATTCACAGCTAGCTAGTCCTACTTTTTAAGAACTTACCCAGTCTTTTAGCTTCAACTGTGGCTTCTCCAATAACTAGTCCCAAACCCAAATCTTCAGATCTGACTTTTTAAGTGTCTTCCAGACATTTACTTCCAGCATCCTAGAAGTCATCTCTGGGCATGCCCACTGTCCTCTCATTAGATGGTTGCCCTCTTGTCACCATCTTCAGGCCATTCTTGTATTGCGTTAGGATTGTGGTCTGCCTGATGCATCCTTGGCTTTTAGCTGGGCGAGTGTCAGGCATTTCTGTTCACACTGTACCATCTTCCCCCAACTGGTTGGCCTGGATGAAGTGTGTGTTGAAGTGCACAGGCCCACTTGGGGCCCTGAAATTTCAATTCCCTCCTCGTAGGTCGTGGCTGAAAGGAGAAAAAGGTGATCAAGAGTCAGACAGAGCTGAATAACTGGCTGAGAGGAGAAAGGATACCTGTGAAGTTGAACCATATCTTTGGGACTAGAGGTTATTCATGATAAATAGAAATCTCTTCTTTGGAATCTGTGTGCTTTTGATTTTCCACGATTATTTCTTTTTCTCTTAATTTTTATAAAATTGTTTTTGAAAGACCAGACTGACTTAGCTCTGCGTAAGCAAAGGGAAGACTGTTTTTTTAATACACATACCACAGTGTTCAGTGCAGAGTATGGCGTTCTTGCCTAATTTGAGCAGCAGTGCATAAACTTAGCCAACTAAATTATTCTGACATAAACTTCTAACAGGCATGCTCATGGACTTTCCAATGTGTTCCACCAACACCTTCACTGGTCTGGATTTTGACCCATTTCTCCCATTCTGTACTTAATCACTGGAGTGATCTTATTGATCCTCAGAATGCAGTCTTTTAGAGATTCCAAAATCTTACCTCCTGTCCAATTTCCCATTTTCTGAATCCATCCTGGTGGCCACAGTTTACAGGGCATTTCCTTGATAACTTAGAGCTACAAACTTCCCACCCTGGCTAGTACAGTTCTTGCTTATACCTGTCATACTAGTGTAATTATTAACAGTGCCTCCTTTTCACTCTTAAAAGTGCCCCAGTTTAGAAAGTTACATTGTAACCCTGTTGATTTTACCCAGCAGCTCCAAGTGGGTGAATCCTTGGGCCCCCATGTTTATGCTCCTTTGCCAGGCTGCCACATCTCTTGTTCTCCTTTCTTTATCCGAAACCATCACCAGCCATTTGTGTTCACTTACTTCATTTTCCTAACTTAATGATTTCAACTGATAGATACAATTCTAGATTTTATTCTTTTATGAATGAATTTTGAATATGTGGCCTCTCCGTGCCTGATGAGCACCATCCTTGGAGTGCCCTTATCATCTGCTGTGTAGGTGCCAGTAGGGTCTCTCCACCCAGTCACTCCCACTCCTTCACACTGCCATCAGAGGGGCCTTGCAAACAGAACTAAGGGTCATGTCATTTACCTGCTTTATGTCTTTACAAGGCTCTATCACTTCTGGGATAAGTGACCTTTGTCATGGCAGACAGGTCCCTTCCTAATTTGGCCTCAGTCTACCTCCTCAGGTACACTTCCTGTCTCATTCCAAAATGCATTCCTGTTCTAACCAGGCACTACTAACTGCTGTGCAGGCAGCCTGTGCTTTCTCTTCTCTCCCTTCTCTCTCTTTGCATCTGCTGTTCCCATTACCTCAAATGGCCTCCTCTCCTGTCCTGACCCTTCTCTGCCAGGAAAACATCTCAGCTTAATTCTTGGCTTCCAAGAGTCAGATATTCCCAGGGCATCTCTTCACACTTCAGTTAGGGAGTTTGCACTTTAAAACTGTAATTGTTTGCATGCCTCTCTTCTTTTCTCCCTCCTCTCCAAAATCACTTTTCCATCCTTGTATATGCCAAGCAGAGTCTCTGGCCCAAAGTACTAATGTTTGTTGAATCAAAGAGTAAATTACTACAGTTCTTTTTGACAGCTCCCTTCGTGTCACCCTCTTCCTTTCCAATATGTCATTGAAATGCACTAACTGGTTTTCTGAGCTGATTATGACACTTTGCTACCTGAAAATATCCTCATGTCGATAGAAAAGCATCCAAACTCCTCAGCAGTCAATCCTTAACAGCTGACTCCAGCCATCTTCATTTTTCACCATTTACCCCAAAATCTGCCTTTTTGCTTATGCCCTTACTTCCCATTTTTAACAGCTTTCATCTCCCCTGCCCTGCAAAACAGTGGGTACACCCACACCCATGGTTGTTCCCAGCACCTGCATTCGACCTTACTTCCTATGTGTCTACAAACTGCTTTTGCTGTCGCTCCCTCTGTCCAATATCGAACTCTCAGCTCTCTGCCTTGATTTTGATTTTATCTCTAGCTCTTTGGACTTGGGATTTCTGCTTAGTCCCCTGGGTACTGGTACCTTGCTTCTCAGCTCTCCTTAAAGGACCATGGTAGAGATGGTCCAAGGGCCCTCAACATCTCTTCTACCTTTCCTCTATAAAAACAGATCCCCCAGTTTTCAGAGGGGCCCCTGACCACCCAAAATAAAGATTTACTTCTCTTCCCTCCACTGTAGGTAACTATGGCCACCTACCTAGGTTCTGGTGAATGGGACGTGAGTAGAAGTAAAAGCTGAGGCCTAAGCCAATGCTTTTTTAAAGCCCCTGTTATTACAGATATAACTGTATGGTAACTAATAGAACTTTGGCTTGGACTCAATCACCTACATCTCGCTCTGCATCATGTTGGTAGAACACCCTGTCCCATTAAGGCCCCTAGGAATCCATTTCCAGAAGCAGTGACTGGCATCACAGCATTTCTCCTCTTCACACAATCCCACCCATTAGAGAGAAAACTTAGATTATTTTCTATACCTTTCCCTCCTCTTCCTTTTCTACATTGTAAAACTTTGCTCATTTCAACAGCTCCCTTCCCTGTGTACATTTTCCCCATATTTAACTCTTTACTACATTTTGCATTCCTTCCTGAGGAACAGAATTGTTATCTTATTCATTACATAGTCCTTGAGCCTATCACAGCACCTGTGTGGATAGATGACCACTAAATACTTGGAAAGTGTTGGGACTGTGCCTGGCACGTACTCAAATAGTATGCACTCAAATAGTTGTAGATGTTGTTGTTATGTGCCAGTGGGTAAAGTTCTTACCATCTTTGTGTTCCCCACTGAACCCAGAATAGCTCTGTAGAATTCACACATATAGTGGTGTTTGGATATGCGTTATCCTGCTATCTTCCTAACATTTTTGCTTCCTTAAAGAGAAAGTCACTGCTTATATATATTGCCCACTGACTCACCTGAGTGCAATACAAATTATATATAACATTCTGTAAGTATCAGAAATAAAAGAATCTTATAGATTGTGGTTGTACCTTTTATCATTTCTTTTTGTAATTTAGCGTAATGTCACCTAGAATTATATTGAGATTAGTGGCATTTGTTGATGTACTGTAATCCATTACCACTTAACTGAATATTCAGGCTGTTTTCTAACTGGTGATGATTATGTTGATTATAATAATAACAGCAGCTAGTAAATATTGAGAGTTTAGTAGGTGCTGAGAATATAAGAGCAAGAGCTTTTTATAAATCTTTTCATGTAAATGATATAACAACTCCTATTAAAATAGACATTTGAAACACATAAGGTAACTGAAGCAAAAAAATGTTAAATGATTTACCAAAGATATAGATAAAATAATTTATATTGGCAGGATTACAATCCAGGTTTGTTTTGACTCTTACCTGCTTTTGCTGCAGGTACTGACTTGCATAATAAATGTGTTCTTCTCTCTTATCATCTGGGAATTCACAGTTTAGTGCTCAGACTGCATTCTACTTAATACTCATTTTAGAGTTCATCTCTAAGTCAGCATTTCTGAATTTCTCATTAACTACCTTATGCATTTACTGCTTTTGTGCAAATTAATAAAACAGTTTGATTAGAATTGTTATTCATATATTTCACTTCGTTTTCAATTGATTTCTTGACACAGTGATTTCTTAAATCTGAACCCCAGACCCACAAAAGCTAGACTTTGATTACGATTATAGGGGCAATTCCTCTACTCTGAGCAGAGGCAGTGGTGTCTGAGCTGATTCCCTTTGCATACAGGCAGATTTTCTTTACCCAGGGTTCCTCTGGTTCAGCTTCTCCAATTTGTGGGTCCCAAGCCCTAGTCTTCCATCCCCACAGTGTCCAAAATGTGTCTCTATCAGGTTTGCCCTTAAACCAGCGCTGGTTTCCTGTTCAAATTTCACTTAATTGGTGGTTTCAGCTGACTTCTTGCTTTTCTTTCTGGCTGTTAGGGATTTCCTTTACCTCCTTGTAAACTTGCGGATGCATTTATTGTATGTTTCAGAGCAATACGAAGCAGTTGGAACTCACATGTTCTCCTGGTAGGAGTGGAAGTTGGTATAGCCTCTTTGAAAGCACTTTGCAGTATATACTGACTTAGAACATGTGCATACCCATGATCTAGCAGTCCAACTCTGGTACATATACTCAACAGAAATGTGTACATATGTCTACCAAAGGACTTGGACTGGAATGTTCATAGAAGGATTCAAATGCCCATCAATAAGAGATTATAAATTGTGGTATATTCATATCACACAGTACCACATAGTAATTTTAAAAAGAACAAAAGATGGACTGTAACTACTCCCAACACATGGATATATTTTATAGACACTATGTTGACTCAAACAAGCCAAATATAAAACTGTGCCTACACTAATATCCCATTTATATAAAGTTCATAAACAGGCTAGCCAGTTTCTAATACTAGAAATCGGAGTTGTTGGTACCTGTGGGGAGAGAAAGAAGGGGCTAGAGATTGAGATGGAAGCTCACAAAGTGCTCCTTACACAAGTATTGCACTTTGTGATCATTCTTCCAGCTGCACATTTATTTGTGTACATCCTATGTAAATATTCTACTTCGCTAAAATAGTAAAATAAAAAAGGAAAAGAGTGTGCTTTTCCAAACATAGAAAGGGTGTTTTATATCAAAGCCTGTGTGTGTGTATAAGTGATGAGAATAACGTTGCTTGCTTTGGTTGGTAGTTCCTTTTCATTGACTCTGGTCTATTCAGTTTTGTGCTTGTTTTTGTGGGAAATCAGTGAACAAAACATGAAGTGGCCAAAGTTGAGCTGGTAGAGTTCCTTGGTAAATAGCCTGATGTCACACCTGCCATGCAATTATTTATTAGAAAATGTTTACATTTACTTCTACATTGGTTTGAAGGTTTTTGAAAAATAAGGCTTGTCAATTTGTAGGTTATTGATCTATTTCGAGTGAAGATTTTTCCTAAGCAGCACTGAAGAAGAAAAGATGAAAAAGAGGGAATATAACTTTAGTATCGATTGGAAATGTTTTTCTAAAAATTCAACCAATATGGTCTTTATGTATTTTAAATTTAAAAGAAGAATAGACAGTGCAAGATCTTAATATAAAAATGCTTTAGAGGACTGTGGGACAGAATTGTTAAAATTGGAGCCCTGCACTTACATGACCAGGAAGGCAGTTCATAGTCTAAAAGATGGCAAGTAGCATCCAGTTGTAACATAAGTCTTTTTGTTTCACATTGCCAAATTACCATAGAGGGATACTGTCTGCTGAAGTCAATTTCTTTCCTAATTTCACTGTTGCAAGCTGAGTAATTAATAAACTAATCTTTTTTTCTCTTGAAACCTAAGAGGCTATTCTGTGGGACAATGTTTTGATACTATGATTCACAGTTAAATGAAGCACTCTTTGCTTTACTTTTTTAGACATTGTTAAGAATAGTCTGTATATTTGGGTTACTGGAATTGAAATAAGATTTCTGGCTGAGAATTCATGATTTGCTTGCTGTGGGCAACAGACTTTTCCCTTGGGGTTTTAGCTCAAGATTATTCATTTGGACATGAAGTAATAGAGCTCTTGTCCTACAGAACTGCCTAGAAATCTTGTGTAGGCATGACGGACTCAAGCCAGATAGGAGAGATAAGTGCGGCCGGACTTCGCATGATGTTGCCACTGATGACTGCAAGCATCTGCTGGAGAACCTGAGTGAGTACCTTTCGAAGCCTCACTGTTCATCCCTCATCCACAGTGTGGGGCCTCAGGGACAATGGGAAAAATACTAACACAACTCTGTTTTCTCATTCTCTGCTTACCTTTCTTTGAACCCTAGCTGTTATTTAAAAAAAAAAAGTCTATTGATCACAACTGTGGTAATTATTTTTTCCATGTAGATTAACTTTTTTACAGAATTAGTTGGTATTCAGATAATGAAGGATCTTCCTAGGAAAGAAGTCTAAGTAATTATTCTTTTCTTCTGGCTTAGGTTGTCTTTGTAGACATGAGACTAAGAGGATATGAGAAATCATGGCTGGTAGTTTGCCATAAACTGGTTGTATGACTACAAGTCATACTAGGCAAGTCGGTTGTCTCTCCACATCTGTTTGCCTACCTGTCTATGCATATAATTTGGTGATCTTTTGGGTGTCTTCCAGCTTGAAGAATATATGCTCTCAACACATTATATGGAAGGTTTACTTGTGGGTTTATGAATATGGAGTGCTAGGTCATATAAAAGAATATGTATGACCTCTTATGTTGAAATTATCACTCAATCCATTCCATAAGCTAGCCATATAAATAATTCTACTTCAGTTTGTATTTTAATGCTAAGAGACAAAAAATTAACAATAAACATAAGAAATAATATATTCTAGGATATACGAGGTGGTAATATACACTATGGAAAAGATCAAGCAGGATAGAGAATGGGGGTTTTTAAAATAGGTGTAGCAGTTTCAATTTTTAAAATGATGGACAGGGTAGCCTACTGACAAGACATTCACGCAAACACTCGAAGGAGGAGAAGGGAAGCTATGTAGATATCTCAGGAAGAACATCAGGTGGACAGAGGCCCTAAGGTAGGGCATACCTGTGTGTCTGAGGAACTGTCAGGGTCATGGGATTAGAATGAGCAAGGGCAGAGAAGAAGAAAGAGAGGTCAGAGAAGTTTGAAAATACAGTGGGTTAGGGGGCCTGATCTTGTTGAAATTTGCAGCATCCTAAGGACTTAGAGGGGGAACCATGTCAGTGTTTGAGTATAGGAGTGACAGGATCTGAAGTACATTTTAATAGTCTCACTGGCTGCTTTGTTGAGAATAAACTGTAAGAAATCACAGGTAAAATCAGGGAACTTTCTAGGCCATTGATGTAGTATTCTAGGTAAGAGACAATAATGATGGCTCAGTCTAGGCTTGTAGCCAATGAGATAGTAAGAAGGGGTTTGGTTCTAGCAGAAGATTGAGCCAAGTGAACTTCCTGCTGGATTGAAATTGAAGTATAAGAGAGGGGAATGCTGTATACCTGAAAGTAATACAAAGTGATATTGAATGTAAACTGAAATTGAAAAATAAAATTTAAATAAAGTGTATGAGAGAGGGGATTTGGGATAACTCCAGGTTTTCAGCCTGAGCAACTAACTGGCAGGATGGAGTTCCTATCAACTGTCAAGGAGAAGGCTGCAGGTGAAGCAGATTTTGCTAATAAGGATCAGAAGTTCAGTTTGAGTGCAAGAATCTGAGATATCTGTTAAAACTACATGGAGATGTTAAGTCAGCAGAATTCAGGGGTAAGTATGAGCTGGATGTGTAAATCTGAGAGTCAGCAGTCTGTAGATGATATTTAAAGGCATGGGACTGAATGAGATCACTAAGGAAGTGAACACAGATAGAAAATAAAAGAAACGAGCCTTGCAACACTCTGTCATTAAGAAATCTGGAAAAAGTGGGGGGACCTACAAAGGAACAACAGTAAAGAGTAGCCACTGAGGTATGAGGAAATCCAGTAGGAGTGTTCATCAGAGAGCAGAGACATCCGTTGTGTCAGATGCTGGTGGTAACTAAGATGAGAACTGAGTATTAACAACCAGAAAAGAAAATAAGCCACTAGTTGGCCAGTTAATAGGAAAAGCCAATTTAAGAATGGGGATCATAAAAATACACATTTTTAAACATTTTATTTTAATTTGAAGTAACTTTTTACTAATTTTTAGGTGGAAGTCTTCATTTTAGTACATCTCTACTGACTGAAGTTCTACATACTATTCTTGTTTGAACAAACCACACCTTTAATGGTTCATCTATGATATCTAGTATTTGGAGATTTAAACATATGAGGTCTGTCCAGAAGGTATCCAGCCATATAACATGAAAAATAGACATTTATTGAAGAAGATACCAAATAAAAGAAACATTGTACATAGAATAATGACACTTCAGTCCTCTTCAAAGAGGACACCTTGGGAACTCACACAGTTCTCCCAGTCGCCATCAGCTGTTTCATGGTATTTTCCTGAATGACACCAATGGTCTAAAGTCCCTTCCCTTTCAAATGTGATTTTACCTTGGGGAAAAGCCAGAAGTATCAGGGTGCCAATCTGGGCTGTAGGGGGTCTGAGTCACCTGGGTAATTTGATGTTTTGCCAAAATCTCTGCACAAGATGTGATGCATGTGTGGGCATGTTGTTGTGATGAAGCCGCCTATCACCAGTTGCCCATAGCTGTGACCTTCTGAACCATCCAAATAGATATTGTGGAGGAATGTTCAAGCTTAATGTAAAATTTGATGCAGATCCGTTGCTCTTCTTGCTCAGTCATTTTGAATGTGATGGCCACACAGTGTACATGCTCACTCGGTGTCTACCTCTCCTAATGACTAGTATAATGACGTTGACATTGTTCACACATGTGCATTCCGGTCTACTCTCCTGGGCTGCCAGGTCACATCAATGTCACAAAACCATTCTCATTATTAAAATGGCTGGACTTTTTTTTTAATTTTATTTTAATTGTTGTTGCAAATGACTTTTTTTATGGACTTTTTTAATGAACAGATCTTGCATTTGTGAAACAAACTGAAAGTAGTATCTGTATAGAGATAATTGTTTACTAATTTTTTGTAATTGCCTCATAAATACTTCATTAGATGACTTTTTCTTAGAAATTACTTTGTGTCTCTAAAGTGTTCAACTTAGTTTTCTTAGGAATAGTAACTCATTTCATCAGTTCATGAAATATTTAATTTACTAATTATAGTGATGAGTTAACAGACATAGAGGATTTGGGAATAATGATATGTGACTTGGTAAGTATCTAAATCAATTCATACGAAAGGAAGTGCATGGGGTTTGCTGCCCACCTAAGTGAGGCCTCAGTCAGCTGGTGTCACAGAGAGGTTGGAAAACTCATTTCAGAAGCTTCTCCTATACTGTTTGTCATTCATCACGTTCTTAGTAGTACTTATCATGTAACAGTGTGTTAAATTCATTCCAAATGTGAGTTCATTTATTCTCCATAATACCTTGATTGTACCTTCCTTCCATTTTATAGGAGAAATTGGGGTATAGAGAAATGGAGGCAATTAACTGGGTACTCACAGCTGAGACTGCTTATCCTAAGGCTGAGATCAAGTTTGTATGACTGAAGCCATAACCTAAGCATATTGACCTATAGAGCCATGTGTATCTTACATGCCATTGACTCCTTACATGCTCTGACTCCTGGCCACCCTATGAATGAGTGATATCCACAATGTCCTGTCCTCGACAGCCCTACTGAAGACCTATAGACTCATGCTATGATTGCTTTTATATACATAAAGTATTTATAACCAGCCTCATTCATGTCATTATCAATGAAGGTAAGGAGAAAGGGCAATACAGAAAATTCAGCGTTCACAGAAGACCCTTATTTTCACAGATTTTTTTAAAGAACTTTAGAATTGTGCTAAAGGGAATGAATCAGTGCAGTAGAAAAGGCCAAAGATACAAGGAAAGATTAACAGCTCAAGCAACCTTGGTTCCAAAGAAACCATGAAGAGATGGAAGACCAAAGTTTACTCCAGTATGAGAATACTGAATTGATGTTATTTAAAGAAACATTAAAGCTGCCCTTAGATTTGCTTTTAAAATGTTCATATTTGCTTATTTTACATTATAGTTTTGCTGTTTTTCTATCAGGATATATATTTTTAAAACTTCCAATTCTCTTTATTCTTCCAACAGATGCTCTTAAAATACCCTTAAGGATTTCAGTGGGTGAGATTCAACCAGGCAACTACACTTCTGATGACTTTGAATGTGAAAACACAATATGTGCTTTAAATATCCGCAAACAGACATCATGGGATGATTTTTCAAAAGCAGTGAGTCAAGCTCTGACAAATCATTTCCAAGCCATCTCTTCTGATAAATGGTGGAGTCTGGAAGATGTGACGTTTAATAACACCACTGATTCCAGCGTTGGCCTCGATGCAGGCAGTGTGCAGTCCATCACGCTAGGTATCAATAGTTCTGCGATGAAGACAAAGTTGAATTCCTGGGTTTATTGTGTTTATGAGCTTCATAACTTGAGACTTACTTCAGTGATTAAACACATTCAGAGCTTATTTGTGGCAGCTGCTGGTGCTGAAACTTGAGTATTCACAGTGAAACCATTACATAATGTTGCCTGTTAGTGTAAAAATGCTTTTATGTCTCAGATAATACTCAGAGAGTAAAGAACACAAAAGCCCTTGCTGAAGATTTGTGATTGCACTTGCTATTCTAGATAAATGCAAGAAAGTAACCACACTACAACTGCTTGCTAATGCACAAGTACTGAACACAGCTCCAAATTTGTACATGGGCAGTTCCAGGGGTGCTGTCCAGGGGTGTCCAACCTTTTCACATCTCTGGGCCACACTGGAAGAAGAAGAGTTATATTGGGCCACACATTAAATACATCGTAACACGTAATCACAGAAAAAATGTCATTATGTTTTAAGTAAATTTATAATTTTGTGTTGGGCCACATGCATTGCCATCCTGGGCCACATGCAGCCCTTGGGCCACAGGTTGGACACCCCTGTGTGTCCATTAACACCTCCAAGAACAGGAATCCTAATGAAGTGTAGAGTTGGAAGAAGTACTTTAATGAAGATATATTTAAATCTCCCACATGGGATGAATCAAGGTGATGGCTGGTTACAGTGGAACCTTGGTTCTAAAACTTAATTCATTCCAGAAAACAAAGAAACAATTTGTTTGAAAACCAAATCTTTGTCACCTGAGAGACATGTGAGTGATCATACAGGTATCAGCATGAAAGTGTTGCTGGGTAGAGAATCCAGACCTGAAGTTTTGTTAGACAACTAAGGAAGGCATTTTTTCCATGAACAACTTGGTCAAGAACAACATTGTGTGAGAACCAACACATTTAAGAACTGAGGTTTGACTATCCATGAAACATTCTCAAAAGACCTTAGAAAGATAAGATTTGCTTTTTTGTGAGCATAGTAGTGCTAAGTAAATGTTAGTTATCCCTGGTGAGTTTCATTCCTCTTGAACCAGGAGAACTAACATCTGCAGTAACCAGTTAGTACTGTGCCAGAATTGTGCTGGGTGCTTCTTATTGGCACCTCAGCAAGTCCCCACAACAGGCTCATTTTACAGATAACTAGACAAGTTACACGATGACCTGTCTGAAGTGCAGCTAACAAGCAAAGCAGTCAGGACTCAAATCCCAGTCTATCTGATAGAAAAGCCTACTTACCTCGACAAAACCATGTTGTATAAGCAAAGTCCAGGTAGAGAGAAGGGCGGTTTTCATCATGCCATTAATGTATGGGCTAATTATAGTAGAAAGTGGTTTTTTTTCTTCACTCATACATGCTAATATACTTTGAAAATATATATTACTGCTAGATTTTTAAACATTCACAACAGTTTGTACAGCTCTTTGGCATGATTATTAAAATTACCATAATTATTACAAAAATATATAATTAAATAATTGCATTAAAAGAAGTTAGAAATGATTCTGAGCATCACATTTTGTTCATGCAACAGTGTGTTATTAAAGGTGTGAGTCAGCCTTAGGTGTCCGATAAACAAAGTCAGACAAACATGTTTTGAAGGAAATGGACCTCTACCATCCACCTTCATCCAGTTAATCTGGAAACTGGCAAAGGAAGATGGGTATTCACCGCTATTGGATAGATTTTCCTCTGAGCAATGGATTTCAGTGTTGATGCTCATCACTGAGGGTGGGGCACCCCAGTAGAATTTTAGATCTAAAATCATTGTGTACAGGGCTTAGTTTAGTTCCCGGCTGTAGCCACTTATAATTGGTAACTACATTGTTGTTGTTACTAATATATGTGTATGTCATTCTACTGTGTTGATAACCTAAGCTAAGTTAAAAGGACCCTGGCTAACAGGTAACAGTTATAGGTGGGGTAGGCATGTATGTTGGGGACATAGTGAGAATAGGTATTTAAGAATTGATCTGTGGAAGGAAAGAGATGAAAACAAGTTCTTATTACTAATCCCTCCATAGAGAAGGCACCTGTGAAGTAAGACCCTTTCTGAGTAAGAGCGAACAGAGGGCCCAGACTGTGAGAAGACTCCTGAGCACCTGAGGTTATCTGGGTTTTTTTCCTGTAATCTAAAAAATTGCTGGAAAGGGAGGCAGGGACTAAATCATAAAGGACCTGTTTCCTCTCTCAAAGTGCTTGGCCTTTGTGAAGTAGGCACTAGAAGAACAATGAATGATTGTGACCAGTTTGCTCTTGAAAACTTAACCCTAGAAGTCTTCAGTTGTATTTTCATGCTCAAGTTTTCTCCCAAAACTTCCCCAGGACAACTTTGGAAAAGCTTGTAGTTTGGAGGTCTTTCTCTTGACCTTCCCTAAAAGTTGTACTAGAAAGTTCACCACCTGTGACCCTTACAAATTCTCTCTATGCATTTGACAGTTTAAGCTCTGGATTCCTTGGAGTTTTCACTGAGGAGATCATATATCAACTTTTAGAAGAAAAATTACTTTTAAAACTCCTGACATTTTTTTTTAACTAGGGAGTGTGCCATGGTCAGAAGGTCAGAGCTCCACCCTGTCCCCGTGGGACTTTATGAGAAAGAATAAAGCAGAGCAAGTCACCGTGCTTTTATCAGGTAAAGATATTCGAAAGTGAGACATCACTGACAGAGCATTTGCTTCATGATTAATTAGAAGTGCCAGTTCTTAAACCTGCATGTTTTAGTCCTACATCCTCTAGCCATGCACATATGACTACCACTAATAAGTAGTGTTTGTTGGAACCTTCCATTAAGAAGGATACCTATGGTGATAATTGTTGATTCCTGCAATTTTGCTTACATTTCGTTAGGAACAAATCAGAGGCCAAACTGATGCTCTGATAAGAATGACAGAAAGGGTGTCAAAAGAAGTTTGTTAGTGTCAAGTACAGTGTATGATTAATATAATTACTCTAATGGTACCAGCTAATGTTTAGTGAGTACCTACTATATGCTAAGCCCTGTTTACAGCACATTAAAAAGTATAAGTTCATGCGCTGGCAGGGTGTCTCAGTTGGAGCATCATCCTGTACACCAAAAAGGTTGCAGGCTCAGTCCCTGGTCAGGGCACACACCTAGGTAGCAGTTTCAATCCCCAGTCAGAGCATGTATGGGAGGCAGCCGATCAATGTTTCTCCCACATCTCCCACTTCCTTCTCTCTTTCTCTCCCTTTCTCTCTCTCTCTCTTTCCCTTTCTTTCTAAAGCCAATGAAAATATCTTCAGGCGGGGAATTTTTTAAGTATAAATTCATTTAATACTTATAACAACCCAAAGGGATACATATTTCTGTTTGTCCTCGTTTTATATATAAGGAAATTACAACCCAAAGGGATACATATTGCTGTTTGTCCTCGTTTTATATACAAGGAAATTAAAGCTCAGATTGAAGGCTGCAGATTTCATCATGTATTTCCCATACTTGGGAATGGAGTCTTTAAAAATTCAGTTGCAACTAATAAAGTTTTATTTTATTATTTGAATAATACTTAGTTTTAAAAAAGTACAGGGTTCTCCTAGAAAATTCCTTTAGGCTCAAATAATGCATTGAAATAACAGCAAAACTTATGGGGGGTTGGGGAGATGGAGCTGGGGAATGGGCCCAAAGGGAGGCCCCAGACCTGTGCACTGATGCTGACCAAGACTAGAGCTTTCTGAAGATTGGAACTAAGCTGTGATGGTGTTTGTTTATAAAGAGTAAAATAGTGAATGCACTGATCAGAGCTGGTGTTTCTTCTCTGTTTTTCTTTCTTACAGGTCCTCAAGAAGGCTGCCTCTGTAGTGTGACTTACGCATCTATGATTCCTCTTCAGATGCTGCAGAACTACCTCAGGCTGGTAGGTGGACGTTGTTGAGTGGAGCCTCACACTCCCATCCCTCACACCAGGTGTCCCATTTTGATGTTTAGAAGAATGTGAGCTTTTGCCCGCCCTATTCCCTGTGCCCTGACCCCATTACCTTCCCCAGTAGCCCCCTCCTTGGGAGGCTGCTGGTCACTTAGTTCTAGATTTCTGTCATTGCCACCCAGGTGTTCATTACCTGCATCCAGAGACCACCTGTGAGTTATGAGTGTTGTAATTTGAACAAGAGGAGATTGTCTTTCCCTAACAAGGACTTGACATCAAGTAACTATCAATATGGAAGAGAATGGCTATAAACAATGCCAAGATGCCTTGCTATAAATTTTTATAATTAAAAAAACAAGTAAATTAGCATTAGTGTGAATTTTGATTTGGCCACTTAACAGAAACCAGAAAACTATAGCTTACACAGTGTAGAAGTTTGTTTTTCTCAAATATAGAAGTCCTGGCAGGTGAGAGATCCAGGGAGAGTGCAGGGGCCAGGTGACCCCTGCAGCACCTTCTCTCTCAGTACTCCACTATTCCCTGGGCCGTGG
This sequence comes from Phyllostomus hastatus, assembly GCF_019186645.2. NCBI lineage: Eukaryota > Metazoa > Chordata > Mammalia > Chiroptera > Phyllostomidae > Phyllostomus > Phyllostomus hastatus. The sequence continues at coordinate 5,821,565 of NW_025333543.1, forward strand.
CTTGTGTGGCCTGTCTGAGAGTCACCACTGCATCCCCAGGCTCCAGCCTGAGAGAGGAAAGCCTGGAGGGCACGCCTCTTCCTTTCAGGTGGGTTGCACACACCATTCCTGTCCACATCCCCCTGACCAGAATTTAGACACATGTCCACGTGGGACTAGCAAGTGTGGTGTTTTGCTGGGCAACTCTGCTAATATTAGGCAGTTCTGTTACTAAAATACAGAAGTAGGGAGTATGATTATCAAGAACAAATAGCAAATCCTCAATACAAAATGGATAAATATAATGCTTTGCATTTGTCCAGTACTTATTACATGCTAGTCAATATATCTTATTTATTGATTCCTGAAAATGTCCCTCCGAAGTAGATAATACCACCCATTTTATAAATATACATGAGGAAACTGAAGCAAAGAGAGGTAAAATAGTTACAAGGCCGCATAGCTACAGACTGATGAAGCTAGGGTTATGCAGTCCCAGATACACATGTGTGTCTGTATGTGAGGTCTCTCTAAAACTCATGTTGGTAGTGCAAAACATTAACTAAATAATGATTTTTGCATTAGATTGTAGGAGTGTCAGTGCGTATACCGACAGGTTGCCAGCTCCATCCCTGGTCCAGGCACACATTTCTCACATCGATATTTCTCTCTCCCCCTCCCTTCCTCTCTAAAATCAATTAAAAAAAAACAAAACCTTGGGTGAGGTTTTTTCTAAAAAAGTAAATGGGTTTGAGTATGACACTTTACAAAAATTGTTTTTATTAACTATGAATTGATGTCTTTTTTCCTGATGAAAAGAAGTATTTTTTAGTACAGATCAGAAGATTTTCATTCAATATAATTAAAGTTGTAAAAAAAAATTGCCCTTTTTACTGTTCTCATCTATTAGCACTCAATTTCTGAGCATTCCAAGACAGTTAATGTAGAATTTTAAATTGCATTAATAATCCCCACTGTAGCAAACAGTATATTCCATAGTTCATTACTCTTCCCCCTTCAATGAACATGGGGTTTTAAGTAAGATGAAAATGATACCAGTTTCCATAATCTTAAAATCAAGGTAAAACAAACATCTTCGTGGTCCAATAACTTATAAAATGTAACCAGGTCGCCAGACCAACATACTAGTGTACAACTTTAACAATTTCTAACAGCAAAATACCTGGAATAGCAATTAATAAATGTGTTCATTGTATTGTAATTTCTTTGTAAGAAGTAATTTTTTAAAAGTACTCTCTAGCTCAACTGCTGGCAAACATGAAAGATATCAAAGATCTTGTTTATCTCCACTTGTCCCAGTCAAATCAGGTGAATCCTTGCTGGGTTCAACAAAAACAGATTCAAAAACAGCTTTCTGTTCATTCAAAGGAATCAGCAGCTGTGGCTGCTTTTAATTAGTGTTGTGTTGGTCAAAGATTGTTGCTGCATAGAAATTTTACTGGATTCCAGTGTTTTTCTACCTCTTCTTTTACCAAAATTGTGACATAATTATCAGGTGTAAGTCCTGCTTTTCTGATCATCAAGACGAGCCAGAAGCCCTTATGAAAAGACGTATTGAAAACCATTCATTCCATTGATCTAGTTAGGCCCAAAGTTGCGATTGACCTTTGTAAAAGTAGTTACAGTAGCATAAAAACATTCAAAGACCTTACAATTTAGGATAGGTGGTGTCTTCTCACTTTTACTTCTTTCATTTGCTGTTTGCTCCTCTTCTCTAGTACATCAAAGTAAGCCTGTGGGTTTTATGAAAATGGGAAGGGGATCTGTCTCATTCCCTTGGTTAAGTGCAGCCTGAAGTTGTGCCACCAACTTGTTTTGTGAATTTCAGGCTCTCAGTGGAGTCAGATCCTACAACCACTTCTCTCCTTCCCCCTCCTCAGTGTCTCTGTTCCAGGCCAGGTTATCGCTCAGAGCTTCTCATTCACCTGTTTAGCTAATAAAATGAATAGAAAACTGAGTTACAACTGCATTTTAGCCTTATCTGAGTAGATCTGTGAAATGAAATGTCCACTAGTCACATTCCAGTTGCAATTATGGGTATGCCTCCTAATGCGTAAGGCATAGTTTGACTACCATTGACCAGCAAACCAGACACTAAATGAGCACTGTTGTGAACTCTGTTCTCAATTTAATGAGTGTAGACAAGGACTTTTTTAATCTAACAATTAACTCGTGGATGAAAATAAAAAGTATCACTTGTGTTAGCAATTGCTTCAAAATTTAAATGAGTGAGGCAATAGTATACTATAATGGTTGTCAGTGTTTCCTCTTCCATACAAGATTATAAACCCCTTAAGGAGAGAGACCATGTGTTATGCATTTTTGTATTTTGTGTAATTATTTAATTCAGTTGTTTGACAACTATTTACTGAAAGCCTCCTAAATCCAGACAGTTTTAGGAATTTAGGATATAGTTATGTATAAATAAGATGCATTCCCTAAATGCATGGAGCTTATATTCTACTGGGGAAGACAGATAAAAAACAAACAATAAATACATATAATGTGAGGTCAGCACTATTTATAAATATAAGGAAAAATAAAGCAGGTGAGGACATTAAAGCTAGTGGAAGGAATGGACAGTGGATGGAGTTGATAGGAAAGACCTTTTTGTGGTAACAGGTAAACAGAAGACCAAGTGAAGTGAAGGCCTCATGGAGGGTGTTTGAAGCAGATGAATTAGCATGTACAAAAATAGTTATATGCACACTGTTGTGCTTTAGAATTGTTGAAAATCTGTACAATAGAGGTGCAACCCTAGTAATATCTGACTTTAATGACTATTTCTTATATGCCAAGCTCTGTTCTAAGTATATAGATTGTCTCATTTAATCATTCTATAAGGTAGGTACTTATACCAGTTACGCCCATTTTAGAGGTAAATAAACCAAGATTCACAATAATTTGCCTAAGGTCCTCAGCAAGTAAGTGGTAGAATCTAAGGAGTTGAACTTAGGCTGTCTTCTGTTCACATGCATTTAATCATAGTTTATACTAGTTATTAACCTATTGGTTAAGAAAGAATTATAGTAATCAGTTTTTATTATGTACGTAAATGTGTTATATAAAATGCATGTATTAAGGCCTTTATGCAGAAAACCATATGGATTGAAGACTTTAAATCAGGCATTTAAAGTAAATGATGTTATTTTTAAATACTTTCATTAAATAGTTAAATTAAGACAAATACATTTAAATCTCCATTTTTGAGTTAATATGGAAACATTTAACTTGAGTTTTTAATCATTAATAATTTATAGTAGTTGAACTTTTTCTATTAACTCAATCTTTTCTCTTAGCCAGTTAGCAGTTTTTATTAGCTTATTCATAGCTTTGTATTTTAATAACTTAGTGATTATAAATGATTATTAGAAGAATATAGAAAATACTTGAATAGAGCATACTAATTAGAAAAATACTTGAATAGATCATGCTAATAAATGAGCCCTATTTTTATAACATTTTATTGATTATGCTATTACAGTTGTCCCATTTTTTTTCTCCCCTTTATTCCCCTCCACCGTGTACAACCCTCCCACCATTCCTTCACCTTAGTTCATGTCCATGGGTCATACATATAAGTTCTTTGGCTTCTACATTTCCCATATTATTCTTAACCTCCCCCCGTCTATTTTGTACCTACCATTTATGCTTCTTATTCCCTGTACCTTTTCCTCTATTCCCCCCTCCCACTCCCCACTGATAACCCTCCATGTGATTTCCATTTCTGTGATGCTGTTCTTGTTCTAGTTGTTTGTTTAGTTCATTTTTGTTTTTGTTTTTTTTAGGTTCTGTTGTTGATAGTTGGGAATTTGTTCTCATTTTACTATTTGTATTTTTGATCTTCTCTTTCTTAGATAAATCCCTTTAACATTTCATATATAAGAGCTTGGTGATGATGAACTCCTTTAACTTGACCCTATCTGGGAAGCACTTTATCTGCCTTTCCATTTTAAATGATGTCTTTGCTGGGTAGAATAATCTTAGATGTAGGTCCTTGCCTTTCATGACTTCGAATACTTCTTTCCAACCCTTTCTTGCCTGCAAGGTTTCTTTTGGGAAATGAACTGATAGTCTTATGGGAACTCCTTTGTAGGTAACTGTCTTCTTTTCTCTTGCTGCTTTTAAGATTCTCTCCTTAAGTTCTTGAGTAACTTAATTATGATGTCTCTTGGTGTGTCTTTTCTTGGATTCAACTTCTCTGGGACTCTGAGCTTCCTGGAAGTCTATTTCCTTTGCCAGACTAGGGAAGTTCCCCTACATTATGTTTTCAAATAAGTTTTCAATTTCTTGCTATTCTTCTTCTCCTTCTGGCACCCCTATGATTTGGATGTTGGAATATTTAAAGTTGTCCAGGAGGTTTCTAAGCCTCACCTCATTTTTTGAATTCTTTCTTCATTCTGTTCTGGATGAATGTTTGTTTCTTCCTTCTACTCCAAACCATAGATCTTAGTCCCATTTTCCTTCCCTTCACTATTGGTCCCTATACATTTCCCTTTATTTCACTTTTCATAGCCTTTACTTTTTCCTCTATTTTGCGACCATACTCAACCATTTCTGTGAGCATCCTGATTACTAGTGTTTTGAACAGTGTATCTGATAGGTTGGCTATCTCTTCATCGCTTAGTTATGTTTTTTCTGGATCTTTGATCTGTTTTTTCATTTGGGCCATATTTTATTGTCTTGGCATACCAGTTACATAGTAAGGGGCAGGGCATTGGATATTTGCCAGGGTGGGGCAACCCATGTGGCTGCATTATGGTGCTGTATGTGGAGGAGGGGTCTGAGAGGGAACAGTGCTGCTTACTCAGCTCTCTGCCAGCTTTCATTCACTTTGTCCTCTACCCACAAGTAAATTGGGCCCTTCTGGTGCTGATTCCCAGGTAGTTGGTTTTGTGTACATTCTAGGACCCTGTGGATCTCTGCAACAAACTCTCCTGTGAGGCTGGGAGTTTCTCCTGCCACCTCAACCCCCACAGGTGTTTTCAGTCAGAGGTTCTGAGACTTTATTTCCCTGCACTGGAACCTTGGGTTGGGAGGTCTGTCTCACTCCCCAGTTATTCCTCCCAGTTTATCCACATGCAAATGTGGAAACACTTGCTCCTCCAGCTGCCACCTTGCCTGCCCCGTCCTCCAGTCACTGCCTTGCCATGAGTTCTCTCTGTTCCAACTGCCCATCTCCGCCCTTGCTACCAGTCTGGATGAATGTTTCCTCTATAAGTCGTTGGTTGTCGGACTTCCGTAGAGTTCGATTTTCTGTCAGTTCTGGTTATTTTTTGCTTTTAAATTTCTTGTTGTCCTTCTTTTGGTTGGCAAAGTGTGTGTGCCTATGCCTAAAAATAGGGCTATTTTTAAAATGTACTACCCTGATTCCAGCAGGACATAATTCTTTAGATTCTTCCACTTATTTATTTATCAGCTGTCCACTTCAGTCCTCACTAGATTATATTTATTTTCATAAATCCCAAAATAAATTTGCTATGTTCCCATAAAAATAATCTCATAAATACTGGTTATGTACCTAAAACAGCCCACAATGTCTCCATCAATCTCTGTAGTGGATGACCATGTCCAGCCTGGTCTTTTTCAAGGTGTAGAGGAGCCAGGCTGGGTGATGTCCCAGTGGGAGGAGGAGGCCAGTTTCCTGGTGTGAGGAAGAGGTGGCTCCAACACCAGTGGATCCTTAGACTCCCATGGTTGTAGTGGAAGAAGATGCTAGCCAGTTGTGCTGCTGTCAGTCCAGAGGAGGTCTGGAGCAGGAAGAGTTCATGAGTGCTAGAGCTACAAAGGAGGGTTATGGTCAAGATGTCTAGAGTTTTATATTTTTATTTTTTATATAATCTTAATTATATTTTTCAAGTACTGTTTAGTCCCTTTATATCCCCTTCCCCCAAGCACTCACCACACTGTTGTCCATCAGTCCTTTTTCCTTAAATAACTATAATACCCAAGTTAGTATATTTATGTTAATAAATGATGGCCTAGCTTTATTTGAATTTAGTAACCAAGTCTGAACTTGGCTTTTACAGTTTCAATGGGGTAATTTTTAAAAATAGAAAATGTGTGTCTTCATTTGTGAACTTCATTTGTGTCTTCATTTATAATTTCTCTTCAGTTTCATACTCTCACACCTATTCTGTTAAGAGGGACCTCAGCAAATGGTTAAAACCTTCTCTAACAAGAAGGACTCCAGTTTTGTGTATTCCCCGTGCTGGATGTACAAATATATTTGGGGGATTTTATATGAATAAATTGATAGTAACTGTCATTTGTGGCTCTGAAGTCATATATGAATTATTTCTTTAAAACTGAGTGTAAGAAGAGGTCAGAATGAAAGTTCTAGCTATAGAGCCTGACATGTTAGGCTATAGCCATCCCGATTTCATTGGTTTGGTAAAGACCTTTTATTTTTCATTCTATGTTGAGTTCAGCATCTTACCACAACCTGGCCTGAAACTGTCTCAATACTATAGAAGCTTTTCCTCAGACTCTGACAAATAGAAATCCAAATAAAAGCTGAAGTATATTGTCACAATTCTGAAATAATGCCACAAGTCTGAAACCACATTATATTTGCCACATTGACCATAGTGGAGATTACAGCTCCTCTTGCAAACTCCAGTTCTGCAGAAAAAAACACTGCAGGGAAAAAAATAAAGGGATGGATGGGCCTTTGTTGAGGTCATTGTTCCATTTAATCCAGAATTCATTTGCCTCACAAAGCACTAATTGACATGTGATAACAGCTTCCTGAATAGGCTGTGGAGACCCCAGAATAAAAGGGATTGGTACCAAATGTGGTGATAAGGCCCAAGTCCCTTCACTAATAAACAAAAATGTTACACTGTAAGCATGCACTTAGGGATTCTGACAACTACAGTTCACCTTTTTAGAAATTAACTTTGATTTTCATTTTCAAAGAACAGCTCTCCTTTTAGCACAATTAAAATATTTACCTCTTATTCTAAAAAACCTGCCTGTTTGCTTGCCTGTCTTTCTGTGCATCTACCTACCTATCTCTCTTTAGAGCCCTCTGGTGGAAGCACATAGCATATATAATTATTATACCTCAGATCTTAGTATTTAGAGAAATGTAAATGGTAATGCTAGAATAGCTAACTGTGTTTTCTTGGCATAGCTTTGCATGTTTGCACCAGTCTCAGTAGAGTAATAGGCTCCCAGCAATTAATTTTTTTGGTTCAGAACTTAAATGGTAACCAACACAACTATATCATTGACCAGATAGAACAAAATAACATTGACAAAAATTGATAATGCCTGAAGTGAGGAGAAACCTACTATTGGAATGCATGTGTTTGTTTTTCTCTTTTTTTGCTTACTTTATTCACTTATTTGTAGTTTACCCTTTTTCAGAGAGGATAATAGTCTATGTGAACACAAAATGCTTACTGCTAGTGAACAGCCTTTTCAATGAAATTTTAAATGGAATGTTTCCTACCTGTGTTTCGTAAGACCCCTACAATCTGAAAACAAATGAGGTGTTGAAATTGAAGACAGCTTATCTGCAAAGCTGGGTCTCTTGCTGTTATATGATTTCAAAATCGATCTTAAGAAAGTACAGGCTGTTTGACAGGATGGCTGTAATGAATAGAGAGCACTCTTATTTTCAAAAGTGAGATAAGATTAAATAACAATGCTACTTGAAAATCTCAGAGGTTGAATATTCAATAAATCTTGAAATTCTATATTCAATTTCACTGTTGTGAAACAATCCATTCTTTGTGAGAGAATTTCTACCCATAAGTCATGGCAGTTTGAAATTAATTTGGAGAGCTCAAGACTTACGGTTTAAAGTTGCGCCTGGCTTGCAATACCTAACATGCAGTTTCCCACTGAAATACTTTTGAAAAGTGATAAAACCTCACAATAACAGAAAAAATAGAACTGAGTTCTATTTTTGATGATAATCTAGAAAAACTTTCTACTGCCTTTATAGGGGCAAAAGAGTGTTAGGCTTGCTTATTTGAGGCCAACTAGAAATTAGGTAGGAAAACACTTTTAATGCCCTTCTACTATTGGCAGCATAAAGGCATCAAATTATTACCCACAATTGTACCTTGGTTCAGCAACCTCAGTACTTGAGTTCTGGTTAAGAAAGAACTCAGAGCCAAGACTCAAATATAAGCAAATTTATGTAGAAAGTCATAGAGGTAGAAGAGTGAGCCATAGAAGAATCGAGCCAGTTGGGCTGCATGGGCTCAGGAAACAAGTTACACAGGCAAAAGAAGGGCCCTTGGAACTTCCAAGAAAGAAAATAGAATGCACCTGTGGGGAGGAGACAGGGAAAGGCACAGGCATACTCGTAAAAGAGAGAGTGCCCCCAGTGGGGAAAAGGTGGAGAAAGGTATGGGTATGGTAGAGAAACAGAGAGACAGACCCACAGATACCATGCTGAGTTGTTTGTCTTGAGGGTTTTTATCTTTTATCTGGAGGTCTCGGGCGTGGGGGAGGGGGGGTCTCAATAGAATATTGGTTACCTTCCCAGGTGTGCCCTTTCAGAGTCTTGGTTCTCTACTGACTAGTTGGCCCCAGGGCAGGGGTTCCTGATGGTGTCGCCCCTACCTTGCTTTTTTGGGCCTAGAGCTGAAACACAACTGAAGCCTAGATGTTATCTCTACGGATTAATGTTAAGGGAGTTACTGTGGAAGGGTTTTTATGGGAGTTGTGTGAGGCCATTCTCTGGTCCCCTTTTTCCTCCTCTAAGGGGGTCTGCCACATGACTAGTGACATCCCAGGTGAGGGAAGGTCAAGGAGTACTCAGACTACATGACCAGCAATATGAAAGGTCAGCAGAGTCTAAACCACATGACCAGTGATATGCTAGCGGGGGAAAGGTCACCCTGGCAGTGAGGTCCCACCCTACAATTGTCCATTTGCTAGGTACCCAGGGCTTTCCACTCTTGGTGACCTTTCATACTTGGCCTATCACCCTTGCTCTGCTCATGCCTCTCTAATTGCCTGTTACACTATTATTATCTTACTAATATTTAAAAAGGCAAGATTTATGCTGGTGAGAAAATGGACATATAACCTTGACTTTAGAATCTCTGCTTTCTGCACTACCATGATATGCTCCTTTACCTTCTGTCAGTACAGGTCCTTCCACATTCATTCAGGGATGAAAACTCCTGGAAATACCTAGCAGGAAGTCAGTTGGGCTTGGGGAGATTGTGCCACATGTGGATAGTGTATTAGATAAACACTATCAGTGGGTGGATGCAGGAGCATCCTGCTCCCTGGGACTGCAGTTTTATCTCATGCATTTGTCTGCCATGATAAACAGCAAGAGTTCAGCCTACTGAACTCTCCAGCTAGTCCTGGATCCTAGAATTTAGCTATAAACTCTATAGACATCAGCCCACTACCCACCCAATGGCCTAAGGCAGGAATTCAGTCAAAAAAATTACTGGACACCAAATGAAGCCTGTCTTGGTCCCCACATCCTGCTTTCCTGCAGAATTCTTCCAGTGATTACATAAGTACTAATAACAAGTTAACATTACTTAGGAAGAATACTGCAAAAGAAGAGCAGAGTTAATCATTTTCAAAACTCGAAAGAAAAGCACACCTTAAAAATTACTAGAAAAAAGTAGGAACTTATGCTTATTCTCTAGAGAATGCAAGGAGACAGACTATGAAAGCAGGACAATAAAGCCATGGTAGAGTGCAGGCTAAGATTAAAAAGAAAAGTGTTGGAAAGGAGGTGGACAAGGTAAGGAAGTATAACAACAATTAAAAATGCAGTGGTTTCATTAAACTGTACTTGAGACAATAAAGAACAGAAATGAGACAGGGAATAGTCAGTGTTGTAAGAAGTCTAACTTGAGCTCTCCCAGAATGTAGGAGGACAGAGTTATGATGATGATAGATGTCCTCACAGAGCTCAGAAAGGGAACATAAGTAAGCATGATAATGTCACCAGATAGAGAAGGTTCTTTGAGGTGTTACAGGAAAGAATTCAGGGACACACACACAGGTGGGGTTCAAGTGGCAGTGGCTAGATTTATTAACGCAAAAATACACTCAGAGAGTGGGCAGGCTGAAAGAGCAAATGCCCCTTAAAGCAAAAGTACACTCTCAGAGAATGGGAGAGAGCAGGTGAATTCAAAAAGCAACTGCATGGATCCTTTGGGATTATGATCCCTTTGTTCTCGTGGGCTGGGAGAAGAGTGAGTCTATTTAGAACTATCCCATCCCTAAAAAGAGCAGGCTTATTTTTAACCTATCCAATCCTGTCCTGTTTTCTTTAGGCTAGTGTCCTACCACTTTGGCTCCTACCCACAATTCTCTAGGTTTGCCCACAATGGGGGATGGAGAGGTATCAAAAATGCAATGCTAATTTATTATAATTGGTATAATGGGAGGAGAGGTCACTTCAAGGTGATTTGTGTACAGGTCTGTACAGGAGCTAATAATAGACAATTCCCTCTACCCCTTTCTCTCTCCTCTCAGGATGCCTGTGGTTTGTCCCAGGCCTGTTGAGCTGGTGGAACTATGTCATCTACTGCCCCCCCTCCCCATCGTGACTGCAAGACTATTTACCCACTTAGACAGGTTTTGGGGTTTTTTTGCTCCCTCTTTCCTTGTTAATATCTAACTAGCTGCCTACTCTAACATTGAATGATAGGTTAGAAATAGCAGAACTAGAAAAGGAGAAATTACCAAAACCATAATGGGAGGAAAATTGTCTAAGCCAAAAAGCAGATTTGGCTATGCATGTCTATAGGATTTACCATGTTTCATTTAAAATTGGGAGAGACCACAACTAGACAAATCTGGGTTACATTTTTATATTACAGGTACAATTTATTTATCCCCTAAGCTTCCCCATCTTATAGGTACAAATGAGAACAGATTATTCTTTAAAAATTATTTTTAGTAATAATTTACCTCTGCGGTTGGTAGCTCCATAGCCTCACTCCCTAGAAACAGAACCTCACCTGAGCTTGCTAGGATATCCTGTCTCCCATGTCTGTGCGGCAGTCCCTGTCCATGTCTTGCTCCTCACTGGCAGGTCGACCATTGCTTGGCTCACAGACCCTCTACCACAGAAAACAGCCCAGACCAGCCACTGCCAAGTTCAACCCGTAGCTTTAGGATGCTGACATTTCTTGGGCAGCTACAACCACTGTCATGTTTCATCCAGGCATACCACTTTCCCTGTTGCTGCCTTACTCTCAGTGTGAATCCAACCTCTCCCTTTTCTGTGGAAGGGTTAGCAGTAGTGGAATAGCATTCAAACCCAGAGAAAACCACTGGTGGCTACCAGATATGTTGTCTTTCAGAGCTTAAAACCTAGTCCCAAGTCCAACAACATAAGGAGTCCCCTGAAGGACCACTTCCTGTTTAACTCATGGTCTGACACCTGGTAGTCAAGCCTCATTTTTCTCCACTTTCCAGGGGTTCCTCTAAGCATGTCTTGGTCTCCTTGGAGGCCCCAGATAGGAAGGAGTTCCCTCTTCCTTTCATGCTGAGGGCTCTCCCTCAAGCCCTCCCTTTGTATCCCAGAATCTGCCTTTTCCTGTAATGACAAACCAGGGGCACATTCACTGTCTTCATAGAAGTCCACCCCAGACACCCTCAAAGATGTGGCTTTCCCCTATGATCTCAAAGGGATAGCCTCATCAGAGCATGATAGAGCAACAACAGCACAAAGGTACATATACAAGTGTATACTTAGACATTATCCCATTCTAAATCATAAAGAGAAAACAGACCCTTTCATGTTTAACACTTCTCTAAGTCTGAGTGGCTCAATCCGTGTACATGAGCTACCTCTAACTGTACCAGTTAGGTTGGCACTTTACCTTACACACATGCTTTTCTGAAAGACCTTTCCAAGAAGAAAGCCTCTCCCGAGCATATAGGTTGGGAGTAGGAGCTCAGCTCTGGGGTGATGGAGGTGGAAAATGACCTCCCCTCCACATCTTACTTACTCCATACATCACTGTCTTTGCCCTATGTAGAAGGACATTGGCTTTCCATCCCAGGATATACTACATCTCTACCTGTTCTCAGATGAAATATCCTTATATGTGAAGATAAATATTTTTTTAAATCCTATAGGCATCCAGGTAGGAGATTTTTTTTTTTTTACAAAGTAACAATAATCAGTCTCTACCTAGATTTCTTTGAAACACTGAATTCAGAACAGAATACTATCAGGGGTGTCTGACCTTTTTGTGTCTCTGGGCCACAATGGAGGAAGAACAGTTGTCTTGGGCTACACATTAAATACAGTGTGACATGTAATCACAAAAAAAAACACCTCCGTGTTTTAAGTAAATTTATGACTTTGTGTTGGGTCACATTCATAGCCATCCTGAGTTACATGTGGCCCATGGGCCACAGTTTGGACACCCTTGGTTAATCAAAGAATTTTTGATACTCATCAAGATATCTTTTACATAAAAAATCAAAGATACTCTCTAATGTACAACAGCTGTAAATGGATAACACTCACATATTCTTAAAAACATATAAAGACATCAACTTTGCAAAGAAAAAAGCTAGAAGGAAACACAATGCTTGCTTTAGTGATTTCTCTGCCTCATATTTCTTTGTATTTTTCAAAATTTTCTTAATAAAACTCATTGCTGTTTTACTCACTGAAAAGTATAATAAGCATTGGGAAAACTCAAACTAAAGATCATTTACAAGTGATGATAAAGGAGAAGAGTCACAGAACATTTTGTCCTTTGTCTGCAAAGGACAAAATATGCTAGGAACCCTGTTCCCAGCTTATACACTGAACTGCAGCTGTAGATAATACAAGGAGTGTGCTTTTTCACAAAATACCATCATTTGCTTTAAATATATAAACACTATACAAAATACATATATAAATATAATATTTTCCAATGTTTCACATGAAAGTGAAAAATGTGACATGTCCAATGAATAAAGCTAATTAATTAAAATATTACTTTTAATCCTTTGAAAGACTAAGGATAATCAGAAAGGGAGTTTCACACTTGTGTACCACCTTTTTTCTCTTCTGAACTTAGAATTTTTACCTAAATTCTCTTCTTGGTTTATTAATAGGTTGAGCAATATCATACTGTCATTTTCCATGGCCCAGAAGGAAGCTTGCAGGACTACATAGTACATCAGCTTGCACTCTGCATGAAGGTATCGATTACTTGCATATCCTCTCCTTTTCTTTGAAAACTCAAATGCATGCAGAACTAACCAGTGTGCTTTCTTATCACAGCACAAGCAAATGGCTGCAGGATTCTCCTGTGAAATAGTGAGAGCTGAAGTGGATGCTGGTTTCTCTAAGGAACAGCTAGTAAACTTGTTCATCAGTAGCGGTAAGACTATTTCAGTGAACTGAATTGTGATAACCAAAGACATGTTCTTCAATGATGCCATTAAAGGCAATAAACTTGGTGCTTGGAAATAAAATACACTTTTCAATTATTCAACAGCTATGGGATAAAAATTGGGAACTCGGGTGAACATTTGCAAAAAATTACATATCGACAGTTGTAAATTATATATATCATTTTACTTATTTTACATTCTGCATTTTCTTTTCTTCTTTTTTTATCTTTTTTTTATAAGTCATCTGTTGTGAACATATTGTATTACTGGCACCAGAATATACCAAGGAGGAAGTGGTGGGAGCAGTCTGCCCTAGTGGGACTGAGTATTGCATCACTGATGCTGTTTAGAATTGCACGGTGATAAAAGAGAGATTGGTTATGGTAATTTTTATTATTGAACTACTTTCTCCCCACCACCCTCAGTATGGTATTGACTGGCACTTTGCTAAACACATTGCATGCATTTAATCTCTGTGACAACACTATGCAATGAGGTATAATTATCTCCATTTCAAAGCGGGGCGGGGGAGCGTGGGGTGTGGGGCAGGGGTAATAGGCACAGAGAAGGTCAATAACTTGCCACAACTACACGGTGGCAGAACCAGGATTAAATGTGTTTTCATGAATTTTACCTCTTAGGTTCCAGAGCTTAAGACCACGAGCTTTACCACAAGTAGAATTAGCCATAGCCCTGCATAGAATAGCCTGACTAGTGACTATGACACAAAACTGAAATGAAGCAGACCCCAATCTCCGCAGGATAAGAGCCATAGAGAGCCCTGGGGAGCAGGTGAAGCGGGGAGGCAGTTACAAGATACATGAAGGATGGTTTGAAAACCAAATTCAAATCTCCCTTTTGGAGGAAGGGATGTTTCTCATCTTTGGAGCTGTGATGAAGTATACTATCTTATGGCTGGGGCAGCTGTTGACTAGGCTTAGGAAGAAGGAAATGACCAATAGTTCTTAAATCAAGAAATAAAATTAAGAGGCAGATTTGGGAACAGACTGAGGATTCCTAGAAACACACTTTGGATACAGGAAAATCCCACTAGAATCTGAATGTTGCTGTAGTACCCAGGCTAGCCTTTGGCCAGAAAGTAGTGAATGTTAGCTACAGAAAACTGTTTCCTCTGAAGATGTTATTAATAATAACTAAAATTTATTAAGCTATTATTCTGGTAGACCCTATTCTAAACAACCTGATTTATAAACATGAAACACTTGAGATAAGAAGTTAAGTACTTTGGCCCTGGCTGGTGTGGCGCAGTGTATTGAGTACCAGCCTGTGAATCAAAGAGTTGCCAGTTCGATTCCCAGTCAGGGCACATGCCTGGCTTGCGGGCCAGGTCCCCAGTTGGGGGCATGTGAGAGGCAACCACACATTGATGTTTCTCTCCCTCTCTTTCTCCTCCCTTCCCTTCTCTCTAGAAATAAATAAAATCTTTAAAAAAGAGAGAGAGAGGTTAAGTACATTGCATAAAGGTCCTGCAGCTAAGACACAGAAGACTCAAACCCAAGCATCTGACTCCTGAACATGACCTGAATCACTCCTAGCCACTTCTTAAAAACACCTGTGCCAAACTTCCTGTTTCCCTCTTAGTTATATAGCAAATGCTCCCTACGTTTTTTGACTTTGTCTTTTTTCATCTCAAAGTAAGAAACTAAAATATTTTTTTATCTCCCTATTAGATAGCAACTACAGACTGTATTCTACTGAAGCCTAGAGAGCTAAGAACATAGACGAGCAGTGAATTAGGTCATGAGGTGACCTAAGGTGGATGATTGACATTTCTAAATCTATGGGGAAAATCGTACAAAGAACTACTCATACTGATTTCCAAATTTGGTTAGTGGCACAAGTCTTTTGGTCCCTCATACTAGAAACTCAGGTCTTATTCACAGGCTTGAAAACTTACATGACCACAGGTGCCAACAAGCCACATTAGCAGATGAATAAGGCTGGATGGGGCTGGAGGGAGGAGGAGGCACATCTCCATCTACCTTGAAGGTAGCTCTCAGCTCCAGCAGCTTGTTAACTGGCGGAAGTGTAGATTCAGTGTCCTGAGGTCTCATAACTTTTAGGAAGAAGCTAGAAATTTAGGTATTTATGTGAAAATTTAGGGTCTTGTCCTTTCAGTATTGTCAACTATTTCAATTTTTAAAGCAATATGAAACCAACATAGAACCCCGAGGTCCTCTCATTCATGGACACTTAACCCCTGTCCCGTAGTTAGTCCACCGTTATGCCCTGCCAAGTTGGTCTCTGTGTGCATTTTCCTCCATCCCCATTGGCACCACCTTACTTTCTGCCCCTTTTTCCCATTTCCTGTCTGCTTTCCTGTAAGTGGTTGCTCTGCTTGTTGCTTCTTCTCTCTGAATGCCCCTCAGAGGCCAACCCCTGAATAGAGGTTCTCTGTGGTTCCTGCTCCTCACATCCCTCCATTGCCCAGTGAGTTAAGTCAATGCCATTTAAGACCTTCCATCCAAGGACATTCATTCATCTGATTGGCTTATTTGACCCTTATTTATTTTTTATCTAGATATAACATTGTGCATGATTATTGGGTACAGTGTGTGGATTTGATATACTTGTACATAGAAAAATTATTACAATCATCACCTCACATAATTACCATTTCTTTTTTGTGATGAGAACATATTTTAGTAACTTTCATATGTATAATAGATTGTTAACCATAGTCACGCTGTACATTAGATCCCCAAAATTTATTTGTTTTATAAACATCTCCCCATTTTCCCAATCCCCCCAGGTACCACCAACCACCATTCTACTCTTTCTGTTTCTATGAGTTTGGCTTTTTCAGATTTCATATATGTGATATCATACAGTATTTGTTTTTCTTTGTGTGACTTACCTCACTCGGCATAATGCCCTCAGGGTCCATCCACATTGTCACAAATGGCAGGTTTTTCTTCTTTCCTATGGCTAGATAATATTCCAGTGTGTGTGTGAGAGAGATATGACATTTTTTTTATTCATCTGTTGTTTAACATTTAAGTTGTTTCCTTATCTTGGCTATTGTAAATGATGCTACAGTGAATATGGGGAAGCAGATATCTTTAAACATCCTGATTTCATCTTTTTGGGATATATACCTAAATTGCTGGATCATATGGTAGTTATATTTTGAATTTTTTGTGGACTCTCTGCACTATTTTCCATAGTAGCTGCACAAATTCCTGCCAACAGTATACAATGGTTCCCTTTTGTCCACATTCCTGCCAACACTTTTCTCTTTTTGATAATAGCTATCCTGCCAAGCATGAGGTGATAGCTCTTTTTTTATTTTGATTTGCATTTTTCTGAAGGTTAGTAATGTTGAGTTTTCATGTACCCGTTGACCATTAGTAAGTCTTCTTTACAATATCTGATTTTTTTTAAATAGGTGCCTATCCTCCGGCAAAATTTGGTGTTTCTTTTTTACGTGTTCTTTGTTTTTTCCACTGTTCATATGTTTGTTCTTGCAGCAATTTTCACCTAGAATTTTAAAGTGAACACGCAAATCCTCTTACCTCCAACACACACTACAACTCCCACATGGCAGGTACTACACAAAGTATATTATACAGTACTCATTAAAATAGATATGACCTATGACAAGAAAAATCCCTATTTTTTATGCTCTAAGGACATCTCAAATGAAGGCCTCTCTGATCCCTTCCAGTATGACAGCTCCCTTTAATGAACAACAGTAGACTTTCTTTAAACCTCTGTTTTCCACCTAACTATAGGTCAGGGCAGTGAGGATATTATTTGGGCTTTTGCATTGGCCCAAACACATGTTATGTACTGAGCTCCTTGAAGGCTAGTAATGTGTAGCCTTTTTTTTTTATTTTACCTCGCACATTGATTGCCAATGATTATATGTTGAACAAATGGATGAATCTTATACAGGAAATAGAATGGGAAAAGAAAAAAGAAATGCTAGTCATATTTAGCTGTCAGCAAGGAGAAGAACTTGCATGGAGTAGAGGCAGTAAGAAATAAAATTAGAGAGTACCGGGGCTGATAAGGGAGGAGTTGATAGGGCATAGAGCTATAGAGTTAATTAGATTTGAAAAATGAAGTATATTTTAAATTTTATTTTTAATTGAAATATAATTGTTATTTATATTTATCAATAGATCAATTTACCAAAATGATATATCAATTTATCAAATATAACATACTAATTTCACATATACAACACAATGATTCAGTATTTGTGTGTATTGCAAAATGATCAGCACAGTAAGTCCAGTTAACATCTATCACCATACATAATTTAAAAAATTTGTTTCTTGTGATGAGAACTTCTAAGATCTGCTTTCTTAGCAACTTTCAAATATACAATATCACATTACTGGCCATAGTTACCATGCTGTACAATGCATGAAAAATGAAGTTTTAAGCAATGGACTTAGACCCCCACCCAAATCTCTACTTTCTTATGTAGGAAATGGTGTGTCATCTCCAAATATGGAAGGATTTTTGTTCTGTATTTGGAGATAATAAGTAATTATTACCAGTAAGTAAAAGATAAGTCATTTATAAGCATCAAATATCTTCCTTCTTTTTTAAATAACAATGCTAAGACACAAACACGAAGTTCACCTGCTAAGACCTTGAATGCAGTTGTCCAACTTAGCTACCTGAGCTTTATCATCCATTCCTCAGTTTGCCTCATTTCCCATATCTAGTCAGTCTTGAGTTCTGTTGAATCTGCTTCCTATCTTTCATTTCTACCTCCTACTCTGCATTCCCCCTGCCAACTCTCATTTCTTGCTCAGAAACTGAGGAGGCTTCAATACTAACCCTTTGTGTTTGTTCTGGACTCTCTTCCTTCTATGGGCTTCCATAGGCCTCAGTCCAGAAGACAAAACCACTCATAATAGTTCCCTGCTATTATACTGCAGTGGTTCCAGAATAAAATGTAGAGTTCTCTGAATGTTATGTCAAGAACATTATGGTCCAGCCTTCATCTGACCTTGCGGTTACTGCTGTCTAACCTTATCTCCTAAAGCTCACTCCACCATCACCATCATTTTCTCAGTAGGACCCATTGCTATTGACTGTGACCAGTGAAGAACTGCTGAAGAACGTAGACCATAAGTCCTGTAGATGGGGACACCAAATGCTTCTGAGAGTGCTGGAGAATCTTGAGGGAAGAAAAGGGTCAGATCTGTCAATGGTTTGGTATCACTACTACTGTAGTTCCGAAAGTGCAATGCAGGAATGTTCTTTTGGTCAAGAGGTAGACAGGGAATCTACCTCTTGAATGCAGAGTAGAGAATAAAAAGGTATTCCTAGTGTGTTCCACTCAAGCTTTTAGAATAATGAGGGGATAACAATTATCTATCAGTTACTCTCTTGCTTTATTAAACAAGAAATTAAATTGATCAAATTACATTACTGTAAGTAAGGAATATACTTATTCATAAGACATTCTATGCTTCCTCCTGGTGTTTAACTTTATTTTCTCTCATGAAAGAGATTTAAAGTACTTGGATTGGGCTGAGGTTAGAATGTTGAATTTTTATCTTCCACTGTGCACAGCACATATATAACCTTCTTTGTTTCTCTATACAAATCTGTAGAAGAAAGCCAGTGAACAGAGAATGAATAAAAAGTGTACAAACAAAAAACATAAGAATTGCAAATGTATTTTAAATAATGAGTTTTAAGAATTTAAAATTTATATGGAGATTAAAAATTGTACCAATGAATAAAAGAAGATAGAGTAAAAGAACACTTCAGAAAGAATTAACATAACACTTATACCAACAAGAGTTATTCTGTTTATTTTAAAACCATTTAAAACTAAGTCTCCCTTTTTATATTGCCTTTTTTGAGAGACAGCCATGCCCCATGCCTCTGTTATGTAGTAAGAAGGGTGAGAACATGTACTAGAACTGGGTCAAAATTTGTCTCAGTGTAGGATATGGATTAGGTTAGCCAGACAGATATTTTTTCAAGTTATATATGACAGTAAGTAGAAAAAATTAACCCCAAATTAGTACTTTAAAATAGTACTTTGAATTCCTGAGAACTTTACTTTTTAGAAGTCATAAAGATGGAATTACTGTAATAACATGAGGAGAATATGCTCATTACCATCTACATGACTGAGTTCACCTCACCTTCCTGGATCCTGCATTACATATAGACACTCTTCCAGGGCTTACCCCTTGCTCCTCATCTGGACTCTTAGAGCCTTGTCCCTGCAGGGCCTTCCTTTAAGTGGGCAGTGTAAAAAACAACTGCTTTCTGTTCCCATGGGGAAGATTGTAGACTTGTGCTCATGTTAGCCACAAAGGAGCTTAAATTTATCTGTAAATGTGATATGTTAAATACTTTTAAACCAATGAGTGTTGCTCTGGACAGTCAGTGAGGACTGACTGTCCAGAACTTTTAATATAAGGTTGTTCAAAACTGCAGTGTAGCTCTGAGCTAGCCAAGGGAGGTGTCTGATTGAGATTATCAACCTGTAGGAGAGGAGCAGCTGACATAGCCTATAAAGTTGGAAGAAAAAAGTCCAAAAGGGTAGATAAGTTCCATAAATAGGGCCTTGAAGTAGCATCAGACAGATGTATTCTGAACGGTTACCTTTCTGGCACCAAACCAGGACTCTACAGCTCCAAAATGGGTGGGGGCTGTGGCCTCCTTTCGGCTCCTTAAACCTTGATCAGAGGCTGTTGAACCCTTCAAACTGGAAACAGCAATAACTTCCTGCTTCTGTGGTTGGTTAAAATAGTAAACCTGAAATTATACTAAATAACCTGAATTTAAGCACATTCTCTTTCTCAACTAAAATAAAATTTGCCTTTGAACTAACCTGTTTGAGGATATTGAACTTAAATGGTCAAATAGAGAAACAGGTGTTCCTGAAAAATTGAGGAAATGAGGCTAGCAGTGTAGAAGACGAAGCTTTTCACTGGAGAAACCCATTCGTTTGACCCCTGTTGGTACTTCATGGGAGACCAAGGTAGACAAAGATGAAGTCAAAGCCCAACCCACCTGTTATGAGCAGCAACACTGTCTAGGGTACAAATTGTCCATTAAAAGTGGGATTAATTGAGCTATTAGCAATACAGTCCTTGCTTGTAGACCCAGAAGAATGAATTTGCTGTCTCCTACAAACTCCTGTATTGCATTTACATCCTTAATTCTCCCTCACTGCTCCCATCCTCACATCCCACCACCTGCTGGACATCTTAGAGGGCCTGTCTCACTCATCAGGCACATCAGGCCCGAGGTATAAACTAGCACCCCACAACCCACCCCCAAGTACACTCTTGCTCATGTGCCTCACCTCCATTTCCTGCACAACCTCTTCTTTGGTGGAAACTCCAGTGTCACTAAGATTTCCTCCCCGGCCCTCTCTCAAGATAACTACCTCCAAGGCATGCTGACTGTCTCTCAAGATGCCTTTGCATTCTCTGCCTTGGCCCTCAATGAGATGCCCATTGCTTCCTGCCTTCAGCAATAAAAGCCTATAGGGGTCTTCTCCTGTTTTTATCCTCTCCAGAAAGTTCTTCACATCAAAGTGAGATCTCAAAGCAGGAGTCCCTGTTTGTCTCTCTCCTTAAAGAGGTCCACTGATTCCCAGAGCTGGTAGTTTCTCCCAATGTGACATTTTGGGTCTTCCACTTTTCACTTGTAGTTGAGTTGTGACCATAGGAGCCGTTCTCACCCCTGGCTGCACACAATGCTCAGGCCCAGCACAGTTAAATCAGAGCCTCTGGGGGGCAGACCCCAGGTGATGGCACCATGCAGCCCTGGAGGGACATAGCCTGCTGTGCAGCTGCCCACAGCTCTGGCTACTTGATCCCAGTGCACCAGTGTGGCGCCACAACAAGCCCCCAACCTGTCTTAACTGGAGGACTGAGTCCTGCTCAGCTTCCATTCTCTGCCTGTGCCGTTTCATACAGTTAGCCTTCTCCCAACCTCTCCACCTATTGGGATGCCATTCCTTGTAATAGGTCCAATTTAAAATGCCACGTCCCTCAGTTAGAATTAGTCATCTCCAATATGATGTAGCACAGTGAAGGGGCACTGGGTAAACACTTGTTGAAATGTAGTCACATGTTCCTAGGAGATTCTGTCTAGATACAGAAGCTTTAGGGCCCTAGGAACTAGTCAGACACTTAACACAAATCAAGGAAAACTGGAGACCTTTAGTGCTTAGTTACAGGAGTGCATATACATAAACCATCCAACCTGGTCTATTTTTTATTACTGGTTTGTTAGTTTGTCATCATTTTAACAAACAATAGGTTTATCATACTCCCATAATCAGTTATTCCTGAGAGAACATTTGAACACCGAGACTCATAGTATTTTAACACTTTTTACTGAATAACTTCGTTGAAGGGGATCTAGCACACACCAGGCACTACTGTAATAGCCCCCACAAATACAACTAAATTGAGAGGTGGGTGTTAGTGTTTCTGGTCTTCTAATTTTTAAAGCTAATAGCATCCAGAAAAACTATTTCAGTCTCAGAAAAGATTCATTTACAATGTTCAAGGAGTTTTTTTGAAAGTGAGAATGCATTGTGTCTACAGTAACAAGGAGGAAGGGAGTATATAATACACTATTACGAGTATTTGAGAAAAGTGGAATATTTGACAAAATTACTCAAGCATTTTAAACTGATCTTTTTCTCAGGGTTAAATTGGTTAAGACTGGGGGCTATTAGACTCTTCTAAACAATTAAAGTGACTTTAATTTTTTTATTAATTCATTGATATAGAGCAAGTAAAATACTATGTGCATTTTAACTGCAGTGCATTAACATTTGAGTGCTTGGTAGGTGTGAGGCACTGTTTCAAGTATGTTTTGTCCACTGACATACTTGTTTCCTACATATAATAACTTTCCACATACTTTCTCTCTTATTTGATGTTGGTATTCAATACAGTCTCCCTATCTTTATTGAGAAGACCAGGACCACTAAAACAAGACTCTCAAGTCCTAGAGATTTTAGTCCTCTGTTACCACTGTTCTAAAACCCTAGTCATATCACAGTAACCTCTCTGAGACCTGAAAAATTAAAGGAAGGGTCTGATTATCTCTCTGAAGTCTCGTCTCTCTAGTTTTATGAATATTTTATTATATATGTGCAATTTAAAGGTCATATAAGGAGTTTGACCTTTTATATTGTGAAATATACACCAATAAAATATATGCTATGTACATATTTACAAATCAATGATAATTTAAAATAAAAACCATTTACTGATCAGATGAAGTAATAAAATATTCCCACCTTCCAAAATGTGCCCACAGGCTCCTGTCTAGGTTCACAAACCCTTCTTTCTGCAGATAAACATTAATCTGTCTTTTGTGATGATCATTTCTCTGCTTTTATTTATAGTTTTACTATCAGTATATTAATCTTTATATGTGTAATGTTGCCCGTGTTCAAACTTAATATGATGGAATATTGTATATATATTTTTGTATTTTGTGCCTTACTTTATTGTGATAATCCTTTGTGTTGTTGCTCTGATTAATTGTTCAGTTTCATATCCCTTGCCTGAATATATTCCTGTTTATTTATCCATTGCATTGTTGGTGGACAGTTGGGTTGATTCTATTTGGGATCTGTTGTGGAACCAGTATTGGACGGCTGTGTGTGTATTTCTTCAACTGCGTTAAATAGTGCCAAACTGTCTGCCAGAGTCCTATACTCGCTCAACAGTTTAAGAGCATTCTTGTTATGTCACCTCTTTGCTACTACTTTATGTCCTCAGACTTTGTAATTTTGGCCAGTTCATATAGATTGTGGTAAAAGCGTAAATGACTTAATTTCATTTCTGACCACAGCTTGTTTGATCCCAGTGAAACAATCTCCTGTTAATAAGAAAATCATCATCATCTTAGAGAATTTGGAAAAATCTTCATTGTCAGAGTTATTGGGGGACTTCTTGGCACCTCTGGAAAATCGCAGCACAGAAAGCCCCTGTACTTTTCAAAAAGGTAATGATTATGGTGAGACAAGACCATGCTGAGAGGCAAGCTCCTGTGCAATCGTTCTACTCTGTCTGTCCCCAGAGTACATGCTATACTTCTTGCTCTTCTTTCTTTGACTTATTTTAATTTGCATTTGTCCTATAACATGGCTTGTTTTAGGAAATGGAACGCCAGAATGTTACTACTTTCATGAGAACTGCTTTCTGATGGGCACCGTGGCGAAGGCCTGTCTCCAGGGCTCGGACTTGCTGGTGCAGCAGCATTTCCGCTGGGTGCAGCTGCGGTGGGACAGCGAGCCCATGCAGGGCCTGCTGCAGAGGTCCTTGAGAAGGAAAGTTGTGAATAAGGTAACCAGCCCAGAGCTGCAGCTTTTTAGGAGAGGGGATTTGGTATTAGGAAACCTGGGTTTAGTTCTACCATTTACTAACTTTGTGGCCTCAGGCAAGTGCAATATTTGCATATTAAAGGTTTAAATAAGATAAGGCATATAAAATCTATAACAGTTTCTGGACCGTATTAAGTTATCTAAAAGCAAATAGGTTTTACCATTATTAACTAACCAACTACTAGGCGCTGTAGAAGACTGGTTTGTAAAATTAATCACTCTTCTTAAGGAGAAGCCAATGCTACCATGGGGTCTTAAGAACATTATCCACCCACTCAGGCTACTTTTAATATATGACTGTTAAACTGGCTACAGTAATATTAAAAGGTCACATGAAAAATTAGAACTCTATCTTTTGGTACATTTCCTTTTTTAAAATAATTTTTTATTTTTCAATTACAGTTGACACATAATAATATATTAATTTTAGGTGTACAACATAGACACTTATAAAACTTAGAAATTGATTACCCCAATAAATCTAGTACCTACCTGGCACCATAGATAGTTCTTACAATATTATTGACCACATTCCCTATGCTGTACTTTATTTTTTAAAGATTTTATTTTTATTTACCTTTAGACAGAAGGAAAGGGAGGAAGAAAGAGAGGGAGAGAAACATCAATGTGTCGTTGCCTCTTGTGCAGCCCCCACTGGGGACTTTGCCTGCAACCCAGGCATGTGCCCTGACTG
Source organism: Phyllostomus hastatus (assembly GCF_019186645.2). NCBI lineage: Eukaryota > Metazoa > Chordata > Mammalia > Chiroptera > Phyllostomidae > Phyllostomus > Phyllostomus hastatus. The sequence goes on from NW_025333543.1 coordinate 5,845,972, forward strand.
GGAATTGAACCAGTGACTCTTTGATTCACAGGTCCACACCCAGTCCACTGAGCCACACCAGCCAGGGCCCTATGCTATACTTTACATCCCAGTGACTATTTTGTAACCACCAATTTGTACTTATTAATTCCTTCCCCTTTCTTATTCCCTACCCCCTCCTATCTGGAAACCATCAAAATGTTCTCTGTATCTATGAGTCTGTTTCAGTTCTACTTGTTTGTGTATTTTGTTTTTTGGAATGGACATGTAAGTGAAATTAAACAGCATTTGTCTTTCTCTGTCTGACTTATTTCACTTAGCATAATACCCTAGGTCCATCAGAGTTATTGTAGATGGTAGGATTTGATTCTTTTTTATGTCTCTGTCATATTACAGTGTACATATGCATTGCTTCTTTTTTATGGATTTATCCATTGATGGACCCCTAAGTTGCTTCCATAGCTTGTCTATTATAAATAATGCTGTAGTGAACATACGGATACATATGTCTTTTCAAATTAGTGTTTTGGATTTCTCTGGAAAAAATACCTAGAAGTGGAATTGCTAGGTCCTTTGTCTCTTATTCTAGCCTTCATTTTAAAATCTGTTTTGTCAGGTATAATAAGTATTGCTACCCTGGCTTTTTTGTTTGTTTGTCACTGTTTTCATGAAATAGCTTTTTCCACCCTTTTACTTTCAGTCTATGTGTGGTTTTCAATCTGAAGGGAGTCTCTTGCAGGCAGCATATGTAAGGGCCCTGTTTTGTTATCCATTCAGCCACTATATGTCTTTTGTTTGGAGCATTTAATCCATTTACATTTAATGTAATTGTTGATAAATATGTAGTTATTGCCACTTTATTATTCATATTTTATCTTTGTCTTAAAGAGTTCCTTCAACATTTCATATAATAATGGTTTGGTGATGATGAACTCCTTTAGCGTTTTCTTGTCTGGGAAGCCCTTTAGATACTCTTCAACTCTAAATGATTACTTTCCTGCGTAGAGTAATCTTGGTTGTAAGTACTTGCTATTCATCACTGTGAATATTTCATACCAATCCCTTCTGGCCTGCAAAGTTTCTGTTGAGAAAACAGCTGACACTCATGGGAGCTCCCTTGTAGATAACCAACTACTTTTCTCTTGCTGCTTTTAAGATTCTTACTTTGTCTTTAAACTTTAGCATTTCAATTATGATATGTCTTGGTGCAGGCCTCTTTGGGTTCATCATGTTTGGGACTCTGTAAATCCTGGGCTTGTATTTCCTTCAGCTGGTTAGGGAAGTTTTCCATCATTATCTTTTCAAATAGTTTTCAATCCCTTTCTCTCTCTTCACCTTCTGATACTCCTGTAATGTGAATGTTGTTATACTTGAAGTTGTCTTAGAGGCCCTTTAAACTATCTTCATTTTTTAAGATTTTTTTTTTTTTTGCTGTTCTGGTTCATTTTCTTCTGCTACTCCCAAATTACTGATTTAATCCCCTGTTTCATCTAATCTAATCTACTTTTAATTCCCTCTAATACATTCTTCAGTTCAGTTATTGTATTCTTCATGTCTGATTAGTTCTTTTTTATATTTTCTATGTCCATGTTTATTTTTCCTGTCTCTTTGTTGACATTCTCATTTAGTCATCAAGCTTCCTTATAATCAGTGTTTTGAACTCTGTATCTAATAAATTGCTTACCTCCATTTTGTTAAGTTCTTTTTTGGAGTTTTGTTTTGTTCTTTTATTTGGGACATGTTTCTTTGAATCCTCATTTTTGCTGCCTCCCTGTGTGTGTTTCTATGAATTGGGTAGAACTGCTATATCTCTCAGTGTTGGTAGGGCAGCCTTATATAGTAGGTGTCTTGTGGGGCCCAGTGGTATAGTCATCCTGGTCACCTGAGCTGGGTGCTCCAGGTGAGTTGTATGTGTCCTCCTGTTGTTGTTGAGCCTGTTTGCACATCAGTGTGAGGGGTTGACCCTTAGGCTGATTGGTAGTGAGAACTGGCCTTGACTACTGTGGAGGAGCTATTATACAGGAGGTGACCCTATGGAGCAGGATTTGCTTCAGTAGAGGTCTAGTGTCTGCCAAGTCTGCCCTTTGGATGTATTGTTCGTGGAGTTGGTTGGGTGGTGCTCTGGTGTGGTCAATAGCTAGCTACCTGGTGTGTTAGTTCTGGAGCCTCTAGGCAGGAACTCTGGTTCAGGCCAAGGTCAAGCGCTGCTTTTACTCTTCCCCAGGGCCACTTGGTATGAGCTATGAGGTGATTTGAAAGTGGTTGCCACTTGTTATGGGCTTGGAGGTGCCTGAGAGAGGCTACTCTATGAACTAAGTCCAGCTACCACTAATGCTTGGTTGGGGATTGCTTAGTGAGAGGTATGTAGCATGTCAAGGCCAGATGCTACTTGTTTGGGGTTAGTGAACCTTTGAGAGATTTTAGGAATGACCAGAAGATGATCCAAGATAGTACATATAAATATGAAAAAGCCACTGGAAATCGCTTGGGTGTGCTTACTAGTTGAGTGAGTGGAGTCTCTGAAAATCACCAAGGCAGGCGAACAGTGTTAGCCATATTGGTGGAGACTCAGATAAGCTACCTGCATGCAGGGGGAGGACTCAGCAAAAAAAAACAAAACAATGGCCTCTGCCAGCACTTCCGTATGAGAGAAAGCTGCCCCTCCAACCCTTGTGCTAAAGCCAGACAATTCAGTTCCTCCTTGTATATCCCTGTTACCTTTTGAGCATCTGCCTTACCACTGGAGCTTAGAGTGAGGGAATCTGTTAGCAGGTAAGTCCATGTGCAGGCTGTTAAAAAGGAACACCTGAGACTCCAGCAGCCCTTTGCCTCATCCGCAATCCCCACTGGTTTTGACAGCCAGAAGTCATGAGGACTTCTCTTCCTAACACTGAAACCCAGGGTTTGGGAGCCTGGTGTGTGGCTGGGAACCCTCACTCCTCAGGCAGGACCTCCACAGCTGAGATAGCCCTCTGAATTTTATCCACCACACATGAGTGTTGGAGCAGCCCATTCTGTGCCTCCACCCCTTCCTCCAAGTCTCTATGTCGCTTCTTCTGGATATCCTTAGTTACAGGAGTTCTGTTCAACCAATCTTCAGGCATTCTGAATGATTGTTGTTCTGCAGATTAGTTGTAATTTTGATGCAGTCATGGAAGGAGGCGAGTATAACATTTACCTTTGTAGGGGAGCTTTGCCCACAGAGCCCCCCATCTGCCACAGATGAGAATAAATGTACCAAGACATGATCTTCCTGGGGAGGAAAGGTGGCTAATCTCTCAAAGAAGGACCAAGAGCCTTTTCCTCAATGGGCTTTTATTGGTTTGTTTGCACAGGAATACAGATAAAGCTCATTAATCATTATCAGGCAGTAAGGATCAAACAATAGATAACATACAAAGAACTATGAGGGCTTATTCTGAATCAGGGTCAGTTAGTTAAGGGTCTATACAATTTTGGGAAACAAACTCATTTCCTGCTCAGACCCTTATCAGAAAACTGAGAACATTCTTAGCAAAGCAGGTTTCACAGGATTTGATATATACTTTCTTAGGCCTGTTGCTCTAAGGAACCCGCACTTTCAAGCACAGGACTGTACTTTCCTCTGTCATTGTTTCAGGCTTAAGTGAGGCAGGGGAAGTAAGGCAGCCAAGAGATTAGGAGACTTCTCGCAGACAAAATGAGGACTTGGGTTATGTCAAAACCAAGGGGCGATGGTCCATCACCTCCTTTTGCTATAGCTTCCCCCAAGTTCTTCCCCGAGGGTCCCCTGTGACCATGCCTGTCTTCGGTCATCCCTTCCTTGAGGAATCTTACCTGTCATTGGCTAACCAGTCATGCACTGGGGGCCAGGCAAGGTGAAGTAAAAGGGGCAGAGGCAGCACCCCTGCCAGGGAGATAAGCTTTGTCTCCTTAGTGGCTTATGGTCCCAAGGTCTCTCACTCAGCCTTAGTCAAGGGGGGGCGAGGGGTATAGCTTCTGAAACCAGACAGGGCAGTTCCCAACATACCTTCTCTACCATCTTGACCAGAGCCTCTTTTCATACATTTTCAAGAGTAATAATAACTTTTAGTATTTTTTCTGAATATTAAAATAAATATTATATGTTCTCCCAAATAACAAATTAGCTTAAGGCTAACAAAATCTAATATATTACTATTTAATTTAATAATCTTAAGTTCAGTGAGTAGTTGAATGTAAAGGTAGATTTGAAATGAAAATTTGATTTAGCATGATTTTTAAAAATGTATTCCTGCACAATGAGACCATTTGGATCAGCACAGTACTTTAAGCTATAAATCACACAATACCCCATCACTAGCTGCTTTACAAAAAGAGGCATTTTCCCTTCACTATACCAAATGTCAGTAGGTTTTGCTGGCATCAACCCAGAACCTCATGATGTCAGGTGCTAGGTCTGTGGGAGTCTTATGACCTTCGCCTTCAAGATCACAGGATGTCTATCTGTAGGACTTCAGGCACCACATACTCAGACAAACATGCTCAAAGGCAGGAAGCAGGGTGCTGTGAAGGTGAAAAGTTTTATCAGTCTCCTCAGGGAGGAAAGCATCCTTTTCTGAAACTCCCAGAAACATAAGACTTCCTCTAATGTTTCATTAGCCAGAATTGGTTTTATGCCCACCCCTTCAGTCCAGACTATCCCAGACCTACCTTTCTTAGATTGCAGCTCTCCACTAGGTAGTTGAACAAAATTGTGTCTGTTGTGCTACATAGAGGATGTGAATGGACATGCACGTGTGGGTGGGTGTGGGGGTCAGAGGCGGTTGGATGGAGGGAAAAGTGTGGGGTAGAAATGGCTTTGGTAATTCAGTGAATAGTGCCTGCCATCAGTCATTTAAGTAATATCTGGAATTCTTAATTTAATCAGAGAAATCTTCAAACCCAAACTATGTTAAAGTCAGTTGCCTGGTCATAAATACATATTTGTGAACAGCACAGCCCTTGCATGACCTCAGCGAGTAGCCAAAAAGGTGAGGTAAAGATCATGACAAATTTTTATTTATTTATTTTTTATTTATTTATTGTCGTTCAGTTACAGTTGTCCTGCCTTTTTCACCATTGCTCACCCCTACCCCATCCTCTCTTTACTCCCATGGTCAATTCCTCCCATTATACACATCCATGAATCCTCTGTTCATGTTCCTTTGCTTGTGCGTTCCTCTTCTTTCCTCCTTTATACCCCTCACCCTCCCCTCTGGTCACTGTCTTGGTTCTTTATTTCTAAGTCTCTGGTTCTATTTTGCTCATTTGTTTGTTTTGTTGATTACATTCCACTTATAGGTGAGATCATATGGTATTTGTATTTTACCATATATCTTATTTTGCTTAGCATAATGCTCTATAGTTCCATTCATGCTGTTGCAAAGGGGAGGAGCTCCTTTCTTTCTACTGCATAGTATTTCATTGTGTAAATGTACCACAATTTTTTGATCCACTCATTTACTGATGGGCACTTAGGCTGTTTCCAGCTGTTGACTGTTGTAAATAACACTGCTATGGGTGATTCAGGATTCTTAGGGTAAAAGTCCCAGCAGTGGAATCACTAGACCAAAACACAGCTCCATCTTTAGTTTTTGAGGAAATTCCATACTAGTTACCACAGTGGCTGCAATAGTCTGCATTGCCACCAACAGTATACTAGGGTTCCCTTTTCTCCACAACTTCCCTTTTCTACAGCGTGTGTTGTTTGTTTATTTGTTTATGATGGCCATCTGATTAGTGTGAAATGGTACCTCATTGCAGTTTTGATTTCCATCTCTCTAATGGCTAGTGATGTGTAGCATTTTTTCATGTGTCTATGGGCCATCTGTACATCCTCCTTGCAGAAGTGTCTGTTCAGGTCCTTTGCCCATTTTTTAATTGAACTATTTGTTTTTCTGAAGTAGAGTAGTGTGAGTTTTTCATATATTTTGGAAATTAAACCCTTGTCCGAGGTATCATTGGCAAATATGTCTTCCTGTGCACTTGGTTCCCTTTCCATTTCATTGATGTTTTCTTCAACCATGCAGAAACTTTTTAGTTTGACATAGTCACATTTGTTTATTCCTTCCTTTATATCCTTTGCTCTATGGGATGTATCAGTGAAAATATTGTTATGTGGGATATCTGAGATTTTCCTGCCTATGTTTTCCTCTAGGACTTTCATGGTGTTGTGACTTATATTTAAGTCTTTTATCCACCTCAAGTTTATTTTTGTGTATGGTATAAGTTGGTGGTTGAGTTTCATTTTTTTGCATGTAGCTGTCCAAATCTCCCAACACCATTTGTTGAAAAGCTATTTTTAGTCCATTTTATGCTCCTGCCCCCTTTGTCAAATATTAATTGACCACAGAGACTTGGGTTTATTTCTGGACTCTCTCTTCTGTTCCATTGATCTATATATCTATTCTTATGCCAGTACCAGACTGTTTTGATTATAGTGGCCTTGTAATACAGTTTGATATCAGATATTGTGATCCCTCCTACTTTGTTCTCCTTTCTCAAAATTGCTGAGGCTATTTGGGGTCATTTATGACTCCATATAATTTTTTTGAAATGTTCTATATCTATGAAATATGCATTGGTACTTTAAGAGGTATTGAATTGAATCTATAAATTGCTTTGTGTAGTATGGACACTTTGATGATATTAATACTTCCAATCCATTAACATGATATATACTTCCATTTGTTTGTATCTTCATTAATTTCATACTTCACTATTGTGTAGTTTTCTGAGTACACCTTGGTTAGGTGTATTCCTAGGTACTTTATTTTTCTTGTTGCTATGGTAGATAGAACTCTTTTCCTAGTTTCTGTTTTCTTGTCACTGTGGCTAGGATTTCCAATACTACATTGAATTGAAGTAGTGAAAGCAGACATCCTTATCTTGTTCTGATCTCAGTGGGAAGGCTTTTAGTTTTTGCCTATTGAGTATGATGTTGGCTGTAGGTTTCTCATATATGGCCTTTATTATGTTGAGGTGTGCTCCTTCTACTCCCACTTTACTGAGTATTTTTATCATAAATGAGTGCTATACCTTATCAAATGCTTTTCTACACCTATTGATATGATAGTAAATTCTAAAAAAACCAAAAGACAAATTTCTTTATATCACCAGAACGCTATACATCTTAAGAAAGTTAGCATTTTAGCTAGGGAAACTATGTCAATACAGGTGAACACGCCACAGATCCAGATGTACCATGTGGATCTCATCGCCCAAAATATGAAAATATTTAATGTTATTTTTATTTCATTAATTCAAAACTCCTTTTATGAACACATATATGTAAGACCCTATGAGGTCCTTTATGTACAGGTGAACAATGATTTCTTCCATAACTGATGTTTAAGAATTCATCCATTTCTCTTCAGTCTACTTATTGCTCCATTGTGTCTGAACCTTTCCAGTTCATATAAGGAGCTATAGTTCTGTATCTCATGCTAACACTTGAGATGTTATCCCTCCAACTACATCAAATGAATATAAAATATGATTCAGCTACATTTTTGTTTTGTAGTTTTAAATGTGTTTGTTTTTATTTTGGACTGTTAAAAAAAAAGGGAAAGAAGCACTGTTCTAAATCAAGCCCTTGTGTTCTGCCTCCTTGTCTCTAGTTCAGAGGTCAGGTGCCCTCTCCCTGCGACCCCATGTGCAAGACAGTCGACTGGGCCCTGGCCGTCTGGCATCAGCTCAACTCCTGCCTGGCTCGCTTGGGCACACCTGAAGCACTTCTTGGGCCAAAGTATTTCCTGTCTTGCCCTGTAGTCCCAGGACATGCCCAAGTGACAGTGAAGTAAGTGCCATTTCTATATATTTGCCTTTTTAAAATAGAGCCATGGCCAACTTGGGTTTCTCTTTGAGAGTGAGAATGCTGACAGCCATCTCCTGTCATCAATATGAAGTGTCAGAAGAAAACCATAATGTCTGTCGTGTAACTCTTAAGGAAACTGTTTTTTACTAAGAACTAAATAGCAGTTTCCTTCTTTTACAAAACTCTTATCAAAGTCATGTATGACTGGCTGTGCGGTGTCTCCTGGGAAGGCCCATATGAGAAATTTGGTCAAGTATCCCAAAACCAAAACCTTATATTCTATTGGTGAATTCAAAACTTCCTTCTATATTAATGAGACTTTTGTACTTAATGATGATTTTCTTTGTAGCAGCTTATGAGAACAGACAGATAAACAATACAATTAATGAAACATAAAATCAGGAGGAAATTGAAAGGTAGAAAAATAATTGTCACAATCCAGCTTAGTATGGGTTTTGTGATTAGCTGTTAGCTTTTATTCTGTAATTGCTGGCATCCTAGGAAGAAATCCATTTTGGAAAGAATACAAATAATATATCTTCTTTATTATAAGACAAACTGTCAATTTAATTACAGGTAATTGGGAGTGGGGAGGAAGAATCACTGTGTTAAAATATACACAGCATTCTCTTACTAAAGAGCAGAAACACATTTACGTATATAATTATGCCCTTTTTAAAATCAATATTACAATTAAGTTAAGCCTTTTCACACCCAGTGCCTCAAGATTTTTAGGATCCAATGTTGGCCTTTCCTGTCAGGAGCATAATCATTGTGGAGAACTGTAGAGGCTCTGAGATTTGTACTTTGTTTGCAAGGTAACAAGTTCAGGGTGCTGGGTCAGAGCCAAGGACTTCATCACTTGCATCACAGCCCCAGCCTGGGCTTCACATTTCATTGGTTCCCCTAGCTCCTCACGTTCCCCTGGGTGATGCACAGTGACCCAGGTGGATGCTGGATTTGCATCAACAGCTGCAGACCTCAAGCTTGGGAATCCCCAGGCTTCTAAAGGGATTGCTGCCAGATCTGCCCACCCTTTGCTCTAGGAGACATTACTTTCATTATCCTGGTCAGGAAACAAACCTGCCCTCTGCTCCAGAAACAGACACTGGGTCCATCTTCAAGGCTATGTGCTCTAGTAACATCCTTAAAAAGATAGTCTGGAACAAATGCTGACACACAGTGTGCAGATGTGTCATGGAGAATTGTTTCCCAACAGCCATATTAAGGAACTGCTATTTTTTTTTTAAACAAAGTTTATCATCTTTACCCCTTTAGCACTTTTAGAGTAACTGTGCAAGTTTGACTCACATGGTAGAATACCAGATTATTTTTATATTCTTTACTGTAATTTCTTTTTTTCTTGAATTACATATCATTAGACAGTAGTGAAGAAGTTTACAGTAGATAGATGCTTGATACATGGGTAAGTTTTAATAGTCTTTTTTTAATATGCAGTTTTTTTTAAGATTTTATTTTTTTTAGACGGAAGGGGAGGGAGAAAGGGAGAGAAACATCAATGTGTGGTTGCCTCTCACATGCCCGGTACTGCCCCCTCTCCCCACCCCCCTGCCCACTGCCCCATGACCCTTAGGTTCACAGGCTGGCACTCAATGCACTGAGCCACACCAGCCAGGGCAAGTTTTAACAGTCATAAAAGGTTTATGCCACTACCTAATAGCTTTGAAAGCTTTCCTATTCTGGGAGATGTGGTTTTGTCCCTATAACCTTAATCATGCTAACTGTTTTTAATGCTACAACAAAATGTAAATTTTTAAGGAATTTTAATTGATACTGAGTACTCCAAACTTGAGCTTAAGTTCCAGTGCTACAGCTAGGTATTAATGCAAAGGTCTGCCTGAGGCTCATGACCTGTCCCCTGTCTGCAGGGCTAAGCCCACCTGAGTGTAGACACTGAGCCCTTGCCTTGGGGCAGTGTTTAATTTGCCATTGATTCTTAGATGTATCCCAATTCAGAATTATTAAAATATATGTTTCTTATTAAAGAAATACGGCAAATAAATTTAAGCTATTTAAACACAAACTTTCAGGAAACCTTTTTTCCCAGACTTCTTCTGTCTATAAATTTACCTTTCCATGTCTTTTTAAATATTACTAAATTTATTGGGGTGATTTTGGTTAATAAAATTATGTAGGTTTCAAGTGTACAATTATATAATACATCATCTGTACATTGCATTGTATGTTTACCACCCAAAGTGAAATATCTTTCCATATATTTTATTCATGCATTCATCCAGCACACACTCAAGCATTGATTTCTGCTCTCAGGGATCATACAAAACAAAAGGAGAGGGACATGTAAACAGTTTCATTTGAAATAGATTGTACTTTTGAGGCAAAGTCAAACTACTTTGGGGTTGGATAATTACACTTGTTCCAGAGCTACTTGGAAAAAATAGCATATCTTTAGAAACACTTACGTTTTTTCTACAGTCTTCAAGCTGTGCTTTTGTAGACTTGTCTGTAACTCCTGAGAGGCCTGGCCCTAAGTGTATCTGCCCCTCTCTTGCAAGGTGGATGTGTAAACTGTGGAATGCTGTCATTGCACCCAGAGTTCAAGAAGCAATATTGGCAAGAGCCTCTGTGAAAAGACACCCTAGCCTTGTGCAAACAACTGCTAAAAAGCACCCTAGCCAAGGACAGCAGGCTTTGGTTAAAGCTGCTCTCAGTATCTTGCTCAATAAAGCTGTTCTGCACGGCTGTCCTCTCCAGAGAGCAGGTATGTGGGTTTGTGCTGGGAGGAGAGGGAAGTTGCACTCTTATATAAAACTTGTTTAAATTTGTTATTAGGGAACTCTGGGGGGCATTTTTGTAACTAGAGAAATTATCTCAGCATTAGTGAACATTTCATACCATTGCTCCAGAACTGGCTCTCTGTTTTGTAATTATTGGATGTTTAAATTTGAGACCTCCAAGTAAAGTGTGCTGGTTCACAGAATTCCTGCTTCAGTGTTAAGCAGGCCTATGATTTTGAAGAGTCTCCTTTGAGAATTGGAAATGTGCATTTTGCTTGACACTATGAAACTGCATTATCATTGCCTTCTTTTTGGCAAGACATGATTTGTGTTGTTTCAGAGCTGGACCAGCATACAGCTGATTTCAAAGGAGGAAGTTTCCCTTTATGCATAGTTTCAAGTTACAACAGTTGCAGCAAGAAGAAAGGAGAGAGTGGTGCCTGGAGAAAGGTGAGCACCAGTCCTCGCAAGAAGTCTGGCCTTTTGTCTTCACCCGCCTGGAGCAAGCCAGTCCTGAGTGAGAAAGGTAAGGGGGCTGTCATGCCACCTAGAGGTACCTGGGTACTCAAGATCTAGTTTCTCAGTGCAAATGTGCTTTTCTTTTATTTTTTTTTCACTACACATTCAACAAAATTCTGAGTATCTCAAAGCACATTTTCATGAAATAAAAGTACATAGTAGGTACACTTCCAAAAATATGTGGGAGCTCCTTAACTGAAAATCATTTTTCATACTAGAATTCTGATATTAAATTTATCTTTACCATGTTAATGGTCTTTTAAAATTAATTGGATATTTGTGATGTCCACAATTAAATTTTTGTAGTTCAATAATTGCACTTTGACATATTTGTTTCATTTTATATGCCATCCTTAAGCCAACCTTAAATTTTTAAAGGTATGTGTACAGACAGACATATTTGATACTAGTTGAGGCCTTTATAAGTGAATCCGTTTTATGTATTTCTTTTTCACATATAATGTGTACCATTTGCCAGGTACCATTCTAGGCAATGGAAATAAAGCACTAAAAGCAGCAACAATCCTTGCCCTCATAGAGTTTTCATTCTAATAAATCATTAAACAGAATCTATATAATGGGATGTCATTTATTAAAAAATACATAAGTTTTCATTTTAAAGGAGATATAAGACATCTATCTTTGGTATTAGACCTATTTTGGTTTTGATAATAGGATAATCAATAATTGTACAAATTATAAATGTTCTTCCTAAAGAAAATCTATATTTGAGTAAGAATGAAAAGATGTTCCAACATCATATGTGTAGTAGATTTCTGATATATGTAGTTAATTTTAGGCCTTGAGGAATCACCTCCAACTACTTTGTCTTGTATCATTATATGCCAAGTGTGCCACAATGGAGTTGTGAAATAGGAGAATATGATGTCTGAAATTTAAGAACATAAAAACATTTTGTTCATTAATACTCACACTTTAGCTTGTATTTTGTTAATTTTTAATAAAAATTTAATATGGTTTTTAACCATACTAAAATGCTGGAGTTTTGTAGTTACCTCAAATGTGTGTTAGTAAATTATGACTGTCTGACTTTCTTTCTCTCCTTTTTAAATTCTTCAGTTTTCAGTTATAGTTGACATTCAATATTATATTAGTTTCGGGTGTACAGCCTAGTGTTTAAACATTTACATAACTTACAAAGTGATCCCCTCAGTAAGTCTAGTACTCACCTGGCACGATACAAAGTTATTACAATATTATTGACTCTGTTCCAAATGCTGTACTTTATATCTCTTTGGAAAAAATAATAAAGTTGAAAATATCTTCTCAGATATCATATTATGTGGAAATTTTAAGATAAGATACATATACATTCATTAACTGATGATCTAGTTAGACCAGAGGTCTATTTATTAGGACCATAGCCATACCCATTCATTTATGTATTACTATTTATGTCTAGTTTTTATGGAGATATAATTGACACATACCACTGAATAAGTTTAAACTGTACGACATAATGATTTCAGATATATATATATACATGCACACATATATATAACACAAAATGATAATAATTTTAGTAAACATCTATCTCCATGTACACATTTTTTTGTAATGAGAACTTTTAAGATTGACTCTCTTAGCAACTTTGAGTTATACGATACAGTATTTTTTTTAAGATTTTATTTATTTACTTTTAGAGAGAGGAGATGGGGGAAAAAGAAAGAAAGGGAGAGAAGCATTAATGTGTGGTTGCTTCTCACACCACCCCCTACTGGGAACCTGGCCCACAACTCAGGCATGTGCCTCGACTGAGAATCAAACCTGCAACCCTTTGGTTCACAGGCCCGCTCTCAATCCACTGAGCCACACCAGCCAGGGCTACATTACAGTATTTTAACTCTAGTCATCCTGTTGTATATTACATACCAAGGACTTACTTATCTTATAACTGGAAGTTTGTACGTTTTAGCCAGCTTTACCCAATTTCCCCACCTCACCCCACCATCTGGTAATCACAATGTTTCAAGAGTTTGGTTTTTTGAGAATCTACACATTAAGTGAGGTCATACAGAATTCGTCCCTCTCTCTCGGACTCACTCCACTCAGCACAATGCCCTCAAGATTCCATCCATGTCGTCACAAATGGCAGAATTTCCTATTCTTAGAGCTGAATAGTATTCCATTATATGTAGATATTATATATATCAATAGTATACCATTTTCTATATAAATATTATATATATAATGTTCACTTTATCCTTCATCTCTTTCTAGGAACTTAGGTTGTTTCCAAGTCTTGGCTGTAGTAAATAATGCTGCAGTGAACATGGGGGTGCAGGTACATCTTTGGGATAATGACTTGATTTTCTTTAAATATTTACCCAGAAGTGAGATTGATGGATCATGTGGTAGCTCTGTTTTTAGTTTTTTGAGGAACCTCCATACTGTTTTTCGTCGTAGTAGCTGTATCAGTTTACATTCCTACTAACAGTACTGCACAAGGGTTTTCTTTTCTCAACATCTTCTCCAGTATTTGTTATCTCATCTTTCTTTTTCTTTATTTTTATTGTTGACACTATTGCAGATGTCCCCATTTTCCCCCTTTGCCCCCCTCCTCCCACCTCCTACTCTCCCTTCTCTCTGGGTATCACCACACTGTTGTCTGGGTCCATGGATTGTAAATATATATTATTTGACTAATCCCTTCACCTTCTTTCTTCTAGTCCCTCCTCTCCACCTCCTCTTGGCAAGCTGTCAGTCTTTTCCACGTATCTGTGCCTCTGCTTCTAATATTTTGTGTGTCAGTTTATTTTGTTTATTACATTCCATATATACGTGTGATCATATGGTACTTGCCTTTCTCTGCCTGGCTTCTTACACTTAGCATAATAATCTCCAGATCCATCCATGCAGTTGCAAAAGATAAGCTTTCCTTCTTTTTTATGGCCACATAATATTCCATTGTGCCAATATGTTACAGCTTTTTTATCCACTCATCTACTAGTGGGCACTTGGGCTGTTTTCATATCTTGGCTGTTGTAAATAAGGCTGCTATGAACACAGGAGTGCTTCTATTCTTTCAAACTGCTGTTTTGAGATTCTTAGGATATATCCTCAGAAGTGGCATCACTGAGTCAAAAGGCAGTTCCATTTTTTATTTTTTGAGGAAATTCCATACTGTTTTCCACAGTGGCTGTACCAGTCTGTATTTGCATCAACAGAGCATTAAGGTTCTCTTTTGTCCACATCCTCACCAGCACTTGTTTGTTGCTTTATTGGTGGTAGTCATTCTGGTGGGTATAAGGTGATATATCTCATTACAGTTTTAATTTGTATCTCTCTGATGATTAGTGACCCTGAGCATTTTTTGTATGTCTTTTGGCCACCTTTTTGGCCATGTCTGTGTCCTCTTTGGAGAAATGTCTGTTAAGTTTCTTTGCCCATTTTTAATTGGATTATTTGTCTTCTTGGTGTTGAGTTGTATCAGTTCTTTACATGTTTTGGAGATTAATCCCCCTGTCACAGGTATCATTGGTAAATACATTCTCCCATAAAGTGGGTTCCCTGTTCATTTTGTTGATGGTTTCTTTTTCTATGCAGAAGTTTTTTAGTTTAATGTAGTTGCATTTGTTTATTTTTTTTCTTTATTTCCATCGCTCCAGGAGACATATCAGCAAAAATATTCCTCTGAGAAATGTCTAAGATTTTACTGCTTATGTTTTCAAATTCCAGGATTTTTATGGTTTCATGACTTACATTTAAGTCTTTTATCCATTTTGAGTTTATTCTCATGTATGATGTAAGTTGGTGGTCTAGTTTTGTGTGTGTGTGTGTGTGTGTGTCCAAATTTTCCAGCACCATTTATTGAAGAGACTGTTTACCCCATTATATGTTCTTGCCTCCATTGTCAAGTATTAATTGACGGTATGGGTGTGGGTTGATTTTTGAACTCTGTTCTGTTCCAGTTTTCTGTATGCCTGTTCTTACGCTAGTACCAAGTTGTTTTGATTTCAGTAGCCTCTCAGGTATTGTGAAACCTCTGACTTTGTTCTTCTTTCTCAAGATTGCTTGTTTATTTTCTCTCTTGAAAAATCTATCCACTGATGTCAATTCCATGTTAAAATTCCCTACTCTGAGTATATTACTGTCAGTTTCTCCCTTTATGTTCATCAAGATGTGTTTTATATATTTAAGTGCTCTTATGTTGGGAGCATAAATATTTACCAGAGTTATATCCTCTTGTTGGATTGTTCCTTTTATCATTATACTGTGTCCCTTCTTTGTCTCTTACTATAGCCTTTGTTTAAAGTCTGTTTTGTCAGATATAAGTATTGCTACCCCAGTTTTCATTTCTATTTTAATGAAATATCTTGTATCCATCCCTTTACTTTTAGTCTCTGAACATCCTTTGTTCTGAGGCGGGTCCCTGTAGACAGCATATGTGAGTCTTGCTTTCTTATTTATACAGCTAACCTATGCCTTTGGTTGGAGCATTTAAGCAATTTACATTGAAGTGATTACTGATAGGATTACATTTATTGCTGTTTTATTCTTTTACCTTAGTTTCTTTTTGTTTGTTTCTCTCTTCCTCCTCCTCCTCATCCACTTTCTTTTTCAAGTAAGCCATTTAACATTTTTATAATGTTGGTTGGATGGCAACAAACTCCTCTAGCTTTTTCTTAACTGGGAAGCTAGTTCTCCTTTAATTTTAAATGATTGCCCAGCTTGGTAAAGTAGTCTTAGTCATAGGTCTTGCTTTTCATCACTTTGAATATTTCATGCCAACCACTCTGACCTGAAATGTTCCTGTTGAAAATCAGCTGACAGTCGTAAGGGATCTCCCTTATAAGTAATTAACCTCTGTTCTCTTGCTGCTTTTAAGATTCTTTCTTTCTCTTTAAATTTGCCCTTAGATATAGGCCTCTTTGGGTTCATCTTATTTGGGACTCTCTGCACTTCCTGGACTTTTTTGTGTCTTTATATTTACCAGGTTAGAGAAGTTTTAAATCATTATTTCTTCAAATAGGATCTCCATCCCTTGCTCTCTTCCCCTTTTGGTACCCTATAATGAGGGTATTGTTACATTTCATGTCCCAAAGTTCCTTTAAACTATCCTTATTCTTTTTCAATTTAAACTTTATTGTAATTTAGTCTCCCATTACCATTTAATCCCCTTATACACCCCTCCCCCCAGAAATCCCCACACTGTTGTCCATGTCCCTGTGTCCTTTTACCTTTTTGTTCAATCTCTCTACCTACCCCCCACTAGACATCATCCTGCCCCCATCTATAAGTGTGTCTCCATTTTCCTTGTAAGTTCAGTTTGTTCATTAGATTCACATATGAGTGAGATCATACAGTATTTGTCTCTCAGACTGACTTATTTCACTTAGCATAATGCTCTCTAGGTCCATCCACAATGTCTCAAAGGGTAAAATTTTCTTCTTTTTTATGACTGAGTAGTAGTCCATTGTGTAAATTCCTCATGGTGGTTTTATCCACTCACCTGCTGATAGACACAAAGACTTAAATGTTATACCCAAAACTATAAAAATCATAGAAGAAAACATAGGCCACAAAATCTCGGGCATTGTTTGTAGAAGTATTTTATCAGATATATTTCCCCAGGCAAGGGAATCCAAGGAAAAGAATAAACAAATGGGACTGCATCAAACTAAAAAGTTTTTGCACAGCAAAGGAAATTATGCACAAAAAAAAGACAACCCAGAGAATGGAAAAACATATTTGCCAATACATCTGATAAGGGGCTAATATCCAAAATTTATAAAGAATGTACAAATCTCAACACCAAAAAAAAACAAACAACCCAATTAAAAAATGGGGAAAGGACGTGAATAGACACTTCTCCAAAGAGGACATACATTGGTTAATAGATATATGAAAATATGTTCAACATCGCTAATCATTAGAGAAATGCAAATTAAAACCATGATGAGATACCATCTCACACCTGACAGAATGGCTATTGTCTTGCAGCCATTCAAGGCCAGGAATTTCAGACAGGATTTGGGCAGATAGAAGAAAATTCATAGAGCCATGGGAATGCCTGACATGCCTTTATTCTGGGTTGGGGCAATCCACGCATGCCAGAAGCCATATGTCACACAACAGGAAGTCTCGACTCCCTTATATACTAAATACACACAAAGCCAGCAGAGTGCCAAAATATTATATAACAGAGCTTGATTCTGCTCATGCTGCCCATACTCAAGGTTATATGAATACTGCTAAGTCACAGTCGCCTGGACATCAAGGTGAAGGAGCCTGACTGACTCCATTTCCCCTACAGCTATCTTTAATAAATCAACAAACAAGTGCTGGCAAGGATGTGGATAGAAGGGGATCTTAGGGGAAGTGCACTGTTGGTGGGAATGTAGATTGGTGCAGTGACTATGGAAAACTGTACGGAGACACCTTAAAAAATTAAAAATGAATTTGCTTTTGACCCAGTGACCCCACTTCTGGGAATATATCTGAAGGAACCCCAAACACTAAATAAAAATAACATAAACATCCCTGTGTTCATTGCAGGGTTATTTGGAATCACCAGCATATGGAAGTATCCTTATTCTTTTTCATTCTTTTTTCTTTTTTTGCTCTGATTAGGTGTTTTTTCCTACTTTGTCTCTAAATTGCTGATTCAGTCCCCTGTTTCATGCAACCTACTTTTTATTCTTTCCCGTGTATTTTTGATGTCAGATATCCTAATCCTCATTTCTAATTGATTTTTTCTATATCCTCTTTCATGCTGTTCAGCAACTTTAGAACCATTACGTTGAACTCTGTATCTGATACATTGCTTACCTCCATTTCATGTAGCTCTTTTTTTGGAGAGTCCTCTTGTTCTTTCATTTGGGATTTGTTTGTCCCTCTATTTTGGCTGTCTCTTTGTGTGTTTTTCCTATGTATTTGATAGAACTGCAATGACTCCCAGTCTTTGTGGGGTGGCCTTATGTGGCTGGTGTCCTGTGGAATCCCGTGGTACAGTCTCCTTCATCTCGTGAGCTGGCACCTAGGAATGTTTCTTGTGTGGGTTATGTGGGCTTCCTGCTATGATTGGGTCTTGATTAGTGTTAGCCTGTTCGTGGGTGGGATCAACCCTCAGTCTGGCAGGCTGGGAGGCTGAACCCCCACCATGGTGTGCAAGTAGCTGTACAGGTTCTGACAAAACCAAACCAAACCAAACCAAACAAAATAAAACAAAAAACCAGAAACAACAAAGGTAGGAAAAGGAAAAAAAGAGTAAGTAAATAAAAATGTAAAGAGGTATAAGAAAAGGAAAACAGAATAAGAAGATAATATGAAAAGAAATAAGAAAAAATGGAAAAAAATAGAATAAGAAAAGGAAAGAGTAAAAGGGAAATAGAAAAGAAAAAGAAAAAAGAAATGGAAAATAAGAAAAGCAAAGAAAAAAATGGAGTTTGTCTCAGCAGAGTGTAGTGCCTGCTGCGATCTCTCTTTGGATATGCTGTTTGTGAAGCTTGTTGCTCCAACATTGTCTGAAGCTGGCCACTTGGTGTGTTGATTCTGGGCCTCTTGGAAGGGACTCTGATGTAATCCACTGAGAGATGCTGTCTATGCTAGCTGAACCTGTTTGAAGTGGTCTCGCTGTGGCTTCTTCCTTTCCTTGGATTTAAGTCTCCTCTTGAGATAGTCTTTAGTTGGTAATTCAGGGTGCTTGTTCCCCAATTTAATGTATTTCCAGTTTAGTTCTGGGATAATGTGAGAGTAAGGTCCACCTACTCCACCGCCATCTTGAAAACCCATGACTACTTTTTTTTTAATGATTAAATGGAGAATCACTGAATAAAATGAGAGTTATACTTTTTTTGTTGTATATATTTTTAACAGGATATATTCTGACCTCAAGATCTTGCCATTACTTCCTCAAAGAATGTTTGAGTCAGAGACTAAAGTCCCCTAATGTAGCATAGAGACTCCCCAGATGACTTTCTGTAGCAAGGATTAAAGAATTATACCTTTTACTTGTTTATCCCATGATAGTATGCAAAAGAGTTCAAATATAAGGATTATTATCTTCATTTACTGATAACAAAACTGAGGTTTAGAAACCCTTGCTGCCTGGTCAAAATCCCCTCCTGGAGACATAGGATTCTGCTGTCCATGTTTTTGGTTTTTGCCAGTTTAATGCTCTTTTCTTCAGTGCATGTGACTAATCCTGTGGCACCTGTAATAGTCCCTAAGCACCCAGATAAGTGAACACCCATCCAAGGTCTTCACCATCTTTTCTAAGTTTATTACAATTTCTATAGGGTTTAGGACCAGCTTCTTCTTGAGCTAAATAATTACCTAAGTAATAATTGTCACAATATATACTTGTTGACAAACAAAATCAATAAAATGAATATAAATTAAAGTAATATTGTGGAAATATGTCTAACTCAGAAAACTGAATTATAAATTATTTTAAATTTATTTATATTTTTAATAATTATAGTTTAAACTATTTGATATAGTATCATGAAGATATTCTTTGAAACATGAAACCTTATTTGAAAGATTAATAAAATTATATGTAACCATATTTTACATGGATTTCAACTTAAAGATTTATTAAATCTAAAAACTAATTTTACAAAGTCAAATTCATGGACCATGAATTTTAACCACTCATCCTGGTTAGATGAGTGAACCAAAAATTCACAGAGCTCTCTGGTTATTGTATTTTTTTATAACAGTAATTTTTTGTAATAATTGCATTCAGTATAGGATTATAACAAAATTGGGCTTGATTTGGGTGTTTGTAAATACCATTGTTAAAAGAATATCAAAATATGAACCACTTTGCATTCCATGCAGATCATCATGGAAGGTCATGAAGTTAGTAAAGACACAGCCTCTTCTTTCCTGACCTAAAACAGAAAGGCATGATGTTAGGTCATAGGATTCTGGAAAGCCTAGGCACTTTCAGTAATCTAAAAAAGCCAGATGTCAGTGCTTTCTGACAATAATGACAAAAGTATGGGCAAAAAAAACTAGTAGAAACATTATCTGTGATTATCTTCTTTTAATGAGTATATATTAAATTCAGTTTACTTTCCAAAATTATTCTTGCCCTGGTTTGTGTGGCTCAGTGAATTGACGACTGGCCTGGGAACCAAAAAAGTCGCCAGTTCATTTCCCAGTTTCATGCCTGGGTTGTGGGCCGGGTCCCTAGTTGAGAGCATGCAAGAGGCCACTGATTGAAGTTTTTGTCACACATTGATGTTCCTTTCTCTTTCTCCCACCTTTTCCCTCTCTCTGAAAATAAATAAAATCTTCAAAAAAAATTTTTTTAATTATTCTTTAGGGAGGATTTGTATCTTTATACCGTTTTAGAATTCATTCAGAAGCAACTAAATGTTTAAATGTGCTTATAAAATTTAGTATATTATACAAAAAGACTTTTCTGGAGTCTGAAATGGTTTATAACATTATTTTCTCAAACTTTTGACCATAACCCACAGAGAGAAATATGTTTTACATCATGACTAGTACATATAAACCTATGCATTTGTGTGTATATAACTGTATCAGTGTATAACTGATACAATCAATATATTTACTGCAAACAATGAAATCTGATATTTTATTTTGTATCTTTTTATATATTGTTCATATTTTCTGTATAATGCACAGCAGTTAAAAGTTGAATTTCTACAAGTACACTACTAATGCCACACACTGTGATACATTATGGGGGTGCACACATCAGAAACTGCACTTGATTTGCAGGGTCAGGTGGTATAATTAGCTGGGCTTAATTCAGTTATGAAAATACACAAGGACCTTCCCCCAGTCACTGTGCGGGAAGCTACATATGGAGCCACTGTCTGAGGAAAACCCCTAAAGAGATGAATTCAATCCAAAAACAATATGAAAGTGCAGCGGAGACCATAGTCTGTTTCTTTTAAATACAGAGTTCAAGATGCACAGGGACAATGATTCATTCTATTGAAATGATTACATTTTTCCTTGCAGGTATCAAAAATATGACTATATCACAGCTGAATTATAACAGGAATGCTTCTCTGTCAAAACAAAAGTAAGTTCCCCTTCCAGATTAACTCGGAGCGAACAATACACTCTCTCATTAGTATTTGTGCAGCTATTATACTGTTAATAAAATTTTTTAAAAAGCAATTTGTTGAAAAGGTTAGAATATTATTAGCTTAATTTTTATCGAACTTGAAAATTATTAGTAATACCTTTGACATAAGGATGTAAAATCCTGTGTTTTGCATTTTAAACAGGCTTCACATGACTGATTTTTTTAATGCTAGATTTACAGAAATAGTATGATGTTTTCTTGTCGGTGTTAAATGTTTAAACTGATAATATTACTTATTTTCCTGTGTTGTTCCTATTGTTGATTATTTCAGCTTACAAATTTTGAGGTAAAGAAGGATTTGATTAATCATAGAGTAGAAATGTTGGGCAGTTTGCCAATACCTCCCCACTGTAGCCCAGTAAATTGTGTGGGCTATCACTTGGCAGGTAACGTTTAAGACCCTGACCCTGGTTCACTGAACTACAGAAGCAAGGAGGTTGAAGAGAAAGGTGATAAGGGAACAGCACCATATGCTTCTTCCTGCCAGGCCCACTGCTAGATCCATTCTGTATATAATTTTCTCAGTAACTCTGTAATTCACGTATAAGGAATCCATTACAGAAGCGAACTGGAAACTGAAGTGTTCAAGTAAACCTGACCCATGGCCATATTGCTAGTATGTGGTAGAGCTAAGTTTCAAATTTATATTTGTTCCATTATCATACTGTCCCCTATGACACAGAGTATGTGGTGTCTTAACTTTATTTAGCCTTACAGATGGAGATGGAAAGGGAAGAGTAAGGAGACTGGAATGTTGTAGGTCAAAGTGGATTTCTTCTTGGTGAATAAAATTTTATCCTTTGAGGAGAATGTCAAATAAGAGTTATCAAAACCTTAGGAAAGTGGGTTGTTATATTAAATGACATTTGAAGGATTTTTAAAACAATTTTTCTACTGTACACCAAAGTTAAAACAAGGCATAATGTCTAGATTTCCATATTGGGAATTGGATTGTGGCTTTCACTTTAAAAACTCTTTTCTGAACTTTGTGTTAGGTCTTTAGAGAATGATCTGTCCTTGACATTGAACTTGGATCAAAGACTCTGTCTGGATTCAGATGATGAAGCAGACCTTGTCAAGGAACTTCAGAGTATGTGCTGCAGCAAATCTGAATCAGATATAAGCAAGGTAAGCAGTACAAATTAGGGGAACATTAAATGGCTCCACCTAACAGCAGGAAGACTTCTTTGAGCCACATCATAATGTTCCTTCCCTGAAAGAAGTTCCTTATGGAATAGCACGGTTAATGCTCCAGATCAGAACAACCCTAACCTTGCTTAGAAAAGCCCTTTCTTCCAAAATATCATTTATACGATAAGGGATCTCTATTTAAGCACAACTTTCTTTTTTACACTCCTCTGAAAAGTCTGAAGTTAAGATTGCATATGTTTCAATCAGCACAAATCACACCAACACCTTTGGGCAGCATTGGTATAAACCTCAGTTGGTTCATCAGGCTTTTTTTCTTTGCATCTTCCCGACTTTGGCAGCAAGTCACCTATCAGTGAGAGCAAAACAGACAGAGCAGCAGCAACAACTTTGCTTACAAATAAGAAAAGTAATTTGCATATATAATGGCTCTAGTCATAGTGTTTATGCTGTGAAAACAGATCTAGGTATGGGAATCAGTGACCCAAAATCTCAAAGAAAGCATTAGTGGTATCAGGTTCAACCTGTTTCTGCATGCTGATATCTGCAGCAAATTGGACCAAAGTTCCTTGATAAATACCTTTTTTTTGAAAGGGAGCATAACTTGGGCAGCTCCCACTGGAAGACTCAGCTATTTCATTTGACAAGTCATAATCTCTAGGACCAAATAGAATCACCTATCTCATTTAACCTTCTGAAAATGAACTGAAACACTTATCCACTGGAAAAATACGGTAATGAGTAAAATTTTGCAATTTTTATATTCTTTTTTTGCCAACTAATTTTTATAGGGCTCATCTGCTCATCTCCTTCTGGCTTTTTAAAGTAGATTCTCTTCCCTTAAAGGCTGTTTCTCATGCATTTGCTGTTAGTTCACAGAAGACTTCAAGTCTGCTGTGTGAACAGTACAAGATTTGAGGATACATTCTGTAGAGCTATTGCACATCAGGGAAGAAGAGAAAGATAACACTTCTGCTGGTTTTCCACAGTGATTTTAAATAGTGCCTTAGGTGTGTTACAGTGTAACTGTGAAAACATGACTTGATTAATTGTATTTTCCAGATTGCAGATTCCAGGGATGATCTAAGGAGGTTTGATAGTCCAGGAAACAACCCTACATTTTCAGCAACTGTTAAAAATCTAAGAATGCCAGTGTCACAAAAGGTAAGTGTTCGTTTGCCTCCAAAATCAAGCAAACAGGAATTGCTTTGGAATTGACTTCAAAAATCTTCTTTCAATGTAAATGACAAAATTATTTTCAAACCACAACTATGAAGTAAATAGAGTAAAGGTAAATGTGTTCATTAATTAAGCAAAGTTAGAAAGTTTGGATAATAGCTAGAAAGAATAACCAGAAAAGAATTACTATTTTTTAACTTTCTATTTGATACCTAAAATTCTACTCCAAAATTGTAGGTGTCTTTTGAGGTTCTGATTTGTGTATGCCAAAACTGGAAATAATGTAATTTGTG
Organism: Phyllostomus hastatus; assembly: GCF_019186645.2. NCBI lineage: Eukaryota > Metazoa > Chordata > Mammalia > Chiroptera > Phyllostomidae > Phyllostomus > Phyllostomus hastatus. The sequence goes on from NW_025333543.1 coordinate 5,869,765, forward strand.
TCTTCTTGGTTGTTCCATTTTAAATGTATTATTTTTCATTTGAGAAATTTTAAGATTTCCTGAATTTTTAGAATTTGGAGTTAATTGGAGCAAAGGGCTGAGGGATCACATAAAGATCTTTTTATATGTTAAGAAAATTTCATTTTTGGTTTAGTTTCTTAACTTGCCCGAACATGCATTGTCTCAGTGAGAGGCTTTCCTTTAAAAACAAGTCAGAATGTCAAACTGAAGAGCCAGAATTTCAAGACTTCATCATTAACCTCTCAAAATAACTTCTACGATTGGTTAATAAATGCCAAAAGATGAGCCCTGGCTGGCGGCGTAGCTCAGTGGATTGAGCGCAGGCTGCAAACCAAAGTGTCGCAGGTTCAATTCCCAGCCAGGGTACATGCCTGGGTTGCAGGCCATAACCCCCAGCAACCGCACATTGATGTTTCTCTCTCTCTCTCTCTATCTCCCTCCCTTCCCTCTCTAAAAATAAATAAATAAAATCTTTAAAAAAAAATGCCAAAAGATGGACCAGCATGGTGCACCTGGGTGAAGAGGAACAATAAAACTACATCTTATCCAGTAGTTACTCTGTGAGGATGCAGATTTCGTGAGGCATTTAGTATTATGTGCTTTGCTCACCAAGCCGTGTCAATGGGGTTCACATCCTGTTCTCATCCCCTCCCATGGTGTCTCAGAGACCTGTTGGGGGGAGTGCAGAGAGCAGGATTATAAAGTGAATGTGGTGAGACCATTAAATTATTCATCCTTATCCAATCACCTGAGAGCCTTGAGCTCCTGGGTCCATGTCCTCTCACTGCTTTGTTAGGTTTCAGTTCCGATGAGTTACATGTGAAATTGTGTGAGTTGTGTGTGTTGGGGAAAGGAGTGGGGCCAGGAGGTATTGGCAAGACTGAGTCCCATAAAAACACATAACATGACTATCTGTGAAGATGAGCATGACCTTTCTGGCTCACTTCATTACGTCTGCTTTTTCTTTCTTTGAGTGGGAACAGTTTAGAAGCATAGCATAGTTTGGGGAGCATGTAAGGGAGGATGAAAGGAGGTGACCTGAGGTCACTACTGAGAATTCTGGCTGGAGAATATTTTGTTCAGGAGCTGTCCCTGAGCTTTGGCTCAGAGCACGTTTCTTGGCCTCCAGGCCTCCAGGACCGCTCCTCAGGATTCCTTGTGGGATAGGCAGTGCCAGGAGCCGTGAAGATCTAGGAAGAGCAACAATGAGCCACCATTTCTCTGCAGGGCTGTCACTTTCTACATAAAAATGCTGACTGGTAGTGACTGGCTGCCTTTGTTTATATGTCAAATGGAGACAGTTTTGTACCCCTACTTCTCTGTCACATGAACATGTTCGGTTGCTACAATAAGGTACTACCCATAAAAAATAGTACTGAAGGTAGGATAAGTTCTGGGAAGCTCAGGGCTGCTTTGTTTTAAAAGGGATATTTTTTTAAATGGGTCCTTTTAAACTCTCTGGGCCCTTAAAAAAAGAACCATGTGCTTGTTGAAATGTGATTTGATGGAACCATATTAGGAGGGACTTCCCAATGGCTGGAAAATGTGTTTCCCAGAAGCTGCCAGCAGAGGGCAAAGTAGCACTCACTTGGCAACCTTCTGACCATTTGGCAGGCTCATTCCCTTTCTTTCCTTAGCTGGCATTTCTTGGTCAGATGCCCAGTTTCTTCTATTATCAGGAAGTAATTCCCTTTAGAAGTAAGAGCTCTCTGGCTTACTTGAAATCATTTATCCTGTGTAGCGCTAGAGGAGCTTGGCAGCTACCATTATACACTGGAACACAGGAATCAGTAAATTACCCTCCTACTCTTCATTTGTCATGATACAATTCCTTACTGCTATAGCAATAAGAGAACATAGTGGGGTTTATTAATTGCATGGCATGTTAGTAACCCTTCTAAATTAGAAACAATACACATGTATTTCAATTGTCAATAGAAAGAGAAGATACTAACAAATGTTTTCTTGTCATGAAAATGCAAATTAATCCCTCTAAAGCAAAAGTTGTCTTTGGTTACATAAGCAGATCCACTTGAGGATATTTTTTTATTCCCCAGTGCTTGACCCATGTTCTCTAAAGGTTCTGATGTAATTCATCTGAGGTGCAACCTGGACAATGGAGTTTTTAAAAGCTCCCTGGTGGTTCTTAGGTGGAGCTGGGACTTAGTTAGACCCATGTCTCTAAAACGTAGCTCTGCCCTGGCTGGCATAGCTCAGTGGATTGAGCATGGGCTGCAAACCAAAGTGTCGCAGGTTCGATTCCCAGCCAGGGTACATGCCTGGGTTGCAGGCCATGACCCTCAGCAACCACACATTGATGTTTCTCTCTCTATCTCCCTCCCTTCCCTCTCTAAAAATAAATAAATAAAATATTTAAATAAATAAATTAATTAAAGCATGGCTCTGATCTGTCATCCTTATTTCCCACCCCATTTTTTTCCTCCCAAATGTATCTTTAGAGGGGTTGATACACCTTCTTGTAACTTATTTTTAGATGTAATTTACTATTCCCATATCCTATACCTCTCCATGTCTGTCCACCCTTTCTCCTACCCATGGAACCCTTTCACTCCTCTTCACCTGTCACAACCCTATACGTCTTTGAAGCACCATCTCCAATGCCGTTTTCCCTACAGCATTTTCCTTTACTTCCTGCCCCCTACTTTTCCATCTAGAGAGCAGAGATTATAGCATCCTCTTAGCTTCTGGCAGATGTTCAGTATTGAATGAATGAATGAATGAATGAATGAACGAACGAACAAACAGCTATAATTTAATAATATTTATTTCAGACTACTAATGGGCAGTACCTTGCTATACAAACTGAGGTTTTCTTTGAGCTGAGTATGCACAACATTGATAGTAACCATATATGTTTAACACAGAGAACTCTTGGGTTTTAGCTCAGGAAGTAGTAAACACCTTTAACTTTCTTAGTCCCAGGCTCCAGTACTTTTTAGCTGTGGGGAAAACACCTCACAACCTGTGCTTGGCTGCCAGAGTCTCAGGAACATTGCTGTGTGTGTCATCAGTCATTTGCCCTATCCTTATACTCTCAGCCCTGAATTAAATCGTTAGCCTCACTCAGCAAGTGATTCTCTACACTCTCCTGTCCTGTCCTCATACCTCCAAGGACTGATTCAGCCCCACATACCCATGCCCAGCTTCCACACCCTACCCACGTTTTAGCCATTATTGGTGCTTCCTGGTAACTCCAGTTCACATGAGCATTTCCTGCCTCCAATCATAAAGATGCAACTCCCTTGCCCGCATGATGCAGATGAAGTGGCAGACAAGCAAACAACACATCACGTGTTGCCTTCACTCTACCTGGACCATGGCACTACCTCTGATTTCCAGAGGGTCAAAGATTGTGGCAAAATTTTTTACAGTTACACCCACCTCTCTTCCTCATGAGTTTTACATACTCATTAGCTGTTATCCTTATTATAACATGTTGTGTCTGCTGAATACTTTGTGTGTTGAATTTGGTTTTAGACCAAATTACAAAGTGGGATTTGCCTTGTTAGGCCTGTGAGTGAGTCACATTTTACAGATTTAAGAAGATACCCAGGAGAATCCAACTATCAGCTGAAGCCAAATTGTTACTTTCCATTAAGTATTTTAAGTTCTAGCTTTACATTTTAAATCTTTTAAAGATTATATTGCTATTTGGCTGTGTTATTACTTTTAAATTTAAAACTAGGGAAGGTACTCAATGTCAACTGCTTCCGAGGCATTTGGAACAGCTCACTTAGCAACTCACTTCACGGTTGCTGGTTGGTGGAATTTAACACAACACAGGGGAAGACACCTTGAATAAAAGTTGGGAGGCTGAGGCCTTGTGCCAGCTTCATCACTGTGTGACTCTGGGCAGATAATCTTACCTATCCAGTGCAGTTTCCTGTGGGAAAAAATGAGAGACATGGACCAGATGGCCATAAGAATTCTGAAACAAACAATGGAGAAATGAGAGCAAGCCTGGAAGATTTGGAGCCACCTAATCATAGCATCATTGCACAGAACCTACATCACTATGTGGGTGCCATTAGAGCAAAGGCATTTCTCTTTTGTGTTCTCTGCTGTATGCCAGGTACCTAGCACAGTGCTCATCTTAATATTAATGCTCAAAAAATATTTGTTGATTATTATTGAATATTAGTCCAATTTTTAGTTTACAGATCTGAAAGTAGAAAGCAGAAAAGTTAGGTGACTCAGAAAAGATAGGCGATACAGTTGATTTGTACAGCTGCCTACAAATAGTTGGTCCAGTTTGATAATTTCTATGAAGCTCCTCTTGGTAAGGAGATCCCAGACTCTGGCACGTGCTTCACTGACTCCTGTATCTCACACTTTTCTGACACCACAAAGGGCCTGATGAAAATCACTAAGTCATTAGGAAGTTAATCATTCAACTTCTCTCCATTGTCTTCTGAACTTTGTTTCAGGAGAAACTCCCACATGGTGCTCAGATAGAGGAAGAAGTGGTAAGACTGATACTAAAAGTTGGCGACACTGTCAAATGTGACACTTGTGTTTTCTTTTTCTTCTCTCACAGGAGGTCAGTCCTCTCAGCAGCCATCAAACTATGGAATGCAGCAACAGTAAATCAAAGACTGAGTTGGGTGTTTTAAGAGTTAAATCTTTTCTTCCTGTTCCTAGAAGTAAAGTTGCACAGTGTTCCCAGAGCACCAAAAGAAGCAGCAGCAGCAGTAATACAAGGCAAATAGAAATAAACAACAACTCAAAAGAAGAGATTTGGAACTTACATAAAAATGAACAAGTAGAAAAACCTAACAAATAGGCCTGCCTACAATATTCTCTCTTAACTTCAATATATTTCAGACATAAACCATGGACAACAAGATGTAAATACCTTTAAATGAATAAAATATTTTCACAGTAATATGAAGTATCAGTGCGGGACCACTATTCAATTTTTTGTAAACAGTGTATTTATAACCAACATTTTGTTGCTTTTTTTTTCAGTTCTGTAGGATTGAACTTCAATATCAAGAAGTTATGCCAACTTCCCAAGTAGTTATAGAATAGAATTATTGTAACAGTTTTAATCAACATGTTCAGGGGGTATTAAAACAAAATGGTGTACTGTATATCTGTATATATGTATATATTTAAGAAAGTCCATGAATCACATTGCATACTACATGTTATAAAATGTGTACAATGTTGACTTGGATAAAGTGTGCCATTTTAAATAGCATAATTATATGTTCACTTGATAAGGAATGACTAGAATGAGGCAATAACTAATCATTTCTAAACAGTTATTTTCCATTAAAAGCCATATTAAGTATTTTGCCTGTTAAATTCCAGTTTTATGTTTTAAATCTTTTAATAGTTACATTGCTGTTTAGTTGCATCATGTATATTTATGCTCATGAGTTTGCATTGTGACTGTAAAATATAAAATTATATAATGCAATAAAAAGGTTATCTTTCTTATAAAAAGTTTCGTATGTAAGTGGATATCAAAAAGAATTGCGTAAGTGCTTCAATAAATTATTCAAGTTCTCTTTTCAATTTAATTCTAGTAGCATAATTGATACTTTCTAGAACTGTTTCTTTTAAAATTACTAATGAAATTACCCTTATACAACTCAAAGTTAAGATGCTTTGACATCAAATAAAATATTGAATTAGTGAAATAATTTTGCTGCAGTTTCTATCTATATCTCTAAAAGTATTGAAAGCTCTTTCTTGGTCAGAATGGTTAACACTGAATTACAGACATGCCTTTATACTATATTAAACTCGAATTACTACAAATACAGTATATTAAAAAAAATACGTAGTCAAGATTATGCCATAAGGGATGACGTGGAAGAAAGCCTACCAGGAAAGAACTCAGTTCTAACACATTGTCAGCATTCGGCCTGGGCTTTACCCCTGCAAGGAGAATCCTGGAGGTGTACAGCTCAGGCGGTGTGTACAGGGAAGTGTGCACTCAGGTGGGTGGGTGGGTGAGGGGAAGAGACTAGAGAAAATAGTCTTAGGTTTGAACCCAACTCCTTTGAGCTGAACTCAAGTTCTTGGTGCTCCATGGTATTTGATACTCTCAAGTGTTTTCACAAGAAGACTAATCTTGGGAACAAAACTGTTCTCAAAATCATAGACCAATACCTAATGTGTTTTCTCCTGCTTACAGACACCTGCTTAGACTGTATCCATTTTGAATTCTTAGTGATTAGTCATTGTGTTTTACATTAGTATCTTTTCTGAAGATGAAGGTCCCATTAGTGTACTAAGGACGAGAGAAAACACAACTGAAATTAGAATACATTATTCAGAAGACATATAGTAGCGGATCCATGCAGTTTTGATTTGTCAGTAAAATTCTCTATGTGCACTTTTTATTTTGGAATGGCAGACTGCAAGATTTCTAAAGGCATTTTAGACATCCAGGGCTTTCAAAAGACAGGTACAGACCTACTGTCATTATAGGAATTTAGTCACTACTAGCAAGGTTTTTGAAAAAATAAAGTGACAGAGAACATTGCAGCTTCACAGTCAATAAAAGTAAGAACTGTTTGTGAAGCTTTTGTTTCCAGCATGTAGATGTATGAATACATGTACTGGGTTGTGATGTCATGGCCCCATGACCCATAAGGGAACCTAGTGGTGGGGCTGGGTTGTTTGGGAGGTAAAAGGGTCATTAGTGATAAAGAGATTTGGGGCTGAATTAAACACTGCCATTTATTAGCTCTGTAGACAAAGAAATTATTTAATATCTAATCTAGTTTTCTCAGTAGTAAGATACGATTGTGATAACCCTCCAAGTTGTCCTTGACCATTAAATGAGGTAACAACAAAATGTTCCTAGTTACCACCTCACTGATAAATAACAAATTTACCTCAGAATTCTATGTGTCATTCCAACATCTTTTCAAGGCATAATCAGTTCACAAGTACTGGCAGCTATATTTTAAGCATCAGATTTTAAACTATAGCAGTATAAAGTAGCTAATTGACAGAAATACCTAATTGAAAATTAATAACTATAAAACATTACAATTACCAATTTTATGTTAGTGTGAACAAGAGTTTCTCCAATGAGCTCATACATTCTACAGGTGCTTGTCCAGTAAGGAATTCATAAAATTTGATTATTAGTGAGGAAAATTAGCCAGTTTTCATAGAAAAATTCACATGTTCACATATATATTTTAATAGATTTTTAAAAGATTTTTGTTTGGACTTCCGGCAAGATGGAGGCATAGGTGGACGCACCATATCTCCACGCACAACCAAGATTGGAACAACAATTTAGAGGCAGAAGAACACCCAGAACTGATAGAAAATTTATCTGAAGTTGGAGAGCCAAGAAGTTGAAATAGACCCATTTATCCAGACTGGTAGGAGGGGAGGTGACAAGCAGCCAGGCGCGGGGTCAAGGTACGGAGAACAGGGAGAATTGGGTGAGTAAGGCATCTGGGGCGCGCAAGATCGCAGCAGGTGGACCCTGAGTACTCAAGCAGCAGCTGGCAGACCCAGTGAGGCGGCAATTGTGGAGCAGGGCAGAGCGCGCAACCCAGGATCCCAGGGAGGGGACTGAGGTCCCACAGAGAGCGGAGCTACCGCCATTATTCCCTCTTGACCCCGCCCTCACATACAATGTCACAATCTAGCAACTGGGGTGCCCAGCCCTGGTGAACACCTAAGGCTCCGCCCCTCACCATAACAGGAGTGACCAGACCCCCCCCCCACACAAAAAAAGAGAGATGGCTCAAACAGAAGAACAAATCAGTGCCCCAGAACTCATCCTTTGGAGCAACCAAGAGATAGCTAACCTATCAGATGCACAGTTCAAAACACTGGTGATCAGGAAGCCCACAGAATTGGTTGATTTTGGTCGCAAATTAGATGAACAAATGCAGGTTACCATAAAAGAAATGAAGGAAAGTGCACAGGAAAGCAACAGTGACGGGAAGGAAACTGGGACTCAAAACAATAGAGTGGACCAGAAGGAAGAAAGAAACAACCAAACAGAAAAGAATGGAGAAATAAGAATTCAAAAAAAAATGAAGAGAAGCTTAGGAACCTCCAGGACATCTTTAAACATTCCAACATCTGAATTATAGGGGTACCAGAAGGGGAAGAGGTAGAGCAACACATTGAACATGTATGAACAAATAATAAAGGAGAACTTCCCCATTCTGGCACAGGAAACAGACTTCCAGGAAGTCCAGGAAGCTCAGAGAGTCCCAAAGAAGTTGGACCCAAGAAGAAACACAACAAGGCACATCATAATTACATTAGCCAAGGTAAAAATGAAGGTGAGAATCCTAGAAGCAGCAAGAGATAAGGGGACAGTAACCTACAAAGGGGTTCCCATCAGACTGTCAGCTGGATTCTCAAAAGAGACCTTACAGGCAAGAATGGGCTGGAAAGAAGTATTAGAAGCCATGAAAGGCAAGGACTTACATCCAAGATTGCTCTATCCAGCCAAGCTTTCATTTAGAATGGAAGGGCAGATAAAGTGCTTCTCAGATAAGGTCAAGTTAAAGGAGTTCATCATCACCAAGCCCTTATTTTATGAAATGTTAAAGGGACTTATCTAAGAAAAGAAGATAAAAAAAAAACATGTATAGTAAAAGGACAGCAAACACAATTATTAACAACCACACCTAAAGCAAAACCAAAAGAAACTAAGCAAACAACTAGGACAGGAACAGAACCACAGAAATGGAGATCACATGGAGGGTTAGCAACAGGGGAGTGGAAGGGGGAGAGAGGGGGAAGAGGTACAGAGAATAAGTAGCATAGATTGTAGGTAGGAAATAGGGGGAGGGTAAGAATAATATTAGAAATGTAGAAGCTGAAGAAGCTATAAGTATGACACATGGACATGAACTAAAGCGGGGGAAGTGAGTGGGAGAGGGTGTACAGGGTGGAGGGGAGTGAAGGGGGAAATGGGACAACTGTAATAGCATAATCAATAAAATATATTTTTAAAAGATTTTTATTTAAGTAAATTTTATTGATTATGCCATTACAATTGTCCCATTTTTTTCTCCCCTTTATTCCCCTCCACTCTGCATCCCTCTCCCACCAGCATTCCTCCTGACCCCCAGTTCATATCCATGGGTCATACATATAAGTTCTTTGGCTTCTACATTTCCTACACTATTCTTAACCTTCCCCTTTTTTCTACCTACTGTTTATGCTACTTATTCTCTGTACATTTTCCCCTCTCTTCCCCTCCCACTCCCTTGCTGATAACCCTCCATGTGATCTCAATTTCTGTGATTCTGTTCCTGTTCTAGTTGTTAGTTTGTTTTTAAGGTTCAGTTGTTGATAGTTATGTTTGTTGTCATTTTACTGTACATGTTTTTTATCTTCTTTTTCTTAGAAAAATCCCTTTAACATTTCATAAAATAAGGGCTTGGTGATGATGAGCTCCTTTAACTTGACCTTATCTAGGAAACATTTTATCTGCTCTTCCATTATAAATAGCTTTGCTGGATAGAGTAATCTTGGATGTAGGTCCTAGCCTTTCATGACTTCGAATATTTCTTTCCAGCCCCTCCTTGCCTGCAAGATTTCTTTTAAGAAATCAGCTGACAGTCTTCAGGGAACTCCTCTGTAGGTAACTGTCTACTTTTCTCTTGCTGCTTTCAAGATTCTCTCCTTATCTTTAATCTTGGCTAATGCAGTTATAATGTGCCTTGGTGTGTGCTTCCTTGGGTCCAACTTCTTTGGGACTCTGAGCTTCCTGGACTTCCTGGAAGTCTACTTCCTTTGCCAAATTAGGGAAGTTCTCCTGCATTATTTGTTCAAATAAGTTTTCAATTTCTTGCTCTTCCTCTTCTTTTTATGGCACCCCTATGATTTGCATGTTGAAATAGTTAAAGATATCTGGGAGGTTCCTGAGCCTCTTCTCATTTCTTTTGAATTCTTGTTTCTTTATTCTGTTCTGGTTGAATGTTTCTTCCTTCCAGTCCACACCATTGATTTGAGTCCTGGTTTCCTTCCCATCACTGTTGGTTCCCTGTGCATTTTCCTTTATTTCACTTAGCATAGCCTTCATTTTTTCATCTAATTTGTGACCACATTCAACCAAGTCTGTGAGCATCCTGATTACCAGTGTTTTGAACTGTGCTTCTGATAGGTTGGCTATCTGTTTGTCCCTTAGTTGTATTTTTTCTGGAGCTTTGATCTGTTCTTTTATTTGGGCCATTTTTTGCTTTTGTTTTTGTGTTTATTTTGTCTCAGCACGCCTGTTACATAGTAAAGGGAAGAGTTTTAAATGTTCCCTTTCTTTCACTTTTAATAGCCTTTGCTTTTTCCTCTATTTTGCAACCATACTCAACCAATTCTATGAGCATCCTGATTACCAGAGGTTTGAACTCTGCATATGATAGGTTGGCTGACTCCTTATTGCTTAGTTATTTCTCTGGAAAATTTATCTGTTCTTTCATTTGGGCCATATCTCTTTGTCTCAGCACACCAGTTTAGATGAATGTTTCTTCTTTAACTCCTTGGTTGTCAGACTTCCATACAGTCTGGCAGTTTTGGTCATTTTTAGTTTTTAAACTTTTTGTTATCCTTTTGGTTGTGCAAGGAAGCAAACTGTATCTATCTATACCTTCATCTTGGCTGGAAGTCCCACAAATAAATTTTTCCTGGGTAGTTAATAATAATTAAATTTCATTGCCTAGCCCTAGCTGTCACATGGTTTAGGCACCAGGTGTTAACAACTATGACCCATTACAGAAGTTAGGTGATGCTTCCTGAATTCTCTCACAGTGCTTTTGCAAAATCATTTTTCTCAAAAAGTAAAAAATCCCATAGGTGTCAAAGGTGTAATTAGTGAATAGATACACTCACTTTAGAATAGCTTATTTTTCTTTTTACTATGAATAAATATGTTTAGTTGTGGACCAAGATGTCAGTTAAGTGTTAGTTTGAGAGAAGGGACACATTGAGAAGGCATATGCACCATTACACACTATATCCACTCTTCCTCTAATAGTCAAGACATTTGAATATCAAGAGGCAGGAGCTAAAATTCTGACTACAAAGCTAACTGAGATGATACTTAATATCTCTGGGCTTCAATATCTTCAGTGGATATATTAGTGAATTTTTCTTGTTCCCAGGAAGATAAACACAACAGAAAATCAGAAATCCTGATAGTCATTTCTGTATATTCTCATACCTTATAAAGGTATCAGCTAAACATACCATTAAAGTTATTTGGGTTATAGTTTAAGAAAATGAGGAAAACATTTCTCCTGAGCTAATTCAAAAGTCTGCATCTATTTAAAGCACCTTTGAATAGAGGTAAAGGTGCCTTCTGTCTTGGAGCTTATAGCCTATTAGGGTGAGATAGTAAATGAATAAACAAACCGAATTAATTTCATGTCCTGTATGTTCTTTTAAAACATCAATAGAGTGATGAGAGAGCTCTTGGTAAAGGTCATGGAGAAAAAATACTTCAGGGAAGAATAATTCAAGGAAAGGTCTCCAGGGACCAAAGATTTACTTTGATACCTGAAGATGAAAGGGATTAAGGAATGTAGAAGCCAGGGAGAGAGAGCACTGGCAGCTGCTCTAAAAAAGTAATAAATAGGAAGGAGGCCTGTGGGCTTGGAGCACATTTAGCCACAAGAACAGGAAGAGACAAAAGTGGATGGTTTGACAGATACTGGATTTTAGAAGGCTCTGGCAAGAATCTGTATCACAATGAGAAGTCACTGGATGGTTTTAAGCAACTTTCAGACATTCATTTATGTTTGTAAAAGACTGTTTACAGTTCAGTAGTGTCCAAAATGTAATATTAGCCAAGAATGTGAGTCACATATATGTTTATTTTTAATTTTCTAAAGTAATTTTATAAAGAAAAGTTAATTATAATAATGGTACATGTTATTTAACCCACTATATCCAAAATATTATCATTTCAAAAACTAATCAATATAAAAATATTGAGATATTTTAAATTATATTCATACTATCTTTAAAACTAGACTAAATTTTACATGAAAAATGAAGACTTATTTTTAGATAAATGAAAATTTGCTCTCATCAGCAGATCTCACTACAAAAAATACCAAAGGAAGTTCTTCAGGTAAAATGATTGATTCCTAAGCAGTACTTGGACTACAGTAAATAATATTGTGATAAGTTTACACAGTGATAGATGATTAGTCAAATTAGTGAAGTGATCACATTATAAGTTATCAAAATGTCAATTCACTATATTGTGGACACACCTGACATTAATATAACCAATATAAGATTATATTCCAAGTACACTTAAAATAAACAAATAATAACGCTTGGACCTTAACGCTCAAAATGAGCAATGCCAGAAATCACATGTGAGTAAATAAAAACTTTTTCAATTATCTAAAAGTAATTGTTTAAAGGAAAAAAGTAACAATCAATGAATGATGGAGTTTATGACATCAGTAAAAAAGTAAAATGTATGACAACAGTAGCTCAGGGGATGGGATAGGATGAGGGAAATAGTAGTTGTGGTAATTGTGGTTCTTACCATACACATCAGAGGTGTCAAACTCACTTTCACTAGGGGCCACATCAGCCTCATGGTTGCCTTCAAAGGGCCAAATGTAATTTTAGGACTGTATAAATGTAAGTACTCCTTAACAGTTAAGTGAGAGCTTGCCACTGCTGCCTGACAGAAACAAGGTGCCAGGCTGGATAAAATAAGGTGGAGGGTCAGATTCAGCCCACGGGCCTTATGTTTGCCACTTGTGGTATATGTGAAGTATTGAAATATTATTTGAAGGTGCAAGGTAATAAATTAAATAGAAACATTGCCAACTGAAGATAAACTACTAAAACATGTACCTAGCAAATCAACAGTGTAGATAAAATTTAAATAATAAAAAATAATCAATTAACTGAACACAGAAACCGAACATTTCACAAGAAAACCAATAATCCTTGTGGACAGAGACACAAACATATTTAACAAAATATTAGCAAATAGAATCCAGCAGCACATGTTCATAGGAGTATAATTCACAATGGCCTAGTGCTGGAAGCAACCTAAGTGCCCATCAGTAAATGAATGGATCAAAAAACTGTAGTACATTTACACAATGAGATACTACACAGCAGAAAGTAAAAAGGAGCTCCTACCCTTTGCAACAGCATGGATGGAACTGGAGATCATTATGCTAAATGAAACAAGCCAGGCAATAAAAGACAAATACTAGCCCTGGCTGGTGTAGCTCAGTGGATTGAGCTCGAGCTGCAAACCAAAGTGTCACAGGTTTGATTCCCAGTCAGGGCACATGCCTGGGTTGCAGGCCATGGTCCCCAGCAACCGCACATTGATGTTTCTCTCTCTCTCTCTTTCTCCCTCCCTTCCCTCTCTAAAAATAAATAAATAAATAAAATCTTTAAAAAAAAAGAAATACTATATGATCTCACCTATAAGTGGAACCTAATCAAACAAAACAAACAAGTAAGCAAAATATAACCAGAGACATAAAGAAATGTCGTGAAATAAAGAACAACCTGACAGTAGCCAGACAGGAGTGGGGAGAGGGATAATGGGGGACAGTGGGGAGGGGCTATTAAGGAATATGTGTGAAGGAGACGTGGACAAAGCCAAAGTGGGTGGGTTTGGGTTGGGGGGGTGGGGGTTTATGGTGGGGTGAAAATGGAGACAATTGTACTTGAAAAGCAATAAAAAAAAAAGGTACTACATCATATCCAAGTGAAGTTTGCACCAGGAATGCAACGTTTGATAAACATTCAAAAATCAGATGCAGTTTCCTTGGGGCATGCCCACTTGAATCTTCTTTTTGAGTGAATCTTCTTTCTCCTAAACTCTAAGGGTCCCCATAAGACTTGCTACCAGGGAGCAATAGGCAGTGGCAGCTTGTCCCAGGCTAACACCCTGATCATGTCTTTAATGCCCTCTTTTCTCTGAATTTCTAAAGAGCCAGAGGAGAGCACCAGGGCTCTCTCCTATTGCTTCATCTGCCCTAGGCTTTCCCTTGCTTTACTGTCTCCAGCTTTAATAAATGTTCTCTCAAAATTACCTGGACTCATGTTATAAAATCTTTCCTGCATGGAGTCTAGAATCCACATACTATTGATCAGCCTGAGGCTGACTCACTCCAGACCCAGTCCCCTTTCCAGTAAAACTATATTTTATTTTCATTAAAAAAAACACATATTGAATGTCTTCTATACATAGAGTTCAATATTGACAGAAAACTCAAAGAAGGTAACTGCTTCGGACAATAGCAATTTATCAGGTAGGATTTGCCCACCTGCAATATATAACAGACATTGGGGATAGTATTATAATCAAATGGAATAGAGAGAGATTAGCAAGAAAAATCAAACAGCACATTAATAGGACCATATATCATGATCAGGTGGGATTTATCCTTGGCATGCAAGGATGGTTCAACATATGTAAGTCAATAACTGTGATAAATCACATTAATAGAATGAAAGAAATAATGATATGATCATATCACTATATACATAAAAAGCATCTGACAAAATTCAACATTCATTCAGGTATCCTTCTTTTCTATTTCAATTTTTTCTTCTCTTATTTTTCTTTCATATCTCATTCTCTCTTTCCTTACTTTATTTTTTCACTTTTTTTTAAAACCATTATTTTTTAACTATTTTTTAAGTTTTTATTTATTTATTTTTAGAGAGAGAAGGGAGGGAGCTAGAGAGAGAAACATCAGTGTGTGGTTGCTGGGGGTTATGGCCTGCAACCCAGGAATGTACCCTGGCTGGGAATCGAACCTGTGACACTTTGGTTCGCAGCCCACGCTCAATCCACTGAGCTACGCCAGCCAGGGCCCTATTTTTTCACTTTTTTAAGATTTTTACATTTCCTTTTCCTATTCTTTATCTTTTCTCTCTATATATATATTTATTGAACTATTACTTTTAAAAGTTATTTTATTGTTCTTCAAGTATAGTTGTCTGCATTTACCCCCACCACTTCCCCCCACAACCCCAGCCATTCCCACCTCCCTCCCCTGATTCCACCCCATCTTGGTTTTTTCCATGTGTCCTTTACAGCTGTTCCTGAAAACACTTCCTCCCTTTCTTCCCACTTCCTACTGCCCACCCCCTTTCACCTCCCCTCTGGTTACTGTCAGATTGTTCTTAATTTCAATGTCTCTGCATGCTTGACATGGTTATATTTTGCATGCTTGTTTGTTTCATTGATTAGGTTCCACTTATAGGTGAGGTCATATGGCATTTGTCTTTCACCACCTAGCTTATTTCACTTAGCATAATGCTCTCCAGCGATGCGAACCCTGGCTTGTGGGGTCTGCCACATTATGGATGAAATATGAGACAAATTCACATGGACTACTGAGTATTGTGGAGGAAAAGGGACACCATGGCTTTTCTCTCAAGGGGAGAAAAAGCCTGGGCCCTTGCCTTGACAGCCCTTTATTGGGTTTCTAAGTACATTACATGATGGTCCTCATTTACTATGCACAGGTTCATCTTTGGTGGTTACCTTTTACAGAAAACAAAGGAGATGATGCCACTAATCACATCACAGAAGAAGGATATTTGCAAATGCAAAGGGAAAAGTGGTTGAACCGGTTACACTCCATACTGGGGAGTTTTAGCATGGATTTTAGGAAGTTACAGTAAGCACATGCTGTCTCAATTCAGGATGAGGAAGTTTCAGCAAAAGCAAGTCTCATAGCAGTCTAGGTACAATGCAGGCCTGATTCCTCACGGGAGAACCTGTTCGTGGGCGTGGGTCCTGTGCATCTCCAAGTGGGAGCTGGTTATTGCCATGCAGAATGGTTTCCTATACTCCAGTTCCACCCATGCTGTCACAAAGCGTAGGAGCTCCTTCTTTCTGCTGCATAGTATTCCATTGTATAAATGAACTAGTATTTTTTAATTATTAGTTTTCTCTTCCTTTTCTTTTTCTTCTTTCCTATCAATCCTCTTTTCCATTTCCTTTTCCCTCTCTAGTTCTTTTTGTTTCTTGTCTTTTATTATTTTATTTTCTTATTCTTTTGTTGTTGTTGCTTTATTTTTTTGTTGTTGTTGAGCTGTTTATGGTTTCGTTTTGTCTTATCTTCTCTTGTTTTATTCTGTCAGCACCTGTACATCAGTTTGCATGACACATTGCCAGGGTTGAGCCTTATAGTCAACCAGCCTGAGAGTTGAGCCTACCCCTGAACAGGACTATAGCAATCAAGAAGAAATTATAAACCACATAAACCACAAAAGGGTCATTCCTAGAGCACCCAGCTCAGGAGATCAAGGAGACTGCATCACTGGGTACAACGAAGCACCTACTGCAGAATGCCACCCCACGAAGACTTGGAGTCAGAGCCATTCTATTTAATACATACAAACAAACACAAAAAGCCATAAAGGGGAGACAAATAAACAAGCCCCTAGTGAAAGAACAAGAGGAATCTCAAGAAAAATAGCTAAATGAAATGGAGGTGAGCAATTTATCAGAACCAAAGTTCAAAATAATGGTTATAAGGATGCTCAACAGCATGAAAAACAACATAGAAACCATGAAATGTAACTAGTCAGAAATGAAGAATGACATATCTGAAATGAAGAATATACTGGAAGGGAATAATCAGTAGGTTGGCTATAGCAAAAAATTGAATCAGTAAATTAGAAGACAAGGTAGAAAGAAATCATTCAATCAGAGCAGCAAAAGTAAATAGAATTAAAAAGCAGGAGATGGTTTAAGAGACCTTTGAAACAACATAAAATGTAACAACATCCACTTCATAGAAACACAAAAAAGAGAAAAAAAGAGAGGAAGTGATAGAAAACCTGATTTCAAGAGACAATGTTGGAAAACTTCCCTAACCTGGTGAAGGAAAATATCACACAAGTTTAGAAAGTACAAAGAGTCCCAATCAAATTGAACCCAGATAGACCAATACCAAAACATATCATAACTAAAGTGGCAAAGATTAAAGATATGAGAGAATCTTAAAGGCAGCAAGGCAGACAAGCAGTCAGTTACCTACATGGAAGTTCCCTTATGGCTGTGAGGTGATTTTTCAACAGAAACACTACAGACCAGAGAGAGGGATTGACATGAACTATTCAAAGTAATGAAAAAGCAGGGATCTGAAACCAAGATTACTTTATCCAGCAATGCTATATTTTAAATTGAATATGATATAAAGAAATTCTCAGACCAAAAAAAAGGCTAATGGGGTTTATTAACACTAAACCAGCATTGCAAGAAATGTTAAAGGAGAAGAAATCGAGAAAGAGAAGAACATAGGCACAAAGAATAAAAATGGCAGTTAATAAGTATCTATCAATAATAACCTCAAATGTAAATGGATTAAATGCTCCAATGAAAAGACATAGAGTAGCTGAATGAATGAGAAAACATGAGCCATGTATAAGCTGTCTACAAGAGATTCACCTCAGAACAGAAGATTCACACAGGGCTGAAAATGAAGGGATGGAAAAAAACATTCCATACAAATGGCATCAAAACAAAGTGGGATAGCAATACTGACAAAATAGACTTCAAAACAAAGTTCATAACAAGAGGCAAAAAAGGTCACTACATAATACCAAAGAGATCAAACCAACAAAAAAATATAACTGTTGTAAAGATACATGCATCTAATATGGAAGCACCTAAATATATACATATAAAAAATTCTTGGTGGACTTTAAGGAAAAGACTGATAGTAATACAGATATAGTATGAAACTTAACACCCCACTGATATCACTAGATACATATTCCAGACCAAAAAATCAACAAGGAAACAGTGACCTTAAATGACACACTAGAACAGATAGATTTAATTAATATTTACAGAACACTGTATCCCAAAGCAGCAGAATCTACATTCTTATGTGCACATAGAACATTTTCAAGATTAGACTTCCTGTAAGGAAACACAGTAAGGCTTAACAAATTCAAGAAGACTGAAATTATATCAAGTATCTTCTAGGATCACAATTGTGTGAAATGAGAAATAAATTACAATAAAAAAAACCTCTCAAAAACATTCAAACAGGCGACTTCCAGCCAAGATGGAGGCATAGGTAGACATACTATGCCTCCTCGTACAACCAAGATAGGGACAGCAACAATTTAGAAATAGAATAGCAATCAGAACTTACAGAAAATTGAACTGTACCATCTAGACCAGTAGGAGGGATGGAGTCAGGCAGCTGGGCAGAGAGGGGTCTCAGCACAAAGAGCAGTAGGACCAGGAGTGTAAGGCATCCCACGCATGCAACACTGCAGGGGTGGGGGGGGACTCTGGGTATGCAGGCAGCAGCTGGTAGACCGTGGGTGCGGGGTGGCAACCAGCAGACCCAGCAAGGCAGCGATTGTGAAGCAAGACACTGCACACAAACCAGGGTTCAGGCACTGGGAAATAGAACCTTGGGGCACTGATTGAAACCACCTGTTGGGGCTGAGGTGCAGGGAGGGACTCCCAGCCTCACAGGAGAGTTCACTGGAGACACCCACCAGGGCCTAGAACGTGGACAAGCCCACCCACAAGGGAATTAGCACCAGAAAGGCCTAGTTTGCTTGGGGGAAGTGGCAGAAGGGACTGAAGTCTGACAGAGAGCAGAGCAAGCACCATTGTTCCCTCTCAGACCCCACCCCTACATACAGCATCACAACCCAGCAACTGGATTGCCCCACTCTGGTGAACACCTAAGGCTCCACCCCTCATAAATAACAGGCGCGACAAAAAAAAAAATTGCCAAAACGAAAGAACAGATTGAAGCTCCACAGCAAATACAACTAAGTGATCAAAAGACAGCCAACCTATCAGATGCACAGTTCAAAGCACTGGTGATCAGGATGCTCACAGAATTGGTTGACTTTGATCAACCAATAGTTAATAGTATGTAATAGTATGTTAATAGTTAATAGTATGTTATTAAACAACAAATGGATTACTAATGACATCAAGGAAGAAAGCAAAAACTTCCTGGAAAAAAAATGAAAATCAACATAAAACAACCCCAAATCTATGAGACACAGTAAAAGCAGTCCTGACAGGGAAGTTCAAGCATTACAGGCCTACCTCAAGAACCAAGAAAAATCTGTAATAATCTAACCCTGCATGAAAGAATAAGAAAAAGAACAATAAGAAAAGCCTAGAGTAAGTAGAAGGAGGGAAATAATAAAGGTTAGAAAAGAAGTAAATGACATAAAGACTTAAAAACAATGCAAAAGATCAATGAAACCAAGAGCTGGTTCTTTGAAAACATAAATAATATTCAAGAACCTATGTCCAGAAATTCTGACAAAGATGGAATCATAAGTAGACATACTGTGCCTCCTCCTACAACCAAAAGAAGGACAGAAACAAATACAAAAACAAAATCAACCAGAATTTCCTGAAAATCTAACTCTATGGAAGCCCAATAACTAAGGAGTTAAAAAAGAAACAATTATTCAGACCAGTAGGAGGGCCAAGATGGGTAGCTGGGTGGAAAGGACTCACAGGAAGGCAGTGGCTGGAGGACCAGGGCAGACAAGGTGGAAACTAATAGACCAGGTGAGGTGGCAGCTGGCAGAGTGGGTGGTCTCACATTTGTGTGCAGATAAACTTGGGGGAACAACTGGGGAGCAAGCCAGACTACACATCCCAAGTTTCCAGTACAGGGAAATAAAGCCTCAAAACCACTGACTGAAAAGCCTGTGAGGGTTGAGGCAGTGGGAGAAAATCCCAGCCCCACAAAAGAGTTCGTTGGAGATATCCACAGGTCCTAGAACACACACAAACCCACACCCCAGTAATCAGCATCGGAAGGGCCCAATTTGCTTGTGGGTAGTGGTGAAAGTGACTGATAGCAGGCAGAGAGCTGAACAAGTGGCATTATTTCCTCTTGGACTCCTCCCCATATACAGTGCCACAACACGTTGATGTGGGTTGCCCCACCCTGGTAACTTACTAGGTAGCAAGCATTCTGAGATTAAAAAAAAAAAGGCTCAAATGGAAGAACAGATCAAAGCTCCAGAAAAGAATGCAGCAAAGTGATGAAGAGATAACCAATCTATCAGATGCAAAGTTCAAAACACTGGTAATCAGGATGCTCTCAGACTTGGTTGAGTACAGTTGCAAAATAGAGGAAAAAGTGAAGGCTATGAAAAGTGAAATAAAGGAAAATGTACAGGGAACCAACAATGATGGGAAGAAAACCAGGACTCAAATCAACAGTTTGGACCAGAAGGAAGAAAAAAAACAGTCAACCAGAACAGAATGAAGAAAGAAGAATTAAAAAAAAAAATGAGGAGAGGCTTAGGAACCTCTGGGAGAACTTTAAACATTCTAACATCAGAATCATAGGGGTGCCAGAAGGAGAAGAGGAAGATCAAGGAACTGAAAACTTATTTGAACAAATAATGCAGGAGAACTTCCCCAATCTGGCAAAGGAAATAGACTTCCAGAAAGTCCAGGAAGCTCAGAGAGTCCCAAAGAAGTTGGACCCAAATAGGAACACGCCAAGACACATCATCATTAAGCTATGCAAGATTAAAGATAAGAAGAGAATCTTGAAAGCAGCAAGAGAAAGGGAGACAGTTACCTACAAAGAAGTTCCCATAAGGTTATTGGCTGATTTCTCAAAAGAAATCTTGCAGTCAAGAAGGGGCTGGAGAGAAGTATTCAAAGTCATGAAAGGCAAGGATCTACATCCAAGAGTACTCTATCCAGCAAAGCTTTCATTTAGAATGGAAGAGCAGATAAACTCCTTCCCAAATGAAATCAAGTTAAAGGAGTTCATCATCACCAAGCCCTTATTGTATGAAATGTTAAAGGGACTTATCTAAGGAAAAGAAGATTAAAAATATGAACAATAAAATGACAACAAACTCACAACTATCAACACATGAACCTAAAAGAAAAGAAAAACAACAAAAACAAAAATTAAGCAACTAGAACAGAATAGAATCAGAGAAATGAACATCACATGGAGAGATTTCACTGTGGAGGGAGAAGGGAGGAATAGTGGAGTAAAGGTACAGGGAAGAAGCATAATTAATAGGCATAAAATAGATGGGGAGAGATAAAAATGGTATAGGAAACAGAGGACTCAAAGAACTTATATGTATAACCAATGGACATGAACTAAGGAGGGGTGATGCTGGAGGGTTGGGGGCACTGGGCAGAGGGGAGATAAAGGGGGAAAATTGGGAAAACTGTAATAGCATAATCAATAAAAATTTGTTTTTAAAAATTGTATTTTTATATTCTACTGATAAACAATTAGAAAACAATGCCAGTTACAATAGCATCAAATATATGAAGTATTTAGGAATAAATATGACAAAACAAGTGTAAAACCTATACACTGAATAATACAAAATATTTCTGACAAATGAAACAAGAATTACATAAATATCAAGATACAGGATGTTAGGAGCTAGGAAGATTTAATATTGAGTCAATGTTTCCTAAATCTACATTTTAAAGCAATCCTAACAAATATCCTATCAGATTTTTAAAAAGAAATCAGCAAGCTATTTTAGCTACACAACTTCCCTTTTCATCCAAAATTTCTGATGTATCTGCTTGGCCCTCAAAACTAGAAACAGCACACAGATATTCAAGTCACTCTGGCTTATAGCTGAATTCCCTCTCTGATGACCACCCATTGATTTATGGTATTCTCTTTAGGAAATAACAAATACTGTTAAAGTAACTTAGTTTCCGGGCCTCTTTGCCAAGGGTCTTAAACAATCAATGTTCTATTTTCTTCCTGACAAATTTTTTCAAATAGTGTTGAAATCCAAACATAATAATACTTTCACTAAAATACTACTGGAAAGCAAAAGCAGCATAAATCACATTTTTCAAACCTATTGGTTGTTCAGAACTTTCTGACAATTTACTTTACCCTGGAATTTTCAACACTGTTCTTGTGGGTAATAAAAAAGAAATTAGGACAATATGCAGCACTTGTGTGGTATAATTTGAGAGGTAAGATGAGGCGTTCCTGCCCCTCTCTTCCTTGTTTCTGGACTTATTATAATGATATATTGTGATATTTTGTGCTATGGTAAATAGAGCATAGGAACTGAAGTAATAAAATTTCCTATTTGCCCTTGAATAATCCACATCATTGACCTCATGACACTTTCCTTTTTTGGCCCTAGGTTTTTGATTTGGAACAGAAGTACCTTCCAACTCCAGAAATCTTTCCTTCTTGTAATTTACCAAGTACTTCAAATAGTTTCAGATGAGCTTTTTCCCTCCTTTCAGTTGAACACTGAGGGATGGAATCAGAATCCCTACATTTAGTTAGAAGGAAGTCGTCAGCTCCAACAAATGGGGTCTTTAACATCGAGATGTCTCAGGTGCACGGAGTTTTGGGACTGGGGGAGAACGGAGGATGCAGCAAAAGACAACATCCTGGAACAAAGAGTGAGTAATGAGCAACAAAGCCAAGGGGAGAATGCACCAAAAGCTAGGAAGGGGATAAGATAGAAAATAAACATAAGCTGAAGCATGGAGTTTTGGTGAAGAGACATTCATCCAGCTAATCCTTGCTGAGTCCAGGAACTTTGGGGTGAGGGATGTTGTGCCAAATACTTAATTTCAACCAAACAGATGGTACTTTATTAGCAATTTGAAGCCAAAGACAATTCATGCCTTACTAATTTCTTTTTACCTCAAACACCTAGGAGTACTACACAGTAGTACTATAGTAGATATACAAATGTTTGATAAGAACAGATAAAAATATGATGATGATATGATGATGGTGTCCTAGCCTAACCAGGAATCTCACTTCAGTCCAAGTTCCTTTCAAGAATAGCTGTAAAAGCTTCCCAACCTCACCACCACCACCACAACCAAAGTAGGTATCTACGTGTCTATCACTTAAAATTGTAGAACTCCTGGAGTCACTGTATGGAGTAGATTGATAATAGAAGGGAAAAACAACAACAACAAAGAAAAACAAAGAAAAAAACTGACATTGGAGAAAGTGTGGGTCACAGTGGAGTGACTACAACCCCACCTTCTTTTCCTTCCTTTCAGGTGCTAAATATTAATTTATACCTCATTTAATCCTATAAGTACTTATATATTAAGTACCATTACATTTAAACCTAGTATTTACCCAATGTGCTTGAACAGCATTACTGTATCAAACTACTCCTTTATACAATGTTCACAATTGCACAGTCATATCAGTTATGGAACTCTTAACATGTCAGTTATGATATTCATTTATGTTTATTTGTTTCAGTGTAAGCCTACACCCTGTTAAACTCACATCTCCCCCATTTGTTGAACGTTTGCATTGCCAAGATGGACCATTATTTTGTTTTCTCATGCCTCTTTGGCTGATGTACTTCATAACCTCTTTAGACATTTAAAAACTTAGGCCCAGATTCATAGCAGCCCACAGTACTTTTGGGGTAGACCTGAGATTGAATGGCTACTTTTTATTTGTAATCAAGCCTCATTACCCCTTGGAAATAGCCAACCTGTATACTGTAGAGTCTAGCTAGTGTAATATCTTTAAAGGGACAGCAACAAATTTATGCTTCAGAGGACAACATTTATATTGAATTTCATATAAATGATGCCTTCCTTGCATTGTGAAAAATGTCCACCTGCCTAGAGTACTTGTAGTTTGAAACCCCAGAGCAGTGCCTCACCTATATCAGTCAAAACTCAAGATATACACTGCCAGTATCATAAACAGATGAAGCATACAAGTTTTAGTGGAACTCCTAAAACAGTTGTAATTCTTGATTTTTTAATTGATATTTAAGTCTCTAATGTGTGGGGCACTTGGGTATTTGCATTTTGATTGAAAACCTGTAAAACTAAAAGGTTAACACCCAAAGCAAGAGTCTCTAGTTAAAAAAAATCATGCACCCTCCCCAAATATTTTCCCCTCCCCACCAAGACAGCTATTAGCCAAGACAAATAGTAGCCTATGTTGACTGCTAGTCATGGCACTAACCAAATGTTTTGACCTTCTTGTGGGCTCACTCTTTTTTCCAGTTCAATTGTGTATTTCCTAACTAGTGAACTTGAGAGCTTCCTTTTTCCCTTTCCTCTTTTCTTTCTTCCTTCCTTTCTTCTTTCCTCTTTCTTTCTTTCTTTTTCTTTTTTCTTTTTCTTTTTTCTTTCTTTCTTTCTCTCTTATCAAAAATGTCAATTATGTTAGCAACCTCATTTTATCTCATTTTTTTCCTAATTGATCCCTGCTACACCCAAGAATTCATTGATTCTGTAAGTAACACCACAAGGGGAGATACAAACATAAAGGAAGTACTGAAAGCAACCTTACATCCAGCATGGCTTCTTCTTCTAAAAAAAAAAGAAGGGTTTTAATTTCCCTGACTAGAGACTTAAAAAATGAGTTAGTCAACACTTGTTGCCAAAGACAGCGCACAACCTCATGCCTCCAGACAGTACTATATTTGCTGTAGGATATATTACTATTTCATGAAAATTATTGATTGACTTTATCAAATAAAATCAGACATTGTCATGCCTTTTTGACACCAAAATACCTAGCCAATTCATCACTAAATGAGAATTCTAAACTAACAGAGAACTTTGAGGACTTTTTATACAAGTCTGTAATTTTACATAACTTGAGAATTTAGGCCTACAGAGATTAAATGATTTGCTTCAGGTGACAAAACTGCTTAGTGCAAATTAGACTAAAGTCCTGATTTTATGACTCATACTGCTATACTCTTTAATCATGATCCTTAGTTTTTAACTATCCCCAATCCACCTCCTTAACCAAACCTGAATTCCTTCCCTTCTCTGTCAAGTGGACCAGGCAGAGTTGACTCTTGCCCCAGATTCAAGAGTAAGCATGTGACACAATCCAGACCAATCAGTGCCAACAACACTCAGTTCTAGGACTGTGTTTCAGGTTCAAGTAGAGGCATTCTCTCTACTATGAAGGTTCTTTAAGAGGATAGGTTGTCAGTCTGGAGCTGCTGGCAGCCACCTCACCACCTCTGGCAGCAAGGCTCCCTTAGAACGGCATCAATACAAAGAAAAGCAGAAAGAACAAGACTGAAACTTGATAATAGGATTGGCAGGACCTAAGGAACTTTGGGGTCATATGAGCCAATAAGTTTTCCTTTTGTTTAAGCCAGTATGAGTCAGATTTCTGTCTCTTGTGATGGGAAGTTCCAAGTAATATAACTTCCTACTGTACAATGCAATGTATGATTACATTGTGTAAAAAGGAAGGAAAGCTTATCTAAAACCAAAGATATTTTCTAATCATAATGCTGGTATCTTTTCCTTTTCAATAATAAGCTTTGATATGATATAAAGTCTTAGAAAATTCTACTTTTTTCTGCCTTAATTTTGAAGTAAACATTATGTTTAGTTATGAGCGCTAGGCCAGCTCTAGTGCAGAGAACAGAATCCAGTGTCTGTTTATCCATATCAAGTAATTGAAATAGGAAAATCTAAGCCAGAGAATATATTAAGAAACCATTTCTTTCTTTTTCTTTTTAAAAAATATTTTTTTATTTTATTGATTATGCTGTTACAGTTGTTCCATCTTTTTCTGCCCTATGTCCCCCTCCATACTGTATTTCTCCTCCCTCCAGCAACTCCCTCCACCCTTAGTTCAAGTCCATGTGTTATACATATAAATTCTTTGGCTTCTCCATTTTCTATACTATTCTTAACCTCTTCCTGTCTGTTTTGTACATACCAACTATGCTTCTTACTCCCTGTGCCTTTTTTCCCATTCTCTTCCCTTCCACCCCCAGCTGATAACCCTCCAGTGATCTCCATTTCTGTGATTCGGTTCCTGTTCTAGTTGTTTGCTTAGTTAGTTTGTTTATTTATTAGAGTTAGTTGTTGATAGTTGTGTTTGTTGTCATTTTACTGTTCAGAGTTTTCATCTTCTTTTTCTCAGATAAGTCCCTTCAACACTTCATACTAAGGGCTCAGTGATGCTGAACTCCTTTAACTTGATTTCATTTGGGAAGCAGGTTATATGCCCTTCCATTCTAAATGAAAGCTTTGCTGGATAGAGTAATCTTGGATGTAGGTCCTTGCCTTTCATTACTTTGAATACTTCTTTCCAGCCCCTTCTTGTTTGCAAGGTTTATTTTGAGAAATCAGCTAACAGTCTTATGGGAACTCCTTACAGGTAACTGTCTCCCTTTCTCTTGCTGCTTTCAAGATTCTCTCCTTATCATTATTCTTGGCTAATGCAATTATGATGTGCCTTGGTGTGTTCCTATTTGAGTCCAACTTCTTTGGGACTCTCTGAGCTTCCTGGACTTTCTGGAAGTCTATTTCCTTTGCCAGATTGGGGAAATTCTCCTTCATTATTCAATTAAGTTGTGAATGTGTTGCTCTTCCTCCTCTTTCTGGCACCTCTATGACTCAGATATTGGAATGTTTAAAGTTGGCCTGGAGGTTCCTAAGCCTCTCCTCATTTTTTAAAATTCTTCTTTCTTCATTCTGTTCTGGTTGACTGTTTTTTTCTTCATTCCTGTCCAAACTGTTGATTTGAGTCCTGTTGATTTGAGTCACACCATCACTGTTGGTTCCCTGTATATTTTCCTTTATTTCACTTTTCATAGCCTTCACTTTTTCTTCTATTTTGCAACTGTACTCAACCAATTCTGTGAGCACCCTAATTACCAGTGTTTTGAACTGCCCATCTAATAGATTGGCTATTTCTTTGTTGCTTAGTTGTTATTTTTTCTGGACCTTTGATCTGTTCTTTCATTTGAACTATTTGTTTTTCTCTTGGCTCACCTGTTATGTAGTTAGAGGCTGAGACTTAGGGATTCACCTGCACAGGGCAACCCACATTGCTGTATTGTGGCGCTGTATGTGGGGGAGGTGTCTGAAAAGGAACAATACCACTTGTTCAGCTCCCTGCCCACTATCAGTCACTTCTTTCACCACCCACAATCAAATTGGGCCCTCCTGGTGCTGATTCCTGGGTGGGTCATTTTCTATACATCCTAGGACCCTGTCAGTCTCCCCAACAAACTCTTCTGTGAAAGTTTCTCCTGTGTCCTCAACTCTCACAGGTTTTTTCAGTCAGAGGTTTTGAGGCTTTATTTCCCTGCACAACCTTGGGTTGCACAGTCTGAAGCACAGTGTGTCTATGTATGCATCCATCTTGACCAAAAGTCCAGAAGCCATTTGTTTAAATCTCCCTCAGAACATTCTAAATTTCTTTTAGAACAAAAAGAAATTTCATTCTTTTCATTCATGTGGCATTGGGCTGATTTTTTTTAAAAAAACGGTAACTATGTAGAAACAGAGAGTAGATTAGTTATTGGTTAGGACTGAGGGAAATGGAGGGGTTAAGAGAGGTGATAGCTAAAGGGTGTGGGGTTTCATTTTGAGGTGATAAAATGTCTCAAATTGTTTATCGTAATGGCTGTACAACTCTGTAAATATATTAAAAACCACTGAATTGTAATTGTTTTAAATGGAATAATTGTATGACATCCTGTAAATATGTGAACTATATTTCAGTAAAGTTATTACCAAAACAAGAAAAACAATGAAGAGGTGCAATCTAAGACTTGTACTCTTTTTTAGAGCATACACAAGTTATTTTCCTTTCATATGACAATGGTATTGTAAAACTTTCTGTAGAAAAGATAAGAAGAGATTTCAGTGTTGACTCTAGCAGAGTTGTTAAGAATTTATTTTGATTATTGATAACATAGAAAATTTTAGCTTTCCATATTTCATCTGCAATGACATATTTCTTGCTAGTGTGTCCTTCTGGCTGTGGGTACAGTGAGCTAGGTGGTCTTGTAAGCCATGGTGGTCTGGGTCAGAGAGCAAAGCATTGACTCACTCAGATTCTAATATTTTGGGCAGAAGATAAGATTTGATCTGGGATGAGGTCTACCAGGATCAAGTTTTATGGGTGTTACCGGTAGGGCTGGTCTGGGACCATGAAGGCTTCTGGGGAAGTACCCTACATCCCTAACACATACTGTAGTTATACTATAGTCTACATCTGCTGAGGAGATTGTTTGGAGGTTTGGAATAGGCCAACGCAAGTGAACTTAGCTTATTTAGCATCACAGTAAGTTTCTTTCACAGATTCCTAATCTAGGTCTTAGAATTGGTCATTTATTTAAATTAATTTAAAAACTTTCTAATGGCGAGTCAGAAATGAAGGGGAAAGAGAGTATCCAGCTATTATGGCTTGTGCTATGAAGAAGTTCAAAGCTGAACTTGGACATGATCAGCCATTGTGCTTCAGTGATCTATAAATTGATCATTTGAGAAAATAATCAAGTAACCTTTGTATCACGTTTTATAGGTGAAAACAAGGAAGTCCAAAGGTGAGATATCAGCCCAATGCCACAAGCCATCTGGCAGTCATAAGCATTCTTGAGGTGGTTGGATATGATGTGAACTTCCTACAATCATTGCTCAATCAATTACCCACGTCTTACATGCTTTCTTACCAAGGCAACATGGAAAGTGTTTAGCCATGTTTATACACCTGGAACTTATCTAATGGAAAGGATGGTTGTTAATTGCTATTTGTAAAAGATTTTGATGAGGATTGCAAATCCTGGTTATAGAGCATTATTGGGTCACAGGTGTGATGCCTTTTTTTTAAACAGAGCTCTGAATGACCTCTGTTTGCAGATCCAGACAGTCAGGCACTCTGTAGTTTGTAAGCCAGGAAAGCAAGAATTTTAAGTCAAAGGAATGGTAGGTCACCATTCCAGCCTTAAAATAATAAAATAAACTGCAAAGTAAAAGCTTAGAGTCAGACCTATGGAGATTGAACAAAGAGTTTTCATATGGGTTAGAGAAGACTCTTACATACAGTTTCTACCACAGCTGAGAGAAAAGGGCAACCCTCTCTGATTCTTGTCATTAGCTGCTCTAAGGTACTGTCCATTTATATCCTTTTCTTCATGACATTAAGTTTCTAGCCTTTCCTCCAGCACTAACATACTCTACTATTTTTTTCAACTGGTATCAACACCGCTTACCATTTGGAAGAAAAGAACATCTTAATAATCTTAAAAGTAAGTACTGTTAATACAAAAGAATTATTTTTTGTTTTTCTTACTCATTTCTTTTCCATTTTCAAAATTTTTATTGAATTTATTGGGGGAACCTTGGTTAATAAAATTATGTAGGTTTCAAGTATACAGTTATATAATACATAATCTGTATATTGCTTTGTGTGTTCGCCATCCCA
Source organism: Phyllostomus hastatus (assembly GCF_019186645.2). Classification (NCBI taxonomy): domain Eukaryota; kingdom Metazoa; phylum Chordata; class Mammalia; order Chiroptera; family Phyllostomidae; genus Phyllostomus; species Phyllostomus hastatus. The sequence goes on from NW_025333543.1 coordinate 5,898,978, forward strand.
AGTCAAGTTTCCTTCTACCACTATTTATCTCCCCTTTACCCACTTCTACCTCCCAACACTCTCTTTCTCTCTGGTAATCACTACATTGTTGTCTGTGTCTATGAGTTTGGTTTGTTTTTCCACTTAATTCCTTCACCTTTTTCACTCAGCCCCAAACTTTTTCCCCTCTGACAGCTGTCTGTTGCATGTATCCATACCTCTGTTTCTATTTTGTTTGTTTATTCTGTTAATTAGATTCCACATATAAGTGAAATCATATGGTATTTTTCTTTCCCTGACTGGTTTATTTCACTTAACATAATACTCTCCAGGTTCCTCAAAGTGGTCCCAAAAGTTAATATTTCTTTCTTTCTTTTTATATCTGAGTAGTATTCCATTGTATAAATGTACAACAGATTTTTATATCCACTAATCTACTGATGGGCTCTTGGGATGCTTCCAAATCTTGCATATTGTAGATAATACTGCAGTGAACATAGTGGTGCATATATTCTATCAAATTAGTATTTCAGGTTTCTTTGGATATATTACTAGGAGTGGAATCAATGGGTCATAAGGTAGTTTCAATTTTAACTTTTTGAGGAAATGCCATACTGTTTTCCACAGTGGCTACACAAATCTATGGTAAAAACTCTCAGCAAAGTAGGAATAGAGGAATTATACCTCAACATAATAAGGGCCATATATGACAAACCCACAGCCAAGATCATACTCAATAGACAAAAACTACATTTCCCTTAAGATCAGGAACAAGACAGGGATGTCTGCTTTCATCACACTTATTCAATATAAGTCCCATGCATAGCAATTAGACAAGAAGAATAAATAAAAGGTATCTAAATTGAAAAGAAAGAAGTAAAATTGTCATTATTTACAGATGACATGATACTATATACAGAGAACCCTAAAGTTTCCACCAAAACACTACTAGAATTAATAAATGAATTTAGTAAAGTAGCAATATACAAAATAAATATCCAGAAATCAGTTGCTTTTTTATATGCCAATAATGAACTACCAGAAGAGGTAACTAAGAAAACAATCCCATTCACAATTGTTTCAAATGGAATCAAATACCTAGGAATAAATTTAGCCAAGGAAGAAAAAGACCTCTACTAGGAAAATTATAAGACACGGAAGAAAGAAACTGAATAAGATGCAAATAAGTGGAAGCATATACAATGTTCCAGGATAAGAAGAATAAACATTGTTAAAATGTCCATACCACCCAAAGCAATCTACAGATTCAACACAATTCCTATTAAGATACCATATATTACAAGGCCATAGTAATCGAAACAGTATGGTACTGGAATGGAAACAGACATATAGATAAATGGAACAGAATAAAGAACCCAGAAATAAAATCATATCTTTATAGTAAATTAACAATTGACAAAGGAGGCAAAAATGTAACAATGGGCTAAAGATAGTCTATTCAATAAATGGTGTAAAGAAAATTGAAGAGATATATTCAAAAAACAAAATTAGACCACCCTGTAACACTTAATAGACTTAAAAGAATACAAGAATAAACTTAAAATAAATGAAACACTTAAATATTAAGCTTAAAACTATAAAAATCCTAGAAGAAAACATAAGCAGTAAAGTCTCAGACATTTTTTTATTTTTTAAGTATATTTTATTGATTACGCTATTACAGTTGTCCCAATTTCCCCCCTTCACCCCCCCAACTTAGTTCATGTCCATGGGTTGTACATATAAGTTCTTTGGTTTCTCTATTTACTATACTATTCTTAACCTCCCCCATCTACTTTATGCCTACCAATTATGTTTCTTATTCCCTGTACCTTCCCCCCTCATTCTTCTCCTCCCCCTCCCCCATTGATATACCTCCATGTGGTCTCCATTTCTGTGATTCTGTTCCTGTTCTAGTTGTTTGCTTATTTAGTTTATTTGTTTATTAGGTTCAGTTGTTGATAGTCATGAGTTTGCTGTCGTTTTACTGTTCATGGTTTTTTTATCTTCTATTTCATTTTTGAATTTTTAAATTTTTCTCCTCATTCTTTTTTTTTTTTAGATTTTTAATTTTATTTATTTTTAGAAAGAGGGAAAGGGAGGGAGAAAGAGAGGGAAAGAAACATCAATGTGTGGTTGCCTCTTGCAGTCCCCCTACAGGAACCTGGCCTGCAACTCAGGCATGTGCCCTGACTGGGAATTGAACCAGTGACCCTTTGGTTTGCAGTCCAGTGCTCAATCCCCTGAGCAACACCAGCCAGGGCATGATCTTCTTCTATTTCTTGGATAGGTCCCTTTAACATGTCATATAATAAGGGCTTGGTAATGATGAACTCTTTTAACTTGACCTTGTCTAGAAAACAATTAATCTGCCCTTCCATTCTAAATGATAGCTTTGCTGGATAGAGTCATCTTGGATGTAGGTCCTCGCCTTTCATGACTTGGAATACTTCTTTCCAGCACCTTCTTGCCTGTAAGGTTTCTTTTGAGAAATCAGCTGATAGTCTTATGGGAACTCCTTTGCAGGTAACCCTCTCCTTTTCTCTTGTTACTTCCAAGATTCTCTCTCTATCTTTAACCTTGGGTAACTTAATTATGATGTGCCTTCATGTGTTCCTCCATGGGTCAAATTTCTTTGGGACTCTCTGGACTTCCTGGACTTCCTGAAAGTCTATTTTCTTTGCCAGGTTGGGGAAGTTTTCCTTCATTATTTGTTCAAATAGGTTTTCAATTTCTTGCTCTTATTCTTCTCCTTCTGGTACCCCTATGATTCAGATACTAGAGCACTTAAAGTTGTCCCATAGATTCTTAAGGCTCTCCTAATTTTTTTGAATTCTTATTTCTTCATTCTGTTTTGGTTGGATGTTTATTTCTTCCTTTTGTTCTAAATCATTGATATGAGATGAAATCATTCATTCCTTTCACTGTTGGTTCCCTGTATATTTTGCTTTATTTTGTTTTGTGTAGCCTTCCTTTTTTCCTTCATTTTGTGACCAAGCTCAATCAATTCTGCAAGCATCCTGATTACCAGTGTATTGAACTCTGCATGAGAAAGGTTGTCTATATCCTGATCACTTAGCTCTTTTTATGGAGTTTTGATCTGTTCTTTCATTTGGGCCATATTTCTTTGTCTCAGCACACCTGTTATGTTGTAAGGGTCAGAGACTTAGGCATTCATCAAAGCAGGGCAACCTAGTTTGCTATGTTGTGTGTGGTACTGTATGCAGGGGAGGGGCCAGAGAGGGAATGATGCCACTTGCTTCCTCCACTCTAGGCCCACTTTCCAATGAACTCTCTTGTGAGACTGTGAGTTTCTCCCATTGTTGTAACCCCCACAGCTAGAGATTTTGAGTCTTTAGTTTCCTGTTCAGCCAGCCCCACCTTGCCCACATGGTCAACCAGCTTTCTGTGTGTCCTTTCTGCTTGGCTGTGGGTCTCCACCCCTCCTACCAGTCTGGATGAATGTTTCAGTTAAGTCCTTGGTTGTAGCAGTTCCATGCAGTTTGATTTTCTAGCACTTGTGGTTGTTTATTATTTTTAATTGGTTGTTATCATTATTTTGGTTGTGCAAGGAAGCAAAGCATTTCTACCTACACCTCCATCTTGGACAGAACCACTCAGACATTTCTCATAGCAATATTTTTTCTGATATATCTCCTCAGACAACGGAAACAAAAAAAATAAACAAATGGGACTACATCAAAGTAAAAAGGTTTTGCACACCAAAGAGAACTATCAACAAAATAAAAAGACAACCCATTGAATGGGAGAAAATATTTGCCAATAACACATCTAATAAGGGGTTAATATCCAAAACTTATAAAGAACTTATACAACTCAAGACCATAAAAAGAAACAATCCAATTAAAAAATGGACAAAGAACCTGGATTGACAATTCCCTAAAGAGGACATACAGCCAATAGACATATGAAAAAAGCTCAACATCACTTATCATCAGAGAAATGCAAATTAACACCACAATGAGATAAAAGGATTATTAAAATAAATTCATTCTGTGTTCTGCTGACCTTACCAAAATTTCCAAAAAGAAGCCTTACTGTCTTCTGAAGAAAAAGAACCTTAACAGACCAATGGTATCTGCAGAACAGGCAGAGACTGGAGCTGAAATCTCTATCCTCAAAATTTTACCTCTCAGTTTAGTTCAGAAAGGATGAAAAATTACTAATTATGAAATACTTCAAGTAACATCAGTAAACCTCATCAGAAAAACCTGTTGGAGGGGCTTAAGGTTTCAGGGACATTAGCTTCATTCACAACTACTTACTGATACCTCTATAAGACATTATGAAGCCTGGAGTGAATCATTGAAGTGTGAAGCATCTTAAACATATTTTCTTGACTGGAATCCACCGTGCAACATTTACAGTGAAGATAATGAGTTTAGGCATAGCTAATTGATGGACTGTATTTTGCTCCATCTGAAGAACCTAGCAATAGCATTGAATAAACTCCATACTGTATAATAAGTACATTTCCCAGAAAAAGTGGCAATCATTTTTATTTTATAAGATAGAGGCATTGACTATACAGCGTTCCACTTTCTGTGTCTTCCAATTGATTTTTATCCCATGTTACTTGAAAGGTAGAAGAGAAACTCATTACAGGTATATTATTAAGGAGTGGAAACTACATTTAAACAAATCCACATATTATGAACAGTTGTAGGCTCAGCTCTTTGGAAACCAACAAATGGATCCAAATGAAGAAATTTTATAGAATTAATGTTTGTGTCCCCTCAAAATTCATAAGTTGAAACCTAATCCCCAATGTGATGGTATGAGGAGGTGGGGCTTTGGGGAGGAATTAAGTCAGTGGGTGGAACCCTACTGAATGAGATTACTGCCCTTATGCATGAAATCCCAGAGAGCTCCCATGACCCTTTTGCCACATGAAGGCATGGGAAATTCAGCCATTTATGAGCCAAGAACCAGTTTCTCACCTGACACTGATTTTGCCCGTGGTTTGGTCTTGGACTTCCCAGCCTTCAGAAGTGTAAGGAATACATTTATATTGCTTATAAATCACCCAGTCTATGGTGTTTTCGGTAAGGCAGCCTGAACAGATTAAGATAAGAATCAATGTTTAGGATTAGCTTGTTTACTAGTTAAAGTAGGTTAGATAACATAGTAGGGCTATTTCCCTTCCTCTCCCAACCCAGACCTAGACAGTAATTTACAGACTCATTGTCAGGTAAGAAAACAAAATGAGTATTTAAGACCTTGCACCAACACTACTATGTATCAAGTATGTGTAGTTTCCTGATTACAAAGTTATCACCATTTAGTGGAGAAAAATGCTTTAGAGCAATAAGGCAATATGCAAATGTGCAAAATATGCAAAATGCACTAGCATCAGTTATGCTTGGGCAATAGGTAAGAGATTCCCTGAAGCTTCTGGAGTATATAAACAACATAATTTACCCAACTGTGCATGAATTGAGCATATTCATAGAGGACTCAAGAGTTGGAAAATTTTAGTAAATAGTTAATAAGCCTAGTAAGTAATGCGTATGTTAAAGCTGTTGTTTCAGGAACTGCAGGTATGGCTCACTACTCCCAGAAGAGACAGCCCACCTCCTAGGCACAGCTAAAGACCACCCTCCCAACCCCCACCCCAGGGGCTGCTGACAGCCCAGGGCAAGAATGCTGAAGCTTTTAAATCTAATTTTCCCTGAATTTCAAAATCCCTCACCATACTTTGTTTTCTGTTATAAAAAGGCTGGCTTAGAAGAAAATGTAAGATGGTCCATTAGGGCATAAACCCACTGTCTTCTTGTATCTCTGGACATCTGAATAAAGTACCCATAAAGATTCAATCCCTATCTCTGCTTATTGGTTTTGGTTATGTGACAGGCAACACAAATGCTGGCTTTTCTGTTTTCAGTATGAGACAGTGTATTTAAAGAGTGACTGAGCAGTTTATTAGCAATCTAAGCCTGAGGTGGTCACCATCCAGTCCAGATCAAGGTCCTGAATAGGGAGATTTAAAAAAGGAGAAATGAAGGGTTAGTGCCTGACACATATTAGACAATGAAGATAAACCTGTCACAATTATAGCCACTCCAGGAGTCCCAACGCAAAGCCACCTCCACAAAGGCTTTCTTGATTTACACATCCCTAATCCACATCTCCCACTCAGGTGGCTTTATAACTCTTCTGAAGCCCCACAGACTTTATTTGTGCCTCTCTTATGCCCACCAGTCATAGTCTCCCTTGTGTCATAGGTATTGCTGTTATTAAGTTTCATATTCTTAAAGGACAGAAACCCATCTTTATATCTCTTTCTGTACCTTATACATATAAAATACTCAGTAAATCTATATTTTTGCATTTAATTAAATGAAGGGTAACTTCCCAATAACTTAAGTCTAAAGCTGAAGAAATCTGTGGACCAGGAGTGTTTGCATTAACAGTAAAAGAATCAGCCATAACATCTACTTTCTCTATTCTTACTAGATGCTTATGGAGAAAAACATATATGACTTGTTAGTACCACTTCACACACAGTCCATTACAGTTCCATCCTCCATGAGACCTTGCATGACACAAAATCATTTCCCTTTCAGTTTCTGTTCTTCCAAACTTTCATGACATAAGTCCCTTCCCCAATTCTGATCTCTCTTCTCTCATTGTAACCAGACTAAACCACAATGCTTCTTACTTAAAAGGTAAAGGAAACCATTAGCCAGAACTTCCCTTATCTTCTGGTTGTCCTCAGTTCTTGACATTCAAATACAGCCATAGTGTATTAGTGTTTTACCATGAAAATGCACTGTCCAGATTTCCTGGTGTAGGAGGCATAATCACTGGTGACAGCGACTGCTGCCCCTAGAGGTCCATGCCAGCATTTATTTTATTTTTATTTGTTTTTACACTTTATTTTAAAAAATTTTCTTCTAAAAGCAAGCTTATATTGCTTTACTTTATTTTTATTGTTTAAATTATTACAGATGTCCCTATTTCCCCCACTTTGTCCACCTCCATCCACCTACCTCCCTTTCCCTCTGGCCATCACCACATTGTTATGGGTTATACATAGGGGTAGGGTGCGGAGGGAGCAGGGACTGGATGAAAGACGGTAAAGAGATTAGCATGCATTTGTTTTGAGGCCAGGCTTCATGCTGCCTCAACCAGTGACTGAACATTGAGGGGACATTAGTAAGCCCATTCTGGTGAGACATGGGACTCCTTTAACTAGAGACATTGGTACTCCTTAGACCTGCCCAAAACTTACTTGGAACCACACTACAACTGAAATACTTCCTGCCTAATTCCCTTTCATTCACTTTCCTTCACAAGTGTTAGAGTTCTTCTGAGTTAGGAGACAGCATAAGAAGAACTCTGAGAATGTACTACTGTTCCTGGCCAGCATCTAGCATTCTGGTTGCCAGGAAACACCTTTATCACTTAGATAGAATAAATAGTAAACAAAGGCAGGGAAGAAAAAGAAGACATGTCTCACATGCTAACTCAATAGTCCTGAGCCTGGCCTAATAATATTGCCAGGTGTTTCAACATCACAAGAAACACTATGTTAGCAAGAAAGGAGGGAAGTCCTTGAAATTCTATGTAACATTTCCACTATCTGGGAAAGAAAACCTTAAAAATGTGCTTTCAACCCAGGGTCTGGAATGTGAGAGAGGGTCCATGGTGCACAAAGAAGAAGCCCATAAATAACTTTTGAAAGTGCCCCAATTTTAATTAACTGCCTCTTGTCGTGTGTTTTATAACAAGATGAACAAATGGAGTCTCAAGCAAGATAAGAATTAGGGTTAACAGATCCCCACACATACCTAAGTTTGGGTAGTCATATCCACCCCACAGAGAGCTGGCACCACATTTACCCGTTAATCAATATGCAACTTTTTTCTCCTATACAGTCAACTATATAAGTCCTCAAAACGAAGGATTCTTCTCTCTCTCTCGGGGGGTCTGGGTGCTCTTGGTTTTCTGGCCACTAAGCCTCTGGCCACCCGGCCTCAGGCCACCTTGGGGCTTGCCACTCTGGTATTCAGCCACTGTTACTTTTGCCACCCTGCTTTGCCCTGAAACTTTGTCTTTCACCCTCCACACTAGCTAGTCTCATTTTCTTCCATGGGAACAAATCACTAATAAACTGATTGCATGCCAATAGATTTGCTGATCTGTAATTCTTTACATGCATCAGCAAGAAGAACTAGGTCTCTCCTGTCAACACTGAGTTGTGAAGGGTCTCCTCACTTTCTCTTGCCCCTCCTCCTTAGCCTTCACAAGTGTTTTCCCCAATAAAGTTGTGTGCAACTAATTACATCTTGGTATCTGCTTCTTAAAGAACCCAAACTAGGCACTTTTTATTACAAGAGATAGAGTTTTCTCTTTCACCTTTACAATGATCCCCAGGACCTCACCTCTTCAGTAACCTACTTGATCCACTTTATCTTCCCTAATTGTAGTTCTTTCCTTTAAGTCAGTAGGTAAGTTAAAAAAAGCCCCCGGTTAAGAAATAAAAAGGACTCCTTTTTAGCAACTGATATCTCTTTTCATGTCTTCATACCCAGGCTTCTCCCCTCCTATATTTTTTAACTAATTCAAATGTGCTCTGTATTCACTCTATAATGAAACAGCTATTCCTAAAATCACCAGTCATCTTCTAATGCCCAGAACCAATGAGTGGCTATTAAGCCTGTATTTCCATGTTGCATTTGGTATTATTGATCATGTTCCCCCCATCCCATCCACCATCACATAGCTTTCTCTCCCTTCTTGGCCTCCAGGATACCAGATTCTTTCAAAATTCTTTCTCCTCCCTGGCAATTGTTTTTCAGGCTCCTTTACTGAACCCTCTGTATCTGTTCCCCTCTGAAATCCAAGAATAATCTACCTTTGCACTTGTTCTTCCACTTGCCATACTTTTCCTGAAGAATCTCATCCACTCCCATGGTTTTAACAACCTCTATGATGATGTTTATCCAAAATACATATCTATATGGTAGGTTGTAAATACCTAGATTGAATTGACCAAGGGATGGGTGTCAGACAATTGCCTTAAAGTTGAACATGTTCACTCCCAAAACTGTTCCTTCTCCTTGACCTTTATGAGCTCTTGTCCTTGGTTCCTTATCTTAGTTGTCAGGAACATAGAAACATAAAACATGCAAGATACCCTAATTTCTTCTCTTAAGTTAGAAATTGCATGGATAGTAGTTCTTAGCAAGTAATACTGAGCTCAGTTCTATAAATCTCAATTTCAGGTAATAATAAGATATCTGGAATGCTCAGTATATATAATAGAAAAGATAGGAAAACCGGAAAGAAGATGACAAGAGAAAAGCAGAGAATAAATTTGGTCATCATAAAACTTAAAATTGGAAGAACTACTTGTTCACTTCTCCTGCCTTTAGACAAATATGGATATAGTATCTTTATCTTCAATTTACAGATGAATATCTTAGACTCAGAGTGATTAACTCAAGGCTACCTTTAGTAAGTCTGTTGTCAAAGAGAAATTAAGACCCAAGACACTGGTTTATTAGTGCAGTGTACCTCAGCTACATGATGGTGGCTAAAGGGTGGCAGAGTAAATATAAGGGTGGTCAGGTCTTTCAGCAGAGGCTGTCCTGCAATAATGGGACACAGAGACATTTTTCAGAGAAAGCTGCCTCTCCTCACTATACTCATCTTTAAGTACATGGCTCAGGGAATCTCATGCACCATAAGATAGAGAGTGCAGGAACACACCTCCCAAACTCTAAGGGATCTCATGAGACTTTCAAAGAGGGGAGCAATGGGCAGCAGCAGTTCATCCCAGACTAACCCTCTAAACCTGTCTCCAAAGACTCCTTTTCTCTGATTTCTCAGACAAAATTGCTGAGGACCTGATTTCAGGAAAATCCAATCTAGTTCAAAAGGCTACTCCCTCACATATACCAGGAGAATGCAGGGCATGGGGACAGTTGCTAAGGCAGTAGACTGAAACACCTTGCCTTTTCCAAAGAGATGAACTGCCAAAGAAGGGAGGTTGCCCCAAAGGCAACTGTAAACAAGCTAGTATATGTTGCCCCAACATCCAAGCAGCCCATGCCTTCCCAGCATGGAGGGGCTGCAGAAAAGGCTACTGTCTCAGGCATGGTCACTAGCAGCAGTTAGCAGGAGGAAGGACAGAGAGGCAGAGCTGCACTCTCCAGAAACACACCTGAAAGGCTGGGAAGCACCAAAGGCAGCCAGGGATTAAAACTGGAGCTGGGGCCAGCTTCCATATTCTTGGGGAAAGTTAACAATCAACACAGGTCATGACACAGGCTGCACAGAGCCTGTATAAGCTGTGGGGGCTGGTTGACACACCTTGGGTGACTGGAGACTTTGCCCTTTTATGGAACATGGCGGCCAGAAGAGAGGCAAAGACAAACATGCCAAGATTAGCCCTCATTGATTGAAAAGCTGGACATTCCCACTGGCTTCCCGCACATGTGGGATTTTGGGAACGAACTTTTAAAAAGAAGGTGAAACCATAAAAAATACCCCAGCATTCATGCTGCCTGTCACATACCAAACCCCAAAAGCAGAGACAGGGATTGAATCCTTATGGCTGCCTTATTCGGATGGCCGGTGATCTGAGAAGATGGCAGGTTTGTACCCTAACAAACTGTCTTAAATTTCATTTTAAAATGGCACTTTTTATGAGAAAAACAAAGGGGTTTGGAATTCAGGTAAAAGTTAATTGGATTAAAAAACTGTAGCATTCTTGCCCCAGGTGGTGGTCTTTAGCTGTGTCTTAGGCAGTGGTCATCTTACTTTGGAGTACAGTGGGTCAGAGACCATCTCAAATTGCTTGCAGTCCTCCTGAGGTACAAAAGTGGAACCACTTATGGTCTCCTGGAGTCAAGGTAGGTCATACTTTCAGTTCCTGAAACAATAGCTTTTTACATATGCATTACCTACTAGGCTTACTAACTATTCACCTTAAACTAAAGTTTTCCAAATCTTGAGTCCCCTATCAAAGGCAGGCAGAAAGTGCACTCTTCTTTGGACTGACTAGAGCATTTGTGGGACCACCCACCTGGGGCATAGGCCCCGCACAGTTAGAGGCCAACTGCAGCAGGCAGGGTCCCACACTGGGATGTGTGCCTCCCTGGGCACCAGCCCTTGAGATGCTATGACCCTGTGCAGCATGGAACATGGGTCCTAGGTTGCCTCTGCTCTCTTACCCAGAAAGTAGCACTCTCAGATGTGAGCTGGAAAGTTCTTCAGCCCCAGACAATGGCAACTCTGGCACCAGAGAGAAATAGAGCCTAGAGCAGGAAAGACAGAGAGCTGTTCAAGTAACAATCTTGGGCTACAGATAGAAAATAATGGGTAACTTCTGGGTTTGTTTTGGGGCTTTAATTTATCTGGGAATAAGGAAATTACTGTGCATTGTGGATGAGGCCAGCTTGGAGCAGGAATGCTTCCAGCCCCCTCTTATTGGGCACCCTGTTAATAAAAGCCTATTTCCTTCCCCATAAATCTTCATGTTATGCGTGTATGTGGCAATAAGTAGCTGGACCCCATGCTGCCCAGTAGCACTATTGCCAAGCTGCAACTCAATAAATCAATTGGTTCAGAAAACAAAATCATGTGGCAAAATCACTGGGGTAGTGGGCAAGGAGCAGTTGATCAGTGTATCAGGTCCTGATGTTAGCTAGGGCACTGTCCTATCTGGTTTCATGAGTGTGAGGTCCATTGTGCTGTCTGCTTTCCTGCCTTGGGCCTGAAACACAACTGAGATCAAGACTTTATCTTTTCCTTGAACAAAACTCTGTTTCTGTGGTCAATAGGCATGAAGCTTTGTTCTTGAGACAGTTTGATGACAGCCAGAATCTGATGTCCTAAGGGCTTAATGGTTAAGGAAGGACATGGATGGACAAAAAAGACAAAGGGTCATGTTAAAGAAAAGGAATTTCTGTGAAGTTACAACATTTATCTTTCTTTCTTACTTCTAATGCACCAGACTTAGGGCTTTCTAATGTCTATTCCTTTTACTTGAAAATATATTTTCCAAGAGTTTTACAAAGCTGGCTAATTCTAGTCATTAGTGTATGAGCTAAAATGTAACATTAGGGACCCTTTGCAGGGCTACTGACTACCCAACCCTCCTTCATACAAATCCTCTCTCTCATGGCTTGTTTACCTCATAGCACTTTCCACTGTCTGAATCCCTCTGGTTCTGTATTCAGATTCCCTAACACTGAACTCTTTTCCATCCATTGTTCCCTATTGTCCATTACTCACACAATAGCTGGTAACAGAGAATCCCCTATAAATCCAAGTAAATTCAAGTTACCCCTCAGACTGCTTTCCAGAGCACTTAAAGTATTAGCTATTATGTGGTTTACTAGTCTCTGTTCCAGCTCCAAACTACTGTTCAATCCCTTACTTTCCATTCTTTACTGGTTTACTGCCAGAGGCCACAGTAGCGTCCTGCTTTTTCTACTTCAGGGTCCCCTCAGGGTCTTTGTGCTTGCATTTATTCCCACTAGAACATGAAACCTTCACAATACTCATGCCTGGGCTTCTTCAGAGATCCTGTCAAAAGATACACAAGCCTTTACCCTGTACCACTGTGCTCTGCCTTTTATTTCTTCATAGCACTTATTACTGTCTCAGGTTGCTTTGTTTACTACTCACTTATTCATGTATTATCCCTGTACCAATTGAACATAAGTTACATGAAAGTCTGGGCTTTTTCTTTTTCTTCTTTTCATCCTCAGTGACCTCATGATCAATTCTCAATGAATATTGTTGGAGAGCACAAATGAAATTATATTTGTATGTCTGTTTCCCAACTAGAATGTAAGCTCCTTAAAAACAAGGACCTCAGCTCTCTGGTTCATAACTGTGTCCCTGGCACCCAGCACTGTTTATGGACATACAAAAGACTCTCAGTAAATATTTGGTAAATGACTATAAACATGACCCTATGGAGCTTGGTGCATGGTGATGATTATTTATTTTTATATACATATTTGTTTCAATCATAATTAATTTTATTTAAAAGAATTAAGAATATTTAGAATATCTTTCAGATTATCTGTTCTGAGTTGAACAATATCTCTCCCTAAATCATGTCCATTTGAACTTGTGAATGAAATCCAATTTGGAAATAGAGTCTTTGTATATGTAATCACATTAAGTTAAGGATGAAGGTGGGCCTTAACATAGTGACTGGCGTATTCTTTTATATGAAGAAAAAAATTCCAATACCCAGAGTCAGAAACTGGAGAGACATACAAGGTCTGTCCAGAAGGTATACGGCCATGAATATGAAAAATAGAGACATTTATTGAACAAGATTGAAGATACAAGAAACACTGTATGTAGGACAATGACACTTCAGTCCCCTTCAAAGTAGACTGAAGCAGTTCTCCCAATCACCATCAGTACCCTGTTGTATTTTCCTAAATCTCACTGACAGTCTGAAACCTCTATTCTTTCAAAGGTGATTTTAGTTTTGGGAAAAGTCCGAAGTCTCAGGGCACCAAATCAGGTCTACTGTGGGGCTGAGTCACCTAGGTGATGATGTTTTGCTGAAAAACTCTGCACAAGCATGATGCGTGAGTGGGCATTTTGTAGTGATGAAGCTTACAATCACCAGTTGCTCATAGCTGCAGCTTTCTGAAACATCTGAATAGTTTCCATGGAGGAATGTTCAAGCTTAATGCAAAATTTCGTGCAGTTTTGTTGCTCTGTTCATTTAGTAATTTTGAATGCAACAACAATCCAGTACATATGCTCATTTAACAGTATCTACTGCCCCCACTGATTAGTACAGTGAAGTCATCATTGTTCACACATGCACATTCCAGTCCACCCTCCTTGGCTGCCAGGTAACATTGATGTGGCTTAAGCCATTTTTGTTATATTAGTGGCTGGGCTTTTTACAGACAGACCTTGTATTTACAAGCCAAGGAATGTCAAGGATTGCCTGCAACTATCAACTAGGAAGAAGCAAGGAGAATACACCTCTAGAGACTTCAGGAGAACAAGCCAGACCAACATCTTGACTTTGGACTTATAGATATTACAGAACTGTAGAAGAATAACTTTCTGTTGTTTGAATCAACCTAATTGTGGTACTTTGTTACAGCATTGCTAGAAAGCATAATACATCACTTCTCTAAAATATTATTAAGCAAGAGATTCAGTGCTGTCAGTATCCAAAAAGATGTTGAAAAGACAATCCATTGAATGGGAGAACATATTCACCAATGATACATCTGATAAGTGGTTAATATCTAAAATTTATAAGAACCTGATAAAATTCAACACCAAAAAAACCCCCAACAATCCAATTAAAAAACTGGCAAAAGACCTGAATAGACACTTCTCCAAAGAGGCATGCAGATAGCTAACAGACATATGAAAAGATGCTCAATGTCATTAGAAAAATATAAATTAAAACCACAATGACATATCATCTCAAACCTGTCATTATGGTTATCATCAATAAATCAACAAACAACAAGTGTTGGCATGTATGTGAAGAAAAGGGAACCCTCATGCACTGTGGGTTGGGATGAAGATTGGTGCAGCCACTGTACCAATTTTCAGTAGCCTCAAAAAATTCAGGTGCCCTGACCAGTTCGGCTCAGTTACTTGGGCATCTTCCCACAAAGTGAAAGGTTGCAAGTTTGATCCCTAGTTAGGGCACATGCCTTGTTGTGGCTTTAGTACCCCAGTCATGACACATACAAGAGGGAACTGAATGATGTTTCTCACATTGATGTTTCTCTCCCTCTTTTTCTCCTTCCCCTCCCCTCTCTCTAAAAATAAATAAATAAAATCTTTTAAAAAATTAAAAATGGAAATGCCATATGGCCCAGAATTTCCACTTCTGGAAATATTATCTGAAAAAATACAAATCACTAAATCAAAAGAATATATGAATTTCTATGTTCATTGCAGCATTATTTACAATAGCCAAGCTACAGAAGTAACTCAAGTGCCCATTAGTAGATGAGTGGATAAAAAAGCTGTAGTACATTTACCAGATGGAATACTACTTGACATCATGGGTGGACCTGGAGAATACCATATTAAGTGAAATAAGCTAGTCAGACTCTGGGGAGAGAACTGAAGGAACAGCCACCAGGATCTCTATGTAAAGTCATTCCTAATACTGCAGAAGCCATCTTTCTCAGACAGAGCATTCTTCTCTAAACAGAATCAGCCTGAGGGGAAGTAATAGCCCTGCCCACAGGAATTACTCTGCCCCACCCTGTGAAATTTAAGGTAGTCTGCTGATCAAAGCTTGAATACATTAACAGCTGATCAGTTTAACAACTAAGATGAAAAGCACAAAGAAACAATCAAAATGGGAAAACAAAGAAACAGACAAAAAAAATGAAAGGACAAGAAAATTCTCCAGAAGAAGAATTAGATGAAATGGTGGCAACCAATTTATCTGATAGAGAGTTTAGAGTGATGAATATAAGGATACTCGACAGCATGAAAAGAGATATAGAAACCATTTAAAAACCCAGTCAGAAATAAAGAATGCAATATCTCAAATAAATAATATACTGGAAGGAATAAATAGTATGTTGGATGAAGCAGAGGATCAAACCAGTGATTTGGAAGACAAGGTTAAAAAAAATACCTAGATAGAGCAGCCAAAAGAATATAGAATCTTTAAAAAATGAGGAGATCTTAAGAAACATTTTGGACAACATGAAGCATAACAACATCTACATTATGGGAATACCAGAAGAAGAGAGCAACCAAAGGATCAAGAACCTATTTGAAGAAATAATGACCAAAAACTTTTCTAATTTGGTGAAGAAAAAAGACAAGTCTAGAAACTTCAGAGGTTGCAAACAAGTTGGGCCCAGAGGCCTACAATGAGATACATAATTAAAATGACAAGGCTTAAAGACAAGGAGAGAAGCCACAAGAGAAAAGCAGGTAGTTACATATAAGGGAACACCAAATAGACTGTCATCTGATTACTCAACAGAAACATTTCAGGCAAGAAAGGAGTGGTGTGAAATATTCAAGGTGATGAAAACCAAGGGTGTATAACCAAGCCTACTTTAACCAGCAAGGCTATCATTAAAACAGAAGGAGAAATAAGGAGCTTCCCAGACAAGAAAAAGCTAAAGGAGTCTGTTAACACCCAACTATTACTGCAACAAATGTTAAAGGTCTTGCTTTAAGAAGAAAGAAAAAAAAAGATGAAAATAGTATAACAATAAAATGGCACTACATACATACCCATCAATTACCAACTAATAATGAGTTCCCATGTATATATGCACCCACGTTTTTGGCCCAAGTTTGGTCTAAAGGGAAAAAAATCTTTTGTTTTAATTTTTCAATTTTATTTATTTATTTATTTATTTATTTATTTATTTATTTATTTATATTCAGATACCTTTTTTGTTTTATAGAGGAGTTTTAGCATTTATTTTTAACATATTATGGTATAAGAAACTTTACATAACAAATAATTATAAAACACAAGAGCAGATTCAAGGTATTTCAGGAAATACCCGTGTATAATGAATATCCTCATTTTTCCCTCAAAACTTTTGGAAAAAAAGTGTGCATTATACATGGCAAGATATGGTAAATGGCTTAAATGCTCCAAAATACATAGGGTAGCTAAATGGTAAGAAAACAAGAGCCATATACATGCTACTTCCCAGAGGCCCATCTCAGATCAAAAGATACACACAGACTAAAAGGAAGGGGTGGGAAAAAATATTTCATGCAAATAGAAGAAAAATAAAAACTGGGGTAGCAATACTTATATCTGACAAAATGGATTTTAAAACCAAGGCTACAGTAAGAGACAAGAAGGATACTACATAATGATAAAGGAAACAATCCAACAAGAGAATGTAACCCTAGTAAACATTTATGCATCCAACATAGGAGCACCTAAATATGTAAGGCAAATCTTGAAGGACATTAAGGGAGAGAGAGATCAATAGAAATACAGTCACAGTCAGGGATTTTAACACACCATTGACTTCAATGGATAGATCTTCCAGGTAGAAAATCAGCAAGGAGACAGAGGCCTCAAAGGACACACTAGATGAAAAAGACTTAATTGATATCTCCAGAACATTCCACTTCAAAGCAGTGGAATATGCATTTTTTTCCAAGTGCACATGAAACATTTTCTAGGATAGACCACACATTTAGGACACAAAACAAGTCTCAATAAATTTGAGAAGACTGAAATCATATCAAGCATCTTCTCTGAACATGATGCTATGAAAGTAGAAATCAATCACAAGAACAATGAAAAACACACAAAGACATGGAAGCTAAACAACATGCTATTAAACAATGAATGGGTCAATAACAGGATCAAAGAAGAAATCAAAAGACACCTTAAAACTAATAAAAATAAGGACACAACAATCCAAAATCTGAGACACTGGAAAACACTCCTAAGAGAGAAACTCATAGCATTACAGGCCTATCTCAAAAAACAAGAAAACCTCAAATCAACAATCTAACTTCATACTTACAGGAACTTGAAAAAGAACAACAAACAAAGCCCAATGTGAATGGAAGGAAGAAAATAATAAAGATCAGAGCAGAAATACATAAAATAGAGTCTAAAAATGATACAAAATATCAATAAATCTGAGAGCTGGTTCTTTGAAAAAATAAACAAGATGGACTATCCTATAACCAGAGTAATAAAGAAAAAAGGAGAGAGGACTCAAATAAAGAAAATCAGAAATGAAAGAGGAGAAATAACGACTGATACCAAAGAAATACAAAGGATTGTAAGAAAATATTATGAACAACTATATGCCAAAAAATTGGACAACTGAGACAAAATGGATAAATTCCTAGAAACATACAATCTTCCAACACTAAATCAGAAAGAATCAGAGAATCTGAATAGATAGATTATACCTAGTGAAAATAAAGCAGTAATCAAAAACCTCCCAACAAACAAAAGCTCTGGACCAGATGGCTTCACAGGTAAATTGGTAACATTCCAAAAAGAACTAACACCTCTCCTTCTCAAAGTATGCCATAAAATTCAAGAGGAGGGAAGGCTCCCAAACTCATTTTATGAGACTAACATTATATTAATCTCAAAATCAGTTAAAAACACTATAATGAAAAAAAATGATAGGCAATATCATTGATAAACATAGATGTTAAAGTCCTCAACAAAATGTTAACAAACTGAATACAGCAATGCATCAAAAAGATCATACACCATAAAAAGTGGGATTTATTCTGGGAATGCAAGGTAGGCACAACATTTGCAAATCAATAAATGTGATTCACCACATAAAAAAATGAAGGATAAAAACCACATGACCATATCAATAGATGCAGAAAAGCTTTTCATAAAATCTGGCACCCATTTATGATAAAAACTCTCAGTAAAGTGGGGATAAAGGGACCATACCACAATGTAATAAAAGCCATATATGACTAACCCACAGACAACATCACATTCAGTGGGTAAAAACTAAAAGCATTTCTTTAAAGATTGGGAACAAGACAGAGATCTGCTTTCCCATTCTTATTTAACATAGTGGAAATCCTAGCCACAGCAGTCAGACTAGAAGAATGAAAGGCATCTGAACTGAAAAATAAGAAGTAAAACTGTTTTTATTTGCAGATGGCATGATACTATATAGAGAAAACCATAAGATACCACCAAAAAACACTAGCGCTGATAAGTAACTTTAGTGAAGTTGCAGGATAAATAGTAAATAACCAGAAATCAGTTGCATTTTTACACAAAAATAATGCACTATCGTGAAGAGAAACTAAGAAAATAATCCCAATCAATGAATTTTTGAAGGATAAATTAACAAATCAATGAATAACAATTGATGATGAGGATGTGGAGAAAGGGGAACCCTTTTACCCTGTTGGTGGGAATGCAGGTTGGTGCAGCTACTGTGAAAGGCAGTATGGAGATACATCAAAAGGTTAAAAATGGATCTTCTCTTTGACCCACTTTTGGGAATATATCCCAAGGAACCCATAACACTAATTCAAAAGAACATAGGCACCCCTATGTTCATTGTAGCATTATTTACAATCACCAAGATATGGAAGCAGCCCAGTTGTCCATCAATATATGAGTGGATAAAACAACTATGGGACATTTACACAATAGAATACTACTTGGCCATGAAAAAAGAAAATTTTACCCTTTGTGGCAGTGTGGATGGATCTGGAGAATATTATGCTAAGAGGAATAAGCCAGTCAGAGAAAAACAAATACCATATGATTTCACTTATATGTGGAATTTAGTGAACAAACTGAACTAACAAGGAAAATGGGGACACACTCATAGATGGAAAGCAGGATGATAGCTAGTATTGGTGGGGAGGTTAGGGGATGCAGGGATTGAGTAAAAAGGAAAAAGGACTCATGGACTCAGACAACAATGTGGTAATCGCTGAGGGGAGGTGGGGATAAGGAGACTAATTGATGATGGAAAAAAATACAACAAAGATTAAATTAAAAAAATAAAGACCTAAGGAAATAAAAAAGAAAGAAAGAAGCCAGTCAGAGAAAGACAAGTACCATGTAATTTCACTTATATGTGGATTCTAATGAACAAAATAAACAGACAAACAAAATAGAGACAGACTCATAGATACAGAGAAGAGACTGGCAGCTGTCAGAGGGAGGAATGTTAGGGCTGGGTAAAAAAGATGAAGTGATTAAGCAGAAAAAAAAGACACAGACAACAGTATGGTGATTACCAGAGGGGAAGGGAGGTAGTGGGAGGCAGAGGAGTGTAAAGAGGGGTGGGTAAATGGTGATGGAAGGAAACTTGACTTGGGGTGGTGAACACACAAAACAATATAGAGGTGGTACACTTTTTTAAAAAAGAAAAAAAAGCTGTTGAAAAGAATTCCATAAAAATCTGAAAGTTCCTTCATTTTGAATGTTGAAGATTCTACAAAGGACAAGATTATTCCAGGAGAGGACTTAACAGTGAACTAACTGGCCTGGACATGTTTGATACAGGCCTGAAGAAGTTAGAAGTTATTTCCCCATTCCAGGGAATAAGTGCTCAGCTTAATAGCAGGTACAGTGAACAACCACACATTGCTATCAGCTGTACTTACAGAAAACCAAGAATATAGAAGCAGTGAGTCATAAATATATGACAGCCTCTAGGAAAGCCAAAATGTATGGAAGTGTAACACCCACCATTCCTAGACAGTTGTAACACTCATTAAACTACAGCATTATGTAAGAATGATGCTTATTTGACCTATACTCATGTAATAACACAGTCCTAGTCAGTTGAGGTTATAGATTTATATAACTAACTATACCGAAGGGAATTTTATTTTTAATGTAAGACATCAGAAAATAAGAATTGAGAATAACTAAGCTGTAGATAAATAATTTTATGTATGTAGAGAAAAACAGTCTCTCTTTTGCCCTAACCTCCCTCTGCCCCAGTAAACATAGGAGAGAAAGTTGAGGCTCACTGAGATGGAGACAGCTGGATCCCAGAAGAGAGCAGGCATACTGCTGAGGTCTCATGGGGCACTCCCAAACATTCTGTAATGCTACAGTAGGATAGAAGAAGAGAAAACATTTCCTTGTCTGTTCTAGAGGCAGAGTAAGTTTCACTCCCTACTAGAAATTTCTGCTCAAGTGTGGGAGAAAGGAAAAAAGTGGAAAAGGCCATAGTCCCCCTTAGAAGAAGTTGTTGATTCTATTGGGTATTATGAAATTATTCTTTCTGTCAGGCAAAAATAGTCATATCAGCAATTTCATACAGCTCAACCTAGTGCATTCTGACTATACTTTTGGGGGGAGGTAGCTTTCTTCTCTGCTCCTTTTGGTGGAAGGAAGCTGTCACTTTCACCCTAGGTCCGAAGTGAGCATTTCCCAGTGTGCGTAACACTATTAAACAAGTCCCCTGATGCAGAGTCTGGGGGTTTAACTCTCCTCCCTTTCATGCCATACCAGTGCAGTTTAATAATCCTTAATTTGGGGAATGAGAATGTTTAAGTCAAACCTAGAAGTTGGCATTTCTTTGTATTTTTCTCTAACTTGTAAATCACTTTGTTTTAAATGTAAATTGTCAGTTTACTGTATTATTTGAATTAAGATGACCCTTCACAGTTTTAAAAACAAGAGATTAGATTGATTCTATATTCTCTCCAAGCTCTTCTTCAACTAAAGAAAGCCAGAAGAGGTGTCACTGCCCACCTGGCGCTGCACTCCCAGCACAGAGCTGCTGTGAGGGAGAGCAGACAGTCTCTACTCTAGGTTAGCCACACTAACCTAATGCAGTGATTCACAGCCACAGTGGCCATAACTGTCCCTTAGAGGAAACAAAACTGGTCATTGAAATAAAATGTACTTGGCACCACTGTTTTTATCATTTCTGTCTTCATAGCAAAAAGTTTGAAAGGAAGCAATTCCCTAGGTTCTGAGGGAATCTTTGGGATAAATATCATCCAAGAAGTACCTGCAGGAGAGCTGTGCATTTCACATTTATTAATAACATTCTGCTGGACCCTCAACTTGGTATCTGTCCCTGAGGTATCACTACTTTACATTTACTACTTTCCTGTTCTAAAGGAAAACCTGTCCATTGTAACAGACTCTCTGCAGGCTAACCTACCTTCTCCCTGCTGCTTACCCAGAGGCAAAAATCTCACAAGATCCAGGGCTAGCATGTTTCTAGAAGATTCAGCACACATTCCTTTGGGACCTCTTGGTTTGCCATGGATTCTTACAACCTAGACAGCAAGAACTGGGAAAAGAAAGTTTGGTGGGAGCTGACAAGAGAATTTAATGAAAATTCTTCCAACAAAGAGGATTGTATGTAAATAAAATAAAAAGAACCAAGCCTTCTGAAAACTAAATGAACAACAGTATAAAAGGCAAGGTCAGAAGCAGAGCCAAAAGAGTTTCCCTTTTAGATACTGAGAAGATAAACATGATGCCAGCTGGTTGTGTTGACTCGTCTTCCTTCACCGGGGTTTTGTTCCACTTTCAGCGTTGTTTCAGCCCCTTCCTACTCCAAAGAGCAAAGTAAAATGTAATTGTTATTCTTTGTATGCCTCTCCTAGAATCTATTACTTATTTATATGGGAACTTTCTTTAAGGTTTTATGAAACATGTTACTGAAATATTGGCTTTTTTTAGAATATTGTAATAAAAGATCTGGTATTGATAAACATAAAACAAACAAACAAACAAACACTCCAAACACACTTTTGAGTGAAATGAATTTTCATTCCCTTAAAAAAAAAGAGTTTAACTTTCTCAGAGGATGAAAATTAAGAGTATTCTTACAAATTACATTCATCTTCACTAGAAAGTTTAAGTTGAGAGAAATAACACTGATGGAGTTCAGTAGAGCAGTGATTATCGCCCCCAGCAGATTTGTCTTAAAAAATTGTGAGGGCCTCATGATATATTTATGTTATCAAGTCTCTAAACCCTTCAATGTCATTGAACTGAAAGACTGGTGAAATAAATTTTGTTTCCTAACTTTGGTTACCTTTGGTAGGAAGGTGCTGCTGATGAATTCTCATACAGAGTTAACAACATCAGGTGGCATATGTGAAGTACATATTGCATTGCTCCAAAGTGAACAGCACCCAAACCTCCATTCCATTTTCAGTTTTTCTAACTCACCAACCAGGTAGACCACTGACTATGAAAGCAAATGGTAGCATTAAGAGGTAAGTGGATTTGACTTAGAATAACCGACTAAAAAAGCAACACAAGTTCATGTCATTTATTTCATCTTTGTGATTGAATAACAGCATTGGGACATTCTTCAATTTGCTGTTCATTTGCTCTCATACTGCTTTTGATTAGGTCTGAGTCAACAATGGAAATGCTAAAAACCCTTTTGGGAATAGTTAAAAATTTCCCTCTGCACTAAGACATGGGTCAGAAAATGCACATATGGGCCGACCCTCATTCAAGCAAATAATTTTTAGGAAGTTTATGGATCCCCAAAGCCTCGAGTCAAAACCCCTGATGCTAGAGAAGCTGACCATCAAAGAAGTGAGTTGCTAGGAATTAATTTTAGTCAGGAAGCCCCATAGTGAGAAGCCAAGAGGTGACTCAATCAGACTCAATCAAACACTCTGTTGTATAAGGAGAACAAAAGGAAGACATGTTCTCTCTCTGTGCTTTGATTGTTAGGTAAGAAGATTAATATTGATCATCTCAGCCCTGAAGCCTTGGGACAAGGAAGAATTATGCAACTGATGAGGAAATTTCCATCCTACCCAAAGTTCTCACATATTCTGACAATAAAATTGTATCACTGAATGTGATGTGAACAGAACTCCTTTTTGTGATTTTGAAAAGCCCAACCAATACAACTGCCAAGATGTGAGGTAGGATGTCCCACTGGGGTTATTCACTGCCTGTTGGAATGCTGGCCTTTCTCTTTCCTGTAGCTTCACAACAAACATGGCACCACCCACATGCCAGCTTTCATCCTGGATACTGATTGTCTTTATTGCAGACACCTCTTGTTTGCCTCTTATTGTTGATATGGAAGTAGGTAATTTCTGGGTAGTTGAACTCTGAAATGAGTAATCTAGAAACTTGGAAAATACGTGCTAACAAAGTTTGCTCAGTAAAATCTGTGAGGGTAGGAAATTGCAAGTCAATTAGAACTTGGATAGACTCCTAGAATTTTCTAGTACCCTTTAGTGCAGTGCTTTTTGAAAGAATATTAGTCACCAAAGTTGCACAGGTCACAGGAAACAGAAATACCATGAGATCCATAAAGGTGAGGTCTAAAGAGAATTAAGGGCACCACACCACCGCCCAGCACACACGCTGGCACTCACATATACTGGTTTACACACCCTAACACCCACAGCAAGGGCTCATACCCTGTTATGTAAGAATATGATGAAGTAAGGGCTGCTTATGATTAGGAAAAGTAAAATAAAGAGGCTTGAAGGTCAGAGTCTTAAAGAAAATGGATAATTATTTTTCTAGGGTGAATTTCTTAATGCAAGGGATTAGACAAGATTCTGCAATTTCTCATTTCTGGAAGCGATAGTTTTGAGGAAATTTTTAAGTAAGGGTTAGGGGAGGCTGAGCAGTTTTCTCAGCTAGATTATGGAGAAAATATTTTCTGCCTTAAAAAAATGTTCTCTGAAGAGTGATGTTAGATAACATGTACTTACCTAGGCACAAAACTCTGAACTACCTGGAGCAGTTTGTTCATGAGTAACTCTAACAACAGCAGTAATAGTAACAAGAAGCTCAGAGCTTCAAGCAAGACCTGAAGTCTTATACCCTGTGATTCCATATATCCCTCAATCTGCTGCCATGTCTCAGATCACCCAGATTCCTTCAAATCCTCCCATTTTGCCCCCTGGAATCATGGCCCTCTCAGCAGAATCTCCTGCATGTTCAAACACTTAGCCAACTATTTTATTCACCACATTTTTCTAATGAAAACATGGCTCTTTCTGAGCTCACTGTCCTTCCTGGGACTATTTCAAATGGTGTGCTTCCACCCCACCCCACATGTGTCTTGTATCACTAGACTTGAAGGTGGAAGAAGATGGTCTTCTTGAGTCTCACTGTCCCATCCACATGTTGTATCCCTCTTTTTCAGTAATGCCCTTCTTTGAAGTTCTGACATTAGACTCTGCTACCTGACTACACTAGACCTTATCCTTCTAGTCATGCATATTCTTTCATTTATTGAAGACTTTCATTTATTAAGACTCCCTCTCATTTATGAAGGACTTTATCTTCAGATTCACTATTACCTCCATTTGGTATCATTTTTGGTGATTTTTTCAAAATACATTTTATTGATTATGCTATTACAGTTGTCCCATTCTCCCCCCTTCACTCCCTTCTGCCCTGCACACCCCCTCCCACCCACATTCCCCCTCTTTAATTCATGTCCATGGTGCTACATATAAGTTCTTTGGCTTCTACATTTCCTATACTATTCTTAACCATTTGCTGTCTATTTTCTACCTACTATTTATGCTACTTATTCTCTGTACCTTTGCCCCCTCTCTCCCCCTTCCACTCCCCCACTGATAACTCTCCATGGGATCTCCATTTCTGTGATTCTGTTCCTGTTCTAGTTGTTTGCTTAGTTTTTGTTTTTCTTTTTAGGTTTGGATGTTAATAGCTGTAAGTTTGTTGTCATTTTAGAGTTCATATTTTTTATCTTCTTTTTCTTTGATAAGTTGCTTTAACATTGCATATAATAAAGGCTGGGTGATGATGAACTTGACTTCATCTGAGAAGTATTTTACCTGCCCTTCTATTCAAAATGATAACTTTGAGGGGTAGAGCAATCTTGGATGTAGGTCCTTATCTTTCATGACTTTGAATACTTCTTTCCAGCCCCTTCTTGCCTGTAAAATTTCTTTTGAGAAATCAGCTGATAGTCTAAAAGGAACTCCTTTTCTAAAAGGTAACTGTTTCCTTTTCTCTGGCTACTTTGAAGATTATCTCCTTATGTTTAATCTTGGGTAACTTAATTATGATGTGCCTTGGTATGTTCCTCCTTGGGTCCAACGTCTTTGGGACTCTCTGAGTTTCCTGGACTTCCTGAAAGTCTATTTTCTTTGCCAGATTGAGGAAGTTCTCCACTATGTTTTCAAATAAGTTTTCAATTTCTTGCTTTTCCTCTTCTCCTTCTGGCACCCCTATGATTCAGATGTTGGAATGTTTAAAGATGTCCTAGAGGCTTTTCTCCTCATCTTTTGAATTCTTGTTTCTTCATTCTGTTCTGGCTGAATATTTCTTTCTTTCTTCTGCTCCAAACCATTGATTTGAGTCCCAGTTTCCTTCCCATCACTGTTGGTTCTTTGTAGATTTTTCTTTATTTCACATAATGCAACTTTCATTTCTGCCTAGCTCTTTTTTATGCTGTTGAAGTGCCCAGTGAGTCCCTGGAGCATCCTGATAACCAGTGTTTTGAACTATGTATATGATAGGTTGGCTATCTCTTTGTTGCTTAGTTGTATTTTTTTCTGGAGCTTTGAACTGTTCTTTCATTTGGGTCATTTTGTTTTTTTTTGTCTTGGCACACTTGTTATGTAGTAAGGGGTGGAGCCTTAGGTGTTCACCAGGGTAGGGCAACCCATGTTGCTGTGTTGTGATACTTATGTGGGGAAGCGTTCCGAGAGGGAACAATGCTTGCTTTACTCTCTGCTGGTTTTCAGTCACTTCCCCGGCTACCCACAATCAGATTGGCCCTTTCTGGTACTGATTCCCAATGGGTGGGTTTGTGTACATTCTAGCACCCTGTGGGTCTCTCCAATGAACTCTCCTGTGAGGTTGTGAGTTTCTCTCACTGCTGCCTCAACCCCCACAAGTTTTTTCAGTCAGAGGCTTTGAGACTTTATTTCCCAGTACTGGAACCCTGGGTTGTATGGTCTCTCTCACTCCCTCATTGTTCCTCCAGGTTTATCTGCATGTGAATGTGGGACTGCCCAGTCTTCAAGTCACTGCCTTGCCTGGTCCAACAGCTGCTACCTTGCTGAGAGTCCTCTCTACATGGCTGCCCATCTCTGCCCCTCCTACCAGTCTGGATGAATGTTTCTTCTTTAACTCCTTGATTGTCAGACTTCCATACAGTTTTATTTTCTGTCAGTTCTGGTTGTTTTTTGTTTTTAAATTTGTTGTTGTCCTTGGTTTGGTTGTGCGAGGAGGCACAGTGTGTCTACCTACACCTTCATCTTGGCTGGAAGTCTGATGATTTTAATATCAATGTAAATAATTATTGTTATATTCTGACCTCTGAATTCACCAACCTCTTCCTTCACTTTACCTCAGCTACCCACTGCCATGCACTACTCTGACTTTGTCATTATTGATACCTGCATCCCATCACAATCTGAATTTCAATTATTCTACTGTCAGACCACCTTACAAAATCAAAAACATTAAGAACCCATAACATTCACAGTGCATTAAACCACCTACCTTTTCAATATTCCTCACCCATTCCATGTCCTACTTTCTCTCATCACCTAGTTTATATTACCTGCTGCATAATTAGTCATTCCTTAGCATCCTTCATCAACTCCTTAACCCCTCTCTTTTCTGTTGTTATATCTGCTTGGCATAACCCCAAACCTAGTTAAATCCAGTTATCTATCAACTGTAATCATCTATATGACTATACCTGTGTAGCTGAAGATGGCTAAAAAACACAACCATCCTTACCAGTCTCCCTTTAAATTCATGAACTCCAATACACATGTATCCTTTCCTGATAACTGGCTATATTTTGAAGTTCTCTCTGTCCATTCATTCTTACATGTGCCAAACAGGACCAGGTTGCTAGAAGAAATTACTTTCTTTAGCTATCTGGGTATGTAGACAGTGCTCAATGGCAACCAGAATCCTTGGGCCAGTTGCCTCCTGCCCCAATAAATTTGTCCAGGGCTCCAAATGCCTTCCTAATTACCTAAGTGTGCCACTGAAATATCCCTTTTAAATACGTACCTTGGCTTCAAAAATTGGAGGAAATTATCTTAGAAGAAAAGTCACACTTCCTTCTCCATAAATCCCCAATATTGCCTTTGCCATTCTTTTGCTCAATTTTTGACTTTCTTCCTATTTAATTGATGAAAGTTGAGTCAATCAAAATAAAAAAGCTTTCATAATTTCCCATCCCCACATTTATCAACCTACTTTCTCTCTTGTTCTATGAATAATGTCCACCCTCCTCACTAACAATGACCCCTTTCCTTGTGCCCTAGATAGATACCTTCACTCTCACCTGCTCAAAGTATTCAGGACAACATTCCCTAAGCTCCACCAACTCCCATCTTTCCTTAGTTAATTATCTCCAAATCCAACACACCAATAAGATGTTATTTCTTTCATCTCAAATATAAACAAAAAATGACTTCACTTTCCCATCCACTTACTACCAATTTATCTGCTTCAATCAAAATTCATAAAAGTCTATATTCACTGTCTATAATTTCTCTTCCTTGTACCTTGAACCCACTAAAATGTTCTTATAGAAATCACCAATGGATTTTTAATGCTAAATCCAGTAGTCAAGTCTCATTCTTCATCTTAATTGACCTATATAGGAATGTCAAACTCATTTACACTGAGGGCCACATTAGCCTCATGGTTGCCTTCAAAGGGCCAAATGTAATTTTAGTACTGTATAAATGTAACTACTCCTTAACAGTTAAGTGAGAGCTCAGTGCTGCCACTGGGTAGAAACAAGGTGCTGGGCTGGATAAAACAAGGTGGAGGGCCGTACTTGGCCTGCGGGCCTTGTGTTTGCCACCTGCGACCTACAACATTTGACTAAGTGGAAATGTGTTTCTTCTTGAAACTCATTCTGAACTTGATTTGAACACTGTTCTCTCTTAATTTCCCTCTAGTATACCATCTCAGTCTCTATCTTTCTTCCACAGCCTCCAAAGTTAGGCAGTCTCAGGCCCTCAGGCCCTCTTTTCTGTATTCATTCTGACCCTAGATCATCTAATCTGAAAGCACCCTTAAACTTTAAAGTGCCTACCAATCACCTGGAGATCATGATAAAATGCCAGTACTGATTCAGCAGTTCTGAGGTAGGTTCTGAGATTTCTAATAACCTCTCAGATGATGTTAAGTGCTGCAAGTAGCAGACTCGAGTTCACTCTCATGGCACAAACACACTCTACTTGTTGCTGACTTTTATACTGTATTTCTGTCTCCATTATGAACCTCTCTCCTGAAATTCTGCCCCATATATTCAAACAGTTCAGTTGACATTCCACTTGGATGTCTCAAACTTAACATGTCTAAGGATTCCAAATCCTAAACATGTCCTCAGTCTTGCCACCCCATCCCAACCAGCTTCTCTTTCAGCCTTCCCAATTTCAGTAAATAACAACTTATCCTTAAAATTCCTCAGACCAAAAACTTTAGCATCTTCCTCGAGTTTTATCCTTTCATACTCTATATCCAATTCATCATCAAATTCTGTTGCTGCTATCTTCAAGATACATGCAGAGTCTGGCCATATCTCAGCTGTCCGATTTTTGCCACCTTAGTCCAAGCTATCGTGGTGTCTCACTTGGACTGTTGCAGGACTGCTAACTGAAATTCCTGCTTTTATACTCTTCAGCAGCAGAATTACCTTGATAGAATATAATTCCCATTACTTCACTTCTTACTCAAAACTCTCCAACAGTTTCCAGATTTAGAGAAAAGCTAGTGTTTTTACAGAAGCCCATATCACCTGCCCATTCCCCCCTCCACTCCCATTTAACCTTATGATTCTATTTCTCTCTGTAGTCCAGACACAGAACCTCCT
Organism: Phyllostomus hastatus; assembly: GCF_019186645.2. Classification (NCBI taxonomy): domain Eukaryota; kingdom Metazoa; phylum Chordata; class Mammalia; order Chiroptera; family Phyllostomidae; genus Phyllostomus; species Phyllostomus hastatus. The sequence goes on from NW_025333543.1 coordinate 5,928,251, forward strand.
CATACCAAGCATGACTCTGCCTTTGCTTTTGATCTTGCATTTATCTTCAAATACTCCTCAAAATACCCACATAACTTACTTCCTCACTTCATTCAGGTCTGCTCAGTTGGCACCCTACTAATGAGAATTTCTCTGATTTTGCTATGTAAAATAATCCCTCTAAATCTCCGCTTTATTTTTCTCCTTAATTACCCTTTGTAATTTAACATAGTTTAACCATTTTTTTTGTTTGTTTAATTTTTCGTCCCCACCACTAGATGGTAAGCCCCAATGAGACTAACCACTCTGCCTTTTTTTGTACACTGCTGTATCCAAGCACCTAGAACACATAGATGCACTCAACAATGTGTTGATCTTTTGGTTAAGGATTCTCACTTGATGTTACCACAATTTTTAAAATCAGTGCCTCTAATATAGCCTCAGGTGCCAAGCACCACTCTATTGTTCCTTCCTTCAGTTGGTAAGCTTCAGTGTCCCTGGTCAAAGTACTGCCACTGGTTTTTTGAGCACCACAGCTCTTTCAGCCCATCTTGAAAGCCCATTCCATAAGGTCAATGGTTCTCTGTGGACTGCACAATAGAATCACCCAAGGAGCCATTTAGGTTATCAATAATCTCATCTTATTCTCTGAAGATTCTTCTTTAACTCTTTTGGGATGGGGCCTTGTGTCCATCTGTGTTTTCTCAAGTTCTCCAGATCTTTCTAATGTTCACCCAGGTTTCACAACCACTGTTCTTCTGCTTGAACAAAATACCACCAACTAGGTGGCTTAAACAACATAAATTTATTTCTCACACTTCTGAAGTCTTAGAAGTCTAAGATCAAGGTGCTGGTAGATCTGATATCTGAAAAAAGTTGGCTTCCTGGTTTATAAGCAGCAGTCTTCTCAGTACAACTTCACAAAAAATGGGCCAGAGAGCAGTGTAGGATCTCTTTTATAAGGACACTAAGTCCATTTATGAGAGCTCTACTCTTATGATCTAATCACCTCCTGAAGGCTCCACTTCCTAATACCATCACATTACAATTAGGGTTTTAACACATAAATTTGGGGGAGACAAACATATTCAGTCTGTCTAAAGCAATCACTTTGACTTCAGAAGGATAGTCTTGGTCAGGAGTGTCAAACTCATTTTCACCAGGTGCCACATTAGCCTTGCGGCTGCCTTAAAAGGATCAAAATAATTTTAGGACTGTACAAATGTAACTACTCTTTAACTGTTAAGGAGTTGAAATTACATTTGGCCCTTTGAAGGCAACTGTGAGACTAACGTGGCCCCTGGTGAAAATGAGTTTGACACCCCTGGTCTAGGTGAATAAGTTTTTTAAAATTTAATGTGGATAAGAATCACCTAGATGCTTTGTTAAAATGGTTTCCTGGGCAAATCCCTAGTGATTCTAATTCAGCAGGTGCAGGGAAGGGAAACATGAGCTTCTATTTCTAATAAGCTTATTATAGGCAATGCATAATGCTGCAGGCCCCAGTGATCCAGTTTTTTCAGGTTGACAAATGTCTCCAGCAGCAGAGATTGTTTCATTCTCTCTCTACTCAGAATAAGTCCCCTCCCCAACAGTGAGGACAGAGGTAATTTTCTTTCTTTTTTTTTTTTGAAGGTTTGACTCTGAATGGTGCACTGATTTAGTACTTATGTAATGTATTTATACAAGTACTTATCTAATTCCTACTATACACAAAGCACCATGTTGGCACTGGAGAATCCAACAGTGTGCTCTTGTCATAGCAAAGTTAATCACCGGTTTCAAGTGTTTTTCTGAATTTTTTCCAAGGATCAACATGTTGACAGCTTGTAAGATTATTCCAGAGTTCTCCAGATACAAATATAGATTAGGGTTCAATGGGAAGCTGGATATGCCTTCACAGACCCTTGAAGCTACTGAACAGTTTGTCCATGAGTTTTCCTTTTAAAAGACAAAATGTAGGTATTATTTTCCATAAGCATACCCTAAAGATGGCAGCTGGAAATAACTGTTGATATTCAAATGTTTTCCAGCCAATGGTGAAGATTTCTCATGCCCTTTCCTTGTGGGATATGTTCTAGGCCAACTTCCCCAACACAGAATATAAGTGGCACAAGGAAATGTAGGAATGCATGGCCAAGTAAACTGAGAAATGTTGCATGTGATATTCTACCCTTGAACAGTCAAAAATGCACCTTGACATCTCAAAGGTTCTGAGAAGCTCTGTAGTAGCCTATGACACCCACTAAACATATTGAAAAACTACTGATATACCTTTACAGACTTTGGGCTGTGTTAGGCAGAATGATATTAGTAAAGACTGTTAGTAATCAATGACAGCCACAAGCTGGAATCTGGGTAGTGCACCACCTTTATCCTGTGGTGATCATTGTTTTCCTCAGGAAATTTTCTGCAGTTTGAGACCCCATGGGAGGGTAGAACAGGCTGGTAAGTCCTCTAAAGAGGAAAGCATAATAAGGAGTGCTTCTCTGACTCTCTGAGGTAAACTGTCAGATGACTTCCCTCTGAGTAGAAATGAGTCTAAACTTTCCAGTGGCTCAAAATCCAGGCACGAGATGTGATTTCTGGAAAGACCTGTAACTTCTCTGAGCCTCATGGTTATTAGTTATTAGAATTTCCTTCACAGGAATTGTATGAGGAACAAAATGAAAATTATATAGAAAAAGCACCTGGCCCATAGTCAAAGAATGTCTCAGGAGGTGAGTCACTTTGAAGGTAAAAGAACAGAAACACTGGACCCACAGGAATTAGTGTTAAACTGGAGAACAACTTCCAGAACAACAAAGTGAGGCAACCTGTTGACCTGCTCCTCTGTGAAAGAACCATTACTGGTAAAAATAATCAAACAACCACTTAAACTCTGGATATTGTCCTTATGGCATACAGCAATGAAGAAACAGTCATTCAAGAAAATATAGTAAATCTTAGCAAGAACAGCAAAAGCCATTTAGGTTTTAAAAAGGCTATAGTCATGTTAGCCACAACGTACTCCTTTTTCCCTCCCCTAGCTCGGTGTGACAGCAGCTCTAAGGGGGTGAGGGACAAGAAGGTAGGGTTCCCTATTCTCCCAGTTCACAGTCTAAGTCGTGAGACAATATCTACCTAGGGGTGTTGGTCAGCAGCACTTCTCATTCCCACACCCTGAATTGCACAGGCTAAATTCCAGATGAATGCAATGGCAGGCTAAAGGGCTCCTTCCTCCATTCAGTCCCCATTATAGAGCAAGGCTTATCCCAGGTGTGGCAGACCAAGAATATTAGGGGCTTCCATTGTCTTACCCCAGCACATTCATAGAGTGAAAGTTCTGTGTCAGGAAAGGCAGGCTTAAAAGACCAGAGTCTACTACCCCTGCCCAACACCTTGTAATAAAGGTTGAGAGTTGCTCCAAGAGAAGTAGGAAGCTTTACTTGTCCCCAGCTCCAGACCAGCAGCTCAGAGATTTTGCCCAGGTAGATAGACATACTATAAGGACAGAGAGCTCTTCCCAAAGGAGCATTGTGGGGGAGGTAATCCTGAAAGGGCTCTCAGAAACAATGAGATTCAGGTGGTAAGCAATTGAGAGTAGACTGTAGGTAGCTCCTTAAGAAACACAAGATAAACCATTAGGCTAGTTAGTTTACCAGAAAGAACCAGGGGGAAATACAGCTAAAAATAAAACAAAATAAATAAATATAAATATGTCTCCAATTTGTAGTATAATAACACAGAGAAGAATTATGGCAAATGATTTTGAAGCACACTAATTTGCCTGCATCTCTCTGGTGGAATAGACCCTAAAGATAAAAAGAACTGTAAGGGAAAATAAAGAAAATAAATGAAATATTTTTTAGTAATCATTGTGTTATGAAAATGGAATGAGGTAAAACAAATGAATAATTATGAGGTATTCTCATTTGTATCACTGTCTGTGTTGTCAAGAACTGGGATTCCTGGTATGCGAGAAAGAAAAAGCAGATATAAGATAGAAGAGGATAAATAAAAGACCTATAGTCCTGGATTTAAATTGTAAGTAATAGTATGAACTTCTGACATATTTCCCTTATAGAAGATATATAAATAGGTGAAGATATAAACATATACATAGAGATAGACCTATACAGAGATGTATTTCTTTGCTCAGTCCAAATCCATTATATATTTTATCTATTTCTTAGCTCAATCCACTGAAATGACCAATCTAATGACCAATTCAACAACAACAAGAAACTTTAGTGACCAAATTTGGGTCTTCAAATACCACTTCCCACTGAAAGTAACCAGGGTTCCTTGAAGAAGTGGTTAATTTCATGTCTGTAAGTAAGCTTAGCATATATGAAAGTAAGCTCAGAATATCTCGTCATACCCAAATGCCAGGAAACCATCAAAATCTATTACAGTTTTTAAAGGGGCTCAGAGTCAACTAGAGGAAGCCTTTGAGTTTAACTGCCAGGTTATATGAAATATGGAGGACAGAAACAATTCAAAAATGCCATGGAGATGAAAACACAAAGTCCAGACTATGGGAAACTGAAAAGAATAAACAACCTAGTTTCTTCAATTATTAAATTGTAAGGGAAAAAAATAGAGGGAGAATCTACAAAGGAACTCATACTAATCACAATACATGAACTTTAAATGAATATGGATTCAAGTAAACTACAGGCAGTTCTTGTTTTGTACTATTCAGATATGAGCCAATGTGTTACCATGGTTTAGCTAAACAATACCAGTCCCTCAGCAATAGTTCAAATTTCAGTTACCACACTATATTAACTGTGAACAATGGCATGAAATACCAGCATTGCTACTAGTTCCTTTGTCCACAAATCAATCTAGAAATAATGGATTTGCATCACGTTCAGTGACCAATTATGTCACTTCTTTCAAAGTGTGTTGGCAATCAGTCACTGCAACTATTATCCAGCACACTCACATACAGCAAAGTGTGGGGAGTGTATAGTTGTGCTGCCTCCTTGTCTCTAAGTGATAAACCCACATGACATTTTACAAAAATAGAGAATCAAAGAGGGAACTGGCCAAAAAGGGTGAAAGTGCCCCAAAGAAAGAAAGAGTGGCAATGTTGGAAGTAAAATTCAAACTGGATATAAAAGGAGTGATAGAAAAAATTGCTGACAGTGGGAATGTTTACACTGTGGTCATCCAAGAGACCAGACATGCTACCAGGGAAACTTGAATGAAGACCAACTTAGTGACATAAATGAGGAAAGTGGTTGTGATAAAAAGACAAAGATGTTCCAGAGGAAGTGACACCAGCTAAAACCTTTTCATTAAAACTCTTCTCGAAGAATTTTTCACAACATTGGAGTCACAAAGAATAAAATCTTGGAAGCTGATCCAAACTTAGGAGTATGACAGCTTGCCAAGGAAGACATAGAAGAGATGGTCTCTTCAGATTGTAAGTTACACAACCAAAAGGCAAGCATTGTTCAAACTATTCATGATAAGTATTTTACAAAGAAATGAAACACTTTATTTTTCAATGTTCCTAATGTTTAAGTTAGTGTAGTAAACAGTTTAACTAGCATTTTTATTTTCTTACGTATTTATAATCAACAGTCAGCATTTTCAATGTTTAATATCTCTAAAGGTTGTGGAATAATCATAATCTTTCCCATTAATTATGTACATTAATTTTGGTTTTGCACAGTCATTATTATAGTCCCAAACTACTGTGCAAACTTAAATTTCAAATAAAGAAAAAAAGAGACAATGACATTTGTACATGGTGTAGATATTTGGGGATATTAAGGACTTTTTTTTACTGGTGGCAATAGCAATGTGGAAATATATACATATTTAAAAAGAAGAGAAAGTCCTTGTCACCAAACAGCTAAACTTACATGTCTGGGATTTGCTCAAAATAATGTACGATGGAAGTGCCAGAGAGTATAGATGAAATAAGATCAGCCATGAGTTGATATCTATTGAATATCAGTGACGGGCATATGAAGTTTATTATATTACATGTTTACTTCTATATATTTTAAATGTTTTAATTGACCAGAAAATGTAAAATAATGTAATAGTTATTCAATGTTTTATTGCACAGTTTAATTTTACATTTGTGTCTTCCTTGCCCCAGGATAACCTGGCAACATTTCCAGGTTCAAGTACAAATGCTTGTTGTGGGTTCCTGAGTAGGGAAAAAGCTACGTCTGTGCACAGACACTCTGGTTCCTGCTTTGCCTGGCATATCTGGCCTAAAGGGGAGATGAGAGGAAATAAAAATAAAAAGTTCTTCCTAACAATAAAGTTGCCTATGATCACAAATTTGTTTCATAACTTTTCCTTTAGAATATTAATAAGCCTCTCCTATCTGCTTCCAGAGAAGGTACAATCAAAATATAATTCAATTTTATTTCCATTTGCCAGTACATCTGTCACTGCTGACATTTAAAGATCATTCTTTCTATTATTCTGCCAGTGTCAAAGGTGAATGGGAAAGATAACAAGGAGTTTATACGTCCAAACTATTTATGCCTACTTTCAATATTCAAAATGGTCAAAAGAAAACAAGTGTTGGAAATTTTTTTAAGTTGGTGTGTGAGTCTCTGCATTTATTTCTGTGGTTGGCAGATTTGGGAAATTGGTTATCTTAACAACAAAACAAAATCTCCACAAGGGGACAGTTCTGGAAGGTCAATCTGCATTTTTTTGGTACATATTTTGTACTTTGAAGAATGGAAGATGTATTGTAAAATGTTTTAACTTTTTATTTAAATAACAATTTAGCATTATTGTTGCATTAATTCATTTTGCTACATGAAATTAAAGGCCAGTATTAGCATATTCGCTTAAACAAATGCACTATATCATTTTACAACTTGAGTAAATAAGTTACTAAAAAAGAAAGTGAGTGTTCCTACTCTAAACAATTAAGCAATAACCCTAAACTTCTGCCAAGAATTCTCTTCTCTCTGAGAAGGTTCATAAATACTGATTCCCCGGTTCCCTGTCAACTGACAGATCGTGACTAGGGTTGCTGACTCTACACTCTGGAAGCACTTTATAATTCCCAACCTATTGGTTTAGAGTTCTCATGCCCCAATGTACTTGTCTTGAATTTATAGGTTTTGCTTATTGCTTCTTTTACTGGGGAATTGTGATTCTCCACACCTATTGTAACAGGTCAAACGGGTTTTTATATTGAGCACTTTAAACCTCATTCTAAATTGTCTTCCACAGAGTATTTGAGGTTCTTTCTTTACCAAACTACTAAAATATTTACATTGGGGGTTTTATTAGCTTTTCACTCTAATGAGTAGCAATTTCCCAATCCTGGAAGGTCCCTGATTACTGAAAGGAAATGTACTTGTTCAGGCGTTAGCATTTTTTCTTACAATGAGGAAGAACAAAGTGAAAGGTCTGAGAAATCAATGAAGAAACTGTGTTGGGCGGGAGTAGACATAGACTGAAACAAGTTACCCCCAAAACTCAAGACTTAGGTATGAAAAACAAGTAAACAAAAATAGGAAGTCTGTGGGCAAAATAGTTTATTTTTAAGTAGAAATAGAAGAGGGAAAACTTGATATGAAGAAAAACCAAGTGTTGGCATGAGCAATGCAGCTTGGGTGACCAACACCAACTTCCCTTTCTTGTTTCAGTGCTTTTCTTCTTAAAGTGAGCTTTCAGAACTATAACTTGTTTTGTCACATTTAGTGTGCATTTGACTCCTTCCACCTTTGCAAAGTTCTTCTTCTTTATTTATTTGTTACTCAGAATGAACCTGAAAGACTGCTTGCTGGCTTCTGATCTAGCATGAAAGGCACTTAGAAGTCTACACTCCAACCAAATGATAAGTAAAAAGTTGGACAAACTAAAAAATCAACCACTCTTCTTAGATCTGTCAGAGAAGTAAGGTCACAGGGTGTCTTGCAACCTGTAGAGGCTGGACAAGTTCACGGGATTCGGGCAGATGGAAGAATATTCATGGAGTCACTGGGATGTCTGACATGCCTATATTCAAGGGTGGGAGACCCACACATGCTACAATCTGCATGTCTCCCAACAGGGAGCCCCTAACTCCCTTATATACTATATATAGACAAAGCAGGCAGGAATCTAAAATATTGGGTAACACAGCAAGATTCTGTGCATGCAAGCCCACTCAATGTTATGGGAACCCCATTTGTTGGACCCAGTCTCAAGGCTATGAGAACACAGCTTATCTTAGTTCCCCAGACATATGGGTGAGGGAGCCAGACTGCCTCCATTTACCCTGTACAGGGCAAACTGGTGCCTCCAAAAGTAGAGAGACAGACAGGCAGATACAACTTACCTGAGTAGAAAGCACTAAGGAGAAATATCCTTAGGAAACAGTACTGGGTAGGAAAACCTGAACACAACTGGTGAATTGCTACAAGCTCAGTGTAGACAAGCCTGAGAGAGATCTCCAAGGCACCCAGTTGTCAAGGGAGCAGAACCCATATTTTCATGCGTTTTACCTTCAGGAGCTGTAATAGGTATTCACAGTAAAGATCAGTAAAAATTTCCTCAGGATTCCAGCAGGAGGAGGGGAACAATAATCACTTTGAAACATACCTCAGGGCACCAAAACTTACCCTCAGGAGAAACTACTTTACCAGAGCCTAGTATACCTGGGTAAAGGGAAATATTCAATTCCGGCCACCTCAACCCATCCTGTCCTACCTAAGAGTGTGCAGGGATGCTGAGAAGCCATCGTCAACCCACAGTCCAGGTGCACAGGCTCACAAAAAGACTGAGACCTAACATAGAACTCCCCCATTTCACACAGAAGGAAAATGATACAGGTTTGAAACACAGATATATAAAGAAAGGAAGAACACCAGAAAATGAATACATGAAAATAAAATTAAAACTTTTACTTTTCTTATTCTTAATTAACTGAATAGATTACAGCTTGTTCAATAAATAATAGATATGATGTGTTGATTGTATGTAACATATACAAATATCCTGACATATGCTCATGTATAAATGAAATCAATGACATCAATGAAACAAGGAATAAAAGGGAGGACTTAGGGATATTTTGGGTTTTTTAATTTTTTTTAAGAGGGAGAAAAACATCAATGTGTGGTTACCTCTCACATGCCCTCCACTGGGGACCTGGCCCACAGTCGAGGCATGTGACCTGACTGGGAATCATACTAGAGACACTTTGTTTTGCACGCTGGCACTCAATCCACTGAGCCACACCAACCAGAGCAAGGATATTTTGTTCTTATAAGGTACTTATAAGGTTGTTATAAAGTATACCCATGCAGTATTATAATGTTATTTAAATAAAGTTGGATTAGTTGTAAATGTATATTGCAAACTCTAGAGCAATCACTAAAAAACATTAAATAAAAAAAAGCTATATAATTGATTTGCTTAGAAAGAGAAAATACAATGATAAAAAAAGCTTCAATTAAAGCAACACAAAAATGTGGCAGTCAAAATAAAAACAGAGAACAGGGGCAATGATCTAAATACCAATTAAAAGACAGATTGTCAGAGTTGATTCAAAACTAACACCCAACAATATGTTGTCTATAAGAAATCTACTTTAGATAATATAAAGACACATAAAGATTAAAAGTAAAATTATGGGGAAAGTTATACCATGTTAACATTAATCTAAAGAAAGAAGGAATACCTCTATTAATTTCAGACAGAGATGATTTCAGAGTAAGGAAAGTTATTAGAGATAATGTGGGTTGGTACATAATTATAAAGTGGTCAGTATACTCCAAGAAAACACAACAATTCTTAGTGTGTATGTGCCTAACAACAGAGGTGAGCATACACACAATGTGCATGAGGCAAAAACAAACAGAACTTAATGTAAACCATGGATTGGGGTAGCAGTGATAGTTGATTGGAACAGATCACTCTGGGATGGAGTGTTGACAGTGGCAGAGACTGTGCATGTGGGGGGGCAGGAGGTAAATGGGGACTCTCTACTTTCTGCCCAGTTCTGCTGTGAACTTAAAAATGCCCCTAAAATAAAGTTTATTAATTTTTTAAAAAATTATCTGGAATACCTAGAATTAAGCACGCTCTAAGACTGCCCTCTTGGGGTCAGTCACATGTGATGCAGACACCGGCGGCCCACAGTGTCCGCGTCATTATGGATGAAATAAGACATTCACATGGACTACCAAGTCTGGTGGGGAAAAAAGGACAGCATGGCTTTTCTTTCAAGGGGAGCAAAAGCCTCGGCCTCCACCATGAGAGGCCTTTACTTCTCTTTCTGGTCACATTACATGATGGTCCTCATTTACTATGCACAGGTTCACTTTAGGTGGTTACCTTTTACAGAAAACAAAGGAGCCAATGCCACTAATCCCATCACAGAAGAGGGATATTTGCAAATGAAAAGGCAAAAGTGGTTGAACTGGTTACACTCATCCTTGGAAGGTTTAGCATGGATTTTAGGAAGCTACTTTGCAGTAAATGTCCTCAAATCAGGGTGAGGGAGTTTTTAACAAAACACAAGACTCAAAGTGGCCTAGGTACATTGCAGGCCTGATTCTCTGCAGGAGAACCTATCCCTGGGCGTGGGTCCTGTGCATCTCCGAGTGGGAGCTGGGCCCACGCCATGCAGAATGGTCTCCTACAACATGTGAAAACAAACCTCTCCAAATAAGTAAAGGCAGGGATAGAGGGCTTGGCATTGGTAGGGGCTACTGTCCATCTACCACACTTCATCTGCATCTTTCATGAAGAAACTCTGCAAGACTCTTTCAGTCTCCTGCCACCACAGTGATAGGGGCTGCTGCAGGTCTGCCCACCTGTAGTGGATAGTGATGGAACCACTCCAGCTTCCCCATCAAGTAGAACAAGCAGACATCCGTGCTGAGCCTAATCATCCGAGGGCCCATCACTCCTTCTGCGGCACCATGGCAAAGGTGTGGTGGCTGTAACATAGCGGAGATCCAGCAGGTCACCTCCTTTGTGCGAACCACCATGAACAAGAATGCCTGGTCCACCCTGAGCAGCATGTTGCTCAGGACCCTCTAGAACAAGTCCCACTGGGATCAGTGCATGGCCATGATCCACAGGGCCAGTGCTGTCCTGTGCAGCCACCAAGAGCTCCTGAGCACCCCCATCCCCAAAGCAATAAAGGCATCCATGGACTTCCCTCAGGAATAGAAAACTAAACTCTGCAAGGAAGAAAAGGGACCAAAGAAGCCTCTCTGATTAAAAACAGATTTGGACAAAAAAAAGCCACCCAAGATAGTGTAGAAACACTATTTCCTTTGATGAGTTTTGCTCACTTACCAAGAGCTATCAGACAGCTACCACTGTTTGAATAAACTTTCAAATAAATAAATGGATCCTTGGAGAATATTTTGTGTTGTTCTATAAGCCCATATTAAAAAAAAATAATTTGACTAGCATCCTAACTCATGAAAGCAGGGACACAAAATGATATCTGTATACCCATGTTTATAAAGCATTATTCAACATGGTAAAAGGCAGAGGTATGTTAAGTGTGCACTGACAAGTGGATGGATAAACAAAGTGTGGTACATACATACAGTAAAATGTTATGCCAGTCTTAAACAGGAAGAAAATTCTGACACACTACAACATGGAGGAATCTTAAAGACATTATGCTAAGTGAAATAAACTAGTCACAAAAGGATAGATATGTAGTATATGATTCCACTCATATGATGTAAAATTGATACAGGCTGGAAAAAGGGAGAAATAGGAAGTTTTTGTGTAAGGGCTAGAGTTTCAGTTTGCAAGATAAAAAAAGATCTGTAAATTGGTGGTGATGATGATTGTATGACAATGTGAATTACTCAAGACCACTAAAAATGGTTAACATGGTAAATTTTAGGTTATGCACATTTTACCCCAATTTTTAAAAGAAATAATTTTAAGAGTGTCTCAATTTATGTGGGATTCTCAAGAGAAAAAAATATAAACCACAAAAGGAAATTTCGTGGTTTGTGCACCATGATCCTTAAGAGATTGAAGAGACTCAATCAATGAACACATCTGAAAAAAACTAAGTTTCACACAAATATATGGTTTTTATTGACAAGTGATATTTCTCTTATGGTAACACATAAAATTCCATCTTTAGGGTTAGTTTGAAGCTGGAAGGTAGTGTGTCCTTAATAGGAGTAGTCAGCTTCTGTGGTACTATTTTCTTTAGAGCTTCATCTAAGAAGGAACCTGTGTGCTCATTGGGAATTACTCAGGAGTATACAACAACTGAGTGAGCCCTAGTGCTTCTCTCCATACCCTCAAGGTACTTCATAGCCTCCAGTCAACATCACCTGAAGTCTTCCCCCAGTTTTAACATATCATAAAAATAGCTAATGCCATTAAAAGTCAAAATTTCAAATATAAATTTTTATACAAATATAATTCATAATATAATCATTTTTAAAATACAGCCATTTATGAGTTTGAAACATTATTAGAATAAATACTATTTCCTATAGAAAATTTCATTTGCATCACAAAATTATAAAACAGAAGCATATAAAGCTAATTCATGATTGATTTTTCTTCAATGTGTCTCTCTTTATCTCTCCCACTCAGTATATACAGTAAGAAGTGCATATAGTAGGTCTAAAAACACAAGACATCACCTCATTTATACCTAGATTTTCAGATTTCAGGTACCTATACCTGCAGTTGCCACTACCTAGAGTTTCTGTGATAAGGATTTTTCTGCACCAATTTTCTAGCCATCCTTCAGTTCAGAGGCTTTATGACCTTGGTACTTTCTGGAAGCTGGGGAAAGGCACATCAACTTCCACATGAAAGGAGCTATCCTGTCCCCTACATGATGTAATAGCCCCCTTTCCAGGTAAAGAATGTATTCTGATTATCTGAATTATTTGGATTTTTGGTAGAGCAGAATGGTACTAACCCTGATTTCCAGGATTCAGGAAGTCCTCTGTCCTGGCTAATACCTACTATATGTTGCAGTTATATATTTTGACGGATTGTCTTGTGACTCTCATAGTATTCTAATACTCGCTTGGAATGGGACAGTCCAAATACTTATCAGATGATAATGTTGTTGTTAAATATCTTGGAGAGAGTAGAGAAAAAGCAATATAAACCACTAAAGTTTTCAGTTAATTGTATCTCTAAATAATATGATTACACTTTTCCAATAATGCAAATCAAGAAATTTCACTAAACAATAAGTTGAACTAAGCTGGTTGACATTTACAGTCCCCCTTCCAAAAACTGCCAAAGGGAAAAAGTTTTCAGGAAAATCTGGTTTGCAAACACAAATGGTAAATCTTCAAGGATTTGAAGTACCTTTCACACAGTTTTACCACTGCCAGGAAGCAATTTATCCAGACCTATGTGAATATCATTAATGCCTCTTACCAAATGTTTCCTTTTGAAAAATAACATCCTTATTTTCTGAGGCATAAACTGTTTTCTTCTACACCTCCATGAGTGAGCATTCAATGCAAATATTCATATTGCTTTCTAAAGCCTGGTTTCTTGTATCTCTTCTTCTGTCTCCTCCTTCAGAGCAGTGATTGTGGACCGAGACTTGTGCTTGCTTGAGTTTCGGTGGGGTAAGAGCTTCAGGCGGTCCAAGGGGCTCATGGCTTGCTGGAAGAGGATCTTCTCGCTCAGCAGTTTCTGGAGGGAATCATACTGCCGTACTTTGTTCTCCTCTATGACCTAGGGAAGTGGCTGTTAGTGAGATCTTGGAGAGAAGGCAGGACCACAGCAAGGACAGAAAGTGGCATAGGTTCAGCGGAATGTAAAAGCTAAAAGGAAAGCAGTGTGCAGAGGCTTGCAGTCTGAATAGTCATGGATATTTCATTCCATTGATGAGTCCTTTGTCCTCTTGCTTTACCAAGCTTTCACCATCTGTGAAATGACCTGTAACTTTCTACTTAGCAGCTGGAAGATTTTTTTTAAACAAGGATTTTACTGAGCAATATACTTCTTCACAGAACTTTGGAGGAACTAAGGGGGCTTTGTAAACCAGAATGGTTTTTCTTAGATCCCTAATATGTTGCCTTAAAAATTAGTGGAAGTCCACAGCATGACAGTTGAACTTCTTCAACAGGGGATTTGAAGTTTAATTCCAAATTGGTCAAGGTATGCTTGAGTTTAATATACCTCCTTTACATGTTCAAGTTGAGCAAACCCAAAACCAGAGAACAGAAAGGTTTTACCCAATTTCCTGAACCTCATCATGGTAGGGCAAGAGGTTGTGAGTCAGCCCCCTAATTTGTCACCTGAAGCTCAGTAATAATAAAGGTAATAACAATCCTTCAGGAAGGAAGCATTTACCTCCAGCAGCCTCAAAAGTCTTAACAGAAATGACGTAATACATCATCCCAAGAACTTCCTTGTGACTAAACCTGAGGGAATTTGTAAACATCATTTGAAAGAATCTGTGACAGTTTTGAAAGCACAATGAGAAAGTGGTTGGTAGATGCACTCACCTGAGCTCCAAATCAAGATTAGAAAAATGAAATGAGCCTTTCAGCTATCACATTAAAACTATACATGAGATGCAAGATAATCCAGGCCTTTCCTGGACCCCATCCAAGGGAGATTTAGTTATTAAAAGCATCAGGACTTAAGTCTTTCTTCTGACTTGATCCCCAAATAAAGGATTCAGAAGTACAGATGTTCTAATTTATTAACATAACTTAGTAATATGCTGTCCTTTTGGATTTATTGAATTCCAACCTTATCTCATAGCTCAGATCAAAGTGAGAAACTTGTGTAACTATTTTGAGTAAAGCTAACTAAATGGCTACATGACACATGTTTTAAGTCAGAAATTGTACATTATTGTGACATGAAGGAACTATCACATAAGAAATAGTTATCAAGAATTAGAGAAATGAGATCTATGAGAGAAATGTAAATTATAAACACTCACCAAGAACTGTTGACATTCTAACATTGCTTCTATCCTGTGTTCAGAGAGGATCACTGTGCAGTCAGCAAATGCTTGTTTTAAGGCCCTTCGAATGATTTGGTATGTTCTAGAAAAGAAAGAAAATACAACACATATCATCACAGAACATCAAATAATTTGCCTTTACCCTTAAGTACATACCTACTGTCCTATCAATTTAGTCCTTAAAATTACTTATTTTTCTTTAAATACTTTTAACATAACTGATCTAGAGTCAGCCACAACCAGCTTTCCAACCATGGGGTAGATTCAAAGTTTCCATAAATAAATAGGACAAAAGTTTTGAAAAAAATTTCACAGAGGTACATTTTTTTTTATTATGTAGATCACTAGTAGTTCTTTTGTGCTGTATTTCCTATTGTATAAGTGGAATAAAAACAAAAATCATAAGAGTCAGATTACGCCTATGTAACTAAATATTTCATCATGTGTTGACAAGGGGAAGAATTGGTATGAAATTCCAAAGTACACTCAGAAGAGAACACACATCTCTTATACTAGGAAATAAGCACTTGTGCTCACGTCAAATGGTGACTTTTCCACTGGGCAATTATTTCATGGCTAAAGGGGGTTATTCCACTTTCAGACATGACAGCCTAATGGGAATTTGTGTCAATATAAAGTAAGACTCAATGATTCTGCCCCCACTGTGTTATTAAATAGCAGGAATTCTGAAACTCACATGGGATCCAAATGAGCACTGGGTTCATCAAGCAGCAAGATCTTTGCCTTACTGAGAACAGATCTGGCCAAGCATATCAACTGCTTGTGGCCATGGCTTAGGACAATACCCCCATCCAAAAGGACAAAATCAAGCTTCCCAGGAAATTGCTCTATCACGGATCTGAGTCCAACCTGTGGAAAGGAAAGAGGGAAAAAATTGCTGTGCTTAGAAAAGGCAGTTGATATACCACAAGGTTGAAAACACTCATAGGAGATCTAAAAGTTTAAATTTAATATCAACCCCCACCATTCCTGCTATTTGGGTTAGACTGAACACAAGTCTAATCTGTATAATCTTGACAGCTCTAAAGGATCCATCTACTATTTGTTTCACTTCTAAACTTCATTCAGCAAATTTTCAATGATTGTCTATTATGTGCCAGGTATTCCAAGAGAGATTGAAGAAATGATAAATGTCACATGGTCCCGCAAGGATCAGGGTTATAAAGACATACACAAACAATTATACCACACATGAATACATGCTAGAAAAAATAACATGTAGTGAATGCAGTTATTTATTCTACCATGGCAGATTCTTTCACACTACTTTCCATTCTCTACTCGGTCAAAACAGAGCATGAAAGGGGGCATAAAATGATCATTTAGAGAGCTTTTTTCAACTACATATGGCAACTTGCTACTCACCTCTTTAATTCATAGAAACTGACTTTAAGAAATTGATAAAACTATGAAGTAAGGAAGCTGGAGTTAAAATTATAGCATATTACAGGCAGATTTAAAGGTGCTTAGAAGTTGAGGTGGAATATGAGAGTTGTGTTAGGGTCAATGGCTTGTTTTTTTTATAAGGCAGATAGAAAAAATAGGTTGAAAATGCCAAGATATAGAAACCCATTCTTTCAAAATAAGACAAAAATTACTGAAGTCTTGGCTCTTTATTACTTATTCAGATAAATGTGCATTAATGCTTATTTTTTGCCAAATATTGCTGAGTGTTTGAGGGCTCAAGACATATGCAGATGATTGTCTACTGCCCTTAGGAAGTCTGAGATTTAGGATGGGAAGATGCAATGCTAACTGCAATACAGGCAGAATGAGACAATGGCTTTAAGAAAGACTCATGAGTTCAGTGATGCATTCAGAGATGACCTGCATTGCCATGTTTGTTCAGCAAATATTAACTGTCTGCCCATAATATGTATTGGAGATAATATTCCTTCCCTTGACTGGGATCTTATTAAAACAATCTCATTATAGAATTTATTACTTCTGGAAAGTGTTTCTGAGACGACAGGGAGTGTAAACATATTAATTAAACAAGGGGACTACTCTGATATAGCCTGGAAGACTCAAACAGAACACTACTTTCGGATCCAAGTAGCTGAGAATGTGAATAGAGAACACTGGGTGGGGAGTTAGAGGACCTGTGTTATTTCTTTGTCTGTGAGCCTGCTACAGTTATATCCCATCTTAAAACAAAACCCAAACCCTCACTTGCTTTCCACATTTTTCTTTAGCATTACTCAATATCTACCTGCTTTGTCATCTGGGAGTCTCAAAAAATTAGCGTGCAACTATTGTTTCCATTGACTCACACCACAGAACATATTTCTCTTCAAGCATTTATTAGTTGGCTTATGAGAGACCACACCACCTATGACTATTTTTACATATTATCTTGTGTGTGCAACTCTCCTTCCTGTCCATTGAATCTTTGTCTTCCTAATTCCCAACTCTCTGAACTCTCTTGAAATCTCATTCATTATTAGGGCATTGATTACCATGGGTAAGCTAATGATTTTCTTTTGAATTCTTATCTCCAATTCTGGTCTTCTAAATACTTCTTAAATCCTTCTCCTCCTCACCAATTCTATTACAGGGACCCTAGAACAGGTCACATTAATCTCTTAAGCATCATACTATAAATCCCAAACTGTCAATTTGCCAATTCACCATACAAACACCCCAGGGATCCTTCTAATAATACAGGTTTGACCATCCTCTTTCTTTGTTTTAAATATCTTCCTGACAGAATAAAGCTGAGCTCTCTCAAGTGGCATATAAGGTATCCAGAATTGAGTCCCCTCCACTCTTCCAGTACCACCAAACAGGGCATAGGTCCTTATACACCTAGACATAACCTCCAAATATTTCTGATCATACTTTAGGGCAGTCAGGCACCAAGCCATGGTATCATTTGTGCAAGTCTTCCCTGTTACACTGTCAGCTTCTTGAGGGTAAACACATATGCTTTTTAGCCCTGTTTCCCCAGTTCTAGTACTGCACACATTGTCAGCCTCAACTGATTTGTGCATTTGTTCAACAAATAAGTACTGAGCCTCTGGAATGCTGACCAAACAAAACATGGTTTAAATGAATGATAAATTAATCCCAGCCTAAGGAAGAAACACAAATGATAAATGAATGAGTGCTGTTTTTAGTTCGGTCAATGAAGAGTGTCATTTAAAACAAATCATTTTGCCTGTTTTTTTCTTATATTTAAGAAATGTGTCCAGTACTAGACTCTATAAAATCCATTAGAGACCAAATTACAAAATTAGAAGTTCTTTAACACTGATAGATATGCCAGTGTTTTATTTCAGATCAACCTGCAGTATTTGAGGATTTTTTTAAAGTCAAATTAACCATCAAGAAAAGTATAGGTTAGATGAATATTAATGAGGCTTATTGTGGTAATCATTTTGCAACATATACAATTACTGAATTATTATATTGTACACCTGAAACTAATATAATGGCTAGTGTATATGTTAATTATATTTCAAATAAAAAAGCAAAATATTGTACTGATTAAAGACTAGATTTCTGAGTCATACAAAAGTGGTTTTGACTCTGCACTCCACCACTCATTTGCTGATGATGTCAAGTGTGTTACTTTGTCTCATTTACTTCACTTGAAAAAAATGGGAAAGGCCTATGTAGATATCAAAGTCTTATAATAAGGATTGAATGAACTAATTTGTGGAAAGAGGCTGCCACAGAGTATGAGACATGGTAAGCACCTAATCCATGCTGATTATTAGTGTTTTTGGAGCCTAGGAAATCCCAAGGACATGGGCGAGGTCACTGAAACACTACCCATCACAAGTTGCCTGGGGAAGTGTGTTAGCAGGAAATACTGCTGTGCTATTCATTTACATCAGACCCCTAGTAATAACGTTGAGGCTTGGGTATGAATGTAGTAGCACATATTCTCTCTTTAGAGTCACATCAATCATACACTGATCCCAGGATCCTAGGAGAAAAGCCACTTCACTGTCTAATACTTTGCACTTCCCTGTGAAAAAGAGCTGAGCAAGCATATGTTTTTCCTGAATAAAACCATTTATTTATTGCAAGTATATCATTATGTACTAAAATATATATCACTGTCAATGTTTAGAGAATAAAATTTTTAAAAATGAATGATAGCAAGGCTTCAAATTTTGTATTCTGCAACATTTCTATCTCACTCTTTTACCCACTACAAAGTGGTAAAAATCTTTTAAAATCACATTCACTAGATAAAAGTAAACCTAAGTTAGTAAAACTTTAACTTAAAAGTCAGTGAACAGTTAACAAATTTATTAATTACCTATTTTATGCCAGATACTGTGACAGGCTTTGGAGAGAAAATAGGAAGCAAGATAAACTAGTAGTTGGTTTTTTAAAAGATACAAAATTATTGTTACCAACTCTATGTGATGATAAAAATGGCTTAAATTAGCCTACTGATTGTTTGGATGTAAATGACTGCTTAGTCATGTATTCCTTACTAGACTCAATGGGAATTTATTAAATTCTAGGTACTATTGCAGACCTAGGGATTCAAAGATGAATAACACTGGGCCCTGCCTTGAAGCAACTCATAGTCCAGATGGGAAGAAAAAAAAATGAGTGGGAAATTAGTGCTCAAACAGGTATGTGCTATGGGGGAAAGAGTCTGAAAGGCAATTGCTATAGAGACCATTTAATTTAATCATCTTTAGCTGCATGATTCTTTAAATAAAAACAATACACACATTCCCAACATATTATTTATAATATTGACAATCCATTTCTCAATAGATTAAAAATCATTACACCTGTGCACAGAACAAGTCAGAAATAATAGTTCAGGATTTGGTTTGTCTCTTTCTTATAAAACTGAAGGATTAATATATTCTTTCCATGCAGTTATTAGAATTTAATTTTGTTTCAATACTTGTTAAACTTGAAAAAAAATGTGCCATTTTTTTTTCACTTGGGATTTTTCATAGTGGTATATTTGAAACTGCTAATTACACAACGTAGGACGTATGTTGTTTTTTTAGTGTAATTTACTCTCTAGCTATTCTTTGAACAAACTGTGGGTATTGTTAATATTAATTTATATTTCCCTCATTTGATACGTATGTGTAGTGTGTTTTTAAGTGTGTCTGGTTTATAATCTGACGAAGTCGTGAAACTCAGTTTGGCTACAATTAAATTTCCCTTCCCTTATTTTTATTTATTTTTATATGTGCTCATTAAATAAAATGCACTGACCATCCATTACAAATTAAAATATAATATAATTAATATAATATAATATAATATAATATAATATAATATAATATAATATAATATAATATAATAAATACAGCC
Source organism: Phyllostomus hastatus (assembly GCF_019186645.2). Lineage (NCBI taxonomy): Eukaryota > Metazoa > Chordata > Mammalia > Chiroptera > Phyllostomidae > Phyllostomus > Phyllostomus hastatus. The sequence goes on from NW_025333543.1 coordinate 5,948,466, forward strand.
AGCCACTGAAGTCCAGTCTGTAGCTCCCACTGCTTGGACCACTGAATAAGTGGGACAACCACTGAGTGGTCTGAAGATATTCTTTCACAAATTCTTAAACAGAATGGAAATAAGTTTGATGGAAAAGAAACAATAAAAAAAATACAAATCTTAGCTTACCTCTGTCCAAACTAAGGTGAATTAAAAGTTACTGGAATCTAAATATTTCTAATGAGTTTCATCCTACTTTACTGTTAAAAATAAATAAAACATGGACAATTTGTGGGTACAAGAACTTTAGGACTAAAGACTGTTGTCAGCTTTAGACTGTCGAGTAATCATATGTGCTTCCCAAGTTCCTGTTTAAAAAGAAGGAATTTTTTTATGACATATCAAACTAAAAAATACTTAACAGTCTGTAAAAGACCAGGAATTTTTTCAAAATGTTGATTTTGCTATTCCTGCACTGTGGAATGTTATTATGGAGCAACAGTTTGCTCTTATGATAAGGAAGCATGAACAAATCAGAAAAAGTGAATTGTGGTTGGACTAACTAGTCCATTAGTAAACAGTTATAAAAACAGACACTCTGAACTCCTTTAGACATCCTTTTGCTACTCTGTAAGTTTTCCAGGACAAATTTTTTAACTTAAAAGGCCACTATTTTTGCTATTTAGCTTACTCTCTAAAGTAATTTACTTGGCTATCAATATGTAAAAAAGCAAACTATTTTATAAGTAATTTAATAAGCAAACAATTACCCAAAAAAGCCACATTCTAAAACCAACAGACCTGCTGTCTCAATTATGAATAATACTGGGAGAGCTCACTGTGGTGAAAGCCTGTGAACCAGAAGTCAAAGGATACTGCTGTTCCTGCATCCACCAATAACCTCAGTCCAGTCACTCAGACTTCTGAAGAGTCAGTATCTTCATTAGTAATGGTAACACCTGCTGTGTATTCATCACAAGGTCATTTTCATAATTTATTATGCATGAATTATTTATTTATTTAGATAAGTTAAATCACTGATTCAGTCAATGGATATTTACTTAACACAATCCATGTGACCCATACTACTCCATGCACCAGAAATACTGCAGAGAGTAGGCATCATCCCTGCCCTTAAGGAATCTACAACCTGGTGGTGTATATGAACAAGTTAAGAAATGAATCTTTATCTTGTGTGAAGAATGTGATTAAAGGGGGAGAGGCATAGGGTTACACCTAGAAGAGATCATCCCTCAGACTTGGAGCATCAGGACAGGTTTCTGGAAAGTGTAAGGAGAGGCCTGAATGATGAGTAGGAGTTCAATGTGGTGAAAGTCAGTGAAGGGCTGGCAGGGTTTTCCAGGTATAGAAAAGAGCATGCAAAGAAAATTCTGGAGACCATAGAGCACATAGTGCTTTAGAGAAATGAAAGAAAATCTGTATAGTTGGATCAGAGTAAGTGGGGGAAGGTTGGAAAGTGATTTAGAGAGGCAGGCAGGGACCAATCGCAAAGGACCTTGTAAGCCACCTTAAGCAATATGGACTTCGTCCAAAGGAAAATAAGGATCCACAGGAAGGGGAAAAACCAGAGATCAGATGCAGAGTTTAGGAAGATCACCAGAGCTGCAAAGAGCCAGATGAACCACAGGGAAGGAAAATCAGCCAGGAGCCTCTTTTAAAAATCCATATGAGAGTTGTAGTGGTGCCAGGTGGGGATGAATATAAGTGAATACATTCTAGATATTTTCAGAAGGCAGCCTTAACATGACATGTGGAGAAAGAGTCAAAAAGTCAAGAATTAGTCCCAGGACTTGCCTCTGAGCAACTGAAGGATGTTGAAGCCATTCACTGGGATTAGGAATACAGGACAACTGTGTGGGTGGTAAACATAAGAAACTCACTATATGGACATAAGATACTGTCCTTGCTGAGATGTGAAATGCTGTACTTGCATCTTCCCACAACCACATGAAAATTAAAACTGAACTACAGAACAGCCATCATCAAGAACTGCCTTAAGTTTAGCTGAACAGAGTTCTCTAACTAAGGATATACAGAAGTCACATTAAGACTGGTAGGAGGGGTGGAGACATGGAGCAGGCTGGTCCCACACTTACGTATAGTGGAAAAAAGTTTGAGAGGGATATCTTGGTTGTGGAAGTCTCAGCTGAGGAATAAGATGAGTAGTCATCCCTGCACCAGGCTCATCAGTCCAGGGTTGTAGTACTTAGAAGAGAAGTTACTATAACTTATGGCTATGCAAATCAGAGGATATTGTGGCTGAGTGAGACAATGCTTCTGGAGTCTGAGGTGTTCTTAAAGGGCTCACACATGGACTTATGTATTGATGGACTCACTCTAAACTCCAGTGCTAGGGCAGCAGCCCAAATGACACCAGAAACATATAGAAAGGAACTAAGTTGTCTGGCTTTAGAGCAAGTACTGGAGGGACAGCTTTCTACCAAACATAAGCACTGGCAGAGTTATATTGTTCCTTTGCTGAGCCCTTCCCCTATATGTGAAGGTAGAAGCCATATTTCAGTCTCCATCAACTTGGCTAACACTGTTTGTCCTGCCCTGGTGATTACCTGAGACCCTGCAACACCCAACTTGTAGGCTTAGCTAAGTGGCTTCAAGTGGCTTTTCCATTCAAATGGCTTATCTTTGCTCATGATTTGGACTTTTCTAAAATTTTTCAAAGGTTAATGAACCCAAAACAAATAGCACATGGCCATAGCATGTCCTGTACCACTTGCTAAGCATCCTTAAGCCTGGAACTAGTAGTAGCCAGCCTCAGTTCAGAGCTTAGCCTTTCCCAGGCACTTCAAGTCCAACTCAAGTGGCAACCATCTGCAGATCACTTTGTAGCTCACACCAGGTGGCTCTGGGCAGGGTATAGTAGCAATTGACATTGGTCTGAACCTCCCAAGAAGCCCCAGAACCAATATACCTGGTGGTCAGCATAAGATTACACCAGAACACCACCCAACCACTTCCAAAAATGACACACCCAAAAGGCAGACTCAGCAGGCACCAGAGCCCTGCGAAAGCAAATCCAGATTTGTAGGCTCAGCCCCTACACAACAGCTTTTCCTGCCTATAATCACAGGCAGATCTCACAACAAATCAGCCTGAGGGTCAGTCCCTCCCACTGACATGCCAACAGCAATCAGGGCTCAACTATAATAGGTGGGCACACACAACACACACAAGATACTCTCCTGGAGCACCCAGCTCAGCTGACCAGGGAGTCTGCACCATTGGGTTGCATAGGACCCCTACTACATAAAGCCACTTTACTGATTCCAGGAGACATAGCAGCTCTACCTTACACATAGAAACAAACACAAGAAGGCAGTTAAAATGAGGAGACAAAGAAATGTGTCCCAAATAAAAGAACAGAACAAAACTCCAGAAAAAGAGCTAAACAAAATGGAGAAAAACAGTCTACCAGATGCAAAGTTCAAAACACTGCTTATAAGGATGTTCAGGGAACTTAGCAGAAGAGTAGATGAACTTAGAACTTCAACAAAGAGATAGGGAACTTAAAAATGGAGACAAAAACATAAACTAAGAACTAGTCAGAATGCAGAATAAATAACTGAAATGAAGAATACATTACATGAAACCAACAATAGGTCAGATGAAATGGAGGACTGAATCAGAGATTTGGTAGAAAAGGTAGAAGAAAACACCCAATCAGAACAGCAAAGAGAAAAAAGAATCCATAAAGTGAGAAGTGTTTAAGAGGCCTTTGGAACAACATCAAGTATACCAACATTCACATCATAAGGATACCAGAAAGAAAAGAGAGAGAGCAAGAAATTGAGAACCTTTTGAAGAAATAATGATGAAAAACTTCCCTAATATAGTGACAGAAATAGAAATACAAGCCCAGGAAGCACAGAGTCCCAAACAAGATGAACCCAAAGAGGCCCACAACAATACACATCATAATTAAAGTGACAAAAGTTAAAGACAAAGAGAAAATCTTAGAAGCAGCAAGAGAAAAGCATTATTTACCTACAAAGGAGATTCCATAGGACTGACAGCTGATTTTTCAACAGAAACTTTGCAAACCAGAAGGGATTAGCACAAAATATTCAAAATGATGAAAAGCCAGAACCTATAACCAAGATTACTATAGTGAGCAAGGCTACCACTTAAAATTGAAGGAGAGATAAAGAACTTCCAAGACAAGAAAGAGCTAAAGGAACTCATCACCACCAAACTAGTATTACAAGAAATGTTAAAATGGACTTCTGTAAGAAAAAAAAGGGGAAAAAAGACAAAAATATAAATAATAAAATGGCAATAACAACATTTCTATCAACAATTATTTTTATTGTAAATGGATTAAATGCTCCAATCAAAAGACATAGGGTAGCTGAGTGGGTAAGAAAATACAACCCTTACATACGCTGTCTACAAGAGACTCATTCAGATTGAACACAAAGGCTGAAAGTAAAGGGATTAAAAACATATTTCATGAACATGGATACAAAAAAAAGCTTGAATGGATAAAGAAATGTTGCATAAATACCTTGGAATATGACTGCACCATAAAAGAGAAAGAAATCTTGCTATTTGCAACAATAAGGATGGACCTAGAAAGTATTGTGCTAAGTGAAGTGAAATAAGTCAGATAAAGACAAATGCCATATGATTTCATTTATATGTAGCATTTAAAAAACAAAATAAACATACTAACAAAACAGAAACAAACTCACATACAGAAAACATTTTGATGGTTGCAAGATAGGGGCTTGGAGGGATGGATGAAAAGTGTAGTTAGTTACACAACAGTCATGCAGATGTAAAGTACAGCATAGGAAATGTAGTCAATAACACTGTAATAACTATGTATAATGTCAGACAGGTACTAGCTTTATCATGATGATCACTTCATAAGATATATATATATATATATGTCTAATCACTATCTTAGACATATGAAACTAATATATTATGTCAACTATAATTTAAAAATTAAAAAATTATTTTAAAAGTTCAAACAGTGCTATCAATTTATTGGGCAACAAAGCTAAGGGTCTTTTTACCCCTTGGGTTTCAGTCTGTTTTGAGATTCTCTTTGTCCATACAGCTGGTAAAGTCAGTGATTCTGGGGAGAAGCTCTCTGTCTCTGATTTGTTTTTGGGATGTGGAAATAAGACCATCTCACTTCACAGAGTGTTACGATGAAAGTTTGCTCATAGAGCACAAAGGGACAGGGAACTGTTTGTGTCAGTTTTGTTTCCAAACCTTAGAGTTACTAACTAATGATGATCCTCATGGCTTCACACCATTTAGTCTAGATCAAGGATAAGGGTCACACTGGAGTTTGGGTTCAGATCCAAGCTAGGAATAAAGTGTTTCTTGGACTGGTGTTGTCATTGCATGTGCTTGTGATTTTCATTTGGGGAAAGGGGAATTATGAAGGAGGTACTGTTGGGATAAGATTCAGGAGTTTGTCTATCTGCCAGTACTCAGTTTATTTCCCTTGAGAGACATAAGGCATACCGAGGTCACAGAGACAACTGGTTGAGATGACATACAACCTGCTTTGTCCTGGATCATTCTGGTTTACACCTTTTTTCCAGTATTCTGTGCAGTTTAGAAACTGACACCCACTCCCTCAATATTCCTCTTTGGATAAGTTATATGACTTAAAGTCCAAGCCCTATAACTTTTAAAACAATGCCCTTTCTGGTTCTCTAGGCTGTTGCTTATTTGTTTGTATGCTATTTTCAGGTCTCTGCAGAAAAAAACTTATCACCACCACTCAAATATATGACATTAATGTAAGGACAGCATCAACCTCTCCATTTTAAAATAGCACATTATTTTAAAAAGGATCAGTAAAAACATAATACCTCAATACAATTTGACCAAGTAAAAATCAAAACAAGTAAAATTTTTGCATTTTATTGCTATTTAAAATCTTAACCATGTCTTCTAAAATTTTAGAGAATGATCCTGATTTTCTGTAAATTTTATTGTGACTTGGCAATATTTGCAAATTTTATATGGTCTAATGTCTTTCTTCCCAGTTTTTCTCCCACTACATTGTGTCTCTATAGTTCATTCTCAGAAGTCACATCAAAGATCTTAAAATGTGTCACTTGCAATTTAGTTAATGTTTTCTTTAAAAACCCCTGTTTGTTGGGTAATAAGGAAAGTTTGATACTGAAAATGGTTAATCTAAGTGCATTTAGTGGCATGTTAATATTGGGCACTCAATGGGTAAGTGTTTAACATTCACAGACATTTCAAACCTCTTGGCAAGATCCACTCTGAAAAAAAAAATCCACTCTGAATGAAGGCAGAAAAGGAAAGAGCATTTGGGATAAACAGAACTGCACTATAACAAGGAACAAAAATACAGAAATAGTGAAATAATACTGTTACCTAAGAAGAACTTTGATCTCAATATTCTTTGGTCCCATAATTGTAGTCTGTCACCAAAGAGAGCTTTGAATTTAAACCTCAAGTTTAATAAGAGAGTGAATTTATGTTCCTCCTTACCTTAACCTGACCTTAACATGATGCCTGTATTTCAATAATTGTCAGTTTACCTACTGTTGGGTGTTCTGTTAAAGGAACCAAGCATTTTACTCTAGCTCTCTCAGCTCACCCCAAATTCCTATGTATAATACTTCCAATTATAATAAACCACTTATTGGGTAAATACAGGGTACTATTTAGGAACTATGATTTCATTTTTATCCATATGTGTCCTGTATGGTGCTTTAATGACCTCAAGGAATGGAGTATACCATATCTGGGTCATTGACATCATGCCTAGAAGTACTCATAGCCAACACATTCCCAAAGACAGTTGATTCCTGGTGGCTTTCAGAGAAGACTATAGTCATCTCAGGTGCTCTAGAATGATCATCACCCTTCTGTGTTAAAAGCCATGCTTCCAAGAGAAATACATCATGTCAAAGCAAAGCCTCCTCCTTACTCTAGGGGCACTTAAAAACCCAGACAGGGAAGGTATAGAGAGATGATTCTTTGTATGAGGAATAATCCTGGTGTGCTGCAGGTGTCTGGGTCTCTCCCAGTTCATGTCTCATTGATCCACACTGGTGAGGAAGAAGGCCAAAGGAATACTATTTCTGGGGACTGGTAGATGGAAACTAAACACTGAGAAGAGGGGGAGGTCTAATCCAAAGTCCTGTGTGGGCGTTCTAGATGTGTTAGAGTTCTTTCATTTAAAGTTGCACACACATGCATGCACAGGTTTGTAAAATTATCTCAGCTATGACAACCGCTCTTGTGTGTGTATAAGTTACCTTTTTCAAAAAAAAATATTTCAGTTATTATCCTTACCTCATCTGCAACTTTCCATAGTTCTTCATCATTCCACTGTTCATAGGGATCCAAATTTTTTCTAAATGTTCCAGAAAAGATAAATACTTTCTACAGCAATAAGGGAAAAAAGAGGAAAGCATGAATAATCTAAATATATATTTATTTTTCCTATATTTTATTGTGAAATATTTCAAGCAGAAAATTTATTTTAAAATATAATACACTCCCATGTACTTACCATCTAGTTTTCTTAAATTTTTAAAATTTTATATATTTTTTGTATCTTTTTTAAGAAATAAAATATAGCTACATTTGAAGCCCTTATGAACATGTTTCTAATCACAATGTTTTTAGGATAAAGAAATTAAGGTTACTGTAAATTATAGGAAGTTAAATTTTTTATTCCTAGAAATATTCCTTATTATAAACAAATATAATGTTAAATTAAATAGAAATTTTAAGATTATGAGTTACAATGGCTTGAACAAAGTTTTTATTTTGTATTAATGTATTTTCCTTGAATTTCTTTAATAAATCTAGCTTTTTAAGGGGTTTTTAAATTGAATTACAGACACTTATTTAAACACACATGTTTATCTGGTCTATACACCAAGGAACACATCTACCTCCAAAACCAGACAGGCTCAGGAGAATTAACTTAGAAATCAGTGAAGGGGCAGAAATAAAATATTTGTTTAACTGAATGTATGTTACAGAGGGAAGAGAGGCAGATGAGACTGATCCTGCTGAAGTGACACAATGACAATCAAACTCTGCAAAGAGCACTGCTCTGCTATCACCCTGAGACACTCTACGTGCCACGTCACTATCTACTTCAGTTGACCTATATGATTAAATAATGTTTTGAAAGAAATTTGCTGTCTTGCTGGGAAATGCTGATACAATAATAATAATTAGTTCTCTCTTTGTGCCTATGGTTTAACTGAAAAGATATTTTTGAGGTTAACATTCAGAATATTTTTTCTTTGCCCTTTTCTTTTGCTTTTGGTTACTAACAAGCAGTAAGGAGAATTAAGAACTGAGTTTTTTGAAGGCTTGGTCTTCACAAATTGCCTTAGACTGAGAGAGAATGGTCAGTGCAAATCTGATCTGTAAGGAATTGCACAAGGCAAGATGCCTCCAGATTAATGGTCTGTGCCTCTCAGGCAGAACACGAGGCATTTGGGACCTCATTTCCCCATATGTAATTTACGCTTAAAAGACAAAGGTGTTGCCAAAATCTCAGGAACCCTCTGGAGCCCCAGTAAGAAGTCTTATCTGTTTTTACTTAACCTGCATTGAAATTCTTCCTAAGGGATGCATACATTGCTTTACAGAGATGGGTAATAAGAGTTGACTAGGTGACTCATCATATCATGAGATACATGATAGATATATCTGTGCATCCTCCTCAAAGCTTCTAAGTAAATGAAAGGAATGTCCAGACAAAAGGAAACTAACAGAGAATTCTGAAAAATGAAGGAGAATTAAAGTAGAAGTGGCTCTAAGAACTTGAGTTAATTCATTAAGAAATTGGGTTTATTTAGCATATAAAGTTCAAACACCTGCCAGTGGAATTTTTCCATTTACTATTTTTCAGATTTTTCTTTTGTTGTGGTTCTTTATATCAAAGGTTTCTAGCATTATTGAGAGAGAGGAGAAATAACTGTGAGGGTTTACCAAGCATCAGACAACATATTTTGCACTTTCAGAAGTTACCTCCACTGAGAACTAAGCGGCTAAAACACAGAGCTCAGGCTTATGGTGTCAGATGAGGTTCTTTACGTGTGGTATCTCCTTATCTTCATATCAAATTTATGAAATAGAGCCTATTGTTGCACATGAAGAAGTCATAGCAGAGAAAATTTAAGTGACTTTTCCAAGATCATTTAGCTAGCAGAACCCAGAGAGATGTTTGTCTTCAAACATATGTTCCTCACCATTATCACAAAATGCCTCAAGTTCTACCAATTTTCCCCTGATCTGAAGGTCAGGATGGATTAAAGGTTGGGCAGAATCAGTCCTATGGGTTCATAAAGATCCCAACAGCACTGAGCAGCCTACTTTTGATGGAAGCACTGCTATCTATCCCCCTGGCCACACAGCTTAGGTCCTGAACTTTCAATGGAGAGGTTAGCTTCCTCTTGCCATGCAGAACCTGAGTTGAAGGGTTCTACAAGGGCTAGTGTCTTTGTAAGTTTAGACTCACACATCCAATGGAATAGCACAATAGAAACTTTTAGTGCAAAGAGAATACTGCCGTTATTCTGGATGACCATGTGTGGAGGCCAAAATATTATTATAACATCAAAGCAGACACAGAAGTTATTAAAGGTAATGTGGTTTGCGAATATGGTATAGTAATATAGCTCTGGCCTGATAGATATATCTGGAAATTACAACCCAAGCTCTTTGAGCCTCAGTGCTCTCACCGTAAAATGGAAAATGCTGTCTTCCTGCTCGAATCCACTATACTTTTAGGCTTTCAATTTCAATGTATGGCTCCTTCATTTCCTCAAGAAACTTGGGAGTCATTCATGACTTATCTTTCTTCCTAATCCTCCCAAAGGGAATCAATCATCAGTCCTGTGAATTGTTTCCCAAAATATACCTCAAATCCATTTGTCTTCTATCTCTACTGCTATCACATAGTTCAAGCCATCAACAGCTCTTTTTGGAACACTGCAACCTTCGAATTGACCTTTTTCCTTCCTTCTTGTCTTGCTTCCAGTCCACTCTAATTTAGCAACCAAAGCAATCATTACAAGTATATATTGAATTATGTTATTAGCCTTTTGAAAAATCACTGGCTTTCCATTGCACTTGGGGAAAATGTTACATACTTAAGATGGTTGACAGATGCTACATGATTTAGCCCCTTCCACTCCTTCTGGCTCATTTAGTGCCTTTCTCCACATCCCTCCCCTTTTCATTCCAGCCACATGTTTTTCTTTTTCTTCCTCACTTTATTCACACATTCTATTTTCCCTGTCTTCAAATCTCGTCCCCTACAGTCTTCCCATGGCCAACTACATCTTTCAAGCCTCAAAGTGGATGTCACTTCTTCTAATTGGCATCTTTCAAATCCTCAAAATCGAATAAGGTCTCTCAATATAACTGTGCTTTACAGTCATGGCTTATAGTGAATACTAAAATTGTATATACATTTGTGAACATTTTTGTAATGTTCATCTCTTCTACACCATAACTTTGCTGTGTACCCTGTCATTAACTCACAGGTTTTATACATAGTATATGCTCGATAAATGTTTTCTGAATGAATAAAATGGGCTGATATGAAGATAAAAAATAAAAATATGAAAACACAGAGTTCACCACATATTATTTTTATTCCTTTGGTAAGAATAACTACTATAACCCACAGTCTTTAGAGAAATAATACTAACAACCCATTAAAGTTTTTATCTCTATATATAATTGCTTGGGAAATAGTATGCCTAATTTTTTCTAATGGCCTAATAACATTTACAATATTTATCAAATGTATAGTAATATATATAATTAATTTTATTTCAAATATGCATATATTCAAAATTATGAAGGAAGAAAGCTGTTTGCTGAAATTAGACATCCAAAAGTTTTAGATGTATTTAACGCCATTCAGAAACTCTGTAGGTCTTTTGTTTACAGTTTATTGTCTAGCATTAAAGTAATGCTTTAATTTTATTTCATTTATTTTTTAAAAGATTTTATTTATTTTATTTTTAGAGAAATGAAAAGGAAAGGAGAAAGAGACAGAATGAAACATTGATGTGAGACAGAAATATTCATTGGTTGCCTCTCACATGCGCCCCAACAAGGGACTGAACTTGCAACCTGGGCATGTGCCCTCACGAGGTTTTGAACCTGTGACCTTTTGCTTTGCAGAATGATGCCCAACCAACTGAGCTGCACTGGTCAGGGCAATGCTTTAATTTGATAGAAAAACTAATTGAATTAACTTGTTCAATTAAAATTCAATTTCAAACAATTAAACTACACATTCTATTTCTGTCTTACAAATAGTATCTGGTACTCTCTTGCTTCCATGGGTGCCAGTAGTTGTCTAAACTGTTTGAAGTTTTCACAGACTCATATCTAAAGCTGAGATGTGTTTGAAGGTCACCTACATCTTTTTTCTGGGTTACAAATGAAATAGCTAAGGCCCTGAGAAGTTAGACTGAAGTTAAACACAGTCAGACTGATTGTATAGCAAAACACACACATACACACACATACACACATATATCTGAAACTATAAATCATGATGACTATCTTTTAAGAGACTGTTTATCGAATAGAAAAACTAGTATGTGCAAATATTTGATATTTAAGGTCATGTATATATAGTATAAAGAGAAATTTTGGGGACTCAAGGAAAAATAGAGCACCATTGTTCATTTCCTGACTAACCTCCTTCCTGAAGCTGACTTGAGACAGCCAAGCCTACAGTGAGTGCTCAGGAGTTCTCAGAGCTGCTCATATATTACTGCAGTATGCTTTAACCTTTATATATTAAGGGAAAACCAAAAAAAGCAATTTGGATTCTGTGATAACTGAATGTAGAATAAATTAAATGAGTCAGAGAAATGACTCCTATCCTTAAGGATTAAGTGTTTTTTTTGTTTTGACTCAGAATTTATATCAGGTCGGGCAAGACCAGGTGTACAGTTCTGAGTATACAAAACACAGTTTATTTTTGTACTATTATTTATTAATTACTGTATTATTTTCCATATAACTAAAAACACATATACGTTAATATGTATATATTTATATATATATATATATATTTATATCATGTTTAGTTCTATTAAAATGTGGCCCAAATGCTTATAAGTACCACAGTTACTGTGATCCCGTCTTTTGGAAATGTCTGCAAAACATTATTATAAGTTGCATCTATAAAACAGAAATCCATCCAATTTGAACAAGCCAAGAATATAAGACTGAATTATAGAATGTTTAAAAATAACTGTTGCTTTGCTTTTAAGGACACCTGTTCATGAGAACAAGGTGAATAAAATATTTGTTAGTCAAAAATGTTGAAGGTTTATAACAATAGAGAATACTTTTATAAGGTTAATGTACATACCATTTATTTGTTTATAAAAAATTACATGTAAAATGTTTAAATTATTATTTCCTGTAAAGTCATTTAATGCTTTAAAACCTTTTATAAAACAACTTTTTAGTATACACATTCTCAGAGATAGCATAAAAAATGTTTTCTAGGTCTGACCAAATTATCAAAGACGTCAAGTTTTTAAGCTCACAAATACCAATATTGTATTGTACTGATAACCATACTAGTTATTTTTCTTCTCTCCTTTGAATTTGGGACTCCACTCCCATTGTCCTCTTCATTATTTTTATTGCAGTACAGCTCCACCCATCTCCCTGCTCTTAATTCTGCCCACCTGAAGTCCACTGTCCCCACACTGCCAGCGTTGTCCCCATTCTACCACCATTTCACTACCTCTTGCTAGCTTGAAAGAGTCAACCCATTCCTCACTTGTCAAGTCTTTCCCTCTTTCTCCAAATACTAACACAGGGCCTTCTCTTTCCTTTGCCTCCCAACTTTTTCTAGTTTCCATCTTTGTACTTGCTCATAATATCCCTGCCTGAAGTCCTGGAATATCCTTTCCACAACTCCCTGCCCCGAATCTCTCTAAAACCTACAAACTTTATGGACCATTTAATTATCACCTTCTTTGTGAAACTATCCATACCTATTTGTTCATTTGTATAGCATCCCCCTCCAATTCAATACAAAGATAAGGAGGACATGATGTCTTGTCCTTAAGGAACTATAAATGATAACAACCACCACAACCCAGTGTATTGTAGTTACTGCATGCCAGGGAGTAAACTAAGTATATTACTGAATACTTATTTAATCTACACGAAAATCCAATTAAGGAGTTACTACCATTATACCCATTTTATAGACAAGGAAACTAAGACTCAGAGAAATTAAATAACTTGCCTAAGATTACACAGCTAGTAAAATCTGGATACTAGTAGAACCAGTTTCTTGTAAAAGAGATAAGCATTTAGTGACTCAGCACAAAACAATGTATATTGAATTCCTACCATAAAAGCTATTATGTTATATGCTATATTAAGAGATGGAAAAATTAGTAAGGTAAAAAATCTATTTTTTATTTAGCATTTCTGCCAGTCTTCTATGATTGGTGGTGATTTTTTGTTTAAATCTTGCTTCTTTAACTAAAATGTCTGCAAAGTATTTACAATACTGAGTCAAAATTATAGAAATACACAGATAATTCTAAGACAAGACATAGAGAGGTGCCAGAAGAGATTTATAAGCATAGTTATAAATCCCATCAGAGACTGAGGTGTGGGAGTGGAGTGTTGGGGTTAGAGTCAGGGTTAATGGGGGTAAGAAAGTGGGTCAGAAAAGACCACCTGGCAGAGTTTAACATTTGTGATGGCAAAGTGACCATGGTGAATGAAGATTGTCTCAAACAGAGAAAGTGCATGGACAGAGAAAATGAGAGAGAAAAGTGTGGTATCTTTCATGGCACAGTAAGTCCAGCTGGACTGAATCATAAAAGTGCCCAGGTGAGAAGAGTGGTGGATCTTTGCAGAAAGGTTGGTTTGGGCCTGACGATCAGGGACCCAACCACAAATGGAAGAATCTGGATCTATTCAGTGAAAGAAAGAGTTTCCAAAAGGCAAATCACAAAATTGGAATGTTGCTTTTAAAAGTTTAATTTGTGTGCAACATATAATGAAGAGATGCAAAGAAGATGAAGAGAAAAACACAGCAGTGGGAGTAGAAAAGAAAGAAAGGCTACAGTGATGTTGTAGGGCTGGATTCCCCCGTAATCACCCACAGCACTTCCCTGACTAGTCAGTGTCTTCACCCATGACTATGTTTATTTACATATGTTTAATTTATCATTTTTGTTTCTTCCTTTGATCCCTGAATTATGGCAATGAATGTAATTTTAAACCTCTCACTGGAAACTCATAGGTTGGACAGGGAGCTCAAAACGACTAACATAACTATTGAATCTGTAGTACTTATTTAAGCACAGAAGGAGTTTAATAACTAATTATTAAAGTGCGAATTGTTGTTAAACTGAATGAGAACTACTGCACTCCCAACTTCATTGTTCATGTCTACAGATGCATGTTTTGGCCTTTTCTAGTATCCCTTACAGCAAAAGACATTCCAACTTTGTGGTCAAAGTCATATGTAGGCATGGATTAGTTACAGATCAGAAAGTCTCTCTTTGCAAGAATAGGCCTAGTCATTGCCTCAGAATAGCTTTGTAGCCTTTCACACTTTTAATTGAAGCTTTGAAAATACATTTAAAAAGTAGTTTTCTGGTTTTTTTTATGAATTAAGTGCTTAACAAATTTTAAGGCTAATAAACAATTTTAAGTTTCAGTGTTCAAATTGCCTAAGAACCCCATTGCCAATGGGGTTCTGACTCTAGGCCTCACTATCTCCTCTGTAGGCCCTGAGAGCTCACAGGTAAAGTAGAACAAATTGAGGAAGACTCCACCTTGAAACATACATAATAACCTGTTTCCTGGGCTGGTGCATCCTCCAAGATTACATTCTAGCTATAGGAGGGAAGTACAAAGAACAAAACAAAACAATACTGCAAGAACTTGCCAAAACTAACATCTTGTGATTTCACGGCTGGTGTCTCAGGATCACTGACCAAGAGGGAAAGTTTCTTGTTCAAAATTCCTGTTTCCTGTGTCTGAAAACAAGTGTCTAATTGACCCAAAGATCTCTGGTGTCTCAATGTCAGAGATCTTGGGGGGAACTAAGCTCTTGCAAGGTCAGAAAAATGAAAGGAAGAAAAAGAAAAGCCAAAAAAAGTTCTCATGGAGTTTTTAATTTCTTTTTCCTTCTCCTTTTTCTTCTCTAAGGTCAAAATTCTGGGAAGGATAAAAATTACATAATTTGAATTTTCAATAAAAGCATCTCTTGATTTGGATGTTTAAAAGGTATAAAGAGTTTGCCCTCTTTCTCTTTTACTTGGGTATTCACTGAATATTCTCAAGATGTCACTATAGAAGACATAATACATTCTGCCTATAGACATTCTTGTGGCTCTCAGAGACAGTCCCAGAAACCAGGATCATAAACATGCATAATGAGAAGCATTTCTGTTATCATGATCACACATTTTTAAAGGTATATCTCAAAGTATTTGTTGTTTATTAAAAGTTTGAAGGCATAGAAGAGAGAAAATGAAATAAAACGAAGCTTGGAAGACTCCTTTTCTCAGAAATGTAAAATAAAGAATTTTCATAACTCTGGCCCACTCAGTTTTCCTCCAGGTCTTGCATATTTGGGTTCCTGAATAGAACACATGATAAAACAAAAACTGCTGTATCACATGTCAGGTAAACCAAAGGATTCCAGGTGAAATAGAAACTATTTATTTAGAACTTTATTTATGCTAATGGGCAGGTTTTGTGAATAACAACAAGAAAACAAAAGCTTCATAATTGTAGCTAAAAAATGGGATCAGAAAACTTAGAGTCAACTGAACAGTGACTCTTCTGAGACAACCAGATTCTATTCTGTGTTCTTCAGCATTGTCATTTTGCCTAATGATATCACCTTGGGATACCAGTAGTCCTACAGTTTATCTTTAAACCATCTGACAATCCTTTTTTCTTTCTGAAGAAACAATATTATTTTTCAAAGTTCAACCAGGATTAAGTGTCTGGCAACACAGCAAAGCCTAGACAAATGAATTAAAAGCATCGGTTTAACAGTCACAATATTTAGTGCCTCATTAGTTAAAAGGAGCAAATATTCACAAAGGTGATCTATCAAAAAATAAAGCTTTTTCTTAGGCTAGATTTATAGTCAATCTACTGGGAGATGCTCTTAACATTTTACTTTTCTGTTAAAAGTAGATAATTGTAAGCACCATGGTAGTGGAATGGATTTAGTGCCCTTTAGAACAAAGAGGACGAAATGATTATTAAAACAGTGACTACATTCATAGAGATGAGAGCAAATACTAGCAGATATATAGCTCACGCCTTTCAGATTTTCTCACATTCATTGGTTTCCATTTGGATCATTTAAAAATGGAACTGAGGCTATTTTTCTCACATATAAGCAGCCCTCTTGCATAATAACACAAAATGATATTAAGCCCGTGAGCCTAGAGATCCTCTGTGACACAAATCAAGGACTGACATTTAAAAAATAGCTACAGATTAATTTGACGATTCATTCTTGTGTAAAGAACAACAAAAAAGCAATCATTACACATTAAATTTTCTATTCCACTACCTCATGCTTCCAAGTGTTTGTTATTTCAAAGCATCTTTTATATCTTGCAAAGCATTTCTTAACCTGCTGTGATTGCTAACTTGGAACTCAAACCACTGAAGCAGGAAAAAATACGCTGATGAAAACAAAAGCCCCATGTTCTCACTATAGATTGTGTCTTCTGGGACAGGCTATCAAAACTATTAATATTTCAATAACAGGATGTCAGAGAATTCTAAACTTTTAGAGATAGTTTTTCTCCTAATGAAAGATTCCACTGCACAAAATTAACAGTAATATGTAATGAACTTACATTTCAGGAAAATGTGAACTTCTTAAGTGCAAGCATCATATAATGGTAAAATTGTATTTAGTTGCTTTTTTCCCTCATGAAGTCTTTCTACCTTACCTGTGGTATAACTCCAAAGGCTTTCCTCCACTGTTGCAAAGTCACTGAATCCCAAGACACACCATCTATTTGGATTTCTCCTTCGGTGTTCAGCAGTCGCAAAAGAGCTGATAACAAAGTACTCTTCCCTGACCCAGTTCTTCCCAAGAGGCCCACCTAAAATATGAGAGTAATGGCATTACTCTTGTGACATACAGACACCCTACTGTAAATGCAATCTGGTATTATAGTTCAATTTTTAAAAACCCACTGGAACTGTTTAATTTTTAATCATCACCAGGGCAAGATTTTCACTTATTTATTCAAACCTTTTTGTGTGCTCCCAGTTCTGACCAATTTTGATCAGGAACAGAATACAGAGACTGGCCCTAAGAAATTAGATCCTTGATGCTGGCTTCATTTATCACTGACCTTAAGTAATAACAAAAAGGTTGGAAATGCCCATTTTGTATCAAGGAAAAACAAAGATACAGTGTCTTAATGTGCATCATTTCTAAAGGTGGGCTCAAGCCAAAAGCAGAGACTTATGGCTTGTTCTAGTTACAACCATAAATATAAACTTGAAAATTAATGAATCTGAAATAATCCTAATACTTAAATACTGTCCTTTATAAATAAGCAAGCATCAGGTTCAGGCCTGACAATAAACAAGACTAAGTTCAGTGAGCTGTATATTCTCAGTGAACACAAGTTGGGACTGTTACTCTTCATGGAAAAACAACTGGAGAGTTGTCAAATCAAATTCTCACATCCATCCTGATTGACAAGGAAAGAAAGGCATATTGGGAAGCAAAATCATATTAAAGAAAAGCAAAAAACCTATTCTTGTCACCTAAAGACTATTAGAGCATAGTATGGAAGTGAGAATGCCATGCATAGCAAGGCAAGAGTAGGTACTGCAGGAGACTTAGAGGCAAACTCTGTTCTGAGGTTGACTCAGATCCAGCAGTTAGATGAAGGTGACATCAGTGAGATCAAACATTCCTGCAGTTATTTAATGAATAAAGTGCCCAACATTTAGAGACACTGAACAAATGTTCATTTTCTTCCCATTGCATTATTCCTATTTTTTAAAATTATTTAGCCATTTTTACAGTAGACCTGAGCAAATGGTCTTGTAGCGATTTTCACACTATCTGTGGTAAAGGATAGTTACATTTTGTTTTGTGTTTTACTTTCTAATCTACTGCAAATCAGTACTTTAAGAAACCGATAATAAAAATGAATTTCTAAATCTTATTCTAAAGTTCTATACTTGTCACAGACCAGTAACAGTTTGTAAACCAGAATCAGTTCATAAACACAATAAATGCTTTAGAGCAGGGGCCCAACCTCCAAGTCATGGACTGGTACCTGTCCAAGCCTCTTGGGAACCAGGCCACATAGCAGGAGCCAAGCTTGAATGTAATGCATTTGAATCATACAGAAACCATGCCCCCAACCCTGGTCCATGGAAAAATAGTCTTCCACAAGAAGTTGGTGACATATGACCATCTTTAATAAAACATAACTTATTGATTACATTTTAGGAACCTGGTAATAAATGAGGCTTTGGGAATAAACTGGTAAACAATAATGACACAACTGTCCTTTCATAAGAGCTTTATAATGAGTCTTTTAAAAATGCATGCTCTCCATTTTGATGGATGCTGGAGGGGAGGAGTGTTGGTGGACGGATGAAAAAGATGAATGGATTAAGAAGTACAAATTGGCATATACAGAGTAGTCACAGGGATGTAAAGTACAACACAGGGAACAGAAGCAATAATATTGTAATAACTATGTTATGCTGTCACATGGGTACTAGGTTTATCAGGATGATCACTTAGTAAGTTATATAATGTCTAATCATTGGTTGTACAAGTAAAGTTAATATAATATTGTATGTTAACTATAATCTAAAAATAACAAATTAAAGTAAAAAATGTATGTTCTCTGAGGCAACTGATAAAATCACACAAACCAAATGTTATGCACAACACCTTTCTGAGGATCTTCATACTGATAATCACAATTGGTAATTATTTTTAAATTTTTTTCTTGATTATTACTTGAGTTAATCCCCCAAATATAAATTCTTCAGAGGCACAGCAGTATACCTTGTTTCCCCTTAGGGCTCAGCACCTGGAACAATGGCTGGTGCACATAAAGTGAGCACATAAAGTGCTCAATAAATACTTGTTTGGATTGACAGAGGGACAGTAAGATGGAAGGATGGAAGGATGGATGGATGGATGGATGGACACATGGATGCACAGGAGGAAGAGTGGTAGGAAGGGAGATAGAGAAGGAGGGAGGAAGGCAGATGAATAAATAAATTTATTTAGTTGATGTAACAACAAATGGATTTAGTTAATTTGGTTAATTTCTAGATCAATTCTTAATTTAAAAATCTTAGGAAATTTCATATGCACATTTCCATTTCTGAATCAGCCCATGTTGTACAAACACATTTACCATATGTCATGATTATTCAAACACAATAGTAAAGCTTTATATAACCAATCTGAATATACCTTGTACAGGTGTGGTATGGAGGGAAGAGAAGGAAAGTTCAATAGGAAGAACTGATTTTCTCTAGTCATATCAAGAATTTTTGATAAAAAGTGCCTTGAGGTCCAGGCCCCTTTATCACTGGTCAGAGTATTAATGACTAGAATAAATGACATGTTCCCTTTCCTTAAAAAGCAAATACTGATTTTTGGAACACTCAGTTTTTATGTTGGGATGAGACTAGATTCACAGGCAATTTGTCAATCTTTTGTTTAGTTTTAAAATTTTTGGCTATTTTTCTGGTTTCCTCATATTATTGAACTGCTGGTGTTGCAGTATGTTTGACACATTTTTCATTCAACACCAGTGAATCTTACTGGTTAATACCTGACAAAATCTTCTTGTTATTTATGTAATTGGCACTTACTAATTCTTTTCCTGGATTTGTTTTGCCAGGCTTCTCAGTAACCTGTTGAATAAGCCAGAGTACTTCCTGCAAATAAGCTTTTAATATTTATCCTAATTTCAAGTCAGTGTTTTCCAATAATTTCAATGCACCTGCTCTCTGAGAATCTTGGAATAAGATAAATCAAACTAGTATGTGGAAAGTTAAACAGTGTTAGGTTTGGTGCTAGTTGCAATTGTACTATACCATGAATAGAACAGTCTCAGTACCTTCTTTTCAGAGTACCTGAGTCACCATTTTAATACTGCAACAGATAGAAACCACTTGTAATTATTTTTAGGTCCTGGTGGTCTCCAGAAATCAAGATGGCAAATCAAATTAAATTTAGATCCTCAAAATCAAGATGGCAAATCAAATTAAATTTAGATCCTCAAAATGATAACTGTGCCTTGTATATGTTGACATATCTATTAAAAAACATGATCCTAAATATAACAAGTTCTTGAGGATATGGTCCTCATAAATTCTGTATATAAGTTACTGAATAATTCTGCTACTACTTCACACCAATTTTTGTCAAAACAGAATATTATACATGTTTAACAAATTAAATATGTATTTAAGTGCTTATGCTGCTGAGATCTGAACCCTTCATGTTTTCAATTGTTTCTGGCATCTCAGTATTTTCAAGAGACTACAAATGGATAAGTCAAGTCAGCTTACTCAAAAGAATAGATCTTGAAGTATTATTAAATATTTATGTAATCAGAGGACTATCTAGTACTGTGATATATACAATGTACCATCTGAGGCATTTTGATAAGTCCAGGTTTACATGAAAGACCTACCTCCAAATTAAAATCTCAGCCCAAATTTTGAGAGGAAAAATAAAAGAAAAAAAAGGAAAAGTTATTGTAGATGGAGGAAGGTGATCTGGATATTAAAATTTAGCAAAAAAACACTATTTGAGATGAAAAAGGAAAATAGTTTTCTTAAAGAAAAAGTGATACAATATTTGCTACATTTCTCATCCATTGAAAAAGTTTAGATTTGAAGATGTCAGCAGATTAGGCAACAGACACACTCACCTGCTCCTGGCACAAAACCAAATTTACATCTAAATTATACAGCAATCAATCTGAATAACCAACTGTAGGCTAGCTGAACTGAAATATAATTATAACCAATGATTTACAGAAGAAGCCACATAGAGAGCGGGAAGAAGGGAGGGAGATGTGGAAAGAGCTGGTCCCCAGAAACATGTGGTAACTGAGCAGCTGGAGGGGTGCTCTCCCTGGTAGCAAAGTGTCTCAATCCTATGCAGGAATTCCAAACCAGGGCAAGAGAGACAGGAATAGGAACCCACATAGTATCTGGTGGAAAAAATAAGTAGGGGTTCAGTCCACCTAGGAGAGAAAGGAAATTGCTGGAGACTCAGACACCACCTTCCCAGCATTGAGCATTCCTATTGTTACAGCACCAGCCTAGGGAGTGTACTGCCTGGTCCTCCAGCTACTGACAACACCAATATGCTGTGCTTAGGCACTGCAGAGGGACCTGCTGGCTACATCCAGCAGACACATTTGAGGGTGCTCTTTTTTTGGAGCTTTGGAAAGAGGATCATTCTTCCCCACCTCCAGTGCATAGCCAGCATGTTCTCTCCTACCCATTGAATCACTGGACCTGCCTTGCCACTGTATGACTCCATCCTGCTGAGCTCAGTAGCACAGGGGAACCATAATGCTGTGCAGAGCTGGGACTTTCAGAACATTTCCCAGGGGAGACTTTTATCTGAGAATCAGACAGGCAGATGCTGGGTTGTGTGGCTACATCATGGGGGTGAGGCGAGGGAGCTCCTATCTTTCCTGCAAGCTCAACCTGTGCTATCCTGGAAAGGGGAAGCTGCCTGCCCCTGCTGTACAGGCATACCAATAACAACCACAACAGGAGACTATTTGAATCACCTCTCCCAAATCCTTGTGGCTCTGCCAGGCTGAACTCAGTTCTTGGAGGGGAAAGAGTGTGCTGCTCAGAGCTGGGACATTTAGACTGAGTCTCCCTAGGAGGTTATTGTCTGGGTCAGGGATGAAGTGCTTGGCCCTACCCCTGAGGGCTGAGGTGGCACCACCCTCAATGTGAGACTTTTTGATATGTCCTCTTGAGCCCTGGTGGCTCTGCCAGTTGGGCTTGCAGAGGAAACAGTTGGCTGCACCCAACCTGAACCTAAAACTTTAAGTGTACTCTTCCTATGGGAGCTAGAGTTGGAGACCCTGGCAGAAACTTAGTGGTTTGGCTCTGGAGTAGGGACCACTTTACCTTCACTGAGTGCCTGATGGTATGAAACCCAAGTAGGAAACCAGTAGCCCTATCCTCCCAACCCCAGTTGCCCCACCCTACTGGTTTATAACCTATGGAAGGGTCTGTGCATTGCAGCCAGCTGGGCCCACTCTACAGTCTTTCTTTGGAAAGCTCTGGAGGTAGATCAGGCAACCTCTGTGGGAAGTAGTATAGCTGACAGGTATAAGTGAACCTCAGAAAGCCTCAGATATTTTGTAGATTTTATACCCACTTCTAAGATGGAAGAAGCTGACCCCATACACAGGTTGGCCCCTCCCATATACACCCAGGCCCAGTAGACACAGCCACAAACAGTGAACAGTGTGGTAGCTCTAGACAAGTAGCCCAAGGCAAGTTATTAATGTCTGACATCACCGTGTTCCTGAATCCCACTCAAGTGAACCCCTAACAAACACAACCAGGGGTGGGATTCAGACCACAACAGAGCTCAACCCAACTAGCCACATAAGCGGCACACCCAAAGGGGGATTGCAGCAGGCACCATACACTGCTGAGAACAATTTGACCATGAGGGTGGGGGGCAGTCCCTGTAAGTTGACTCATACATAGTGATTGAGGTCTATCTTTATAGTCAGCCAGCCTGAAGGGTTAATTCCATCCACAAAAGGACCAAAAGCATTCAAGACAAAACTACAAAAGGAGAGTACACATAACCCACAAGAAACTTTCCTGGAGCACTGAGCTTAGGTGATCTGGAAGATTGTGCCACTGACACCAACAAGACACCTATATCATAAAGCCATCATAACAGTTTTTGGAAACATAACATATCTAGCTAATACACAGAGACAAAATGAGGAGACAAAAAATGCCCAAAATGAAAAAAAGAGAAATCCCCAGAAAAAGAATGAAATGAAATGCAAGTAACCAAGATACCAGATGCAGAATTAAAAACAGTGGTTATGAGGATGCTCAAGGACCTTAGGGGAAGAATGTATGATCTCGGTGAGAACTTAAATGAAAAGATGGTAAGCATTAAAAAGGACACAGAAGCCACAAAAAGAAACCAGTCAGAAATGAACAATATATGAAATGAAGAATACATTAGAAAGATTCAACAGTAGCTTAGATGAAACAGAGGATTCAATCAGTGAATTACACAACAAGATAACAGTAAGCACCCAAGTAGAAGGTCCAAAAGAAAAGAGAATTTTTTTAAAAAATGGGAAAGTCTAAGGGTTCTCTGGGACAACATCAAGCATAACAACATTCACATCTTAGGAGTACCAGAAAGAGAAGAGAATGGGCAAGGAATAGAGAACCTGTTTGAAGAAATGACAGCTAAAAACTTCCTTAATATGGTGAAGGAAAAAGGCACACAAGTTCAGGATGCACAGAGTCCCAATCAAGATGATCCCAAAGAGACCCACACCAAAACACATGATAATTAAAATGGCAAAGATTAAAGACTAAAGAGAACCATAAAGGCAGCAAGAGAGAGTTAGTTGCCTACAAAGGAGTTCCCGTAGGCTGTCAACTGATTTCTCAACAGAAACACTTCAGACCAAACGGATTAGCAAAAAATATTTAAAGTGATGAAGAGCAAGAATCTGCAACCAAAGCTACTTATTTAGCAAGGCAATCATTTAAAATTGAAGGCAAAATAAGTACTTCCCAGACCAAAGGGAAAAAAAAAGGCTAATGGAGTTCATTCCACCAAACCAGTATTGCAAGAAATGTTTAAAGACATGTTTTAAGAAAAAGAAGAGATAAAGAGAGAAGGACATGGGTACAATGAATAAAATGGCAGTAAATAAGTACCTATCAATAATAACCTAAAATGTAAATGGCTTAAATTCTTCAATCAAAAGTAATAGGGTAGTTAAATGAATAAGAAGACATAACATATACATATGCCGTCTACAAGAGACCATATTCATAACAAAAGATATAGATTGAAAGTGAAGAAAAGAAAAAAACCATTCCATGCAAATGGAAATGGAAAAAAAGATGAAATAGCAATACTTAGACAGATCGACTTCAAAACAAAGGTCATTGAGAGAGAAAAAGTATTATCACTATATAATACTAAAGGGATTGATCCAACAGGAGGGTGTAACACTTGTAAAAATATATGTACCCAACATGGGAGCACTTAAATATATAAAAAATATCTTGGTGGACATTAAGGGGGAGATCAACAGCAATACAGTCATAGTAGGGAAATTAACACCCCACTGACATCAATGGATAGATTTTCTAGACAAAAAACAGCAACGCAACAGTGACCTTAAATAACACACTGGATTGGTTTGATTTAACTCATATTTACAAAACATTTCATCCCAAAGCAGCATAATATACATTCCTTTCAAGTGCACATGAAACATTCTCAAAGACACACCACATATTAGGACACAAAATAAGAGTAAATTCAAGAATATTGAAACTATAACAAGCATCTTCTCTGACCAAAACTAGAAGTCAATGTCAATAAAGTAACTGAGAAGAAAGAAAGAATGAGTTCCTACCCTTGGGACAGCATGGATAGAACTGGAGAGCATTATGCTAAGTGAAATAAGCCAGGCGGTGAAAGACAAATACCATATGATCTCACCTGTAAGTGGAACCTAATCAACAAAATATACAAACAAGCAAAATATAACCAGAGACATTGAAATTAAGAACAAACTGACAGACAGAGAGGAGGCGGGAGGGGTTAATGGGGGGAAAAGAAGGAAGGGTTTCCAGGAACATGTATAAAGGACACATGGACAAAACCAAAGAGGGGTAGGATCAAGGGTAGGAAACAGGGATGGCTGGGATCAGGGGGAGTAGTCGGGGAGGGAAATGGAGACAATTGTACTTGAGTGACAATAAAAAAAAGTTAAAATGAAAAATTAAAATAAAATAACTGGAAAACATGTAAACACATGGAGGCTAAAAAACATGTTATTAACCAAGGGTTAACAATGAGATCAAGGAAGAACTCAAAAGTTACCTAGGAACAAATGAAAATGAACACATAACAAACCAAAATCTATGGGATACAGAGAAAACAGGCTTGAAGGAATGTTCATAGCATTACAGGCTTACTTCAAGAAGCAAGAAAAATGTCAAATAAACAATCTAACCCTACACCTAAAATAACTAGAAAAAGAAAAACAAACAAAGCCCAGAGTAAGAAAAAAAAGAAATAATAAATATCAGAGCAGAAATACATGAAATAGAGCCGAAAAAAAAAACCACAAGAGATCAACAAAACCAAGAGCTGGTTCTTTGAAAAGATAAAAAAGATTGACAAACCTTAAACCAGACTTATGAAGAAAGTAAGAGGACCCAAATACATACAATCAATAACAAAATAGAAGTTACAAGTTACACCATAGAAATTGCAAGAAAATACTATGAATACATGCCAACAAATTGGACAGCTCAATGAAATGGATAGAATCCTAGAAACTTGCAATCTTCCAAACTGAATGAAGAATCAGAAAACCTGAATAGACCAATTACAATTACTAAAGTTACAGCAGTAATTAAAAAAACTTCCAGCAAACAAAAGTCTCAGACCAGATGGATTCACAAGCAAGTCTTGTCAAACATTCAAGGAAGAACTAACACTTATTCTTCTTGAACTATTCCATAAAATTCAAGAGGAAGGGAGATTCCCAAGCTCTTTTTACAAGCCCTGCAATATCTTAACTACAAAACCAGATAAAGATAGTACCAAGAAAGAAACTTAGAGGCTAATATCCCTGATGAGCACAGATACTAAAATGCTTAACAAAATATTAGTAAATTAGATCAAACAATACATTAAAAACATCATACACCATGATCAAGTAGGATTTATTCTGGCAATGCAAGATTAATGCAATATTTGCAAATCAATAAACATGATACAACATATAAACAAAATGAAGGATAAAAATCATATGATCATACAACAGATTGTGCAGAAGCAGAAAAAGCATTTGATGAAATCCAGCACCCATTTATAATTAAAAACTCTCAGCAAAGTGTTAATAGAGGAATCATACTTCACCATAATAAAGGTCATACATGACAAACCTACAGCCAACATCATACTCAATGGGCAAAAACTAAAAGAATTTTCCCTAAGGAAAGGAAATAAGACAAGGATGTCTGCTTTCCACACTTGTATTCAACATAGTATTGGAAGTCGTAGCCACAGTGATCAGACCAAGAAGAAATAAAAGGCATCTAAATTGTAAAGGAGGAAGTAAAACTGTCATTATTTGCAGATGACATGATATTACACATAGAAAGCCTTAAAGAAAACAAAAAATCTACTAGATCTAATCAATAAATTCAGCAAAGTAGTGGGATACAAAATTAATATTTAGGAATTGGTGGTATTTTTATATACCAGTAATAAACAATCAGAAACAGAAATTTAAGAAAACAATCCCATTTACTATTGCAACAAAAAAAAAGAGAGAGATACCTAAGAATAAGGATAAATTAAGGAGGTAAAAGATCTGTACTCATAAAATTTTATGATACTGAAGAAAGAATTTAGGAAAATACAAATACGTGGAAGCATATATTGTATTTATGGTTAGGAAAAATTAACATCATTAAATGTCCATACTGCCCAAAACAATCTACAGTTTCAATGCAATTCTTATTAAAATACCAATGGTATACCTCTGAATGTCTAAAACAAATATTCCAAAAATATATGTAGAACCACAAAAGATCTCGAATAGCCTCAGCAATCTTGAGAAAGAGAAACAAAGTTATAGGTATCCTACCATTTGGTATCAAAGTAAACTACAAGGCCACAGTAGTCAAAACGTGGTATTGGCACAAGAACAGGCATATGGATCAATTAAACAAAACAGAGCAGAGAAATAAACTCAAGCCCATATGTTCAATAAATATTTGACAAGGAAGGCAAGAACATACAAAGAGGAAAAGACAGTCTCTTCAATAAATGGTGTTGGGAAAACTGGACAGATATATGTAAAGAAAGAAAAAGGAAAAGAAACTATACTACCAACTAACACCACATGCAAGAATAAACATAAAATGGATTAAATTCTTAAATGTAAAATTTGAAACCATAAACTCCTAGAAGCAAACATAGGTAGTAAAATTTCAGACATTTCTAGTAGCAATATTTTTGCTGATATCACTTCAGGAAAGGCAAACAAGGAAAAAATAAATTGTAGTACATCAAATTCAAATGTTTTTGCATGGGAAAAGAAACCTTCAACAAAATGAAAAGGAAACTCGTTGAATGGGAGAACGTATTTTTCAATGATACATCTGATAAAGTGTTGGTTTCCAAAATATATAAAGAACTTATTCTACTCAACACAAAGACAAACAACCCAATTAAAAATGGGCATCCCAGGCCAGGTGGCTCAGTTGGTTGGAGCATTTTCCCATACACCAAAAGGTTTCAGGTTCAATCAACGGAAGGGGTATATACGGGAGGAACCAATTGATGACTCTCTCTCACATCAATTTCTCTCTCTCTCTTTCTTCCCCTCCCTTCCTCTCTCTTTGAAATCAATAAACATATCCTTGGGTGACATTTTTTTTTAAATGTCTACTCTAAATAAGCAAAGGACCTGAATAGAGAACTTCTACAAAGAGGATATACACATGGCCAAAAGACATGAAAAAATGCTTAATGTCACTAATCATGAGAGAGATGAAAATTAAAACTAAAATGAGATACCACTGCACATCTGTAAGAATGGCTATCATAAGTAAATCAACAAACAACAAGTGCTAGAGAGGATATGGGGAAAAAAGGAACCCTCATGCACTGTTTGTGGGAATGAAGACTGGTGCAGCTACTGTGGAAAACAGTTTGGAGTTTCCTTAAAGCATTAAAAATGGAACAGCCTTTTGATTCAGTGATCCCACTCCTTGAATATATCCAAAGAAACCAAAAACAGTAATTCAAGAGAATATATGCACCCCTATATATGTTCATTGCATTTTATTTACAGTAACCAAGATTTGGAAGCAGCCCAGGTGCCTATCAGTATATGAGTGGATAAAAAAAGCTGTTGCGCATTTGCACAATGGCATATTATATGGCCATAAAAAAGGAAGTCTTATCTTTTGTGACAACATGGATGGACTTGGAGATTATTATACTAAGTGAAATAAGCCAGTCAGAGAAAGAAATACCATAGGATCTCGCTTGTATGTGGAATCTAATAAACAAAATGAACTGACAAACAGAATAAGAACAGAAGCATGGACACATGGAACAGACTGGCAGGTGTCAGAGGGGAGTGGGATTGGGGTCTGAATGAAAGAAGGTTAGGAAATAAAAACATATATATAACACATAGACACAGACATCAGTGTGGTAATAGCCAGAGGAAAATAGAGCTGGAAATAGGCAGGGGGTGGGGCGGGGGGAAGTGGGTACAGAAAGAGACTTTGCTTGGTGTGGTGGGCACATGATGCAGTGTGCAGATGATGTTTTGTTGAATTACATACTTGAAACGTGTATGATTTTGTGAACCAATATGATCCCAATAAATTCAATTAAAAAATAAAGAAAATAAAATTTGAAGTGTAGTTTCTGTAAACTAAATGCCCAAATTGAGAGCAAAATAATTAATAGGACATCTTTTCCCTAAAATAATTGCTATGGACATAATGTTTTAATATGAAGGTTAATAATTTTTGTGTACAAATATTGATTTTTTACATCTTTTCACCATGCTATGGACAAAATATTTGAGCCTCTACTAACTTCATATGTTGAAATCCTAACCCCCATTGTGATTGAATTAGGAGGTAAGGACTTTGGGAGGTATTTAGGTCACAAGAGTGGAACCCTTACAATTGGAATTAATGTCCTTATTAAAAGGCTCCAGAAAAGTTCCTTAATCCTTCCACCATGTGAGATCTCAGTGAGAAGATAGACATCTATGAGAAAGTGGGTTCTCAGCAGACACCAAAGCTGCTGGCACCATAATCTCAGACTTCTCAGCCTTCAGAATAGTGAGAAATAAATGTCTACTGTTTAAAAGCCATCTAGCCAATGATAGCTTATTATATTAATCTGAACTGACTCAGAAACACCAAAAAATCAACAATACTGAAATTCATTAAAATTAAACAAGAAATGTCCACGTCAGTGCTTTTCAAAAAATTTTTTTCAAGAAAATGAATGTGACCTACAGCTGAGCTTGCAGGATTTCTGGAAAATCAAAATAGCAACTAAATTTAAGTCTCAAATTAATTCAGCATGTAAGAAATATGTTGGGGCATCTTGTTAGTTTGCAAAATGCTATCATAGGTCTTAAGGGCAAGGTGGTAGATATGACATTCTTAAGAGAGTTGCTCAATATAACGTTTTAAGAATCAATTCCCGCTCCACTTGAAACAATCATATTACTTAGAAATGGGGACCAGCCATTCATTGATTCACTCATTTACATATAGTAAGCTCAGCAATGAGCTAAACAAAGGGATAAAAAGATGAAAAACAAGACTTCCAATTGCTGGTCTAGCATATAAGAAACTTGGGTGTCATACCTCATCCTGATAAGTAAAAAGCTGAGCAAACTGAAAAAAATAAAATAAAATGCTTCTTAAACCTGTCAGAGAGTCACAGGGCAAAAAGCTGCCACCAAAAAAAAAAGTTAAACAAGTAGATACAGAGAATCACAACTTACTACAGCAGAAACTCATGACAAGAAACCTCTTAAACTTTAACTTACTGATGGTTGGAAGCTCAATGTGGACAAGTCTGAAGAGGAAACTCCAGGGAGACCACTCATGGTAAGGGGCACACTTTTGTGAGTATTACCTCCAGGAGCGCAGCCAGGTTTATCACATCATAATGGAGAACACAGAAAAATTGCCTTGTGCATCCAGCACAAGGTAGAGGAAAGCAATGAATTTGCAATGCCCCAAGAGTATTCTGTTCTTCTTGAGGACTCCCTCAAGAGACTATTTTACCAGAACCTAAACTACTGTTTTATTTTTTTATTAGACTCTCACTAATTTAGGGAAAGAAAACACCCAACTCTAGCCTACACTAGCCATCCTGTTACTATATTTTTCGGACTATAAGACACCCCCCCCCCAAAATTTGGGAGGAAAAGGGGGGTGCATCTTATAGTCTAATTATAGCTTTACATTTACATTGATGAAATATGTTATTTATGTTATTACATATTTACCACAGTTTTTGCTTCAAAATTTTTTTCCCCTATTTTCCTTCTCTAAAACCTAGGTGCGTCTTACGGTCTGAAAAATATGGTACATCTGGGGAAGAAAAAATTGAGAAGCATTTGTGAGGTTCACTGCTCAAGGAGACAGGCTCACTGAAAGACTGAGACCTAATCATAGAACTATAGAACACTACCCTTTCCCCTAAACCTATGCCACTAAAAGTGTAATTATCAGAGTTCCTGTATCCAGTACATTGTATACACTTAAAAAAAAAAGATTTTATGTACTTATGTATGTATGTATGTATTTATTTATTTATTTATTTATTTATTTTTAGAGAGAGAGGAAAGGAGGGAGAAAGAGAGGGAGAGAAACATCAGTGTGTGGTTGCCTCTCACGCTACCCCAATTGGGGACCAGGACCCCAACATAGGCATGTGTCCTGACTGGAAATCCAACTAGCATCACTTTGGTTCACAGGCCAGCACTCAATCCACTGAGCCACACTAGCCAGGGCCACTGTATACACTTTTCAACATAAAATTGCAAAGCATACTAAAATAAAAAAATACAGTTGGAAGAGACTGAGCAAGTTTCAGAACCAGAGTAAAATATGCCAGAAATGCTGAATTTATCAGTGTGGGAATATAAAACAACAGTGAATTATATGCTAAGGTATCTAATGGAAAATATGTGAGAACAGATGGATAAAGTAAGCAGAGAGAAGGAAATTCTAAGGAATCAAAAAGAAATGCTAGAAATTAAAAAAAAAAACACTGTCAGAGTAATGAAGAATGCCTTTGATGGGCTTATTAGTAAATTGAACATAGCTGAAGAGAGAATCTTGGCCTTCGAAGAAACCTCCAAACTGACAAAGAGAAAAGTGACTGAAAAAATAACATATCTAAGAACTGTGGGATAGCACAAAAGATATAAGAATGCTGTAATGGGAATACCAGAAGGAGAAGAAAGAAACAAAAGAAATATTGAAGAAATACTGACTGAGAACTTCCTCAAGTTAACTCAAAAAACTAAACCACAGGTCCAAGAAGCTCAGATAACATACCAAGAAAATACATGTAGGCTTATCATATTTAAAGTAAAGAAAATAAGAGAGGAGAAAATCTTGAAAGAAACCAGTGGGACAATCACCTTACCAATAGAGGAATGAAGCTAAGAATTAAATGAAACCACTCCCAACAACACACAAAGCCTAGAGTGAATAGAAGGAAGGAAATAATCAAGATCAGAGAATAATTAAACACCACACAGGCTAAAAGAACACTTCAAAATACCAAAAAATCCAGGAGCTGGTTCTTTGACAATATAAACAAAATCAGCATGTCTTTAATCAGATTCATCAAGAAAGAAAAGGGAGAGGACCCAAATAAATAAAATCAGAAATGAAATTGGAAAACTTACAACTGATACCACAGAAATACAAAGGATTGTACGAAATTACTATGAAGAACTATGTGCCAAGAAATTTTAAAACCTAGGTGAAATGGACAAATTTCTAGAAAAATATAATCCTCCAAAACTCAGTGAAGAAGAAGCAAAAAGCCTGAACAGAATGATTAACAGCTGGTGAAATTGAAGCAGTAATCAAAAAACTCCCCTCACACAAAACACCTGAGCCAGACAGTTTCACAGGAGAATTTTACAAAACATTTAAAGAAGAGCTAGCCCCTATCCTTCTCAGACTATTCTAAAAAAATCTAAGAAGAGGGAAGGCTCCCCAACTCTTTTTATGAGGCCAGCATCATCCTAATCCCCAGACCGGACAAAGACACAACAAAGAAAGAAAACTACAGGCCAATACTGCTGATGAACATAGATGCTAAAATCCTCAACAAAATATTAGTAAATTGCATCCACCAATACATTAAAAAGATCATGCTCCAGGATCAAGTGGGATTTACCATTGGATGCAAGGAAAGTACAATATTTGCAAATCAATAAATGTAATACATCACATAAAGAACAGGAAAGACAAAAATCACATGATCATATCAATAAATGTGGAAAAAGCATTTGATAAGGCACAACACCCATTAATGTTAAAAACACTCAGAGAAGTGGGAATAGAGGGAGCATACTTCAAAATAATAAAAGCCATAGATGAAAAACCTGCAGTTAACATCATACTCATCAGGCAAAATCTAAAAGCTTTCCCACTAAGATTAGGAACATGACAAGGATCTCTGCATTCACCACTTGTATTCAACATAGTATTGGAAGTTCTAGCCACAGCAATCAGACAAGAAAAAAAATATAAGGCATCCAAATTGGAAAGGAAGAAGTAAAACTGTCATTGTTTGCAGATGACATGATAGTGCACATAGAAAACCCTATAGACTCCACCAAAAACTACTCAACCTAC
Source organism: Phyllostomus hastatus (assembly GCF_019186645.2). Taxonomy (NCBI): domain Eukaryota; kingdom Metazoa; phylum Chordata; class Mammalia; order Chiroptera; family Phyllostomidae; genus Phyllostomus; species Phyllostomus hastatus. The sequence goes on from NW_025333543.1 coordinate 5,981,208, forward strand.
TAAGTGAATTTGGCAACTCAGCAGATACAAAGTCAATATTCAGAAATCAAAGGCATTGTTGTACACAAACAATGAAATATCAGAAACAGAAATCAGAATAAAAAATCTCATTTGCTAAAGCAAAAAGAAAAATAAAGTACCTAGGGATAAACCTAATCAAGGAGATAAATAACCTGTAGTTAGAAAACTACACAACTCTGAAGAAAGAAATTAAGGAAGACACAAATAAATGTAAGCATTACCACGTTCATGGATTGGAAGAATCAACATCATCAAAATATCCATACTACCCAAAGCAATTTATAGATTCAGTGCAATCTGTATTAAAATACCAATGACATATATCACAGATATAGAACAAACATTTAAAACATTTATATGGAACCATAAATGACCCTTAATAGTCTCAGCAATTTTGGGAAAGAAGAACAAATTAGGAGGGATCACTGTACCTGACATCAAACTATATTACAAAGCCACTGGACTCAAAACAGTCTGGTACTGGCATAAGAACAGACACATAGATAAATGGAACAGAACAGAGAGCCCAGAAATAAACCCAAGTCTATACTGTCAATTAATATTTGACAAAGGGAGCAGAAGCAAAAAATGGAATCTCTTCAACAAATGCTGTTGGGAGACCTGGACAGGTACATGCAAAAACAAAACTCAATCACCAACTTAACACCATATACAAAAATAAATTTAAGGTGAATAAAAGACTTAAATATAAGTCATGATAACATAAAAGTCTTTCAGAAGAATGTAGGCAGGAAACACTCAAATATTCCATGCAGCAATATTTTCACCGATCTGTACCCTAGAGCAAGGGACATAAAGAAAAGAATAAAAAAATGGGACTTAACCAAATAAAAAGCTTCTGCACATCTAAAGAAAACATCAGCAAAATGAAAAGGAACCAACCACATGGGAAAATATATTTGCAAATGATATCTCAGATAAGGGTTTGATTTCCAAAATATATAAAGAGCTCACACAACTCCACTCCAAGAAGACAAACGGGGGGGTGGGGGGGGGTGGGGTGGTGAAAGATGGTGGCTTTGCTCCAGGCAGCATGATTCTCGGCTTCTGTGAAGAGGAGGGAAACTCAAGGATCGGTGGAAGAACAGAGCAAGTGGCCTAGGTTACCGAAACATTTTTGCAAACAGGACATCAAAAATTATAGCCATCATTGAAAATCCAGAAGGTAAGGAGACTGCTTCAGGACAAAAGGGACCCAGGGATCAGCTCAGGGACCAGGGGGGTTGCAGTCCCCAGGCCCGGTGCTCCAGGGTCTGCCTCAGGGCACCCGGGAAAGAGCGGAGTCACTGCTCCCTCCCCGGACTATGGGGGTTGAGCAACACCAGGGGAGACCTTGTGGCTTGAAGGCACAGAAAGGGCAGTTGGACTGGGAGACAATCGCCCAGGGGCTGTGAGCACCCACCCATATCCCTGGGAGAAGTGAGTGCCTCCAGCCAGATCGACCAGGGGTGGCCTGGAAGTGCACCCGCACCCCCAGCCTGGTGGGAGTGTGGATCCGTGGAAAACCCAGACCTCGAGGCCCCTATCAAGGAAAGGGCAAGGGCGTTCTCAGGTTTCTGGAGCCTGTGGTGCTGAACTGTGGAAGCGCGCACCCCCTTGGGAATCCTGACTCTCATACTGTGAACTCGGAAGGGATGCCGAGCTTAGTGTGTTCCTAGAGCCCGAAACTCAAAAATTTGGTGGATGGGTGTGCCCTTTTACAATCCCCAGAGATTGCACCGTGAATCCAAAAAAGTCACGGGTGCTTCTTGAGAACATAGCACCCACCGCAGTGGAATTTGGGATAAGGACACGTCTCCTTGCAATCCCCGGAGCTAGCATGGTGGAACCAAAAAGACGCAGGAGCCCTGCGGGGCCCTGGAGCCCAGGAGACTGCGGCAGTGAGCTCCTGAAAGTGTGCCAGGGAGCGCCCAGGGTCCTGTAGGGGAAAGTCAGATTGGCCCTGGGGAAAGCGCCCTGCTGGCCCTGGGGATAGTACCCGAGAGACTTACCAGAGACTTACCAAATCTGACTTACTGGAGATTTGACTGGGGAGAGTGATAAGCATTTCAAACAGCCCCTCAGCCTGCTGAAGCCAGCAAGACCAGAAAAACTGGTCTGACCAGTTAGAAACCAACAAGAGGTTGTTTTGTTTTGTTTTGCTTTTTTTGGCTGTTGTTGGTTGATTGATTTTATCTTGTGTTTTAAGTGATTTTTTATTTTTCAATTCTTATTATTTTTATCTCTCAATCCCTTATGTTTCTCTTCCATTCATCCTAGTATTATTCCTTCCACTCCAAATTTATTTCTCCTGCACTCCATCCTCTGCTTTTTTTTCCCTTTTTTTTTTTTGAGCTTGCAAGTTACTGCAAATTTGTATTATCTTTTTCTCACTTTTCCAACATTTTTTATTTTAATAGTGTTTTGGTATTCTTTTTCTTTCTGTATAATCTTCTTTGCTTGGCTGGTTATACTGTCATTTGATAGGTTCCCCCTGTTATCTCAGTCACAGTGTGTTGATAATTTACTATCCTTCATCTGTGCTCCATTAGTACACCTCTCAAGGTTCTATACTCCTTATTCTTGTTATCTAGCGCTCATAGATTCTGCCACAAGATTGTTGTTTTAATATTACGGTAAATAAGACCTAGTTCATACAATTGTAAATACTACTCAACACCCCTACCTGATCTCAGCCCACTTGCAATTTCCTGAACTATATTATTGTGGGGGTTGTCTCTATTCTTTTACACACTATTCCTATTTACTAATCTTTATTCCAACCCTACCTTAGAATCTGACCTCCCACAGCCTCACAGCTTTCTAAATCCAACTAACAATCCTTTTGTCCCCAATAAGAGTCTTACCTTCTTTCCATCCTTTCTAAAACGTGGATAATGGGGCAGAGAATCACGGTTAACACTATAAGTAGTCAAAGGACATCCCATCTCTTCTCTACTGGCTGCTAATGTAAATATTATAGTATACTGTCTTGCTGTCTTAAACCATTTTGTTTTACTCCTCCAAATAATCACAAAAAAGAATAGGGGGAAGTTGTGAACACCAGGATACACGAAGGAGACTGCACCACTGAATCTCACAGGTATTCTACCACAGAAGTTCACACCATAATCACAGGGAACCAGAACAGATCAATTTAAGAAATAGCGGCTAACAAGGAGAATCCCATGAACAATGAGAAAACACAGAAACAATCCCCAATTGAAGAAAAAGGAGGAAGCCTCAGAAAAAATGCTAAATGAAATACAGGCAACTCAACTATCAGATATTGAGTTCAAAACAATGATTATCAGGAAGCTCAATGAACTCACAATGAGCTACCAGAAAGTAGAGGGAAGCTATAATGATCTCACTACAAACTATATAAACATGAAAAAGGAAATAGAAACTATCAACAAGGGCCAAGAGGAAATGAAGTATGCCATTTCTGAACTGAGGAACACAGTAGAAGGAATGAAAAGCAGGATCGATGAAGCAGAAGATTGGATTAGCGAGCTAGAGGACAAAGTAGAAAACAACACCCAGAAAGAGCAAGAAAAGGAAAAGAGGCTCAGAAAGAATGAAGAGGGATTAAGAGAAACGCATGACAATATGAAACGTAATAATATCCATATAATAGGGATGCCAGAAGGAGAAGAGGAGAAAGGGATAGAAAACCTATTTGAAAAAGTAATGAAGGAAAACTTCCCTAATTTGATGAGAGAAAAAGTCACACAAATCCAGGAAACATGGAGAGCCCCAATCAAGAGGAACCCAAAGTGGCCCACCTCAAGACACATCATAATTAAAATGGCAAAATTTCAAGACAAAGAGAGAATCTTAAATGCAGCAAGGGAGAAACAGGAAGTAACATACAAGGGAGCCCCAATAAGGCTAACAGCTGACTTCTTAATAGAAACACTCCAAGAAATGGCAAGAAATATTCCAAGTAATGAGAACCAGAGGTCTTCAACCAAGGCTACTATATCCAGCAAGGCTCTCAATCAAGATAGAAGGCCAAATAAGAAGCTTCTCAGACAAAAGAAGTCTAAAAGAATACACCTCCACCAAACCAGCTCTGCAAGAGATTCTAAAAGGACTGCTTTAAGGAAGGGAAGGAAAAGAGAGAGTGAGAGAGGAACACACGTACATAAAAGGCAATGAATAAGTACCTATCAATAATAACCTTAAACATAAATGGATTAAATGCTCCAATCAAAAGACATAGAATAGCTGAATGGATAAGAAAAAATGACCCACAAATATGCTGCCTACAAGAGACCCACCTCAGGATAAAAGACCTGCACAGGCTGAAAGTGAAGGGCTGGAAACAAATCTTCCAAGCAAATGGACAGGAAAAAAAAGCTGGAGTAGCAATACTCACATCAGACAAAATAGACTTCCAAAAAAGGGCCATAAAGAGAGACCCAGAAGGTCACTTCATAATACTCAAGGGAAGAATCCACCAAGACATAAATATTGTAAATATATATGCACCCAACATAGGAGCACTCAAATACATAAAGAAAATCTTAGAGTACTTCAAGAAAGATATGGACAGCAACACAATTATAGTGGGGGATTTTAACACCCCACTATCAAAAATGGACAGATCTTCTAAACAAAATATCAACAAAGATATTATGGCATTGAACAATACCCTTGATGAAATGGACTTTACTGATATATACGGAGCTCTCCATCCAAAAGAAGCTAAATACACATTCTTTTCAAATGTACACAGAACATTTTCAAAGATTGACCACATGATAGGACGCAAAACAAGCCTCAACAATTTCAAGAAAATTGAAATCATACCAAGCATTTTCTTGGATCACAAGGGACTGAAGCTAGAAACCAACCCCAAGGAAAAAAATCAAAACACTCAAAATCATGGAGATTAAATAGCATGCTATTAAACAATGAATGGGTCAAGAATGATATTAGGGAAGAAATCAAAAGGTTTCTGAAAACAAATGAAAACAAACTCACAACAACCCAAAACTTATGGGACACAGCCAAGGCAGTCCTGAGAAGGAAGTTCGTAGCGATACAGGCCCACCTAAAAAAGTTAGAAACATTTCAAACAAACAACCTAACCCTACATCTACAAGAACTCGAGGAACAACAACAAAGACAGCCCAGAGCAAGCAGAAGGAAGGAAATAACCAAGATCAGAGCAGAATTAAATGACATAGAGACTAAAAGCACAATTCTAAGGATCAATGAATCCAAGAGCTGGTTCTTTGAAAAGATAAACAAAATCGACAAGCCTTTAAGCAGACTCATCAAGAAAAAAAGAGAGAAGACCCAAATAAAGACAATCAGAAATGAAAGAGGAGAGATTACAACAGATACCACAGAAATAAAAAGGATTGTACGAAATTACTATGAAGAACTGTATGGCAAGAAATTTTAAAACCTAGGTGAAATGGACAAATTTCTAGAAAAATATAATCTTCCAAAACTCAATGAAGAAGAAGCAGAAAGCCTGAAAAAAAAACCAATAACAGCAAAAGAAATTGAAGCAGTAATCAAAAAACTCCCAACACACAAAAGCCCTGGACCAGATGGTTTCACAGGAGAATTCTACAAAGCATTTAAGGAAGAGCTAACCGCTATCCTTCACAGACTATTCCAAAAACTCCAAAAAGATGGGAGACTCCCATACTCTTTTTAGGAGGCCAACATCATCCTAATTCCAAAACCAGATAAAGACACAACAAAGAAAGGAAACTTCAGGCCAATATCAGTGATGAACATTGACACTAAAATCCTCAACAAAATACAGGCAAACCACATCCAACAATACATTAAAAAGATCATACACCATGACCAAGTGGGATTCATTCCAGGGATACAAGCATGGTACAATATTTGCAAATCAGTAAATGTAATACATCACATTAACAAAAGCAAACACAAAAACCACCTGATCATATCAATAGATGCAGAAAAAGCATTCGATAAGGTACAGCACCCATTTGTGATAAAAACACTCAGCAAAGTGGGAATAGAGGGAGCATTCCTCAACACAATAAAGGCCATATATGAGAGACCTACAGCCAACATCATATTCAATGGGCAAAAATTAAAATCTCTTCCACTAAGATCAGGAACAAGACAAGGCTGTCCACTTTCACCACTTCTATTCAATATAGTACTGGAAGCTTTAGCCACAGCAATCAGACAAGAAAAAGAAATAAAAGGCATCCAAATTGGAAAGGAAGAAACAAAACTGTCACTGTTTGCAGATGACATGATAGTGTACATAGAAAATCCTATAGATTCCACCAAAAAACTGCTTGACCTAATAAATGAATTTGGAAAAACAGCAGGATACAAAATCAATATCCAGAAATCAAAGGCATTTCTGTACACCAACAATGAAACAGCAGAAGCAGAAATCAAGGAAAAAATCCCATTTGAAATAGCAAAAAGAAAAATAAAATACCTAGGAATAAATCTAACCAAAGAGGTAAAAGACCTGTATTTAGAAAACTACATAACACTCAGGAAAGAAATCAAGGAAGACACAAACAAATGGAAACATATACCGTGTTCATGGATTGGAAGAATTATTATCATCTAAATGTCCATACTACCCAAAGCAATTTACATATTCAATGAAATTCCTATTAGAGTACCAATGGCTTATTTCACAGACATAGAACAAACACTTCAAAAATTTATATGGAATCATGAACGACCCCGAATAGCTGCTGCAATTTTGAGAAAGAAGAGTAAAGTAGGAGGGATCACAATACCTGACACTTAACTATACTACAAGGCCACTGTAATCAAAACAGCCTGTTACTAGAATAAAAACAGGCACATGGACCAATGGGACAGAACAGAGAGCCCAGAAATAAACCCAAGTCTCTATGGTCAATTAATATTTGACAAAGGAGGCAGCAACATAAAATGGAGCAAAAATAGCCTCTTCAACAAATGATGTTGGGAGAACTGGACAGCCACGTGCAAAAAAATGAAACTCGAGCACCAACTTATACCTTATACAAAAATAAATTCAAGGTGGATAAGAGACTTAAATATAAAACGTGACACCATTAACGTCCTAGAGGAGAATGTAGGTAGGAAAATCTCAGATATTTCACGAAGAAACTTTTTTACTGACATGTCCCCTAGAGCAAGGGACATAAAGGAAAGAATATACAAATGGGACCTCATCAAAATTAAAAGCTTCTGCACAGCTAAAGAAAACAGTATCAAAATTAAAAGAGAACCAACTGTATGGGAAAATATATTTGCCAATGATACCTCAGACAAGGGTTTAATCTCCAAAATATATAAAGAACTTACATGACTACACTCTAAGAAGACAAGGAATCCAATTAAAAAATGGGCAAAGGACTTGAACAGACACTTCTCCAAGGAGGACATACAGAAAATCCAAAGACACATGAAATGATGTTCAATATCGCTAGCTATCAGAGAGATGCAAATTAAAACCACAATGAGATACCACTTCACACCAGTCAGAATGGTCATCATAAACAAAGCAACAAACAACAAGTGTTGGAGAGGTTGTGGAGAAAAGGGGACCCTAGTGCACTGTTGGTGGGACTGCAGACTGGTACAACCACCATGGAAAGCAGTATGGAACTTCCTCAGAAAACTAAAAATGGATCTGCCTTTTGACCCAGCAATTCCACTGCTGGGACTATATCCTAAGAATACTAAAATACCAGTCCAAAAGAACCTATGCACCCCAATGTTCATAGCAACACAATTTACAATAGCTGGGTGCTGGAAGCAACCTAGATGCCCATCAGTAAATGAATGGATGAAAAAACTATGGTACATTTACACAATGGAATTCTATGCAGCAGAAAGAAAGAAGGAGCTCCTACCCTTTGCAACAGCGTGGATGGAGCTGGAAAGCATTATGCTAAGTGAAACAAGCCAGGCAGTGAAAGACAAATACCATATGATCTCACCTTTAACAGGAGTCTAAACAACAAAACAAAGAAACAAGCAAAATATAACCAAAGATACTGAAATAGAGGACAGGCTGACAGTGACCACAGGGGAGAGAAGAGGGAATTTCAGGGGAGAATGGGAAGGGTTTACAGGAACAAATTTAAAGGACACATGGACAAAAAACTAGGGGGAGGGTGGTAATGGGAGGGAAGAGGGGAGGGTTGGGTGGGTGGGCTGGATTGGGAGTAAAAGGGAGAAAACTGTACTTGAACAATGATTAAAATAAAAAAAATGGAGAAGACAAACAATCCAACTAGAAAATGGGCAAAGGACCTGGACAAGCACTTCTCCAAGGAGGACATACAGAGGGCCCAGACACATTGAAAGGATGCTCAGCATCAATAGCCATCAGAGCGAGGCAAATTAAAACCACAATGAGATACCACTTCACACTGGCCATAATGGCCAACATAAAGAAATCAGCAAACAATAAGTGCTGGCAAGATCATGGAGAAAGTGAACCCTAGTACATTGTTGGTGGAAATTCAGACTGGTGCAGTCACTGTGAAAAACAGTATAGAATTTCCTAAAAAAACTAAAAATGGAACTGCTTTTGACCCAGCAATTCTGCTACTGGGATTATACACTAAGAATCCTGAAATGCCAATTCAAAAGAATCTATGCACACCAATGTTCATATCTGCACAATTTACAATAGCCAAGTTTTGGAAGCAACTTAGATACCTATCAGTAAATGAGTGGATCAAAAACTATGGTACATTTACACAATGGAATATTATTCAACAAAAAGCAAGAAGGAACTCCTACCCTTCACAACAGCATGGATGGAACTGGAGAGCATTGTGCTAAATGAAGTAATCCGGGTGGTAAAAAACAAATACCATATGATCTCACCTATCAGTGGAACCTAATCAACAAAACAAATAAGCAAGTAAAATATAGCCAGAGACATTGCAATAAAGAACAAACTGACAGTAACCAGAGGTGTGGGGCGAGGGGGTTAACAGAGGAAAGAAGGGAAAGTGTCGTTAAGGAACCTGTATAAAGGACCCATTGACAAAGCCAAAGAAGGGAAGGATTGGGGGTGGGAGGTGAGGGTGGGTTTGAGGGGGCAAGTGGTGGTGGGAAAATGGAGACAACCGTACACGAACAACAATTATACATACATACATACATACATACATACATACATACATACATATATAGAAAAAAATCAATCCAAACACTCTTCAGAAAACATTCAAGGAAAAAGAGAATGGAGTGAAATATTTAGTGTTGAGAGAAAATAACCCACTGAACTAGAATTCAGTACCTTGTGAAATTATACTTCAAAAATAAAGGAGAAATAAAAACTCTCTCAAATATTGAGAGAGTTTGATGCCAGCATACCTGCTTTGCAAAAAGTGTTTCATAAAGTTCTTTAAAGAAAAGGAAAACATGTCATAAACTTAGATTTACATAAAAAAGGAAGAGCATGAGAGAATAAATAAATGAAGGTAAATTTTAAAAATTATTTTTTTATTTTTTAATTGATCTAAATTGATCTAACAGACAAGTTTGTTTAAATAAGAATAATAACAACAATATATTCAATTATGTATGTTTGTAGTATATATGCTTCTGCATGAGTGTCATGTATGGCAGCAACATTATAAGGAACAAGAGGGAGGAATTGGGAATATTGTTATAATAACATACCTGCACTATGAAGTATTATACTATAATGTTATTTAAATGTGACATGAATTAGCTAAAAATATATATTGCAATTTGAGGTCAACCACATACAGACAAAAAACTTTTTAAGGAGGCATAAATTGACAGAACTCCAAAGAGAAATAGATGAATCCACTTTATAGTTAGAGAGGTCAATACGCTATCAAAAAGGGACAGATACAGCAGTAAGAAAGGCAGTGAGGACACAATTAAACTCTATGGAACCATCAGTCAGCTAAATATAATTGATATGTATCAACTACTTCATCGAATAGCAGCAAAATACTGACTATTCTCAAGCTTGCACAGTACATTACCCAAAATAAATCACATTATGGGTCATAAAACATGCTTCAACAAACAAGAGTAGAAATCTTACAATGTGTGCTATCAGACCACAGAATATTTTAAACTAGGAATCAATAATAGAAAGACAGCTGGAGAATCTCCAAATACTTGGAGATTAAACAATTGGGTCATAAAAGAAAACTCAGGAAAAAATTTAAAATATTTCAAACAAGTAAAAATTAAAATGTAATTTTTTCAAAATGTATGGTATGCAGCAAAAACAGTATAGAGGGATGTTTATAGCATTAAATATATGCATATAGAAAAAGAAGAGATATATAAAATCAATATTCTAATCTGTCATAGAAAACTAGAAAAATAAGAGCAAATTAAATCTAAACAAAGACAAGAAATAATCAAATTAGAGCAGAATCAACTAATTTAATGGAAAACAAGAAATCATTAGAGAAAAATTAAGAAAACAAAAGTTGATGTTTTGAAAAGATTAATATAATCAATAAGTTTCTAGTCATGCTATCTAAGAAAATAAGAGAGATTGCCACAAATTACTGATATAAAAAATGAAAGAGGGGACATAATTATATATCCCATGTTTAAGAGAATAATAAAGGAGTACCTATGAACAACTTTATTCCCACTACTTTGATAATCTAGATGAAATGGACTATTCCCTTGAAAGACACAATCTGACAAACTGACACAAGAAGAAAAAGACAATCTGAATAGGTATATATCTTTTAAATAAATTGAATATTTATTTACTAATTAATATTCCTCCAAATCAGACATCACCAGGCCCAGATAGCTTCACTGGTGAGTCATATTAAACAGTTAGAGTTTCTACCAATTTGCTACAATCTGTTCCAGAAGATAGAAACAGAGAAAATGTTTCTTGACTCATTCTGTAAGGCCAGCATTAATATAACCCCAAAACTATCTGAAGATCTCACAGACCCATATTTCTCATAAATGTAGATCTAAAAATCTTTTTAAAAATATTAGCAGATCAAAAACAACACTCTGTAAAGAGGATTATATACCACAACCAAGGGGGATTTATCCCAAATATGTAAAATTAGTTCGAAATTTGAAAATCAATTAATTTAATTTATCACATCAATGGGATAAATAAGTAAATCACATGATCTTACTAATACTGTCAATAAACTAGGAATAGAGGGGAACTTCCTCAACTTGATAAGGACATCTACAAAAACTCTATAGCTAACATCATACTTAATGGTGAAATAGTCAAAGTTTTCTTGCAAACATTAGGAACAAAGCAAGGCTGCCCCCTCTTTATCACTCCTTTTTGACATATTGAAAGCCTTAATGATGAAATAAGATAAGGAAATAGCAGGTATATGAATTGGAAAAAAAGGAATATAACTGTCCTTACTCACACATGACATGATTGTCTATGCTTAAAACTCAGAAGAAGCAATATAAAACTCCTGGAGGTAATAAGTGATAATAGCAAAGTTGCAGGATACAAGATTAACATACACAAGTCAATTGTTTTCTATATATAAGCAATGAACAAGTAGAAATTGAAATTAAAAACACATTACCATTTACATTAGCAGCCCCCAAATTAAAATACTTAGATATAAGTCTAAAAAAATACACAAGATTTAGATCAGGAAAACTATAAAATTATGATCAATGAAGTCAAAGAAAAATTAAATGGAGAGATTCCACGTTTACTGATAGGGAGACTCAAATATTGCCAAAATGTCAGTTCTTCCTGACTTTACAGATTCAATGTCATCCCAATCAAAATCCCAGAAAGTTATTTTGTGGATCTGAAAAACTGATTCTGACATTCATATGAATATGCAAAAGACCGTGAATAGTCAACACAACATTGAAGAAGAACATAGTCAAAAAACTGACACTACTCAACTTCCATGACTTTGGCTTGTAGTTAACTTAAAAGATTAAGGCTGTATAATATGAACATTTTCAGTTTCCCATCTCTTTGCTCAATGATTCATTTGAACTTCACTTCTCTTTTAACTCCACAGATCTCCTTTCCTCCTGTCCTTAATTGTTTAAAAACATACCCCTCTCTAGTGCAAAGGCAAATATCTCCATGTAGCCATGCTCTTAGACAGGTGTTCTTACTTTTTCTTCTCTACCACCAACATTGGTGTTCTATATAGCTTCTCACTTCAGCACTCATCTATTTAATAACCTTTTGTTATTGAACTTCTACACTCAGTCCCCTACACCAAATGATTCTTTTAAATAGGAGTTCTCATCCCTGGGCAGACATGAACCAGAACTACCTGGAAGGTATGACAGAGCAAGACCGCTATTCCCAACCCCAGAGACTTTTATTCAGTAGAGGTCATTGGGGCTCAATAACATGCATTACTAACAAGTATTTAAGTGATGCAAATGATGCTGGCCCAGGGACAACACTTTGAGAATCACTGCTCTTAAAGATGATAAAAGACCACTTAGGAGCACAATGGACTAGAATATTCTGAGTTGTCAACTTCCTTTGTTGTTTTGGTGCTCCAGATTCATAGAATCTTATCTCCCATTACATCCTTTATGTATTCCCCAGCCTGACTGAAACAGTAATTGTTTTCTGTCATCCTTCATGTCTTGTGATATTCTCATAACTGATAGCACCCTTCTTCACCCATCTTTACTTGTTTAAATACATAATTCAAGTCTGTCTTATTCTAAATGCCACTTCTATAGAAAACTTTTCCTGAGTAGCCCAACTATCAGCCAACCAATACTAACTGCTTCCTCCTCTGTATTACCTTAGCATTTTAATCATTGTTCAAGGGTATAACAAATATCTTTTGGGAGCCTAAAGCTTATATAATTTGGAGGGGAAGCTTTCTTTAAGAATAAAGATGAAAATTAGAAGTACAAAAATAGGCATGGGACCTTGGAAGGGGCTCAGGCAAGGGAAGTTCTCTGAAACTTAAAACATAAGTTTTGTTAACTCCACGATAAATCTGCCTCAGCCCCTTACTGGAACTTGTACTTCTTTTAGATTGTCATCTCCTGGGAAAATTTCATTTTTCTCCTCCTCCTCTCTCTCTCTCTCTCCTTCTCTGTCTCCCTCTCTCTCTCTCTCTCCCCCAACCCCCCTTTTCTACTCATTATTCTTCTTTTAAGAGAAGCAGTGGCAACTTGTGAAAAAAAACTTTCAAGTTAGATAGACCTGGGCTTAAGATCCCTGATATCTTAGTCACTTAATTGAACTTCAGTTTCTTCCATCGTGTACAAAAAGGGAATAATAGCTACCTTTTTGAGTTATAATAAGATGAAATGTGATAGCAAATAAAGGTCTTTAAACAGTGATTAGTGCATGATAAGCACCCAATAAACATTAGTTTCTATCCATGGATGGAAAGATCCATACTCCCAGCAACTAGACACCGCCTTGCAAAGAATAGTTACTAAAACACACAGCCTGTTTTCTATGTATAGGTTCAAGGAAAATGAGATGCCTGGGCATACTGTTTCTTACTTATTTTATAGCATCTCTGATTACTACTCTCACATCAGAGAAACTGTGCACAGAAAAGAGGACTCTGCAAATTATGTCACTGTACTAGGATTTGGTTGACTTTAATTGAGTGGGCAAGTGAGCATTGGCAAAGTTATGGGGTGGGAGGATGTCAAGAGGAAGGAAAGCAAATGATTTACCACAGCTTTCCACCCTGGTCAAAGGTGGAAAGCTGTGGTAAAAATCAATATTCAAAAATCAAACTATTTGTTGTAATTTTTTATAAGTTGATGACAGCACTTTAAGTATGTATCCTGGTGACTCCAGGGACACCGAACTGCTGATGGCATTCTTTGATGAATAAAGCAAATGAGAATACTTAATAATGCTTATCTCAATGCAAGGAAAGAGTGAAAACAAATCATTAATTTTACATAGTTCCAAAGCATAATCTTGGCACTTCTCTGATTTCAATAATGAAACAAAAATGTCAAAAATCTCAGAGATTTCATGAGAGCTATGATATAAAATAAATTCCTACAAACAACCTCATCCTAATAGCAGGGATAAATTCAATGAAGAAATCTAAAGTCTTTCCACTTATGTCCATTTAAAACTGTTTTCTATAAAAAATAATAAAGCCCCATTCTTTATAATATAAAGAAATATAATAGCTAATTTTAGTAGTATGTGAATTTATTTATCCTAGCTATAAGATTAAAAAGGTGAGTCAAAATTTCCAGCATGCCACTTTAAGCCATTTATTATAGTATGCAGGAACTTTTGCTCATTTTGTACTTTTTAATGGAACTTTATCCAGTGTATTAAATTATCAAATATTCCTAAACCTATGGACAAAAGCAAGTGATAACAGTCTCTTTTTATGTATTGATAGAAATAGTGGCCTAGTAAACTTCCCTGACCATTATCTCAATAGTTTAAAAATATCTATTTGAAATTAAACTATAAAGACATGAAGTTTTAAATTCAACTTTCTTAAGAAATGGCTTTCTTGTATTAAAAAAAAATCAAAACAATATAAAACTCCTGTGTAGATTTATGGAGTGGCCCAGAGTATGGGATTTGAAGACAATATTAAACCATAATTATAGAGCATAAAATGTAGAAATAACAACAATCTCTGTAAGAATCAATTCCAGAATCAGAATACTTGAGTACTTTCTATGTGTTCAGCTCATTGCTGGGATCCATAAAGAATGCTTCACAATAATGCAGTTATTTTTACTTATTAAATAATAAAATTTTCTTGGAAAATTATTGGGAAAAATTAATCCATACCTCGATAAAAACTCCAAATAAACAAACTGAAAAAAAATGAAGAAAAAAAGTACCATTTCTTTCACAGCATAAATTAGGTAAAATTTAAGAAGACATTAGATGAAGTCAATAACAAAATATTTCTCTGGCAGATAGTTTCAAGATGCAAAATCTAAAACATATCATAATTTTGGTTTATTTAATGGCTTCTTTAGTTAGTACCCTAGCAATCAATTAGATACTCTGCAAGTAGAAACATTTTTAACTTAACTTATTATATACACTCAGGACTCTGCAAACTAAATTTCATATGGATAAAATAATAACTCCATATAATAACTTAAAATATGCATGTTCAATATAAATTCTAGTCTACAATAATAGTGTTACAAGTGGATTCTATGAACACATCACTCTAGGCTACTGAGATTCACTTATTGACCCCAGGTCCAACAAAGCAAGTAATGTTGAAATCTCACCCTCTGGCCAGGACTTATTGAGAAGGAAATGTTCTCCAATATGGCATTCCCATTGTCTGTATATTTTGCTATGAGGTTTTTGACGATTATTTGGCCCCCTAAGGGCCAGAGGTCATCTTTCTTCACGTGCTGATTCTCAATAATCATAAATTTCGTGAGCTGGTCATCCTTAGGTGGTTTGATCAACTTGGCAGATTTACTTTCTTCTGTTGGCATGTCTATAAACTTAAAGACTCGGCTCACAGACCGCATCTGAAATGAAAATAACAATATTTTATTTTTGTTTGTTTTAGAGCTGTAGACAATGTCATAATTAGTTTGATGTTTCCTAACAAATAACTTGTAGGATGTAACACTCATGTACTCATCTCTTGCTTATTTGTCATAAGGTTTGTCAATGAACTCACAGGAAATTGTATATAATTAAAAGTTTGAGCCCTGGCTGGCATAGCTCAGTGGATTGAGCGCGGGCTGGGAACCAAAGTGTCCCGGGTTCGATTCCCAGCTAGGGTACATGCATGGGTTGCAGGCCATAACCCCCAGCAACCGCACATTGACATTTCTCTCTCTCTCTCTCTCTATCTCCCTCCCTTCCCTCTCTAAAAATAAATAAATAAAATCTTAAAAAAAAAAGTTTGATCAAAGAGAATGAACTAGGAGTTACTTTTTGCTGTGAATAATGTGCACCCACATTTTTGTGCACATTGTTCGTGGGATTATTATGCTCATGGTATATAATCGTTATACCCATGTATAATGTGCATCCTTATTTTTTCCTCAAAATTTTGGGCAAAAAGTGCACATTATACACAGCAAAATACAGTATATAAATGGGCTTTGGATAGACCTGTTTAATTTTGTGATCACTTAATTCTCAGTTATGCAAGCTACACATAAATAGCTAAACTATACTCAAGGCATTAGATGATGGCAAGGGGAAAAGTTTTTATACTATGAGCAGCACTGCACAATGCTGTATGACTGGTATATTATAATAAAATATATGCCTCAAAACCACCATAGAAGATTCTTGGCTTTCTCTTGAATTGCTTTAATAACTCTCTACAATTCTATGTCAGTTCAGTGGTAAATAAACTCTTGAAGTTTAGTAAATATTGAATAATTTCACAGTATTCTTCAAACAAATTTAAGTCATTGGCATACATCTGTGGTTAAATAATTACATTTAATCATTTTAAAGATCAATTTTCATTGCTGACCAAAACATGACTGTGTACAAGGGTTGTATTTGAAATTAAATAGGTATCTGCTTTACAAACTTGTTCATATAATACTTAACAGCATATATCTTTAATGTAAATAAAAATAAAAGAGTTAAACTCTGAATAATTATGATTTATTAGAATTTAGAATATAATTTTTAAAATAGTGTGGCATAAAAAAGGCACCCAATAATTTTTAAAAATTAATTATTTAATTAAGGAACAAATATGTGAATGATTAAATATACTCATGTATGAATAAATAAATGAATAAGACAAAAGAATTACAGCTTCTAATTTCAAAAGATATCATCCTTAATCCTGTGACTCAGTCTTTCCCAGGAATTAATAACTTACTGAATAGAAATTTACTGCTTTTTCTTGCCTTAAAAGTAACTGTTGCTTCTGACTTTACTCAGTCAAAAATTCATCCTTCTTCTTTACAGTGGTAATGTCTTATTTTACTTATAATTAAGATATCAATTATTAGAAATATGTTTGCAAAAAATATTGGAAGAAATGCATTTGCAGCATTTTCTTCTATTATTTCTATTTTTATTGTCAAAATTGATGAGGAAAAATTCTTTATCTATGAAATGACTGGTAGAGGAGGTTGAGCAATTTAGATACTGATCCTTAATGGAACATTAAAAGTTCCAGCTTAGCACATCTGATTGTATTGTCTACATGCCACTGATCAAGCCTGTTTGTAAAGTTTTTTCTTTTACCTAGTAATTCTGTGCTTCAATTTCTTTCCTCTTAGAATTATCTTCAACAATTGTTTAAGATTCATGAAAAAAATCTTTTTAAGCTGAATCTACTGTTAATGGAAGTAGAAAGTACCCAAAACCCACATTTACCTTACAATTCTAGGGGATGTGAGAGGCATATAATCATCATTGCTCCCACATGTAATATTTTAAATTTACAAGTTATGGATGACTTTCATTGGTTGCTAAATCCTAATTCAGTTATTTTTATTAACTTTGAATTAAAGTATACTCTTGCATTTCACTGTCATTAATTTTTACAGGAAGCTGGTACTCTATTTAAGCTTTGGAAAATAAATTAGAATTGTAACTACCACTGAGATGGAACCACTAGAAAAGTAGCTCAAATGCATTTCAAATATCTTATTGTATTTATGCTGTGTAAGAATAACATCACTCTCTCGAAATGGGAAATGTAGTTGAGACTGTTGACATTTCTGCATATCAGTGCTATAAAGAATTCCAATTGTCTTTGTTAAGTGCTTTAGAATGTCAAGAAAGACACTATATAACAAAAATCCCTCATTTTTAATACTTCCATACAATCAATAAAACATTTAAGTTTTGCTTATCTAAACAACTCAAAATTATGTGCAGTGTTATTACAAGATAACATCCAAAATTACTATTTTGGCAGCACTGAAATATAATATGTAATATTTTATTTAAGAATTTGAGTTTGAGCACAGCAAATCATATTCTCTATTAGGGAGGCTCACCTCTGAAGTATAAATCCATAACTTCTAATGTGTAATATGTCAGAGAACATATTTATCAAATTCAGAAAATATAATTTTCAAAATGACATCTTTCATACAGACTAGTTCCTTAAAGTAGCCTTAAGACATACTATTACAGTTACCCACAACATTACCTGGTTACCCTGACGTGATCAGGAACAAGTCTATCTTAACAATAGGCACTCACCCACAGCATATGAACAAACACTCATTCAATTCGATGGGTTAGAACATTTTCTGAAGGGAAGAAAATGGGGCAAGGTGTCTGCATTATGGTCAGCTTTGCAGCCACTGAAATGCCATTACTGAATAGATAATGTGGCCAGATAATATTATTAATCACGAACCAATGCCTTGTACCTCACAGGATCTCCAATTTGCATACTCTACTTCCAGTGCCTTTTGAAGGAGAAGCCACATGAGAACCAGAACACAGAAAATTAATCCTGGTCTTTCAAGTTTCAAAAAATGGCTTTTAGTGTCATAGATTGATAGTTTGAAAAATTAAAGCACATGAATATTGGCTTTTAAGCTTCAAAAGCCAAAACATGAAGACCTGAAAGCACCATGTTTACACAGAAACAATAGCCACAGATGAACTTCTATGTAAGAGAAACAGCTCCTTTTCTCACTCTACAATCTGATTCATGAATGGGGATAGCAAGAGGGCTGAGACACCAGTTTCTCTAAAAAGGAGTACTGCCTTGCAACTGAACTGTGTTTTCATCCTCAAGCAGATTTTGGGGGTCTTAGAAAATGGGAGGACTGTGCCTCAATTCCAAGGTGGAACCCAGGAAACAGGCTTTCCAGTGCC